>NC_048299.1:90030141-90720414 GCF_013100865.1 Trachemys scripta elegans
GGGGGGGGGGGGGAATTGTGTGTGTGGATCATGCAAAAATGGCTTAAGGGCATTGGCTCAGACTTTCCCAGCATTGCTAGCTTGAAACATTCAAAAGTAAGTCAGGACCCACAATATCATAAGATTAGTTTTAAAATAATGAGATCTCTTTAAAAATAATAGTGGGTTCTTATATACCTTGTGGTGGTAGAGTGCTTAGGGTTTGTATTTGTGAAGATTTTTTTTTCCCCTCTGCAAACATGAGGACTAGGAACTTTAAAACTCAAGCTGTTTAAAATGAAAACTGAACTTTGCAGGTAATGACCTGATTCCAGCAGCTGAGGCTTTAAGAAAAACACCAACTATCACAAAATTTACAATAAGATGGTGAGAGTTGGCAACACTTTTCCTTCTCTCACCTATATCTGCATGCACAAATATACAGCTAGTGACTTTGGAGTAGAGGCTAAGCATGGAAAACTTTGGCCCCAAAGTTGAATGTTTCAGTAAGAATATATCATTGTGGTGGGGGGAAATTAAATCCTTAATCTTAGCTAGTACAAATAGCACCCACTACATAATTTCTGTCTCTGCCTAATCTACCTCTCTCCCTAGATCACACAGACCATATAGAGCTATCTATCTTTCTATTTATATGGCTCTATATCACCATTGTACCTGAGCTCCTAACAAATATTTAAAAACAGAAATAACAATATCAATCACTTTCCCTCTTGCTTCTCATCCTGTAGGATAAATAGCATGAGTAGTTTATAGATTTGGTTTTTTATGTGTATATATATATAAAACTTACTGAGGGAAAGCTAAACTGGGGAGATGAGTTTTGGATTTTGCTTTGAAAGTGATGAGGTCTGTGGTCATTCTTATCTCTCTCGAGTGATTTACATAGGACAGGTCCAGCTCTGGTGTAAATTGTCTCTCACACATGAGCCTCACTCCACTGTTTGACAGTTTCATGGTTCCAGTGGAACATGCTGCTGGTCCAGGAAGTGATGCTTGTGGAGGGGGAGGGGAGATTTCAGGGACTGGACTCTGTATTTAGTGAGGGGGTGGAGACATTAAAGAGAGAATCATCTTTCAGTGACACAATCCACTTAAATAATCATTGCAGCTGGCTGAAATCTTTCATTTAAAGCTCTTAATTTACAAAAAATGGAAAAAAGGTGAACAGGGAATAAAAAGGGAGTATCAAAACATGGGAGGTTTTTTAATTCTCAAAATATTTCATGAAAATTTTGAAAACTTCAATCTTTTTGTGCAGTGTTCATCAACTAGCTGTAATCTTCATATAGACACATGTTACTATCTAAGATCAAAGACTCATTCGTATAACTGAAAACTCCTGTCCTACTTCCTCTGCACCTACTCTTAAATAGAGAAACTACATGGACATAAGCAAGGCTGCAGGTAGTTTTCCGTGCTTTGGTTTGTGCCTGCTTTCTCCATGCCCATGTTCCCAGCCAGCTGCACTGCCTAACGATGGGAGTGCTAAAAGTCACAGGCTGCAGGTTCAAGTATGCTGCCTCCCCCCCCCCAAAAATTAAAAACTAACTAGAAAAATTGAGAACATGACTGTTGGGATAAGCATGTGAGATGTTCAGCAATGATCCAAAAGCTGCTCATTGTAAGGAAGTTATTTCAAAGAGTAGAACATAATTGAAGTAGCTGGAGGATAGAATGAATCCTGGTCAATGGCAACACCCAGGAATAGGACATCTAGAGAGAAGAGGAAACCAAGAGAAGAGTCCTCCGGGACACTAACAAGAAGTAGGAGAGAGGCAGAGCAGACAGTGAGGGAGATCTTAGAAATAGCAAGAGGGGAAAATTAGAAGAGCCCAGAAACATGAGAGCCTAAGGAAAGGAAACTGCTTAGGAAAGGTGAGTGAGCAACTGTCAAAAAGAGCCAAGAAATTAGAGGATGAGACCAGACAAAAGGCTCTGGGATTTGCCCTGAGGAAGATCTTGGCGACCCCCTAACGAGCAGTTCAGTTGAGTGGTGAGGTCAGGATTGGAAAGATGTAGATCAAGTAAAGGAGACAGAGACAAGAGCAAGAAATATTAAAGAGCTCCGTGACTAGCTTATTAGTAGAGAGAGTCCCTGAATTACATTTACCAAAGTAGTACAAATATGCTGTAGGGGAAAATCCTGGGGAATGGATAGAATAGTCTTGCATGTATCTTCCATCTCTAGTTTCTATAGCTCTATGGAAATGTAAGTCAGAGTAAACTGAGCAGGAACACTTAATTGAGGCTACCACTAGAAGCCTCAGTTGTGTTTGAATTCCAAAGGCTAAAAAGAAAAGTATTCTCACCATTGCAGCTGGACTGGATGAATGTCTGAGCTGGACTAGTTTTCTCTCTCCTTTTCTGAGAGAAGGCAGAGTGTTAGATCTAAGCAAGCTAACTGGAAAGCAAGTAGCACAAGAAGCCACACTGAGCAGCTCAGCCCTCCTCACTATTCCCCAACAAACTCTCCTTGTTCCAGCAATCATTCACAGTGAAGTTCCACAGAGAACAACTAATAGAATCACAGCAGTCTACCTGTATTATAACAGGAGGGGACAATGATTACTAGAGGAAAAGTTAAACAATTCAAGTTTAAGTGATGCTTTGGCTGTTCCAGACCAGTTGAAAGACTTCAATGGACTTAGGAATTCTTGGCTTCAAAACTACCCACTGCCAACAGAATTTCTGTAGCTTTCTGTACACAATAATGCACCACTTGGTCAAGGAAAAAATGACTGGCACAGTCCCAGTTAGTGAGACTCACTGTCAGTATTGCAATTCCCCAATATGCAGTATGACAATAGTATCAACATGACATCAATTGAACCATCATGTAGTGTACTTGGACAGATTAAGTAATAATAGATGCCACTTGGTGTTATTGACTGTTGCTTTTCTGCCAAAACTTTGGTGTTGGAACGTGGCATTTCTCTTTCAATCAATACTTTTCCCCCTTACTTTGCACAATCTGATGATAGAAAAAGTTGCAGTGCTCACTGTTACATGAGTAACATGAAAGTGGAGTTCTACATTTGTTACTTAACGTTCACTGTTTACCAGCATAGTCACATTTAGAATGCTGACATTCAAATGTATAAACCCAAGGTTCTACCTCTTCTTGTAAAATGTATATGTAGATCAGATGACAAAGCTACAACTTTAAAAAAAACAACCCTCTTTCCACTGTTGAAAAGAATCTTTCTGGTAATTTAGGGCCACATTTTGTGCTGACTGACATATATTCAGGAGTATATCACAAGTACATGTGGTGTGGTGTCTGCCCCACACTGCCAGAAGAGAGGTTAAAGCAGGCCCGGGGAGGTTGTGCAGAAGGCAGCCAATTAGGAAAGGGCTTGTAGAGACAGCCAATCTTCACACAGCGCACAGTCAACTTGTGGAACTCCTTACCTGAGGAGGTTGTGAAGGCTAGGATTATAACAGCATTTAAAAGAGAACTGGATAAATTCATGGTGGTTAAGTCCATTAATGGCTATTAGCCAGGATGGGTAAAGAATGGTGTCCCTAGCCTCTGTTTGTCAGAGGATGGAGATGGATGGCAGGAGAGAGATCACTTGATCATTGCCTGTTGGCCCACTCCCTCTGGGGCACCTGGCATTGGCCACTGTCGGTAGACGGGATACTGGGCTAGATAGACCTTTGGTCTGACCCGGTACAGCCGTTCTTATGTTCTAATCAAGAGGAGGATTAGAGAGACAGCCAATCAGGGCCAGGCTGGGCCATATAAGAAGGGCTGCTGAACAGAGAAGCTTCAGTCACTCCCTGGCATTTGAGGAGGGAGGACTGGCTGCCCTGAAGGAGGGAGAAGAGATAGCACCATGGTCAGAGCGGTGTTGGGCGGATCAGGGGAGCATAAGTGAGCTCCCGTCCAACCGCTGCCAACTGGGGCCCTGATACAAGGGTGGAGAAGGTGTTAGGGCTGTGGGGAAGTGACCCAGGGACACAGATGGCAGGGGTTGGAGGTGACGCAGTGCATGACTTCCGGTATCTCTCCTTCTCCTCACTCCCCCCGACCCTGGACTTCAGCCTGCCACTGAGGCAAGTGGCTAGACGGAGGACTGCTGCCTACCTTTCTCCCCCCCCCCCAAAAAAAAGATGGGGGGGGGGGAGAGAACTGAATGGGGCACAGCTCTCTGGCTGTGTCCAGAAGAGGATACCATGGTCCTCAGAGCAACATGGGTCCTGACAATAGAAAAGACGGTGGTGAGACACCACTAGATGAAGATGCATTGGTGAACCAGTGCTAATTCCCAGGACAGCCAGCAAGAGGTGCTGCAGTGGTGAGTCGCACCCCTGTTGCATACATTCCCCACAAAAATTGCTGAAATGTTTGTGAGAGAAAAATGCAACTATTTTCAGATTTTTTTAAAAAGTACTCTGAACACCA
Organism: Trachemys scripta elegans; assembly: GCF_013100865.1. Classification (NCBI taxonomy): domain Eukaryota; kingdom Metazoa; phylum Chordata; order Testudines; family Emydidae; genus Trachemys; species Trachemys scripta. The sequence continues at coordinate 90,034,553 of NC_048299.1, forward strand.
CCCGATAAGGTGAAAATCAGATGTCTTCACTAGTCTTTTGGATGACTTTCTCTGTTTCACACTGATACCCCTGGATGATACAAATATGTTCATCTTAACTTATGAACTAATGCCCAAATTCTGATTGATATCCATGCAACTTGACTTGCATTCCAGTAGCTCCTTTGGCATCAATGGGCTAAATTCATCCCTTGTCTAACTCCAATGACATCAGTAGAGTTGCAGCCAGGATAAATTTGATCCAATTTCTTTGTAAGACCAGGGCACAAATAGCCAATGGGGTGGGGCAGGGGAGAGAGTTATTGGAGAAGGCACTGCATAATGAAATGCATGTTTTATAAACATTTACTGGAATTTCTACTGATGACCATGATTATTTTAACTTTAGTTCCATTACCATATCAACATAGTAAAACTATAAGGTAAAAGCAGAAAGCCACAGCAGATTTTGGCTACACCTATGTCCATCCACTGATGTGAACATTGGTCCTAGGTCAAGCAGTGTTGCTTGAAAAATAGATGTGATGGTAGGGTGTCCATGTGGACAGAACCATGGAAGCCAGAGGGGGAGAGAAGCATTGCAGAGCTGTACAAAAAGGACTTGGTGTAGATTTTCTTATAAACCTATTATTGAATGTGTAACATACAGATTCCTATGTTGCCTAACAACTTTCATATAAGGCCAGATCAGGTGGACATACCTGTTAAGTGTAGAGTTTATTAACCAGAATCCTAACATTGCCCTCCTTATGGTAACTCTTAATTAGCTTTGATGCTCTTGAAATCCCTCATCACATAGGGACTGAGAAAGGGTCATGGCCACAGAGCTGCTGTAGTCTTGTAATCCCTGGCTGCATTAGTCATAAAAATCATAGACCTGTTGGACTGGAAAGGACCTTGATAGGTCATCTAGTCCAGTCTCCTTCACTATACTATCTAGACCAGTGGTTCTCAAACTAGGGCCACTGCTTGTTCAGGGAAAGCCCCTGGCAGGCCGGGCCAGTTTGTTTACCTGCCACATCCACAGGTTTGGCCCATCACAGCTCCCACTGGCCGTGGTTTGCTGCTCCAGGCCAATGGGGGCTGCAGTAAGTGGCGCAGGCCAAGGGATGTGCTGGCCGCCCTTCCCACAGCCTCCATTGGCCTAGAGCAGCGAACCACGGCCAGTGAGAGCCGCAATCAGCCAAACCTGCGGACGCGGCAGGTAAACAAACTGGCCTGGACCGCCAGGGGCTTTCCCTGAACAAGCAGCAGCCCTAGTTTGAGAACCACTGATCTAGATCACCTTGACCCATGTTTGTCTAACCTGTTCTTAAAAACTTCCAATGACTGAGATTCCACAACCCCTCTTGGTAACCCATTCTAGTACCTAACTACCCTAACAGTTAGGAAGTTTTTCCTAATGTCCAACATAAATCTCTCTTGCTGCAATTTAGACCCACTACTACTTCTCAGTCATCAGTGGTTAAAGAGAACAGTTTATCACTCTCCTTTACAACAACCTCTTACGTACTTCAAGATTGCTATCATGTCCCCTCTGTTGTCTCTTCTCCAAATAAACAAACCCAGGTTTTTTCAATCTTTCCTCAGTTCATGTTTTCTAGACCTTGAATCATTTGTGTTGCTCTCCTCTGGACTTTGTCAATGTTTCCCAAATGTGGTGCCCAGAACTGGACACATTACTCCAGTTGAGGCCTTATCAGTACTGAGTAGAGTAGAAGAATTACTGTATTTTCTGGCGTATAAGACTACTTTTTAACCCAGGAAAATCTTCTCAAAAGTCGGGGGTCGTCTTATACGCCGGGTGTCGTCTTATAGGGCAGGTGCTGAAACTTCCGAGCCGGACTGGAGAATCTGCGGTCGCCGCATATGGTGGAGGGAGCTCAAAAACGGCCACGGCCGCATCCCCGCCCGATGACGAGGTGAGGGGGTGCCTCACTGGGAAGGTGTAAGTGAAGGGCGGAGCAAGCTGCAGGCGTCCGGGACGCCCGAGGTATGGAAAAAAAGAGATAGAGCAGCGCTGTGCCCAGAAAAACACGCCTCTTTCACCCATCTGGCCCGCCCTTGTATCCTATTACCGTACCTCCTTCTCTGCCTCTCAGATCTCGCTCCTGAGGACTGCAGTGAAGCGGCACAGGCGCGCATGTGCGAGATCTGAGAGGCAGAGAAGGAGGTAATAGGATACAAGGGCGGGCCAGACGGGTGAAAGAGGCGTGTTTGCGCTACCGCTCTGATAGTCTTGGAGACAGGGAGGGCTGGGCAAGCAGGGAGAGCTGACCAATCCAAGCAGGCTTTGTATACAACAACCAGCCAATCGCCGGTAAGGTACATCGCTTGCCGTGATTGGCTGGTTGTTGTATACTGGGTACCACATACAGTACAGCACCAGTATCTGTACCTGTTCATACAGTATAGCACCAGTACATACAGTACAGTATACAAATGTCCAACAGTCAAAACCCCATCATGGCTCCACCAGCAAGAAGAAAGAAATATGAAGCCAGTTTCAAACTTAAAGTTGTAAACTTTGCCATGGAACATAATAACTGCGCTGCTGCAAGACAATATGGAGTAACAGAAAAGATGGTTCGGGACTGGAAAGCAAATGAAAAAGCATTAAAGAGTATGCCAAGGGGTAAGTGTGCATTAAGAAGAGGCACTCCACATTGGCCAAAACTCGAAAAACATGTAGCAGACATGGTGAATGAGCATCGCCAAAACGGTTATGTAGTGACACGAAAAAAAATACATTTGTTTGCACTTCAGTGGGCCAAATCTAACCCAGATCACAGCAACAGATTTAAGGCCACTGTATCCTGGTGTACTAGATTCATGGGAAGGCATAATATGGTACTGAGGCAAAAGATGAAAATTGCCCCAAAATTACCTGCAGATCTTGATAGCAAAGTAAATAGTTTCCATCGATACGTAATACAACAGCGCACTAAACATGGCTATGCGTTAAGTAGTATTGGAAATATGGATGAAACTCCAATGAATTTTGATATGGTTGGAAATAAAACTGTCCATCAAAAAGGTGAAAAAACAATTTTAATTAAAACAGGACATGAGAAGTCCAGTTTTACAGTGGTACTAGGATGCACAGCTGATGGCGCCAAATTGAGACCAATGATTATTTTTAAAAGAAAAACAATGCCGAAATTCAAGTTCCCTGTTGGTTGTTTTGTACATGTGAATGAAAAAGGCTGGATGGATGAAGAAGGGGTAAAGCTATGGCTTGATAATGTATGGAGCAGGCGACCAGGTGGACTTATTCAAAAATGTAGTCTACTGGTGTGGGATATGTTCAGGGCTCATTTAACTCCCAGCACCAAGCAAATGCTTGCAAGACTAAACACAGATGTGGCAGTTATTCCTGCAGGATTGACATCGTTGGTACAGCCACTGGATGTGTGCCTAAACAAGCCATTTAAAGATCGCATTCAAGAACAGTGGAATGAATGGATGGTTAGCGGCGAAAAGTCATTCACAAAAGGAGGAAACATGCGTGCTCCACAGTTGGATGTTTTGTGCAAGTTTGTCATAAAAGCCTGGAATGATATTGATGCAGAAACAGTAATCAAGTCTTTCAAGAAGTGTGGCATATCAAATTCATTAGATGGTATGGAGGACGACTACTTGTGGCAAGATGAAGAGGAAGCCGAAGCTGAGACCACACCATCTGATACGGAATTCGATCCATACGATGACTGCCTTACAAATGTATCACAAGATGTCATTGATGTACTTATGATATCAGATGACGAACAGGAGGATTTTGAAGGCTTTTAAAGGGAAACTGTCACGCCAGCAAAACCTGTAAAAATACCGTAGCTTGCAGTTATGATGGGCGTTGCTAACTCGCCAGGGACTTGCCCGGCACTTGCTCTCTCTCTCTTGTTTGTTATCTTCCTCCTATCATCATCAGTTCCAGTTTGGTTGACAGCTTAGAAAACAAACAGCATGGCAGCTCCCATGGGTTTATTGTCTTATCCTTCCTTTCAGCTTTAGAGTGAATTAGGAAAAGTTTAATCCACTTGCACTGTTTTATGTTTACATGTTTGATGACAAACAGCTTTATGTTTATAAGTGACAGTTTTCCTGCTATGTACCTCCATGTCATAAGCATTTGAATTAAAATTACCATATTGAAATCAAATCTGATGGTTTTTTAATTTTTTTTTGGTGTGCGTTGGAAGAGGGGTAGTCTTATACGGCGAGTATATCCCAAACTCTATATTTTAACTGGAAAAGTTGGGGGTCGTCTTATACGCCCAGTCGTCTTATACGCCGGAAAATACGGTACTTCTCACGTCTTGCTTACAACACTCCTGCTAATACATCCCAGAATGATGTTTCCTTTTTTGCAACAGTTTTACATTGTTGACATATTTAGTTTAGCCTCTGTAACCCCCAGATCCCTTTCTGCAGTAGTCCTCCTTTGCAGCCATTTCTCATTTGTACAATCAATTATTCCTTCCTAAATGGAGTACTTTGTAATTGCCCTTATTGAATTTCATCCTATTTACTTCAAACCATTTCTCTAGTTTGTCAAGATCACTTTGAATTCTAATCCTGGCCTCAAGTGCTTGCAATACCTCCCAACTTGGTATTGTCTGCAAACTTTATAAGCATACTCTGACACTGAACGGAACCAGACTCAGGACAGATTCCTGTGGGACCCCCATTCTCTGTCCTTTCAGCTTGTTTGTGAACCATTGATAACTACTGAGTGGGCTTTTCCAGCCAGTTGTGCACCTACCATTGTAGTAGGTTTGTTTAGGCTATATTGCCCTAGTTTGCTTATGAGAAGGTCATGTGAGACGGTATCAAAAGCCTTACTAAAGTGGAGATGTATCACATCTACTGCTTCCCCCTAGCCACAAGGCTTGTTACCCTGTCGAAGAAGAATATTAGGTTGGCTTAACATGATTTGTTCCTGACAATTCCATATTGACTGTTACATATCACCTTATTTTCTAGGTCAGCAGTTCTCAAACTGGGTTGGGACCCCAAAGTGGGTCATGACCCAGTTTTAATGGGGTCACCAGGGCTGACTTAGACTTGCTGGGGGCCAAGGCCAAGGCAAAGCCCAAGCCCCACTGCCCAGTTCCCAAGCCTAAGCCTCAGGGCTTTAGCCCTGGGCAGTGGGGCTCAGGTTATAGGCCCCCTGCCTGTGGCTGAAACCCTTGGTCTTCTGCTTTGGAACCCCCAGAGTGGAAGAGCTTGAGTGGGCTCAGGCTTCATTCCCCCCTCCTGGGGTCATGTAGTAATTTTTGTTGTCAAACGGGGTTGCAGTGCAATGAAGTTCCTCCCTTTTCGTCAGAATCATCCTCTCCTCTGGTTATTTTCCATCTTCTGCAATAAAAAGTGAATTCCAAGAACTAGTTCAATAATCTGTGTCCTGCTGAAGTATTTTCCCAACAGATGTCTGGGTAGTTGAAGTCCCCCATCACCACCAAGTCCTGTGTTTTGGGTGACTTTGTTAGTTTAAAATAAGCATCATTCACCCCTTCTTTCTGATTAGGTGGCCTATAGTAAATCTGTACCTTGCCAGCACCCTTGTTTTCTACCCCTTGTTATGCTTACCCAGAGACTTTCAACAGGTCTGCCTCCCCCTTCCATCTCAACCTTAATGCATATATCTTTGATATACAAGGCAACACCTCCTCCCTTTTTTTCTCTGCCTGTCCTTCCTGAACAAGCTCTAGCCTATACTAATATTCCAGTCATGGGAATTATCCCTCTGAAGGCTGTTGCAAGAATTGAGGCTGCTGCAAAATGTCCTGGGGATGGACTGGCCTTTGGTGCCTTAGATGCCTTGAAAAGTGCTGATTAGAACACTTCCAACCAGCTCTACCAATGGTTTTTTTTTTTTTTTTTTTTTTTTTTTTTTCCCCCATTGGAAAATGCTAATAAAGCAAAATGTGCTGTGGCACTGTTTGATTTCAGTGACAATCCCAATGGAAACAAGGCAGGTTTCTGATAGAACCCCATCTGCCAGGGCTGACTGCCATGTCACCCACCTCCTTAGCAGTCCACCTGGTGGGGGTGATGGGGTTCCTGGCTCCTAAGCTCCCAGGCTTGTGGCTTTACAGCAGAATGGACTCCCACGGCTTCCAGGGTCCTTAGCCTGCCTGGTGAACTGCCTTGGAGCCATCTTAGAGTCAGGGCTTCTTGGCAGCTTGGTAAGCCTCAAATGACTTTTTCAAAACAAGATTTTAGAATTCCAATTCCATGGGAAAATTTGAAAATTCATTTTTCCCATTTTGGAATTACATTTCTTTAATTTTAGCACTTCCTGCAGAGCAGGAACTCCAGTTCCTGGCCAGCAGCAGATTCTTGGATCCGAAGACAATCACGGAGCTTGCTACAGTCAATGGGTGTGCCAAACATCCTCCTTCAGGCTCAACAGAAGGAGCACTCAGCTTGCTTTACTACATAAAGGGCACTGTGAATACAGGGTCCCACCTGAGGACTGGGCTGCATAGTAGGTCAGAGCTAAGCTGTGTGGACTATGGGATTTCTCTGGTTGTAAATATAAGCATTAGGAGAAGGTTGGCAAAAATCCCAGTGGTGGTGGTTGTGCTGCACATTTGCTCTATGCAGTTTTTTAAAACTTGCATGATACCAGTAGACACATTTAATGTCTTATCCTGACTCCCTCATGATAAAAATTGGCAGGAGGGTGGTATAGCTGGTATATGACAGGGCCCAGTTGTCCATTGCAGATGTATACCTTTGCCTCGATATAACGCTGTCCTTGGGAGCCAAAAAATCTTACCGCATTATAGGTGAAACCGCATCATATCAAACTTGCTTTGATCCACCAGAGTGCGCAGCCCCCCTCTTCCCCTCCCCCGAGCACTGCTTTACTGCGTTATGTCAGAATTCATGTTATATCAGGTCACATTATATCAGGGTAGAGGTGTACATGCATTTCATCTCCAAGGATGATTTAGTCTCTAGCTTATAAAATTTTTTAAACACTTAATCTAATTTATGGTACATTCATTAGTGCCCTTTTCCTGCATAAGTACTATCATGCTTTCTCTGCTCCCATCTAAAAACAAATAAATTAACCTTCTCAGGGACCGGAATACAAAAACACAGCATAATGAGTAAAATAGATATCAAAAGATCATTGCTTTAAAAAAAATCTGAAGTAAATTCCAAAAAATTTACCTATAGTTGGTGTGAAAAATAATGCCAACAGAACTTGCTCTCGTTTTTCACAAGTTTTAGTCTAGAGTTGAAAGCATGACCCTGATAAACCTGAAGATTGGGTGGCTCCAGAGACTGATGATAGAGCCACTCACCTGACTAGGTTGCTAGCACAAATCTCCCCAGGGCTGCTATTGACCAAAAGTTCTTACTACCAGACAGCTGTTCTATAACTTAGACTGGTTCCACAGTCTAACTGAAGCTCAGTCTAATATTCAGCTCAATATCATTTCTCTGCTTGTCTGTAATGCAATAACTTTTGAAAGCCACATCCGATCAATTCCAAAATTGCAGAGTGTGTTCTTGGTTGTGCCCACATATGCCCTATTGATTTTGGTGCAAATCAGAATGCTAGAAAATCCTGATTGAAAGGAAAATCAGGGGCCACAGACTGCCTGGTGCTCTAGACAGAAGAATCTCTGCTGATGCCTACACAGACCAGAGGCAGCAGCTTGGCCTGCTGCATGGGGAAATTGTAGCTTGGACTTTAACAAAAATAAGAGAATGTTGGGGGGAAAGTGGAGACCCAGGGGGAAGCATCAGGGACTAGATGGATGTGGATGTAAGGATCCAGAGTGGGAGGAATGGAGATGGAGGGGTGAGGAAAGAAGGGACCAGGAGTTGAGTGAAGGCAAGTGGCAGCTGGGAGAGCTGGAGAGGAGTAGGGAGACCTTGTCTTGGCAAAGCAGGGACCAGCAAGGGAATTGGGGCAGTTGGGAGTGGTGGTGATAAGGGAAGCAGGGACCCAGAGGAGAGGAACTGGGTGGATGGAGGGGAAGCAGGGACTCTAAGGGGAGTGTGTATGTTGGGGGAGAGGGAATAAAGGAGGGACATGGAGTGGAGAGGGGAAACTGGGGGCAGTGAAGATGAGAGGGGCAGGAATGGAGGGTGCACAGAGCCCCTGGTTATGGAGTTGCAGGGAGTCCATGAAATGAGGAACAGGGAGAATAGGAGGATAGTACACAAGGAGCTTGTGGGGGAATGAAAAATCAAAATGCTTGGCACGCAAGCAGCAAAGCATAGAGTAGAATCTGGTCCTGAGTCTGCAGGGTAGTGTACCCAATCCCATTTGCACATACATGTGTGCACACACATATAAACCAGAAAGCCAACTACTGCCCTTGTGACAGCATCCTATGAAACCATTTAAAGTGTGAGAGCTGAAAGGAAAAGCATGTAGTATGTGCAGGGTTTTTCTTCTAATACAATTGGGAGCGCTGGTACAGTACCCAAACCTCAAGCTTAAGAGTGCTGTATAAGGCTCCTATAGCGGCTGGTATGTTGGTAGAGTAGGGAGAAGTTGCAAGTAAATAGACAACCAAGAAAGGGAGATCATATATTGTATTTGAAACTGAAAAATGTGACTATGTAAACATACACAGTTACAAAGCTACAGAAATAACAAACTTTACTAGATACATGTAACAGCTTTTGATAGTCTACATTTAGATTCTAAATGTAATGTCATAGGAAACTGATAGTGATTAAAGGAAATTAATTATGATACACTAGTCTTTGACTTCAAGTAGTCTGTAATTTCACACTAGGACTACAGTGAAAATGCACACATTTCCATTGACTGAGCCAGAAAGATACCCAGAAGTCACCTACTATAAGACAGGCCCAACAAAGAAAGTAACAGAACACCACTAGCCATCACCAACAAAACCCCCAACTAAAACCTCTCCGGCACATCAAGTATCTATGACCTATCCTGAAAGATGATCCTTCAGTCTCGCAGATCTTGGGAGACAGGCCAGTCTTCACTTACAGACAGCCCTCCAACCTGAAGCAAATACTCACCAGCAACTTCACACCACACAACAAAAACACTAACCCAAGAACCAAACCCTGCAACAAATCCCAGTGCCAACTCTGTCTGCATATCTATTCAAGGGACACCATCATAGGACCCAACCACATTAGCAATACCATCAGGGGCTTGTTCACCTGCACATCTACCAATGTGATATGTTTCAGCAATGCCCCTCTGCCATGTACACTGGCCAAACCAGACAGTCTCTATGCAAAAGAATAAATGGACACAAATCTGACATCAGGAATTATAACATTCAAAAACCAGTAGGAGAACACTTCAATCTCCCTGGTCACTTAATAACAGACTTAAAAGTGGCAATTCTTCAACAACAAAAACTTCAGAAACAGACTCTAATGAGAAACTGCAGAACTGGAATTAATTTGCAAACTGGACACCATCAAATTAGGCCAGAATAAAGACTGGGAGTGGATGGGTCATTACAAAAACTAATTTCCCCCTACTGTTCCTCACACCTTTTTGTCAACTGTTTGAAATGGGCCACCCTCATTACCACTACAAAAGTGATTTTTCCTCCTTTGGTATTCTACTGTTAATTGAATTGTCTTGTTAGCACTGACACCCCCCCCCCCCAACTTCCATCTTTTCATGTACTGTGTATATAGACCTGCTACTGTATTTTCCACTCAATGCATCTGATGAAGTGGGTTTGAGCCCACAAAAGCTTATGCCCAAATAAATTTGTTAGTCTCTAAGGTGCCACAAGGACTCCTCATTGTTTTTGCTGATACACTAACACGGCTACCACTCTGAAAAATAATTTATGATGATAGTCCAAATTGTCACTGGTAGATAATTTATTAAACACTAATTTATTATACACTAATTTCCACCCAATAATAAAACCCATTGATATTTATCCACATTACATACTGTTATGTGAAAATGTTCATTTTATTATGGGTTCAGACAATTAGGAGGAGGCTGTTTTGGGGGGAGGGCAGCATTTTTATTTGTGGTGATATTTAAAGAAGCAAAATTCAAACTTTTTTTTTTTTTCTGTGAATGAATCTTCAGCTGAAAGGAATTTTGAATTGTGAGGTTTCCAAAATGGAAATTTTCAAAATGCTGTGGGTTTTGGTTTAAAAATAGGACTATTTTTGAGGGACTCTGGCCTGTTTTTGCTTAGAACTGGTTCTGGTTTTGAGCAAAAACAGTGGAATTTCATAATAGTTTTGCAACATCACTTCCAAAAATTGAAGTTTTCAAATTTTGTTTCAATCTTCAAAGTTTTCACATACTACCTTATCATTGGCTTTGTATTTTACAATTCTGGCTCTGCAGGAAGAGGAAATGGAGGATTAAGTACTACTTTTTGTAAATTGGTGTACTGATTGGCTGCAGGTACATTTCTGAGCTATAAACTTGAAACACAAGCCCCGAGTCCTTTCATTGTCCCTTCCTTTCTTTACTAAGATTGCTGTGGTATCTGCTACATTTCTGGCTGCCCTCAGGATGTTAACCATTTTTAATATAGCCTCCTTTTTTTTCACTCTTGTAACTTACAATAAAATGATGGCAAAGCTGATTTTGGGTGGGTGGAGGGAAATGGGTTCTGTCATTAAATTTTCTTTTAAAACAGTGGCCAACATTTTTGAATGTAGGTACCTGAATTTAGATTATCTAAATTCTTCTTTTAAAGGCATGTTAACATGGCAATGGATCTCTAACTGCCAGCATCTAAACTTGAAAAAGTTGGTGTAGCGAAGAGGCATAGCCATTCTCAGAGATTGACAGTGGGGGGCAGCCTAACACTGCCACGCTCTCCACACCAGAAGGAGAAGAGTGGGACAGGGAGTATAAAAGGTGGGCCCTGTAGCTCAGTTGGGAGGCAGCTGCCAAAGGAAACAGATGCCTTCTCCCTGCTGCAGATGCAGGGTCCCACAGAAGACTTCTGCTGTCCTGAGGAGGGCCCCGAGCTACCCATACAGCCAGACATGCCTGATGCTGAGGAGTTTGTTGGGACTGCCACTTGCAGTGTACCCTAGGGAGACGGAGGACACTCCTTGGATTCAGGTACACTCAATGGGGAGTGTAGAAAGCAGCCCAGGGGAACCAGATTACCATCCAGCTGTGGTGCTGCCGGAGACAGTCAGCATGTTGCAGGTGGATTCCCTGCTGACCTAGTGGCAGACTGCTCTGCCCTGGGCTGGGACACTGTGCAGCTGGGCAGGCCCACATCTTTCTCTCCCTCTCTTCCCACCCTCCCCGCCCCCCCCCCCCCCCACACACACACACACACCACCTGTCACATGGCAGTACTCTGCTTGTTAAAAATATAATGCCTTACTCTAAAAGACCCTCATGAAGGCTTTCAACACTGCCCCACAACTCCCATTCAATTCAGTGGACTTCTACATCTTGCAAGATAGGGCACAATATGCAGTCACTACTGTGTTGTTGGATTGTTCACCAAACAGATTGAAACAAGATAGGTCAGGAGGCCTGTACTTGCTGGGGGCTCAACCCCTGCTGGCACCCTAGACAGTGGTTGGTGCTCACCCCGTGGGTGGGCCCCTTAACCACTTGGTGCTCACCCCTGCCTGAGGGCTGGTGCACTTGACTGCAAAGTGACCCACCCTGCCTAAGGGCCTGGGCACCTGCACTGTTCACTGCTCTATCCTGCCTGCAGATTTGAGCCCTAGAGACACTAATCCCCCTCCATCCCACCCCCCATACAGACTGCCATTCCAGGTGTGTGATAGCGAAGAGGCATGGCCACCCTCAGAGACTGACAGTGAGGGGTGGCTCTATACAAGCCTATATGCCTATAGTTGTTCTAAACTGTTAGTCTGAGATTTTATATGCTAAGTTTTAGCCCAGGGAAAAATGTCTTAAGATATAAACCTCTTAATAAATTAACACAAATGAACTTAATGGGAAATTTTGCCATGGCTTACAATGAGAGCCTGCTCAGGACTTGAGTTAGAGACCATCAGGATTGTCCTTTTTGGCCAAATCCTAGTGTAAGTGCACTAATAAACAATTAGACCATTTATTTGCTTTATAGTAAAGAAAGGGTGTTTCAAGTGCTAGCCAGGCATAGGACTCGTGCTTTGGAATCCTTCTCTGCAAAAGAACTGGTACTCGGTTTTTCCTACTCTAGCTCTTATTTCCTCTTCCTGTTGTCTCCATACAACTGCTGAGGGGGAAAATAACCTATCCAGCAATTACAGTTTAGAACATTAACTTTTGCTACCCTTGTATTGTTTCTTTGGTTCCCCTGTCACACAATGCCTTTCAATGGGTTACCAGTGAAATCTACTCAAGTGCCTAGGCTGCTATGAGACCGTATGGTCCTACATACTTAAATGGCACAAAGGGCTTCATGTGGGTCCTCTGTACTGGGATGAATTTCACACATTGTGACCCACAAGTCTGCATGCAATTAACTATCCACTTATTTAACCTGGTATAATAGTGTTAATATCTAACACTGCCAGATGAAAGACTGTAGAAGGTTATAATATCTGTATCTAATGATAGCCCTTTTTAACACATGAAAATATAGAGCTCAGCAAATTCCCCTCATTCTTCAACCAAGTGACATAATCTCTGAGTTTTGGATTTAGCAAAGTGCCTAATCCAAAGTCTTTCAGCGCCATCTGGTGTTCACAGTTGTGACTTTTAAAAAAATTTAATGTACCTAATGGTCGTGCACAACACCCCTTAGACTTTTTGCTGTCTACTGTTCTTATTTAGTCAGGAAAGAAGCATATTTTCTGAAAGATTTGTTGCATGGCAATGCAAATGCATTATCTTCATGATAGCACCATACACCAGTATGAACAGAAAACAGTGTTACCTTTACGGTGACCCAGATCTTGTTTCCTGGGCCAAGTCTGAGTAAATAGTCTTGGTCTGGGATACCTCTGCAGCAGTTGGGAGACAGATCTCTGCAGTTGTGTTCCAATTAGCCCACCTCCACAGGGTTTTAGGTGAATTCATCCTAGATCAATTGGTCAATAGAGCAGAAGGATGGTCCAGCAGTTAGGGCACTAGACTGGGATGTGGAAGACTTTGGTTCAATTCCTTGCTTCCCCACATCCTTCCTGTTTGACCTGAAGCAAGTAACTTCCTCCTCCTGTGACTTATTCCCCAACTGAGGATTTATCCCTGTGAGGATAAATGTTAACGATTGAGGGGCTCAGACACACAAGGACATAAGTACCATAGATACCTTGAATCCATAGAGCCCTCAGATCTATTGGCCTGATCACTACATGTTAGAATGGATGGAGAATGGAATGCATGCAGAAGAAGTGAACAACCCCCTCACAAGTACACATAATTCACTCCCTGTCAGGAAGGGCAATCCCACAGAATGGCTTGCAAACTCTGCCCCAGTAAATGATATTGGATAAAATAATGCTGATTACAAGTTTGATGTATTTTAATACAGCTTCTTCTAAAAAGAAGGTGGAAAATAGGATCAGTTTAGCCAAATCTTTTTTTTTTTTTTTTTGCCATTTTGAAATGTTTCCTTTGCCTGTATGATATTGCAATAGCACTGTTTCACTAGCATCCAAATATTGATACATGGTGCAGTACTAGCATGCCCTTTTCTTGCATCATAGCATCCTCAATGATCTTTCCCTACTAGTGCTGTTGTAGTGCTGCTGATTAATGATCAAGCAGTAAATTAAGGGGCACTTTCTGCAACCTCACAGTTGTGCTCCATTTCATTGCATAGTCCACTACTATCAACTGACTTACAGCAGTGGGGAATGAAAGGGTAGTCCTGCCAAAAATAGCTCCAGCTTTAAACAGGAGTCTGGTCTCAATATTCTACCACCAATTCTACGTGGGGAGATGGTGTTATGGTGGAATCAAACAGAGAATCTGATTCTGGTGCCTATGAAGTCAATAGGAGTCTTTGACTTCAATGAGAGCAGGACTAAGCCTACAGTTAGAGCAATCTCTGAAGAGTAGTGAAAATGCCAGACCACCACCCACCTGCTGCACACTCCTCTGATGTGGAAGTCTCTGCAGTCACATAAAGGGTGATGAGGATACGAGCTATGTGAAGAGATGAGGCAAGAATGGATTTTTTTAAATAAATATATTGCACTGTTTTCATCGCCACATGCAGCCTGGAGAATGATGGGTTTTAAAAGACAGCAAATGTGTCCTCCTAACAATTAATATCTTGTAGATAACTAAGGATTTCTTTATTTCCTAAACCATAGCATAAGGAAAGACTTCTGGTTTCCTTCAACATATGAAAGTGTGATATATATTTTAATTTTTTTCCTCCCCCTTGACTACAATTCATTTGTCTATCATTTTTTCTCTTATTAATACAGCACTTGGCTTTTTCCAATACAGCACCTGATCCCCAGCCTAGTACAGGATGTCATTTTGCATTTCACACAACTCTTTTCCATTCAGCAAGTAAATATATTATACACCAACAGTTCACGAACATTTTCTTGGAAGGAATCTTTTCTCCTTTTAGTAGGAAGGGGACCAACAAAACCCCAGATCCAAACACTGTGATAATTTATTACCTTTTTCTTTCATGAGCTTTTCAAGGACTGTATAATTCCTCTGGGATCTCCAGTTTCCAAAGGGGGAAATGAGAGATCCAGATAAGATCCCATGCCAACATATTTAGAGACAGGCATGTCCTTCTGTAGCTAAAGTAACTGAGCTTGATTAGAAGCCATCAGATGCAAGAACAGACTCAGGAGGATACAGCAACCCAGGTCAGAGGCACTAATAAAGAAGACAGATGATCTGCAGTGCTTACTCCTGCTGCTCTACAAACTGAGATGTGAGTCCCTCCTGATAAATCATTTGATGATATTCCAGCACATTTGGAAAAACTAATACCTTTGCCTTATAGGCAGTGTCCTGAATGTGCCCTAGACCAAGCTTCAGAAAGCATTGTATGACATGGAGAGAGCGATTCTGCTGCACTACTGCTTCCTCTGCAGCAGGGCATTTGATTTCTATAACTGGGCAGGTTAAAATGATATCAGTTATTCGGTCACGTACTGGGCACTACTGACAAGAGTTTGACATCACTGATAGTCTGTTAGAACACTCTTGTTGCATCCAGTATCCTAAAGCCATCTTGTAATGAGTAACTATAGTGGAAGACTTCTCCATCATCTCTATTTGAGATGCACTAATGGGAAGGAACAATGACACTTTTCCTGCTAAAAAGAATTGGACGGGCTGCACTGAACCAGTTCCCAACATACATAGATTGCTGCTGCCTCTTCTTTCAGTGCAAGCTTTGTCTCATTGACACTTGCTATTGCTAGTATCAATAATTTAAAGCCACAGGCACAGGCAAGCTGTAAATAATTTAAAAAATATAATCCATGTCCATCCCTATTGCTGGAGATCAGTTGGGATCCACATTTTTATACACGCTTATTTATACTGAGAAACTTGTACAATAGCTACCCAACAGAAGCTAGAAAACAGCTCTGAATAAAATAACATTGTCATATTATGTTCTGCAGAGCAGAGACAGTGTACTGCTGAAATTTTTTTTTTTTCAGCTAACCAACACTGAGGCTGTATTTTACTAGCCCAGAACAATCACATCTAAACAGCAAGCCCTGAAATTCTGTCTGTAGGAATAGTCCATAGAAGAATGGGGGCATCATCAAGCCATAGAAAAGCCTTAAAAAATAATAAGAATAATTTGACAAAGACCAAACACATCTTGCTGCTCACAGGAATGTTAGACAAAAATATACAGAGTCAAAGTGTGAGCAAGCTGTTGCAACTCACAATCCTTACTCCAAGCAGCATTTTAAAAAAAAACCTCAAAGTTACAGGTGGCTTGAAATGTCTTTGAGGTTTGTTTGGGGGGGTTTTTGTTTATTTTTTTTTTCTTCTCACACAGTGAGAAATTATTACTGGTCACAAAGGAACGTGTGGGGGGGGGGAGCTGGTATACACTGGGGGGGGTCGATGTAAGATACGCAATTTCAGCTACGGGAATAGCGTAGCTGAGGTCGATGTATCTTATTTCAACTTACCTCGGGTCCTCATGGCATGGGATCGACGGCCACTGCTCCCCCATCGACTCCGGTACCGCCGCTCGCCCTGGTGGAGTTCCCTAGTCGACGGGAGTGCGTTTGGGAATCAATATATCGCGTCTAGATGAGACGCGATCTATCGATCCCCGATAGATCGATTACTACCCGCTGATTCGGCGGGTAGTCGGGACGTAAGCTGTGTGTGTGTTTCCTTCCTTCTTACAGGACAGTTTTCTGGCGCTTGTCAGTAAGCCTCAGGTTTTTTCATCTGACACAAGACACTGGTAAAGCAGCTCCTAATTAATCACTTGAACCTAAGCTTCATGGGGCCACTTTAATTTTTCCCAAATGAGAGGTGCTTTTAAGCTTGAACTTCAGATGGTGGTGGGGTGTTTTTTTTTTTTTTTTTGTTTTTTCTTCTTTTTAAAAAAGGAAAACCTCAGGGCCCAATTCTTCAATTTTTGCTTCTTATGTCTAGCCCTAGACTACCTGTGTGAGGAAAGGATTGCTCAGTAGGGTCCCTGCTCTGCTGGCTTCTTATGACGAAGAGTGTAAAACTCTTGCTCTATACACTGGGGGGAAAAGTTGTCTGTGCCAGGAAGTCTTTGTGATATCTTTCTGTGAATTGCTACAGTAAGTTTCACAGCCCAAGAAAGAGCAAGTGCCCTGTATCAGATACATAATAAGCTAGCCAAAAGAAGGCAAACAACAATATCTGCAAGAGCCAGAGAAATCCTTAAGTGTTGGGGGGGGAACCCATATAAACTTCTAAGGATTCTGTGGGTTTCAGTTTCTAGAGTACACATGTCAATGAAGCTTTCCCTTTTCTGTTAATCTGATATCTAAATGAGAACATAAGAACAGCCATACTGGGTCAGACCAAAAGTCCATCTAGCCCGGTCTCCGTCTTCTGACAGTGGCCAATGCCAGATGCCCCAGAGGGAATGAACAGAACTAGTAATCATCAGGTGAGCCATCCCCTGTCACCCATTCCTAGCTTCTGACAAACAGAGGCTGAGGACACCATCCCTGCCTATGCTGGCTAACAGCCATTGGGGGACCTATCCTCCATGAATTTATCTAGTTCTTTTTTGAACCCTGCTATAGTCTTGGCCTTCACAACATCCTCTGGCAAAGAGTTCCACATGTTGAAAATGCGTTATGTGGAAACAATACTTCCTTTTGTTTGTTTGAAACCTGCTGCCTATTAATTTCATGTGGTGACCCCTAGTTCTTGTGTTATGAGAAGGAGTAAATAACACTTCCTTATTTACTTTCTGCACACCAGTCATGATTTTATAGACCTTTATCCTATCCCCCTTCGTCGTCTCTTTTCCAAGCTGAAAAGTCCCAGTCTTATTAATCTCGCCTCATACAGAAGCCATTTCATACCCCTAAACATTTTTGTTGCCCTTTTCTGAATCTTTTCCAATTCCAATATCATTTTTGAGATGGGGTGGTCACATCTGCATGCAGTATTCAAGATGTGGGTGTACCATGAATTTATGAGGATGGCACTATACCTACATAATAATATCAAATGGATTCAAAACCATCTAGGGTTAACACCGTTATTTTGAAATAATTGATTTTTATTGCCAGTTTTCTTTCAAACTGATTCAAGTTTGGTGGTTTCTTGCTGAGACTTGGTCTGAGGTTTACTCTGCTCAGGCTGTTATATTCTATACAGAATCCAACTTTAACTTCAGATAGGTGAGAGTCTCAATAAACTTCTTGCTTACTATCTGTCTGATCCAAAGCCCACTGAAGTCAATGGGAATGTTTCCAATTACCGGTACTTCAATTGGATTGAACATTATGCATCTGATCCTGAGAGATGTTGAGCCTGACCCATTTTTCAGGCTATAGAAAGCAGAATGTGATTCCTGGGTTGGCCAGAAGAGATCACTGTATAACAAAGGGAAGCATTCCTCTCCTCCAAACTGAGCATACTATCTGCTCATTATGTTCTGCCACGAATGGTTGGGGGCTCAAATTCACTCCTGAACTCAGATCCCTATATATCAGCCTGACCAGACAATTTTACTAGGCCCAGAACCAAACTTTGCATTTAAAAAAAAATTTAGAAACATTTTTGGTTCCTCTGCTTGGTAAAAAATAGAATGCCTTACTCTAAAAGGCCCTCATGAAGGCTTTCAACACTGCCCCACAACTCCCATTCAATTCAGTGGACTTCTACATCTTGCAAGATAGGGCACAATATGCAGTCACTACTGTCTTGTTGGATTGTTCACCAAACAGATTGAAACAAGATAGCACTACCAGCTGACATTTGGCCTTCTCCAATTCCTCCTAAGGGAGTGTGTAAGGTCTGGGTGTAAACAACATATGTATTAGCAGCTGGGCAAATCCTAGAATGAAGAGTATTCTAGGCTGCTACAAATGCACAATGGGATAAATTAATCTGTCATTTAACCCTTTGTTAATTACACTGTGTGAAGGAGTTCATTCTATAATGAAGACATCAAGGAGGAATATTACGGAGCATGAATTTCAAAATCAAGTTGTGCCTGCTTAAATGCCAAGACTTTTTAAATCTTGGGCCTAGAACAGACCCATCTAACTCAAGCCACTGAAACTCAATGTAAAAAATAAACTGTAATACACTCTAAGCTTTTATTTACATTTTCAAATGTAGTCATTAGTCTTTTTAGCTATTCCATATAGCTAGGGGTTAAATAATACTGTAGAGCTCAAAAATCCATAGATCTCCAAGATTCCATAAATATATTTTCCTAATGGGAAAATAATTATGCTAATTAAATAACAGAGCTAGCTTATTTATTCCTTTTACTTAATTTAACCAAAAAAGTCCCTCTGCATTGCTCAGTGCAGAATAAAGCATTTCTTTACTCAAAAAGGCATTTTCCATTTTTGAAGCATGTTATTAAATGAGTTCTGAACAGGTATTTACAAAGCTGCTCCTAAATTGTTCACTCTTTTCACATGCGTCCAAGACAAATTCCAATTTATGTAGTTCGAATCCTGCTGCCCTCAAACTCATTCTGAAACTTCACCGCTCCTACTAAATTGTAGTGTAGAATTGCAGGGACAGAATGCCTGGCATGCTCCACCACAGAGATGGTTGTCCATCAATGCTGGATTAAGGATTCATTGTATAAGCAGTCTCTCAAGTGTTTTCAGAACCTCCAGGGTGAAGGATACTATATCTGTACTTCAGATTCTTGTGAGCTCTGTGTCCTAATTGTTTTACTGGGACAATGAAAGATTGAGGATTATTATTTGATGCCCTCCCAATTGTTTAGCTGTTTTATTTCTACAGTACTCATCATGGCTTTATCCTGTGGCCACATTACTTCCATGGTGTTCCTGCAAGGGGAGCAGGAACATGCTATTCTGCTAATATTTTCAGTCACTTCTGTTCTTGGGTGAGAGAAAGGTAGATGGGAGACTGGAAAAAGGGCCAATGGCCTTCAGGACAAGACTATTGGAACATACTGTGGATTCTGGGAATCAAGCATCCCTTTCCTGGAGATGGAATGTAGTAAAGGAGACTCTCTTCACCATAGGCATTCATACAGCAGGGCCAAGTTTATTCATCCCCAGCCCATTTCCACAGTCAGCATTGTTCTGCAGAAATATTTATTTCATGTGAATTAATTTTGTTTTTCCATAATCTGACTGACACCTACAGGCCAGAAGACAGTTCTGCAAGCTAAAGAGGATTTTTGGAAAGAATATATTTCTTTGTCCATGCAGGGGGTGCAATTATTTGTGACTCTCTCATTAGTACAATCATAATATGCACTATCAGAGCACTGAGTTCACACATATTTCCCCCTCTTTATTTAAAGCAATATAACCGGTCTCCCAAGTCTCCCTGAAGGATGCCTGGGTATTAAAATACAGTGCTTTGTGTCCATGGCTATTGGAAAAATTACAGCCTAGAAACAAAGGTGACTGCTTTTATCCTACACAAATTAAAAAAATAAGTATGTGCAATGGAGTAAGGTATGCTGTAACTTCTGGCTGCCAATGCCCTGTGGTAACAGTGGATTTCAATTGCTGTGGGCTTGTAAAACTTGGAGCCTGATTCTCCTCTCACGCTAACATGGTTTGAGAGTGACTCCATTGAAATAAAACACTTGAGAGAGGAGAATCAGATTTATGGAATGCAAAATAACAACATTCCCTGTTCTCCACCCACCCGAATTAAGGACCTGAAAGTGTCAAAGCAAGGGTGTCAGCAGGAAATCAAGAAATGGTATAGACGCACTAAAATGTTAGTGGTGTGTAGTAAAACACAGGGGCGAGCTGAAGTTCTTATTCATTTCTGCACTAAGCAGGGTTCTTTAACCTATCATCATGCCACTGGGCTCAGCACTTTGAAAATTTCAGTAAGACAGCTTAAATAGAAAAGAGCAATTTTAACCAAGGTTGACAAAAACCAGCCTCAGATCTTATTAATGTACAGTAAAGACTCCCTCACTGGCAAGATCAGTATTCTGTGGTGTTGATCATACGCCTGATACACTGACTGGATTTTGCTCATTGTGTTATATGTAAGTATTACATGGTTTATCATGTTTCTCCTGTTTTTTCTCCCTGCCCTCCACTCCCACCCCGATAAAATACTTGTGGGTTCATGGGTCCAAGGACTTCTGAGTGGGGAACAGCAACCTAGAAATATGACCATGCAGGTTATATTTTAACTCCCTGGATCCAGAATTAGGACTACAGCTCTGGGCGGGGCTCAAGGCATAGTTAGATTTATTTTTAGGATATGACCTTTAGGCAGATTGAACCCAGCCCTTTTTGCTGTCATTGGCAACTGGGCCAGATTCTGCTCCTATTCCTTGCTTTCTATATGGAGTAACTCTGTTCACCAATTCAGTAAGGTTACTCCAGATTTATCTTGGTGAACTGAGAACAGATTTGCCATGGAGTTTCAATTCTGCTTCCAAAATCTGTTCCAAACAACGAATGCCACCTCCCATTCTTTCTCGTCAGATATTATCTAGATTCCACAAAGTAATTTAACCTCCTCTGTATTTTTCTTTGCTTTTAGAAGGACTAAACTCCCTATCCTATTTTTTTTATCCTCTGGGGCCATGCTTCAAGGCTTTTCTGTTTCACAGTCTAACCTAAATGGGCTGCCTGATAACATACAAACAGTGGGAGGAGCTTCCTGAGTAAATTAATATTTTTGCCTCCAGTTTTATTTCAGGCTGTGTGGGGTTTTTTTATTTTTTCTTTTTTCTTCCTGTCCTTGGTTATATCACTCCCACTAGCCAAATCATGCAAGACAAATAGAAACAGGACAGGTACGAATATTAGCTGACCCACATGTCGGTATAAAACTATCAGGGATACACCCCGGGGCAAGATATCCTGTACTTGAATTCTTTCCCGAGCATTTGGTGTATCTGTTGTAAAGGCAATCTCCCTAAAGGACATGTGATCTGACTCCTATTCATAGAATCACAGCAGTTAAAGATTGTCTAGATTATTCCATTATTTAAAATTCTAAAGGATTTTTCAGTGATAGTGCAACCAATGTCTGACTTTACCAATTCCAAACACTGGCTTCACGAAGAAAAAAAACAAAAAATGGAAGAGATCAGGAGTCTAGCTAATCAGTGGCATAGTGGTCAGTATCCGCACCTGTCCTGTAGGAAATCAGGGTGCAGTTATCCATGGGGAGCCAATTTGCTACACCATGTCTGAGGGTGACCATCAGTGGGCACTGAACCTGGGAACTCTGGAGCTAAAGCATGAGCCTCTCCTGCCTAGGCTAAAAAATCCAGTTCCGTTAGCCAAGACTGTTCCACGCTCATAAACTTCTATATGTGGCCCAGCCTCCACTAGATAGGAACAGAGCATCATATTCAATGTGTTATGCATGCTTCAGGTCACATTACAGTGGTTCCATTTCCCTGCCAATGTATCATTGCTCCTTATAATATAATAATCTTAAGTACTTTGGCCATTCTGGTTGTAAATGTCTCATGCAATGATATTTCCACCAATTTCCTTGGATATGAAGATTGGTCTCATTCTTAGGAAGTTTTCTTGAGACCCACTCTACATTTTCTTTTTCCTTAATTTCAAGCCCCAGATTTTAGCACTCCTGAATTTGGGAATTTCCCAGATACAAATTTTGATTCGGGCCTCTATCTTTATAATGGACTGAACCAAAGCCCTGGATCCTAACCCCATCAAACTTTGGAAAAGTTTAGTTCAGGCCTTTCCCTAATCCCATTATTTCCAGTTATACTTTCCTTATAGTACCAAAAGCAATTGCTTTTCCTTTTCTGTGTTTAATAGTTCACCTTTCATGTTTAATATTTCCCTTTGCTCATTCAGTTATAATACATCATTTGCATGCTCAAACCTCAGTGATCAAGGAACATCTGAGAACTACAATGACAAATGAAGACCATCTAGCAGGGGTAAACACAAATGAGATGTGAGCCAAAAATCTCAATAAACACTGATTCACTATCAATCTACTATGTATGCAAACGAAGCAACAGAAGAATTATTTTGCAGTGAGTGATGTTTTGCCAATGGGACACTGTGCACAGTGTGATTAATTTTCACAATCTAATGACTTCCTCCTGCCCAAAAAAAAAAACACATTTAATGAAACTCTTTATTTTGCAGCATAAGTCTTAAATTTCATTCAATACATTTGTTGCAGTTTTTATCTTACTGCACCATTGTGTGTAAATTTGTATCCTACTAATAAATGAAACCTTGTTGTATTAACTTTTAAAATGTTCATGTTCTTAGCTTTAGGTTACAGAGAAAAAGATTAATATAAAAAGGGGGTATGTAACATTATACTTAAGGTTGTGTCACTACTTTTCATACAGTCTCTTAACAGACATATGACATTCAGCCATAAAGATTCAGTTCAGGGTGAATTCTACCATATATTCTGTAGGTTGAACTCTACCATAAACTTTATAATTAATAATACTAATTAATTAATAAATAATACCTAACTCTTATTTAGGTGCACTTTTTTCTCCCTACAGAATATAAATAACTTGTATCCTGAAGAGGAAGAATCAAGCCACGTTACCAGACCCAAAGCAAATGTCTGATATAAATTAATTAGGCTGATTTGAAATTATTATACATGCCATGGGGTGTATCAACCCTGCACTGGGCCAACCGGAAGCTGACCAATCACTGCAGGCCCAAAAGACCAAGCCCCCTCCTCACCCCTGCTGTGCATGCTCCAAGTAGTGGGGAGAGATAAAAGGAGACAGCCCAGCATAGGTGCTGGAGAACCCCCTGACTTGAAGCAGTTTCCATTATATACAGGGTTTGGTTCAATGGCTCTCTGCACCCCCACTATAAAATTTGTTCCAGCACCCCTGCAGCGCAGCCTAGTTGGGGTTGGCTGAGGAGGAGGAATGATGTGTGCTGCGGGCTCCTGCAGAGGAACCATCGACTCTCCAGATTGCTGAGGCTGTGCTATACAGGGACAGGCAACCACGGAGACTGATGGGAATGCTGAGCTGCTGCCAGCTGAGGAGATGCCCGACGTGGGTTTTATGGTAGGAATTGACCCAGGGAACATGTTTAGGAGCCAAGGCTTGAACCCTTCATAGGGAGTGTACCAGCTTCATAAGGCCCTGCGTCAGAACCTGGTGTAGTAGGGTGGGCCCAGCTTCCCCAACTCCAACCCCCCACACTTGCTACTAGGCATGGCTGCTGGGGACTCTTGATATAGACTGATTGTTTGCTCTGCTCCAGCCAGGGGGTCAGAGCCCCCGAACTGCTATTGTTTGCCCCAGCCAGGAGGCTCAGGGGCTATAGACTGACAGTGTGCTCTGCCCTACCCAGGGATCTGGAGTTGGTGATTGTGATCACTTGACTTACAGCCTGTTGTCAAGATTCCCTGCTATCAACCCCCACTGGGCAAATGGGGGCAACCCCCACTGGGCCTCTGTGACACCAAGGAAGTTCATTTTCTTCATGAATAATCTAAAATCTATTGTCATCTATAATAATATATGGAGATATCCTATCTCCTAGAACTGGAAGGGACCCTGAAAGCTCATTGAGTCCAGCCCTCTGCCTTCACTAGCAGTACCAAGTACTGATTTTGCCCTAGATCCCTAAGTGGCCCCCTCAAGGGCTGAGCTCACAACCCTGGGTTTAGCAGGCCAATGCTCAAACTACTGAGCGATTCCCTCCTCCCCAGGTCTATTTGACCTGAACCACCAGACATGCATAATAATTTTTTGAACATTTTAAAAACCATTCCTACACAAATAATGCCTTGCAGTTAAATACTAATGACTAGATTGTGCCTTGCACTTGAGCACAAAGGTTGAAAATCTGCCCTATTGAAGTCAGCAGACATTTTGCCATTGACTTCAATGCGGTCTGGACTTCATCCAAGGAGTGCACCTGGCTAGCACTGCAAGGGGGATGGGCAAGAGGCAAAGCCATGTCCCTGATTCCTCACAAACTTACTAGCAGGCTGCAGAGGGGAGTAAACGTTGCCCCTTCTTACAAATGGCAGACCAGGAAGATCCAAGAGACAAAGTACAGTCTACCTAGAATTGTTTCATTCTCATGACAGAGTCTCTTTTTTCCTGATAAAATAAGCTTAAATACATAATGACTTATCCACTATTCTTCAATTTTCTTTTAATACTACTGACTGTAATGAGGAATTTAGAATGAAGAAATTAAACAAAAAGCTCCCCTTTGTGTATTCAGAGGGAGGGGATGTAATTTCAGTAGCACCATAAATTAAGGATCATTTTTAAATTATTTATATTTAATGAATGAGTAACATATGCTGCTATATTATTTAGTAACTTAATGTAAAGCATGCTAGTGAATGCCATATTACCAAATTCTTATCAAGGGCTTTATAACTTGTAGATAGTCTTACTCATGATCTGTACTCTTCTTAACAGGGGTTCCTGCAAATAGAAAAAGATCTAGCAACTTCAGAGTTACGGGTTTGAATGCTGACAGAGGGAAAAAGTGGCATCCAGCACATAACTAATAGACGTTTTTTGTTTGTCTGGCGGTTCCTGATATATACCCTTGCTGGCTCCCAACCCAAGTGATGCCTGTATGCTGGTATGCTCTATACTGGCGGTATGACCCCTTCCCTAGAACCCCACTGGAGGAGGGGTCTAGCTTTCATTGTTTTATTAACAAGTAAGATTAAGAACTATTTTTAGCTCTGAACAAAGTAACAATTTTAAATGATGATCAAAGAGTTTATTAGTAGTAATGTTGTTTTTGTTTCTTTGTGTTACTGTAGTGACTAAGGGTGCCGGGTATGGACCAGGACTTGAACAGCACCTAACACAACAAACACAGGAAAAAGGCATTCCCTTCCTCATCCCACGATGTCTCCCAACGTGGGGCTCTGAGCTCAGTTGGGGCCCTGTACACACTACTATAATAAGGGTCAAAGACATGATTCAAACTGGATTTGTGCCATGAATACAGTAGAATTACAATGAAGTAACATTCTTTTGTACCACGTTACAAGAACATTAGGGCTGCAAAAAAGTGCTTAAAACTTAGGAAATGTTAATTTTGCCCCCTGTGAGTATGTATCCTACTTTCCCCTCCCCCCCTGAAGTCACCATCTTATGTGTACAACAGTAGCAAAGCTCTATTATTGCCCCTCTCACAAGTACCATTTCTTTTCAAGCCAATTGCTTCTGTACTCCTAATTTCTACAGTGGGATGAAGGTTCAGCAGCACTACTGCCCCAACCTTTCTCAATCTCCTGTGCTGCTCCTCACCTCTGCCACACACACACACACACAGTACACCCCCTTTTGGCCTGCAGATGTGTGCAGAGGGGTTTATGGACACAGATGCCAGTTCATCATACGGAGCATGGTATACATTTCTCTCCCCTGTAGTTGCTGCCTCAGCACCTGTGCTCAAAACAGCAGGTCCACATCTCCTCTGGCATCCCCGTCAAGTTTCTGATTAGAGCTGGTTGGATAGTATTTACAAATAATATGTTCAACAATTTTTTGTGCCTTCTGTAACTGAAAAAATTAGTCACACGCTTTTTAAAATTACTTGACCAGTGTTGTAGGTGGTTGAATAATATTCAAGTAAATTGTGATTTCCCTCCCCCATCAATCATTTAATAAATTATTTAAAAATATTTTTACAGTATTCTACCAGTACTAGCCCCATGATTTGGGGTTCAGGAAGGGAAATGCATGCCATAAATCCACACTATCACAGGAACATAGGACTGCCAGGGACCTCTTGGGTCACCGTATTTAGCCCCTGCTGTCACAAGCAATGCATCATACTCTCCCTCATTAGAGACAGTTGTGGGGGGATGTAAATAATACCAACAAAGAACTGGAGGGAAAAACAAAGAGATTAGTTATTTATCATCCAACAATAATTTGACTCCTTTCTTTGCAGGGTGGAGAATTGCAGCAATTCGGTATCAGATTTGCTGTATAGTGAAACCAGTCTGAACTGCCAGGAGAGGGAGACAATGAATGGAATAAGACAGTAGAAGGGATTGAATGCTGATGTCAATTAAACCAGATCCATGAAATCAATGAGGGCTTTCAGTGGTTGTTCTTCATAGCCAGCTCAGTTTGGTATGCAGGGGAAGGTGTCTGTTTTATTGTGATAGTAAATTTCAGAGCACAGAGAGTAGAATATTGGCATTTCAATCAGGCAACTTCATAGACACGCAGCCTGCTCAACTCTGTGTTGAAAGCTTTATGAAAGAGAGCCTGTAGGATATCCAAGAGATTACTTACAAGATTCTAAGGGATGGAGTTGAATGAAAACCTTATAACAGAGCGTGGAGTCCTTATTGATGTGAATTTGAAATATGCCCCTGATCTTTCTGGAGTCTCTATAAAAAGCACAAAGATAACAGAGTAAAAATACTTACCTATAAAACACAAACACACAGGCATATACTTATTGGTTGACATACAAACTTTAGGTGTCATCCTTTGAGAATTGAAAATCGGTGATGTTTAGAGTGGGTAATTCAGGAAAGCAGACATTGTCAAATGAGTGGATGTGGGTGTGAGATATGGGTAAATATTTCAGGTTTTCAAGAAACCATAAATTATACTGTATCACTACCTTAATATATTCTGAGAATTTTCTTTTGACATAGCATTCCATGAGGCTAAAATGTAGCCCTCAGCACATCAGTAAAGTATTTATAAACTGCTTGCTCTCATGCCATTAGAAAAAATGATGCTAGCAATTTCACATGTGCTAAACAGGTTTTCTGAGAAGCTGCAGATTTTGCTTAGCTAAATTATTAAATCAGTCTTTTTATTAAAATGGAAATGTTTCTACTAAAAATCCTAAAAAAAGGATGCTCCTGAGTAGAATATGACAGCTCTTAAACAGAGAGAATTAAGTTAGTTAGGCTATTTAGAACACCCTAAACCATCTCTAGGAAATTTCACTTATGCATTTTTGCTAAAGTTCCTAGTTGGAATTGAATGTCAATCTTACCTGATAGTTCATCTATAAATATTACATATAAACATGGACACTAATTCACAGGCACGTGACATTCTGATAGCCAGCGGAGAGGTGCAGCTATCAAGGCGGCTAGCGGAGAGGAACGGTTAGCAGGACAGCTGGCGGAGAGGCGCAGGTGGCGGTGAAGACTGCAGCAGAACCCCACGGAGAGACTTGGCAATCGGACGTCGACCCGAGCAGCGGAGCATGTAAGGTGCCCCCATACTTCCCTCCTCCCCCTCCCCACCCCGCCCAGGCTGGGAGGTAAACTCTGCAGATGAACTTCTGAACTCCGGGGCTTCTGACCAAGGACAGAAACTGTGGGAGGGGTGACTTTTGGGTTGCTGGACTCAAGAACCACTCTGGGGCTGCATTGACCAAAGACAGACACTGTAGGTTGCTGGACTTCAGACCATGAGGGGAAAAGGACACTGCCAAACTTACTTGGGGTGGGTCTTTTGCTCATGGTTTGTGTTATGAATCCTGTTTGTGGTGTTTCCCCAACATCATGCCACATTGTTTCCCTCCTTTATTAAAAGGCTTTTGCTACACTTAGACTCTGCTTGCGAGAGGGGAAGTATTGCCTCCTAGAGGCACCCAGGGTGGTGGTATGTAATTGTCCCAGGTCACTGGGTGGGGGCTTGAGCCGGTTTTGCCTTGTGTTATTGAAAAGGAACCCCTAGATACTGAACCCGGCCCTTGCTGCTAACTCTGATGGGCAGAAGGGTTACATATACATCCTTTTATCTGCCGGCCACTGCCCTGTATCCTCCTGCCAATAACAAGATGTGGGTGCCCAGCTCTCACGTTGCCTGCTGCCCAGCCTTCCCTCCACAGGCTGCTGCCTCCAGCCTGCTACTCCTGCTCACATGCAGCCTACGGGTACACTACAGATGCTATGGCTGCACAGTTACAGTGCTGCAGTAGCACCATAGTGTAGACATGTGCTAGTGACAAAAAGTTTTTTTTTTTCCATTGGTGAAGTTAATCCACCCCCTCAAGAGGTGGTAACTAGGCTGATGGAAGAATTAGGGTGACCAGATGTCCTTATTTTATAGGGACAATCCCGATATTCAGGGCTTTGTCTTATATCTGGTCACCCTAGGAACAATTCTTCCACTGATCTAGCGGTGTCTATAGGGGGCTTAGGTTGCCTTAACTATGTCCCTGCGCAATGTAGCTAGGTAGATCTAAGTTTTAGGTGTAGAGACCAGGCCTGTGGTTCCCTCCTGAGCCTGGTCCCTCTCTGACCTTAGCATATTATTTATTTTTCTTGTACACTGGTGATTATGGAGCGTTCTACTAGCTTGATGTTGAGCTAGGTAATTCAGTGACCTCCGCTGCCTAGATCCTTTCCCTCCAGCCCAATCAGGGACGATGGAAGATACCCAGTAGTGACTGATTTAATAATTTAGCTAAGCAAAATCTGCAGCTTCTCAGAAAACTTGTTTAGCACATGTGAAATTGCTACCATTGTTTTTTCTAATGGCATGAGAGCAAGCAGTTTATAAATACTTTACTGATGTGCTGAGGGCTACATTTTAGCCTCATGGAATGCTGTCAAAAGAAAATTCTCAGAATATATTAAGGTAGTGATACAGTATAATTTATGGTTTCTTGAAAACCTGAAATATTTACCCATCTCTCACACCCACATCCACTCATTTGGGTTGTACAATACTAGGTGCTTGGGGCCGTGCTGTGACGTGGAGCTGAACGTTGCAGAACAAGTTATGAGCAGAGTTTTATATCTACATAAATACATAACCACAGTCTGTAGACATCTCATAATGACCATCAAGTTCAGAACATTACAAGCTTTCATAAAAGACCTGACTCAATATACTTTTATAGTACACTAACATTTTATATACTCAGTTAATTCAACTGCTTATTCTTTAGCATTCAAATTCCCTGTTCTCCCCTTGGGGTGTTTGGACCCTCATTTTCACAGTATGATCATAGGAGTTTGGGGAGTTAGTTGGTTTTTGGTTTGGGGATATTGAGGTCTTGTTTTTGCGGATCTGGAGAGTTAATTTTCCTAGATAGTTTTGTGGCAACATGCATTTCACAGACACAGCTCAGGGTATAAAGTGACTCTGTTCTATCCCCAATTCCCCCTATGATGTTCACATCGGAGCATCAGACACATTAGTATTGTCTCCAAAGTGGTTCTAGGCACTACACAATCCATATGGACAGCTCAAGGGCATCATGAATCATCACACAGTCCCTGTGAGCCAAGCTGTGGGCTCCATGATCAGCTTGTGGCACCAGGTAGGCAGTGGCAAAAAAAAAAAAAAACAAAACATGAGGTTGGTTTCCAGAGACAGGACACACGCAGTGTTGCCAACTCTTGAGAATTTTAGCATGGGTCTCAGGTAGGATTGCCACCTTTCTAATTCTGGTAACCAGACTCCTGAGGCCCCACCCCTGCCCACTTTTCCCCTCCCAAGGTAGAAGGTAGCTCAGGAGCTGGCAAAGGTTAATGACTGGGCACCTCCCCCCACACACAGTAACCAGGCTTTCAGTGTCCTGCCGAAAACTAGGCACCTGGCACCCGGACACAGAAGCCAAAAACTGGACTGTGCAGGTAAAACCCAGGCCACTGGCAACCCTAACACAATATTTGGTGTTTCTTAGAGCTCCAGCTCCTGGAGCCAAGTGATCAGACGAGAATCTCAAGGTTGTTTTTTTTTTTTGGCACTGTATTTCTAGCCCTCATGGTTATGGAGAAAATTTGAAAGTGTGATCCACGTGCACCCTTAAGGCTCAAAAGACAAAGCAAAAGAACTCATGTTTTAGTCACTCCTGGATTTATCTTTAAATCTTATTATTTTTAAGTCTGTCTCATGACTGGGAAGGGCTGGGGATGCCGACATACTTTTTGAAGATTTGGGGATGACAACAACTCGGCTATGAATGCACCCTCGTTGAGGCCCGGCCAGGGCGGATGCGGGAGCAGACCAACGGGAGCTCCGTGCAACGCCACCTGGGCACAGGCACAACCTTTGGTGAGCAGGGCCGGTGGGTGACAAGCGGAGGGCCAGCGCCGTGCACGCACAGCCGGGAGGGGAGCTGCTGCTGCTGCCCCAGCCCCGCTCCCCGGAGCGCGTCCTCTCTGGCCGGGTTTAACCCCTGTTGCCATAGTTACCGCCTCCCCCCCCCCCCCCGCAGGGGTCTGAGACGCTCCCAGCCCGGCCACCGAGGACGAGCATGTCAAGCTGGCCGCAGGAACCCGGGGGCTGCCCCTAGGCCCGTCGCAGACCCAGCCCCGCCTCCTGACGAGAAGGCGACGCCATGGCCGCGGTTTTTAAGCTGTGGGTGCTGAGAGACGATTTTTGCCCTTACTAAAGATGGCCGCCAACCCCTCTCCCCCATTGCCTCAAGTGGGTGTGAAGCCAGGCAGCGTCTGTTAAGATGGCCGCCGTTTCCCTGCATTCTCTGCCGCGGGGTTGGAAGTGAGGCCGCCCTTAGCAAAGATGGCTGCTGTTCCCTTGTTGCTTCCAATCCGTGTGACGGTAGTGTGCCCTTAGACAAAATGGCCGCGCTCTGTTCTTCACCAGGGGCTGCGAGCAAGGCGGGCTGCTAGCCCTGGCAGAAGAGTCTGTCCTCCTGGTAAGGGATGATTGTGCGGGGGCAGCAGATTGAGCGAGTAGGGGCTGGAGGGAGAGAAATCTTAGTTCCCCCGCCTGCTAGTGCCTGAAAGAGGAGGCTCTGCTAGTCCCTTTGTGTGTGACTGAGGTTGAATTTGTCTCTAAATGATCAGGCACAAACTGGGTGGGGGGAAGCCTGCCACTCTCTTATCAGTAACAGAGAAATGGAGGTGGACAGACACGTCTGTATTGTATACATCTCTCATCAATCCTTCCAGTCTGCCTTATTGCTTTCTCCCAGAAGAAGCAGGGTGGCATAATAGATAGGGCATTGGAGTGCAATTACTATTTCTGTCCTCAGGTTTTCCTTATGTTGTCCCATTATCCAGGGGGCCAGTCTATGGAGCAGTCTTCTAAATTTCAGCCAGTGATCGATCCTCTCTGACTTTCTTTTCAGTTCAAGTCAATTGATCTCTGATCTATTGGACCTCTTTTCTTCCAGTTCACACGTTCTTTCTTTTTTTCTGCCCCTGCACCTTTTTTATTAGCTTTTCCCATTTTGGGGACTGCTGTGAAACTACTCAAGGGACCAATAAAAATAGGTCATTTAATGATGGTGGTGGTGGTGGTTTAATTATACTATAATATTTGGTACTTATTCCATTCTGTGATCTCAAAGCGCTTTACAAACATGAATACCTTAAGCCTGATAACAATTCTGTAAGGTGACAATATGTGTATTATCCATGTTTTCCAGATGGGGAAACTGAGGCATAAATAAATTAAGTGACTCAGTTTGGTGATGTATGTGACTTTGAACGGGAGCCAGGATTCTTGGATCCCCAGTCTTGTCTTTTAACTGCTAGAGCATCTCCCGTCCCTAAAGATTGAACAAAATAATACTAAAAACTTTGGAAGTTGTTGCTTACGATGAAGACTGCATATTGGAAGTGGAGTCCATAAAACAGATTTTGCTGTAATTCTCTTCAGACATTTTCGAGTGGCTGAATTTTTAGGATTGCACAAATCCAACCAAGTCAATAAAGCAAAGATTTTAGCCTCTCTATGCTTTATTCAATACAAAAGTTAAAACAACCCACTTAGTCTTTTAATCTTTAATAAGCTTTAGCTGGAAACAGCTAATCCTTTTACTCAAAAGATAAAGAAATCTTTCTATTAGAGGCATAAAATATCCTAAATAGGAATGGTAAATTTGTTCTCTGTATGTGTGTTAATGTTATTGGAAACAAAGAAATTAAGAGATGGCTGAAATTATGACCTGGCAAGATGGCTTTTCTTTGATAGTCTGACTTTTTTATCTCTACAGGTGTACTGTGATAGTAAAGTGCATCCATCTAGGATCTCTGGTTCTTGTACATGCTGCCTGTGGTTTTAACTTGATTCCCAGGAGGAAGAACTGCTCAGATTCTCACACTTTTACCACATGTACTGGAATCCTGGTTGTTACTACTACAATGTCGTGGGTGCAAGCTGCAGTCAGCCGGCCCAGTGAGGATGTGTTTGATGAAGATTCTGATGAACTGCATGTAGTGCAGAAAGAATGGAAGAGCACTATGGAGAAAAGAGTCAAAGTAATTTTTATAACCATTACTTCATTTTTAGTAGCCTTTTGGCCATTTTCTTTAATACATAAATTGATACCTGCATGAGTGTTTTAAGAGAAAATGGAGGATGGCTGTTTAAAAGTTATTGTAGATCAATTTGTTCTGTATAAAGTAAAAATTGAGCAAGTTATTAAGGAAATGTGACCAACCAGAACACACTTGAGATTCTTCTAAGGGGGAGAGTGCCTGCAAATTGAGAAATTGTAGTCAAAATTCTGCATATCTAATTTGCTCGTGGTGCATAATGTATTTGTTTGTTACTCCCTCAACTACTCATGGGTGTTCTTTGTATAAATTCCTGAACCTCAATAGGAGGTTAGATCATCAGAGGCAAAAATATACAAATTTAGTCATGCGACTGTTCACTTTATTGATGGAGATCACAGCAATAGCAAAACGGTCCCTGGGTGCCTGCCACAGTTTCCCTTTAAAAAGACAGAAGTGGGAGGTCAGGTTGGCAGGAAGAATTTTCTGAATTCTAATACCAGCCCCAAAACACCAACATACCCCCTTACTCTGTATGTTACCCCCAATGACCAATAACTAACGCTTCAAATTTTCTGTATCGTTTATTCTTTTAAATATTCTCTAATAAAATTTAAATCAGTTCTGCCACTCACTGGCCTGCTCTTTGGCTTTGAGTACATTTGCTCCAGCTATAAAATGAGGCAATAATATCTTTCTATCCCCCTAGTGTGTTATGAGTATTAATGAGTTTGCATAGTACATTGAACATGTAAAGTGCCCATATATATATTCAAGTATGTAAAAGGTTGTTACGAGGAGGAGGAAGAAAAATTGTTTTTCATAACCTCTGAGGAGAGGATAAGAAGCAATGGGCTTAAATTGCAGCAAGGGAGATTTAGGTTGGACATTAAGAAAAACTTCCTAACTGTCAGGGTGATTAAGAACTGGACTAAATTGCCTAAGGTGGTTATGGAATCTCCATCATTGGAAGTTTTTAAGAGCAGGTTAGACAAATACCTGTCAGGAATGTTCTAGATAATTAGTCCTGCCACGAGTGCAGGGGACTGGACTAGATGACCTCTCAAGGTCCCTTCCAGTTCTATGATTCTATAAATGCCATATGTTATCAGGTATCTGGTTCATCTGGCTGGAGAGAAAGATATGGAATTTAATCAAAACAAAGTCCAGACTCAGGCCAGTTGTATCATGATAGGAGATCATGTTTGTAAATTTTGAGTGATATAATTAAACAAGGCAAATGAAGATGTATGAGCCATATTTTAGCATTTTTTAAAATAGTGGAAATCACCACTTAAATCAATTGCAGGTCCAGATTAAAAATCAGTAGTTCATTGTAGCCCTATAGTAACCAATATATAGTAATTCCTCTAGTTTGCCTTCCTATAGAAGTGAAAATAACAGTGAAAAAATTAATTTTTATGAAGGCTCATGTTAACAAAGAAATCCTAAAATCCTGCAGGGTCGAGGTGAAGGGCAAAACTCCAACTTAAACTGGTATTGTATTAGACTCTTAGGATTTGATCTCATGCCATTTACTTTAATGGGCAAAGGATAAGCTCTTAATAATGTAGCATCACTATGAGTCATGGTGCCGGGAACATTAAACTTCCACTCTTGGGTGATCAACATCTGATCAAAATAACGGAGGGGGCAGGGGGAGAAGCTATGGTCTGGGCCATAGATAAGGGAGGGTACTGCTGTGGGACTAGAGCAGTGGTTTTAAACCTGTGGTCCGCAGACCGTGTCTTAAGATTTCCAAAGGGTTCTGCACCTCCATTTGAAATTGTTTAGGGATCTGCAAATGAAAAAAGGTTGAAAACCACTGGACTAGACAGAGCATTGTTCTTTGAAAAAGGCATCTGGATTTTGGCTTCTTCAAGGAAACTTTATTCTGCTGTTTCAAGATACTCCTGAGGCTAGCTCCTTCTTTAACCACATCTGATCTTTTCATAGTTGAAATTCCACCATCTCCAATTTCCTTGAACAGAAAATAGAACTTGCTCTCTGAGATGTACTGTTTTCATTCATAGCTTCTCTGCCTGAGGGTGGTGACTACCATCCCTTTTTTGTGGTTAGATGGTAAAAGGGGTCCTGAAACTTTTTTGCTGTTGAAATTTGAGGTTGCAGTATGGAAGAAGACAAGAATTGCTGTTCTAATGCATGTTACTATGTGTGTAGAA
Source organism: Trachemys scripta elegans (assembly GCF_013100865.1). NCBI lineage: Eukaryota > Metazoa > Chordata > Testudines > Emydidae > Trachemys > Trachemys scripta. Next base: position 90,069,512 of record NC_048299.1, read on the forward strand.
TAAAGAAACATATTTATAGTACAGTCAGTTATTTTGACCTCACTGTATATAGTTCTGAAAAAGGAAGTCAAAATGACCATGTTTATAAAATATCAAGAAAAGTTTTTGTTTTCTTCTTTTAGTTTTGTGAATCTCTCATTTCTGCTGGACAGTACAGTATACAAGTTTTGCATGCATCTAGCCAAATTAGAAAGACACATTCCAAAAAAACTGAATGTTTATATAGACTTGAACTCTTGTATTATTTCTTGTAAAATAATCTCTGCTTGTAGCTGGATTACTGACATCAGTAACCTTTCATCTTGTTACAGGAAGGCTATAGAGATGGTGTTGAGGCTGGGAAAGAGCTTTCACTTCAGCAGGGTTTCAATCGGGGTTACAAACAGGGTGCTGAGATGATGATGACCTGTGGCCAACTCAGAGGGACCCTTAGGTAAATGTTGAAGCTTTGAGATTGTTTGGTATGTTTATATGGAAATCTGGATCTACTGTTTGTCAAATGCTGAGAAGACTCAGGGTAACACTTTCAAAAGTGACTTTGGAGCTGAAATGCCATTTTAAAAACTAAGTCGAATTTAGACTCCCAAGTCATCTAGGTGCTTTGGAAAATGTTACTTAGTCACCTCATACTTCAGATTATATTATGTAAAATATTCCTAAAATGCCTGTAGCTATGCTATGAGTATCAGGCATAATTTTTTAGGTAGCACTAAATTGGCCATGAAAAAGATGGTGTTACCTGGGAAGGCTTTAGCAAAAAGGTGGTCTTGCGTTTTAATCAGAAAAGTCATCCTCGAGGTCAGTCTGATTTTTCTCTGGTAAGGGCTGTGGTCCTGTCACTGAGAACCCTGCCTCAGCATTTGTCTTACTGTTGGCTCTGTTAGCTGAGACATCCTTGTGGAGCACCGTTCTGCCCTTGTTGGACGCAAGAGTATGTAACCCAATGCAACCATCACACTCTGTGTTGGAACTACCACCAGTGCAACAGACACTACTATGTGATACTGGCTATTACAATTATTCTTCAGAACAAAAAAAATGTAGTGTGGTAATTCTTAGCCCACCTCCCATTCCTCACTTAAAATTAACAGATTAGTGGTTCAGTGAGTTATCTGAATCTACACTTTTGGCTGAACATTCAGCTCTTCCTGTTGAACTTTCCTGAAACACGTATGCATGAAATGTACACACAAAAATGGAACGACTTTTTAACTTTTAGTCACCTTTTCACCCAATCTCAAGCAAACATGCAACTCACTGCAGGTGTTCAGAATCACATTTATTTCCACCTGTTTTGTTTTTCTCTTCAGTGCACTCTTGTCTTGGTGTCATCTTAATGGACAAATTTCTGCTTTGCTGAGTAAGATAAGTAACCTCCTGGCTGAAGTTGGCAAGTATGAAGAATATGTGCTTAAGTATATGAATTCTATCAGTCCACAGCCCCACCTTGGAGAATTACTGGATTCTGTTCAGGACATGGACCTTAGTCATACAATTCCAGTGGAGAATGAATTTGATGAAACTGAAGCTGGAAGACACTGTGAAAATGAGTCCGAGTTGAGTGAAAACTCTTGCAGGAGTAACAGTGGGGCTGATTCCTTGTATTCTGACAGTTGTAGGAGAACAAAAGAACACACACATTCTGAAAGGCCAACCCTTGCTTGGCTTAAAGAAGAGACCGTCTGTTTAGGAGAGCAGCTAGGCTTGTCACTGGACATATTACAGCATGTCCAACAACTGGAAAGTTAACTTTCTCTTGTGCCAAATGGAATCCAATTCTAAGAACAAACTTGACAGGCTTGTATTTTATGTGTGGCTCAAAGGTTGGTCGTCATACTAGCCATTTAATTTCATGGGAATGTAGTGATCTGATTCTAATGTTTCCCTTTAAAATCTAATAAAACAACCCTTGCTCTCATCATATTCTGTCATACCTCAGTTGTTGGCAATAACAGCAACAACAAAAAAGTTGCTTTCACACCTAAATTTAACTTGAATAGGTGGAGAGTACTTCATATACACTAGTGCCACTGCAGAATTAGACAGCTATGCATTTATGTGTCTCCTACTGTCTAGGACTCTAACATTTTCCTCTAATTTATTTAACTTGCCCTTTTTAATATTCTTTTTCAGAAAAGGAACTGAATGATTCTTGAGTCTTATTCCTAGAAAACAGGAGCTCACAGAGTACCAAAAATAAAATAAATATTGCTATTCGGTTTAGAAGGTAGTCTGGGTGGAGAACTCCTTTGAACAAGTGGGAACTGCACGTACAGAAATAGGCAGCATGTGTTCCTTTTTGTTTAAATATTTGAGTGATGTTTTGCCAATTTAATTTGTTCAAAATAGAACAAAGACTTGCATTACATCAAATTGTGTATCACAAATCTCTGGTGTAATTAGCTCTGCTTTCAGAGCATCACTTCACTGAAACTGGTTACAGTACCCAGGACAAAATTTCATCTGAAGCAGGAGGTTAAAACACAAAAGGCTCTCCCCCTCACCAGTATTTTACCAAGCTGTAAATATTAAGACTGGGCAGCTAACTTCAGTTTCTCTATTTAAAGTAGAACTGTAGTGTACTTGAGCATATTCTAAAGCAGTGCCTGCCACCTTATATGTGTAACTTTCCAAGAAAGCTACTTAAACTAGCAAAGGCAAGAGGATCTAAGCAAAACTGCATACATCTTGAATATCACTTTAAAATCTGTTGGTCACTGGATATCAATTATATAGTAGGAAAATCTTGGATGATTTTTGCCACTTGTGGTAATGCATCTGATTGTCAAAGGTTTAAATAAAAAATTGCCACCCACCTATGGCATTGTGCATTTGGCTACATACAATAGAGGATGTAGGCCAGTTCCACTATAGGTGTAAGGTACTCAAAATGCAGCACAACTATTGTGTGAAGTGCAGAGCCAGAGTACTATGGCTGCTCTCTGCAGAGACAAAGGGTGTGGGGGGGGAGGATTTTGTGGCTTGCTTGGGAAGTGATGGGGATGAAGCTGTGGAGACTCACTGTGCCTTCTGATGTGGTTATGCACACCTAATTCAAAATATGGGTAATAGTACCTGTCATGCCAAATGAGTGAAGTGGGTTTTGCTTGTGTTGGTGAGGAGAATTATTTTCCCCCTCTCTCATCCTTATTTTGGGTAGTGCAGGGTACTAAACTTTTTGCCAGAGCTAGAGTTCTCATCTTCCTTTGAAACATCAGCATTATCACCATCTGTGGGAGATAAGAGACTGGATTAGATGGACAGGTAATCCTTAAGGCATTAAATAAACCTTTTTCATTTTTGTTAGCTGGTATATTCTACATCTTAGGGGAAAGCCAAAATGGAAGCTAGAGTATTGTAATAAGGTTATCACAGGACCAGAGTCTCGTGTAGCTGGAAATTTTAGCCTCATTGTAGGCCTTGTTAACTTATTTTAATATTTAATTCAATTAAAAAAACCTTATGGTGTGCTATGAGATTTTTTAAAAAAAATGCAATTGCCACCATTTTCCCTCTTGAAACTTTTATAAAGGTACTTTCTGCTCCTACTGCTTGGCATACCAGTTTCCCTGAAATCTGACTTGGCCTTACCCCTCTACTAAAATGGCTCTTATAAAGTTACCATCTTTGTTCTTCTTCCCCTGCCTTTTCTACTGAGACATGATTGATCACGCTTTCAGGCTTCAAAGAATGCTTTCCTGCTCCTTCAGCTGTTTCCAGTTAGTTATGCTTAACTAGTACCTGTACTCACAGCATGATGTAATTATGAACATTATTGAAAGCATGTAACTTATGAGACCTTACATTTTACTTTTTATGGACAAATACTACACCAAATATACTGCTTAGAGGGTTTGTCAGGTCTGAGACTAGTTGAACAGGTGACTCTGTGCCACAGGCATATTAGCCACAATTTTCTACACACTGCTCCCATAACCAGCCACGTTTCTTATGGCTGTCTCCTTATTTATCCTAACACACTGCATTTGTCACTTTCTGTTGATTTTGTTTAAGCTGACTGCAAATTCTTTTGGGCATGAAGTCTGTTTTGTTTAGACAGTCAGTATTCATTTGTTCAGTACTGTCTTATGCACATTTCTCACCATATAAATCAATTTTAGCACCTACAAGACAAGAATGCTGAGGAGGACTTCTCACTATCTATTCCTGTTTTAAATTGCCACTACATAAGTTTTCATCGGGTTGAAAGCATGTTTAGTCAGAGGCCAAAAACAAATGTGGAAGGTTTGCTTACCACCTACATTGAGTGGATTTGAGAGTAGTTAAAAACAACAACAACAAAAAAAAACCCAAACACTCACAAAACCCCTATAATGCTGCTGTAACGTTTTTGTACTCCAACAACTGAAGTTTAAGTTTTCAAGCCTAATAGTAGGCTAATCCTTCATGAATACAAGTCATTGGGCAGAATTTAACTAAAAAAAATTCACAGCCATTTGTTTGCAAAATTATTTTATTGCACACCTGTATTACCCATACCCCCCCTCTTATCCAGAACTCTTTTTGCAAAAAGAGGATATTAAACCAATACAGGAGGGGGGAAAAGCTTTTAATTTACTACACAGTTCCATGGGGAATAGTACAAGTCAACTCATTTGCATCAAATTGCATTTGTGCACAAAATAGCTTACTAGCAGACTGTTTAACAATAGTTCCTTTCCCCTTCCACCTTTCTTACAAATTTTTCAATTACATGTTAAAAAAGTGTTAATGCAACATTATGGTTTAATAAATGGAACCGCCCAAAGAAAGAAAACAAAATCTTAAGGTTACAGCAATATAACTTGGCCACATTGCATGTTATAATATATGTACATCTACAAATATTTAACAAACCACCACCACCTAAATAACGACATGCCCATATATGCATTATGGGTTAAATTAAGGTTGCTACAGTAGTGATAATTTGACTTTTCAAATTTGCGTTTATATTCTCAAAAAAAAATTATTTAGCAATATGCAGGGTTGAAAATATTTAATTCTAAGAGGAAATCCTGCTAGACAGAAGTATTGATCTTGCCAAATACTCCTCTACTGTTTCTTGAGACAATGTCTATTGATCACACTACAAAAAAAAGTGACATGGAACCACAGTAAACATCAGATGAGTATTTGCTTTAGTTATACTGATATATCACAAATCGCACACTCAATACTGGCCGTGGAGCTGCTTGCCTCCATTCCATCACATGAATTTTGCATGCTGGCTCCAGAAATATTTGCTCCTGTACTGTTAAAAGACGTAGTTTGCTTGCAGGTCACTTCAGGATTTTGCTCAGAGATAACTTCCATATTTTGTATTTCACCATCAACTTTCATTGTGACAGCATTCTTGAAAATAGCTCTCATGACGAGAGGGACTGACATACAACTGAGGGGCAAAAAGAAGGAGTTGAGAACATTATTCACTACAACGTTAACCACTCAGTCTCAGCCACTGTAAAAAAAGCAGATTAGCTTGCTGAAGTGATCCATTTTTTTCTGTGGGAAAATATGGATTATTGAATCAGAAGTTCTTAGTGTAACTCTTCAGTTAGCTAATATGGCTTCTCATATTCTTAGATATCCTGAGGACTGCATGAAAGTCTTTTTTTTTTTTTTTTTTTTTAAAGCCATCTTAGGATATCCCCTTAGATAGTTCCAAGTTTGGGTTTTACTTTTAATGAGAGCTTAAGTTAACAGCATTCACCTTACAATTAGAAAACCATAGTTTTTAAGATAATTCTCATGCAATATATGAAGTTTTAAAAGAATACAGTGCCTCAGTCCTGACTTATCCACAGTAGGACCTTTTTACAAAAAAAAAAAAAAAAAAAAAGGGGGGTTTCTACTGTCTGTACCACTCATAGGTGCCGACGTCATAGGTCCTTTGGGGCTGGAGCACCCAGAGGAAAAATTGGTGGGTGCAGCAGCCAAGCTCCCCGCCCCAGCTCAGCTCACCTCCACCTCCTCCCCTGAGCACGCCACATTCCTGCTTCTCCCAGCACAAGCTCTGGGAGGGAGGGGGGGGAGCAGAAATACAGCACGCTCAGGGGAGGAGGCGGGGGTGATGATTTGGAGAAGGGGTTGGAATGGGGGCAAGGGGGGGGGGGTGTTGAGCACCCACTGGCGCCAGCAGAAGTCGGTGCCTATGGTACTGGTTCAGCTGAAGCAGAATTAGCAATAGCGGAAGCCCAAAACGTACAATGCTCTAGCTGCAGCAGCAGCTTTCCCATATCTTGTTGCTTAAATTCATGGTTCAAGTCCAGCCTACATCCAACTTACTGCCAACTGGACAACTGTTTATTGACCTGGATGAAGTGAATTAGTAGTCCACTTAGTGTATGCATGTCTCATCCACAGCAGCCCCACACAGTTTGGACCCCTCATCTCAGTAGAGATGGGAAGAATTGAATAGACATGAAAAATGAACTGCTCACTCCCCAGAGGTGCCCTCTAGAACACAGGAGGTACATGATGCTGACAGCATGGGAAAACTTGCACTGCAGCTACTTCTGCTGTACCAGTTGTGTGACTAAGCAGATGCATTTCCAGCTGAGCACAGGGCCCCTTTTAAGAGGATAAAAAGAAATGTCTAACTTTCAAAATGTTTTTTCACTTCCTACTGTAAAGAAGTCTTAGTTGCAGACACAAGAAGTGCTAGCGTAAATAAACATATCACTAATTCAAATTGGGCAAATGAATAAATAGGATATGCAAAGAAAAGTGACACCTTTCTTTGAGAACTAAAATATACCTTAGTAAATGCAAAGACAATCTTTTGTTCCATAACTTTTTAATAAACAAGTTCATTTGATCATAGGGATGGTAGTTTTTAACTATTTCTGAAGATGCATAAAAATTACCATTAATAGACAATTTTTGTGTGTCCCAAACGTTTTAGAGTAGAACACTTACCGCTCCATGACTCTTGAGATAAAGTCATTGCAGCAATTTAGAGTTACATCTTGAGGATTTGTATGAAGACTGCATCTGATTTGTCTGGAGCTCAAGACATCAACTACCACTGAATAGGAAAAAATATGGACATTTCAAAATTGTGTGTGTTTACAAAAGTCTAGCAATATTATTTATAACCCCTGAATATTTTCCTTTGATCCAAGTATGGAAATTAAGACGTGTAACATTAAATATTAATGGTTATATTTACCATACTAAACATAATGTGCTTATATAACTCAATTACTATTGCTGTAGGAACTATACAGCCCCATCCCACTGATTTCAGTAGGGCTCTATGGGCGTATGGCAGTCTCAGTATACCCGTGTTCAATGCATTGCAGAACCAGGGCCTTAATTCTTTTACATTTCCTGACTTTGTTTTGAACTGGGCAACCTTAACAAAGCATTTCCTGTTTGTTTATATACATAAACACGCAGAAGAGTAAAGTTTAGGAAGATTGAGATTCACAGTACAATTGAAACCCATGTCCTGATAGAACAAAGATATTTGTAAACGTGATTATATATATATATATATATATATATATATATATATATATATATACACACACACACACACACACACACACACACACAATAGCAGTGTTGAATATTCTACACTTACCACAGGCTAAACTCTCCCCCATAGGATGCTGGAATGAGATAGAAAAGCTAGTGCCCTTTTGTGGAGACACTTCAAAATAAAGCAGCTCTGAGCAATCTGTAAAGCAGTAACTTCATTTAATAACTTAGTTTATTTAAACTTAGCCCCATTTAAGTGAATTATACACTAGCCATTCAAAACACTGGCAACTCAGAATCTTAATTATTGTCACTCTGCAGTTCAGTTTGCCTCTGGAAACTAAATATTGGGTCAGACATGGGTGTGCTACTTGAAATATTTAACCTACAGAGAGCCCTACACAAAAACTAAGGATGCTGATAAGAATTCAGTCATTTCAAACAATTTGTAAATAGCAGTGGATTTGGAGAATGCACCTGCTGTGGTGGTGACATCCAACTTACAAATACAAAACAAATCAGCAGACTATTACAGAGAAACAAAACTTCATAACATACAATTTACCTTCGTTTATAGTGTTCTCAGAGAGACAGCTGCCAATAAGAGTGTTATATGCCACTTGATGCCGAAGAATCTCAATTATAGCAGGTACACACTTTGGATGGGTAAATGGAATTTTACTGACGAGGGCTCCTGTTATACCTGATTTCTCTGTGCCCTTATTTATGAAATAACTGTGCTTCGGGCAATCTGGAAGAGACTGATGAAGAAATACCTATTTTTGTGAGGAATGGAAACTTGGAAAGGCAAGATGGCTAGTCCTGATACTAGAATGTTACAATGGATCTGGTACCAAAAAAGTCTTTTGTGGGGCACACATTTGTCAAGTCTGAAATCCCTGGCCACACTTCAATGAAAATATCACTCAGAAACTGAGTCAACTGAGACCAAGCCCCTCTCCTGCAAAAAATACCTTTTAAAACACAGGATAATCTGCACTGTGCTTCATGCCAAAAGACCGTGAGTTCTAGGGTATGGCTACACTTGCAGCTGTATAGCGCTCTGAGTTAAACCCGCCTTCATACAGCTGAGTAGGAAAAGCGCCACAGTCTGTCCACACTGACAGCTGCCAGCGCACTGTCGTGGCCACATTTGCAGCTGCATTGGGAGCGGTGCATTATGGACAGCTATCCCAGCATTCAAGTGGCTGCAACGTGCTTTTCAAAAGGGGGGGGAGTGGAGTGTGACAGGGAGTGGGGGGAGAGAGAGTGGGTTTTTGGAGTGCTGAGAGTGTGTCAGCACGCTGTCTTGTAAGTTCAGACCCTCCTGCTTCTCACCTCACTCAAAGCAAACAGCAAAATGTTTGCTTTTTCTCTCTGAAACAGCACTTCCGCATTCCTGCAGCTGATCACAACAATGAGAAGAGTGGCCTCTTGATAAGGGGATTATCACGCGCAGTAAGTTAACTCCTCGTTCACACTGACACCCGGGAGTTGTAGCCAAGGCACAGCAAACGTTATTCCTCTCGGGGAGGTGGAGTACCAGCAGTGCTGAAGCCATGGAGATACAGTACTGTACTTGCCTTGCCAGTGTGGACAGAGAATGAGGTACAGTGCTCTGGGAGGCTTTATTGCGCTGTAACTCACAAGTGTAGCCAAGGCCCTAGTCTCAGTTGTTCTTGTGAGGGCTGTTAATAAGGGCAGTGAAGGTCATCGCGAAATTAACAGCCTTTTACCTTTAATTTAGGAGAAGTTAGTATCATTCAGTCATTATACAGGTAAAACGACAGAAAGAGGATATTTCAGGCCAAGCCGTGAACAGAGTGCTCTCACCCGACAGACCCTAATCTCATTCACTTTCCCATACTGTCTTTCAGAAGGAATGTGCTTAGCTGTGCTATCTATTCACCACACTTTTCCCAGAGTCAGGAATCCTGATAACCAGTTGTGACGCATGGCTGGAAAGGGTTAAACATCCTGCAAAATAAATAACCCCCAAAAGACATGTGGGGAGATAATGTTTGTGTTTTTGTGTATTTACAGATGTATGAGTAGGGCAGACAATGTAATCAACAGTCCCGGTCTATGCTATATTCTTATACTTCAGAGATCAAAAGAAAATCCTAGCATTTAAATGAGTTGTAAACACGGGATCTCTCTGTAGTCATCCCTCTTTAAAGTGTATAGCAAATAATCTGTGAATGGTGGAAGAAAAAGCACATTGCCTTATGTTAATTCTATAGCCAAGTACCGGTGAGGGACCTCCTTCAAAGTCATGCTAATTACCTTTTGAACTCCAACTTGTCAAAAGACATGAAATTGTATAAAAGATCTTTGGGTCCTGATTCTGTCATCTTAGATCTGCTTAGGCTTCATCAGGGGAAGTTGGAGTCAAAAGACTGAAGTCCCAGTTATGCTAGTACACCCTGAATATGATATTTGGACATTGGACTATAACCTATGAACTATTTCTAAAAGAACTCTATGCAACTACAAAGCTCACCATCTCTGCTAGGAATCTGCACTTAAATGAATTGAACTCATGTCTGTATGTATACTGATCTTTTAACCATACTCTTTTTTTTAAAAAAAATAAAGTTTAGTTAATAAGAATTGGCTGTAGTGTGTATTTGGATAAGATCTGGAATATTCAATAACCTGGGAGGTAATGTGTCTGATCCTTTGGGATTGGTAGAACCTTTTCTTTTATATGATGAAATAAGATTTACAGAAATTTGCATCACATTTGACGTGGGTACCTGGAGGGAGGCCTGAGGCTGGATCACTTTAAGGGAACTGTGTTGTTTGGACTTCTGAGTAACCAGGAAGGTAATAAAGAAGCTGTTTTATGCTGGCTTGGTAAATCTAAGTATTGGAATATCCAACAGCTTTATGGGGATTGTCTGCCCCATTCTTTGCAGTTCACCCTAATTGAGTGATTACAGCTGGTCCCCACTAGGACCCCAGTCACCCAGTGTTCCATACTGTCTCACAAATAGTTGTGTAACCAACTGGCAGAGCATGTATTGCATGGACCATCTAGGGGTGGTCCAACTACCAAATAACTTGTTTCTGCCACTGATTGCTCCTACAGCTAAATTAGAAGAGGTTTATGGGCAGCTACAAAGGGTGTGGGTTCAAACCCACCTAGCGACTCATTTGAGGGGAAAAAGGTGCTCTAATCTTTTTAGTGCAAGGACTCTGGAATAATTGCTGAAGCAATTTTATTTTGCAAAACATATTTGATAGTTTATTTAGATGTGATATTTGTTTTAATGTAATTTTAGAATATATTTGTGCAGCAAGTGAAGGTATGATTGTAGCGAGCATAGGAAAATCCACAGTAGCATAGGTAACAGTGGTAGTGAAGATGTGGCAGCTTAGCCCACCTTAGCACAAGCCCTCTGGAGACCCTGGACACACTATAATCACACCTTCATTTGCTGTCTAGACAAAACCTTACTGGTTCTGCCTTGGTTGCTTTAAGAGCAGAGCTTCTCTTAGGCAGGCACTTAACTGAGTGCATATTAAGGAGCAATTGGGCAGGGTCGGGTGTAGAATTTTACCGTGTGTCCAGAAAGAGGGGGGGAGGGGGAAAGAGATCCTCCCTGTTTAAAGCTCCAAAAAGGTCAGCACTTAATTTAATAAGCTTATTTTTCCAGAAAGAAAGTCTTCGTTCTTGAACGTGTAACATTAGCACTTGGTAGGAAACTGGATGCCTTAGGGCATTGCTAATAAGCTACAGAGTCTCTCACCCATATCCAGCACAGCTCTGTAGAGATTAAAGTTATTTCCATCTGATGGATATGTAGTGGTCTCTAAAGAGGAGGACTTTGGTGGGTCTCAGTTGCAGCTATCACATTATAAAAACTCACCCACCATTGCCCTGCAAAACAGCCACACTGCAGAGACCAAGAACTACATGGGCCATGTAGTTATCCCTGTTATCTGTAGAGGAAGTGCCCTCTTCTCCAACTGCCCCCGTCCCCCTTTCAGAATTAAGGAATGCTAGCAAAGGAGATGGATGTGGGAAATTTGCCCTGCCACTGCTTTGTAGATAAACAGTGGCTTTCACCCACCAGGGCTGTCCTGCCAACATCTTACACCATTACTTAACCTCGGCAGTCTTTAAAATTTATATTTAAGGTTATTTTCGAGTAATTTCTAAATATGCAAAATAGCTCCTAGACTAAGGCTATCATAATACTAACTATGAAACTATTGTTTTTAACCACTATGTACCACAAAACAAAAAACAGAAAAAACATTTAAAAAAGAAATCAGTTAAATTTATGTATAATCCGATTAACTAAAGGAGTGACTAATTTTTTACATTCTTTCTGCCACTCATTGTAATAAAGACTATAACAAATAGTAAATTCACTACTCTTACTGTTATGCAGTAGGGAATTCCATTTTTAAATCAGATTTAAAATGGAGTGACATGATCTATGCTAAAGATTTTAAAACTGAAAATCTACCTCGGAAGCATCTTGGATATACTGGAGAATCTCAGATTTGAGACTAGTCACTAACAAATTCTGCTTTTGAAGGAATTAGAGGGAAAGTGGTAGACAAATTTACTTAGGCTAAATGCTTTAAAACACACCACCACCACATACAATTGATATGACTCCAGTTACTACACACAAAACAATGTCTCCTTTATCACCTTTATAAAGATGTCAAATTGCCTTAAATTAATTAAAAGTAAGGGGGTTGACAGAGTTAAAAACATTGGAGTAATATACTCCCTGATGGGCATTCAGTTATGTCAGAATTCCTGAATATTGGCATTGCTTACTGACATACAAGAAGTGTTTACTTAACCACATAAATGCAGACAAAGAATAAGAGCAAAATGACTTGCATGTATCAAAAGTCAGAACATACATACCACAAAGAAACAAGAATTATTCATGGCCACATCTTCCTTGTACTCATCATTAAAGGTAAATTGAACAATCAATGCATGAAGAGAAGCTAGCTTCAGTCCATCAATTGAAATTCCTAAAGCCAGGTAATTTTTAGATTAGTATTTCTGGATTGATTTGTAGTTATTCATGAGACATGGAAAATGTTCATTCAATTTTTACAAACCAACAGTCATCATAAAGAAGATAGGGAAGTGTTTACCCCAATTTTACAGATTGGGAATTGATACACAGAAACTTCACCAGGAAGTCTATCATAGCTTCATATTAAATCTTGATGTCTCATGTCCCAGTCCAGTGCCTTATTCACAAGACTATTCTTCCTCCTTATATCATCTATTCTTGGTCCTCTACATATTATTTTCCAATGTCAGGTCACATTTACATGATAGCACATTAATAATGTGCTAATCACATCTGAGCTGATAGGAATACTAATCAGAGGATTTTCTTTCACAGAGAAGGTAGAAAATCTGGACACATCTCCTGCAAAATTAGCATGAGGGAGGTAAAAAGGAAACAAGCTATGTAGAATACTCAAAAATATTTAATCTTACAGATAATTAAACATGCCTGTAAGCTTCTGTATCTCTTGAATACTGGATGAGGACATAGGAAAAGGCTGATGAAACATCAAGAAAAAGCAAGCTGACAAATCCATGCTGAGTTCATCAGTCAGTGGTAAAAAAGCAGGGTTGCTGAGGAAAAAAGGGTAGAAAGGCAAGCTTGTTAAAGAAGACACTGGTGTGACAAGGATTCTTAGTGCCCAGGGTAAAATGAAGACACACATATGGTAGAGATGATTCTCTTCCCACCTCAAGAAAAATCTCCCTCTGGAAAGTGCAAGTATAGACTAGATGTCATAAAGCAAAGTCTATATGAAGACTGATAGAGAAGGAAGGTGAGCCACAAAAAACAGGCAGGATTCTAGCTATAAATCAGTGCAGTGTGGTTAAGAGGGGAGTTTCCCCTCAAGCCTACCCCTTGTATTACCTGTTCAGGCAATCAGATTAAATGATGCTGTCCTAGGAGTGGTCATGCAAACAGTTTAAAATGTTACACAATTTAATTACAATACACTTAATTGATATTTAAAGTTAGGAGCTTGATGCAGGAATTACTGGATGAAGTTCTATGGTCTATGTTGTACAGGAGGTCAGACAAAATCATCTCATTGGTCCTTTCTGATTTATGATCCCATGGAATTCATACAGTTAATATAAACTTGGACATAATTTTAAACTCTTTTGGGAAAACAGTCATCTGATTATGCAGAGTATTCCCAAGAGGGATAATGCTGTCAATACAGTAGTGTTGCTCTTGTCTAACAGTGGGTTTGCATCTCCATTATATGATCATAGGATCAATACAAATGATGTCAATGTCATTTGATTTGAAAATCCATTTATATGTTCAGAAATGTCAATAATGCCTTTGAATCTCACCCATCTCCTGCCTGAGAATCCACAATTAATGGGGAAATGGGAAGTTTGTGTGTTGTGTTTGAACTTCCAACAGTTACAAATACTTTTGTTCCACATACTTGGGAGCCTGAGGGAAGAAAGAAGACAGGTATGAGTCAGTGCATTTTTTTTTCCCCTTATGAAAATATAGATGAACATACTGCTGGTGAAAGGTGCCAGACTAGAAGGCCTGGTGTCTTCCAGTCATCTATAGTGCAGGCACAACCTAGACAGCTACAATGCAAGATTTCCATCACCTAGCCAAAGATTGCCTGAACCCAGATTGCCAAAGATGCCAGTTTGACCATCATAGCTGACGCTCTTTTGTGACATGAGCATGTCTTCATTAAGAACCAAAGATCCACCAGTTCATTTCACACAGGTCACTGAATGACTTTTGGTTGCTACCATGCAGGTCTTAATTAGTACCAGCAACCTAGAAGTGGCAAAGTCTCCAGTTTCCCGAACAATCATGTCCCTGCATTAAATAAGTGCATCACAGGGCTTTGTTTGCCACAAACTGTATGCATCTTTCTGGACTCTGCTAAACAAGCAGTTTACAAATTAATTTGTTCCCACCTTAGTGCCAATCATGAAGAACCAAAGGATACAGAAATGTCATTCTAGTTGTTCCACTTACAAGGAACCATCTTGCATATGAACTTGGATGTAGTGAAACCTTAAATTGTTCCCAATTCCATTTAGCGATCTTCTGCTCAAAAGGAAACTCGTATTGTAGAAAGATAGTTACTGCACCAAGTGAGTTCACCCTTTAAGTACACTGGATTCTTTTCAGACTACAATTGTAAAAACTAAATTTCAGTTCAAAAAAATAAGCTAACACTATTTTAATTTTTACTGTTTATCCATTTTTACCAGGATTCAGCTCTTCTTCCAGAACTTGATATGGAGATAGATAATATTCAATGTTCATAGGGGTTCCTGAAGTAGAATTAAAAATTACAATTGCTTACTACAAAACATCAATTTTGAGCTGGCAAGAAAAAAAATCATTGAGAGAACTGGGCGCAAATGTAAAAACAAATTATATTTGTAAGTAATTTTCAAGTCATTATAGTGTTGAATTATATTTTACTGCTAAAATCTCAATGAGAAAAGTGTATAGAATCAATTTAATTTAATCTTTTGAAAGGTATATTATACTTCAATTGTTATATAGCCTCATATTCAGACTGGAAAAGACTTAATTTAGCAATATTTTAATCTCTCTTCTTAATACTTGTATTTAAATGTTAGAATTTGGAAATAACATCCAACTGGAATACACAAATAGGCAAAGTTTCTTAAAAATTAACTCATCTGCCCTGGGGAGGAAAGAAAGCAATAATACATAGACAAGGGACTTTCATGTGGCTCAGCATAGCAAAAGTGTGTATTGAAGATACATTTTGTGAAAAATGTCTGAATTCTGAGAGTTAAAGCCCAAGGCCCCTGTTGACTACAAATTTATGATGATCTAGAACAAGGTGCTAAAACCCATCAGTTCAAGTTAGTCCCCCTTTTAGGCAAGCAACAGTATCTCTTTTGCAACTATGGAGAGTTTCATAGTTACTCCCAAAATTCCCCACATGACATCAGAAAGTTACTAGCACGGTTTTTAAGCTGGTATGATATCAGGCTGCTGGAATATTTTGCTAGCTCTATGGTCCCCAGAGCATCTTTCCATTACTGTAAATGTACAGTGCTTGGGAATACAGAACCCCTGTCAGGCATTACTTCAACACAATTAATAAATATAGCTAATGATGCAGCTCAGAACTGAAGGATCTTTGCTGTGGGTACACAGTTTACTCAAATTGGGGGGGGTTGTTTTCTTAAATCTAAACAAAAAAATTACCTCCAGTTCTTTGCACAAGGTGTCCTGCTTTTCCATGAAGTACTTCAGTAACTCTGTTTACATCCTGTGTTCTAATTTTTTACAAAATACACACTGATCAGTGGTTCTAGAGTGACAGTGCTATTTAAATCAATATAAAGCCATTTCATTCCATTAAATATTCTCTCTTCTCTTTTGATTGCCTTGGCTTTAGGTTTTGTGCAGTTCTATGGTAGTTTCTAGAAATTCTCTCTCAGGCAACTCACTACTGCCCTATGTCTCTCATCATGCACAGTCTTAATGCTTGGATTTCCAGCTTCAGCTGGGGCCCTCTCTGCTCCCTTGTCTAGGCTTGCTGCATATTTAAAATTTGACATGTTTTGGTTTTGTACACCCCTGGCTCTAAAGGGCGTGGTGATGAAAATACTGGAATGACAGACAGACTACTGCAAGGGCAAGGTGGGAGGAAGTATGAATAAGTGACTTGGATAAACTGGAACTCAAGTGAGACTCTCACACATCAACCCACATGTAGTGCAAGTATTAAATAATGAGCTGCAAAATGGTAACAGGCTGAAAGATCTACTCAGCTGTACAAATAGCTTACTCATCAATTCACAGTTAACTGCTCAGGATATTTGCTGACAGATTTGTGACTAGTGAGGACATGGCATGTTAGCTCAAAAAGAAATGGCCATTCTTAATAAGGAAACACTATGCAAAAATAGTCTAATTGTATGTTCTCACATTACAGCAGGACCTTATTTGATGAAGCTAGTTAAGTAGACAAGTCTCCAGAATAGTATCTTCAATTTTCAGGGCTCCCAGAAAGGAGGCTCAGTCACATGCTGGGGTGCAACTCTTCATTGGTCTGAATTGCATCACCACCTGCCCTGAAATCTTGGGTGCCTCACAATGCTTTGCTCTTGTAGCTCCCAACCTGGGCTGCTCACAAACAGCCTGCTAGCATGCAGGTCACACCCTGAGTGTCTGAGATAGCAGAGGGGCAACAGTCTCACACCAGGCTGCCTCTAAGAAACTGGACAAAGGAGACAAAAGACAACTGCAAACCTGGAGTTTAAGGGCTGATAGACTCAATTTAGGTTAATTTATGGACAGGTCTAATGGGAGGCAAATTGAAGGGGACCAGGGTCGAAGAAAGCTGGAACCCTTAGAGAGACTGCACCAAGGGCAGTCAACAATGTGGTACCAGAACTGGGGATTGACCTCAACTGTCCCTGCAGAAGAAGGAAGCTTAAAAAGTAGTTATATATTTATATACACACGAGCTATGGAGGTAAATCAGCTCCAGCAATGGCTGGCTGACTCAGAACAGCAGACACAGCAACAACTGTTTGAACAGATGGCACCACACCAGCAACAGTTGTAGCAACAGATGGCAGAACTACTACCAACTGCTGCTACTCAGGGCTCCGCCCATAGAGGAAATGTGTCTCCCACACTTCAGGGGAGCCATTCCAATCCAGACACTTTCCAAAATGTTAAACGATGACCCAGAGTCATTCTTAGTAACTTTTGAAAGGGTGGCCATGGCCTCTCAATCGCCCCCAGCCCCGTGGGCAATCAGCTTGCTCCACTCCTCATTGGGGATGTCCAGGCAGCAGACTTGACAATGCAGTGCCCAGAACTATGAACAAGTCAGGATGGCCTTATTGGGCAAACCACAGGAGAACACAGGCAGCTGACTGGTTTCTGGACAGGATAGGTTAAAAGGCGGCCCTCTCAGGGTCTGTGGGTAAGATTTCCCTGAAATAGCAGGCCCACCATTTTAAGCATCCCACCAGCCTCTTGTCCCAACCTACACAGGAACAAAGGCCTAGTGAAAGTTGGAAGGAGGATGCTTCCTCCAAGCTGCTAGAAAACGAAAGGACAGACTCGATAACCTGTTACTGCTAAGGACAAGTAGCAGTGATAGACTATGAAAGGGTGGATCCCCTGAGGACACAGGAATATCCTCATTTTGCCTTTAAGGCAGACTTGTTGTATTGAGTAGACCAGGACAAGCAAGCGCAGGAGATATGGACGGAACTACTAATACCCCAAGTATATCATCGCAAGCGTCTAAATTTAGCACACACACAACACCATGTGCAGGACAAGATAAGAAGTCAAGAATTTCTGTGCATCGTACCCCAAATGCTAAATTAGTGGCCACTAAGCAAGTCCAGCATGCTCTACTAGTATCCCTTCCTTTGGTGGAGACCTCATTTGAATGAGTAGGAACTGATCTTATAGGCAGAGCCTCTGCTAATCTATTGGGGGCCCTAAGCAGGAATATGTTTGCCCCGCCAACACACACAATACTAAAACAGGCAAGTTCGGGGGGCCTCTTAAGACGCTCAGGGCCCTAAGCAATTGCTTAATCTACTTATGCCTAGCACTGGCTCTGCTTATAGATCCCCTACAGAAGAGCGCCTTTGGACACTAACATATACTTGTTATTGTAGATTATGCCACCTACTACCTGGCAGCCATGCCACTCCAGTGAACGAATGCCAAGACTATCGCTATCTTCACACGGGTAGAGATTCCCAAAGAGATCCTGACAAACCAGGGAACAAATTTCACATCCTGGCTGATCAGAGAGGTCTGGGAACTACTGAAAGTCAAAGCATTATGCTCATCTGTGTACCATCCACAGATGGATGGCCTAGTGGAAACATTTAATCAGACACTCAGGAGAATGCTCAAGGAATTCGATATCCAGGCCCTTGACATTGGGACCAACTACTCTTGACCCTACTCTCCACCATCAGGGAAATACCTCAAGCATCACCACGCAAACGGCTATCTGGGCAACAGGCATACGAGACCTGGTATGGGAAACATGGAAAAGCCAGGCTCCAAGAGCTGGAAACATAGTACAATTCTGTCTTAAAGTTATGGGAGTGATTGGAGTTTATGGGGGTATAGGCTAGAGAAAACCTCAGAGAAACATAGGAACAACATAAGAAAGGGGCACAAATGCATGCCTCCCAGCCAGGCAGAGTTCTACTACTACTTCCAAGCTCTGAATCAAAGCTAATGGCCAAGTGGCAAGGTCCTTATAAAGTGATAAAGAAGGTAGGAACCATGGACTATTTAGTCAGACAACCGGAGGGGGGGGGGGGAGAAGAGGGAGGAAAGGAACAAGTTTACCATGTAAATTTGCTGAAGCCCTGGAGAGACAGGGCAAACCTCTTCATCATGCTGAGGAACCAGAATTGGTACCCTAAATTAATGACTGACTATCTAAAAGAAAGCTCAGTGCCCCTCAGAGAGCCTAAACCTGAAGCAAAAGGAACAGGCATTCCAACTGGTGGCCGCTTTTCCAAAAGTATTCTCAGCATCACCCCACAAAGATGTCCATGCCCCACCATCACATTAATATAGAACCTGTTAAAGTAATACAGGAAGGGCTCTGACCAATCCCCAACAAATTGAGGGGAACCATCAAGAAAGAGCTCAAGACCATGTTAGAACTTGGGGTAATAGAGGAATCCCAAAGTGACTGGAGGAGTCCTATTGTGCGGATTCTAAAGCCAGTCTGCTCACCGCGTTTCTGTATAGACTTCAGAGAGGTGAAGACAGTTCCAAAATCCGATGCCTACCCCACG
Organism: Trachemys scripta elegans; assembly: GCF_013100865.1. Classification (NCBI taxonomy): domain Eukaryota; kingdom Metazoa; phylum Chordata; order Testudines; family Emydidae; genus Trachemys; species Trachemys scripta. Next base: position 90,088,851 of record NC_048299.1, read on the forward strand.
CTATGGGTAGATGAACTCTTATATTGGTTGGGAGAAGCCTAGTACATTACCACTCTGGATTTGATGAAGGAGTACTAGCAGATCCCCTTAAGGCCGGACTCTCAGGAGAAGACCGCTTTTCTATGCTGCTTGGCATATTTCATTTTAAGACAACGCCCGCCAGATTACATGGGAAAGCAGCTACTTTTCAACAGTTGATGTGGTAGTGTACTTGAATGACAGTCATTTATAGCAAGAATTGGGATTCCCATCTGAATAAGGTAGCCTCCATTCTCCAGTCCCTGAGGGAAGTCAAGTTAATGGCTAACTCCGCTAAATGCACGATAAGAAAACAGGAAGCCCGTTATCTAGGGCACATGGTTGGCGGACAATAAATCTGCCCATTGGTGGATAAGATTCATGCCTTACAGCCTACAAGACCCTCACTGCCAAGTCTGGGCCTCCCTAGGTATAGCTGGCTACTACTGTCAGTTCATACCACATTTCAACAACATAGCAGTCCGGCTAATTGATCTAACCAGGGACAACCCCTAAGACAGGTTTTATGGGTGCCCACCTGGGAAAGGGCCTTTTAAGAATGAAAGGGCATACTCTACAGACACCCAGTGTTGTATTTCCAAACTTCGAGAAGCAATTCATATTGCAAATAGATGCATCAGAGGTAGGACGAGAGGTAGTCTTTCCCAAGAGGTAGATGGAGGAGGACACCTGATAACTCTTTCCTCACAAGAAGGTATACTTGGCGATACAAAAGGAATACTTGGCCGACAAGTGAGTGATAGAGAGACCACAGTACTAGCTCCTAAGAAACCAATTCATATTAGTTACCGATCATGGCCCCTTGCACTGACTGAATGTAATGAAAGAGGCAAACCCGAGGATAATGAAATGGTACCTGTCATTACAACCATAAGCCTTCTGGTTACAACACTGAGCAAGAATTTTGGATAGAAATGCCAGTTTTCTGTCAAGAGAAGTAATCTTCACTAGCCAAGGCTTGGCTTTGGCCATAAGGGTTTACAAATGGGGTTTACAAACGCTTTACTGAGCATAGGCAGAAGGGAGAAGAGTCTTTTCCACTTATAGGCAATCAGATGACCACAGCCCCACACGTCTGCTAGAACTGCCAGTTGTGGCGGCATGCACCCACAGCTGCGACCAATAAAGAAAGCAAACCCAACTACAAAGGAGGGAGAACAGAAAGCTGGCTAGACCATCGGGCTCAACAGGTAGTTATCAACGGCTCAATGTCTAGTTGGCAGCTGGTATCAAGCGAAGTGCCCCAGGGATTGGTTTTGTTCAACATCTTCATTAAATGATCTGGATGATGGGATGGATTGCACCCTCAGCAAGTTCGCAGAGGACAGTAAACTGGGGGGGAGAGATAGGGTCCAGAGTGACCTAGACAAATTGGAGGATTGGGCCAAAATAAATCTGATGAGGTTAAACAAGGACAAGTGCAGAGTCCTGCACTTAGGATGGAAGAATCCCATGTACTGCTACAGGCTGGGGACGAACTGGCTAAATCGCAGTTCTGCAGTGGAGTCTACAGTGAACAAGAAGCTGGATACAAGTCAACAGTGTGCCCTTGCTGCCAAGAAGGCTAATGGACTGCATTAGTAGGAACACTGCCAGCAGATCGAGGAAAGTGATTATTCCCCTCTATTCAGCACTGCTGAGGCCACATCTGGAGTATTGTGTCCAGTTTTGGGTACCCCACTCTCCCCCCCCCACCACAGAAGAAAGGATGTGGACAAATTGGAAAGAGTCCAGCGGAGGGCAACGATAATGATTAGGGGGCTGGGGCACATGATTTATGAGGAGAAGCTGAGGGAACTGGGCTAATTTAATCTGCAGAAGAGAAGAGAGCGGGGGTGGGGGGGATTTGATAGCAGCCTTCAACTACCTGAAGGGGGGTTCCAAAGAGGAGGGAGCTAGGGTGCTCTCAGTGGTGGCAGATGACAGAACAAGAAGCAAAGCTCTCAAGTTGCAGTGGGGGAGGTCTAGGTTGGATATTAGGAAAAACTATTTCACTAGGAGGGTGGTGAAGCACTGGAATGGGTTACCTAGGGAGGTAATGGAATCTCCATCCTTAGAGGTTTTTAAGGCCTGGCTTGACAAAGCTCTGGCTAGGATGATTTAGTTAGGGTTGGTCCTGCTTTGAGCGGGGGGGTTGGATTAGATGACCTCCTGAGGTCCCCTAGAAAGCTGGGACCCCTAGAAAGACTGCACCAAGAGCAGATGGCACCATGGCAGAGATTTCTAGCTTCCCATTGGGAGAAAACCCAATATCCATGTATACTGCTGTGAGCAAGTCTATTATACCAATTTCATAATTTCATATTGCAAAAAGAATAAAATCAAAGGCACTATGTACTCAAGATTACCTGTACAGAAGGGACATTGAATAGAGATCTTTTTCCAAAGATTGCAAGGCAAGATATACCTTAGCTTTCATGTCACTAGGAAAGAGAATACGGATTATTAAGAATTAAATAATTGACAAATAAAAGCTAATTATATTTAAGAGATACAACCTATTTCCTGGAATTTGATACAGATTTAACAGGCCTTCTAGAATCTTTCCAAAGGCATCATAATTCTTCATCCTAACAATAAAGAACAAATTATTACAGCCAAAATACCAAAAGATGAATGAAACACACCATACAGCTTTATATAGTGAGGTGGAAAGATTTCATACAGTGCATAGAGACAGTGACGTAAACCTGGTTGTAATATTTAGCATTTCACAACGTTGTTAAGAATTTTATTTTTTTTTTTAAAGAATATATCAGGAAATGTGACTTGACTCAGGCACAAAGCAATGCAATTAAATTTGACATTACTTAAGTATGCATCACTGAAAGCAATCAACAGGCACGGTATACACATCTGACAGCTGGAGATGTAACTTATCAGCTAGGAACAGCACTTCTTGACATTTCAATACAGTTAGTCGTGCACTACACTCCCCCATAATACAATGAACCCATAAATAGTTCTTTCATCAAAAGATCTCCAGGTTCGCTAGTCACACTAGATCTCATAACACCCCTGTGAAATAGACAAATTTTTAAAACAGTCTGAATGGGTAAGTTGAAACACAGAGGATAAGCAACTTGCCCAAGGATACACAACAAGTCAGCGTTAGGGCCAGGAACATGACTCTGAATCTCCTGACTTCACCACCAGACCAAATTCTTTCTCCAACCAGAAACTTAAGCAAACCATTTAATTTATCTCTGCCTCAGTTTCCCCCCATCTAAAACATGGGGATAGCAATACTTCCGTACTTCACAGGCACATTTGTTAATCTTATTTCACCAGTGGTTTGAGGCCCACAAATGTAAGATGTTATAAAAATGGAGAAGTTTCATTACATTAAATGTAATACTACTTAATAGGGTCCACCATTAGCCAATTAAAGACCATAAAGTAATGAATATCTGAGATGGAGTTAGATTGAATGGTATACTCTAATGGGGTGGTTTAGTATACTTTCCCCCTTATCACTACATATTGTAACTACACATCACCTTTTAAGATCATAATTGGGAGCAAAAACATTTGATGCACTTTATAAAGTTACTACTACAAAGGTGAGTGAGAAAAAGAAAGTTTTGATCTCAGCTAGCTATATGTATGAAATTAGAGATGCTAATCATTCAGTTTGAGACAAATAGCGTTTAAGATGACCAATGTGCAATGCAGGTCCTCAGGTAGAAGGAAGAAAGAGAATACCTCTGTCCATTTCTCACCCATCCTTGTCCTTTTTATTCCAGTAAAAAACTTGTGAGATACCACAGCCACTGAAATATACTCATTGGAAAGAGCAGTTGACCAAATTTGTTTTTTAAGTATATTTTAAAATCTAATGAACTTTTCAGCTGGTCTTTAAAATGAAGGTCACTTTTTGAACAGGAAATGTTTAGACAGGTCAAGAAATATTTGGCATAAGAATATTTAAATCCATTGCACAACATCCTCTAGAAATATCACTAGTGGGAATGTGAAGACCCTTTCTCCCCTTTACATGATGAAAAAGAAACCGATTATTCTGATTTATTTGCACTGCCACAGAGAAGATTGATGAAGAACTGAAAAAAGGGGGGGGGGAAATCGAGGGAGTGTAGGTTCAGGGTCTGAATACAACAAAAGCTAATCTATATAAAAATGTTTTTCCAAATATTATTGCAAGAATCCATGTTTCATTACTAGCCAAAAACCAGTTTGTACAATTTTATATGTATTGTCCACTCTTTAATAAAGAAGGGTTTAAATTGTGTTATGTAGCCCTGCAGTCCTTATAAGATAAACACACATATTACATGTGTTCAGCTGATAGAAAGAGCCAATACACATAGTTAAATTTAATGGAGCCGCATCTGCTTACACAAGCAGTTACTCCAGAAGTGAACATATCTTTTCCCTGCAGTTATTTTCTAAGCTGTGTTTGTATTGCCTCCCCTTTAGTTTACAGACTATAAAGAATTAAAAACAAAAAAGCCTTCTAATATGAAGCATTAAAGCGGATTTTTAATATAGATATGTTTAAACAAGGACATTGTTTTAATTTCTTCTTTCTTATCAATCACTTTCTGGTTTCATACTTAAAAATATAAAATTATTTAAAAAAAAATCAAGTTTTCAGCAGTATGTAGCTTCCTGATATTAGGATATTTAGAAGAGAAAACTCTTGTACTATTCCCTTTAAAATACAATGCTAATTTAAATGTTTCAGAAATTATTTTCATAACAGGTTCAGGACTATTAAATAATTCCCTTCCAATCAGCCAAGGAATTCTAAGCAAGTCTATACCTTAGAAGCTGCACTAGGTCATCACAAACCTAGAGAAAATAAATAAATAAAAAGGTCAGACTTTTCTAGCACCCTTTATGAAATACCTCTGTAAACATTTTACTGGTGACAATATCATTGTTCATTATTTTACTCAACAAAATTTCCTCACAGAAATCAAAGTCATATTATATAGTTAGTTATGCCAGAATCTTAATACAAGAATACTAGGAAAAGAGAATGGCAGTGTGACTGACAACTACCCAAGATAAGTTATTTGATAAATTCTATTTCTAAAATCCATTTGCTAGTTTTTTTCTTGGCAACTATTGTGGTGCGGTTCTCCAAATATGTACTTCCATTCTTAATACGATAACCCATCATAAATGACAGATTTTCCTCGCGAGACACATTTGTTCCAGTTTATTTTGAGTTAATTTGTATTCTTTTCAGATTTTTGGGCTGACTACCCTGAAGTCTTCCACACTTCCATTTAGCCACAGAACAGCAGCACTGGCAGTGGCAGCACAAGTTTCTCCACACTTTACCCTCCAGGTTGTTTCGCCTAATAACAAACAGCAGCACCAATGCTTTTAGTACACAGTGATGTTCTATCACTATTTTAACAAGGAACTCCCAGGAGAGAAAAAAAAAATTCCCCTGTAATAATCCCCATTAGCAGGAATGTGTGCACATGTATTGAAGAATGTCTGAGAAATTCTCACAATAATTAAAATCCCCCCTCTGGGAATACATATTAAACTGCACTTCACTGGAATTCTTAGCACCTGAGGAATATATTTAGTATGTTGAACATAACTTTTGTAGGGCTTTAAGAAGGGATAGATATCTGGGGGAAGGTCTGGATGTAGCAATATTTAAAGAGGAAGTAAGAAGCAGAGAAATCACCCCTCTTCCCTTATGCTTGGTGGTAGAATTTTAACAAACTCACAAGAGCTCCCTACAACACACTATAGTACTGTGAAGATGTAAGATAATGTTTTGTACTGCATTTAACTAGGAGAATAGCTCAGCCTGCCTACCTGTTGAATCACTGTCCTTTAAAATGCTAAAAAGGATTCCAAGAAATACCAATTGCTATGTGGACTCTTGTCTTACAGGAACTAGACAAACATTATCAATACATTTAGGTATACAGGTATATTTATGCCAGCTAGTGTAACAGTCAAATGGAAGTTTGTTCAATAGCAGAGAAGTATCTTATTTGGTGTTTTTCCAGCCAGTTACAAAGATCCCGTTATGAGTCACTTTCAGAAAAAAGCCATAAAAACAAGATTATGTTTTGTTACACAAGGAGCATGATAAAAAAAAAAGAAAACAGATCAACTTTACCACAGGAGCTTCTCCAGGGTGAGCCAATTTTACATCTATCACCTTTCCATCTTTCTCCAACTGAACTTCTACATAGAACATGTCTGATGTTAAATAGCAAGCTGTCCCATTGGGACTTATGTGAGATTTCAACCTACAGAAAAGGAAAAAGCATCATATACCTGGAAGTTTTGTTGTGTGAAGAAAGAAGGCCAGTTTATTTTATTTGGAAATGTTTACCGCTCTAAAATAGCTAATCAGATGCTAAGCCAAGGAAAACTATCCAACTAGAGAAAGTACTTTTGGTCTTCTCTTCTGTGATTTGCATTATTAATGTGTTTAGCAAATATTTACCTTAGTCCTCGCATGGCTTCCTCAACCCCACCAGAACAACCACTTCTAAGAATGCCACAAATAACTCATTAAAGAGGACACAGTTACGTATCCTCTTTTTGTTCCACATAACATAGCCCATTAGAATGCCAATCCAAGAAAGTTCACAAAATGTTAAGTCATCCATCTGGTAATTCTCACTGGATTTGAGGTAGTTCAGTTTCATTTACATTTAACGCATAAACAAACTTACCCCCTTTGTTTGGATACAAATTCCAATCTGCTCATCACAGTAGACAAAGATTTAGCTGAAAAGGGGAAATTATTTAATCAGATTTCAATGTACTAGAAAAAAAAATGGCAATTATTTTGTTTCAGAAAGTATGATTTAACTAGTATAGATAATACAAGAGAGAATGTCTATCCTCTGTGTTTATACAGTTCTTAGCACAATAGAATCTTAATCCTGATTGGAAGCATCTATTCATATCGAGGTCATGCCCAATCAACCACTACTCCTCTCTCCTCCTACCTTCCCTCCACCCTGATACAGCTATTTCATGGAATGTTCAACAATGGATTATGAATTTTCTTGCATCTTGTTACCATTTAAAGTCCTCTGTATCTTCTCCAAGCAAGAGAGTAAAGGATGATGTGGGGTAACACTAATGGAACCTCGAGGTGGTTTATCCTAGCACAATAGGGGAGGAAAAAAAGATAATTTCAAACATCACCAGTCAAAAAGAAACTGGATTCTGTGTATGAATTAGAAAGATTCAAACCCAATCCAAAATAAAAGCAGCAGCTATTTCACACCAAAAAGAAATCTGTAATTTCACATGGAGGTGAAAGCAGTTCACCACAGCTCTGATTCTGCAAACTCTTACACACGAGTAACTTTATGCATAGGAGTAATAATAATACCCGGCTCTAGAGTAATCCCATTGAACTAAATGGACTGACACTCTCACGCTGTAGCAATTGACATAAAGCCTTTTTTAATTATTTGTATTACCATAGCACCTGCGAGCCCAAGTTGTGGAGCAGGACCCTACTGTACTAGGTGCTGTACAGAGAACAAAGAGCTTATAGTCCAAGTACTTAAAATAGCACAGGGACTGCTATCCATAAACTCTTTAGACCAAATGCAGGCCTTGTTTGATAATCTGAACTACTTTCACCAGGCTTCCTAGGAGCCAATCCAGAAGTCTTTATTGAGTTCTTGGCATCAGCAAGAGTGTGTCTGAGTAAAAAATGAATGAGCACTAAATAAGCATTTGTGTAAGCATTTACAGGATCAGGGGCCAAGTTCTATTTGAAAATGTGACGTTAATTAGAAATTAGGATCTCCAAGCCTCCTTGCTGGCAGGCACTGCCTAAAGACCTCCAAAATCAATCAGCAAAATTATGTTCTCATTTTTGTTAAGTGGATATTTTAGTTAAATATTAATAAAGAGCATCGAAGGAGGACATGGACACAAATGTGATTTGCTCTTTCTAGGCAGCGTTCATGACTATGCTGGAGCCACCATTGTTTATACAAGGAGACACTTAAATACAGTAACCAACATGGAGAACCAAAACAACTAGTACCTTAAAAGTTAAAATTATAAAAGATAATCTAAGTAGGAGCCTCCCAACTGACTCTCAACCTCCCAAAGGATGTGTCTAAGTCTTTGTGGGGTCACAACCTTAGGGCTCGCTCATTCTTTACTGAGGTCAACTCCCACTGAAGTCAAAAACTGAGTGAAGACCTCAAGCCACTAAGAAGTATTATGAAAGTTGCTAAGATTATCAAACAAGGCCTGCATTTGGCCCAAAAGAGTTAATGGAAAGCAGCTCCCTGCACTGTTTTAAAGTATCCATGTCAATTGTAAGATAAACAGAAGTCAGGCTTTCGTAGGTGTAAGAAAGCTCCATGAAAAAGCTTCACCTTGAAAGAAAAAAAAAAAAAAAAAAAGTCCCAGAAAAATTTCAGATTAGTTAGAGACATTTCTGTTGTTTGCCCTTTGGTCAAACACCCTCATCTTATCCAGCTGCCAACAAACTTGCTGATATTTCTTACCATGCAAAGACGTACAAGTTTCAGAGTTTCAATCCATGGTTTTTGTGCATATTTTAGATGCAGCTTGTCCATTAAAGCATTTATTGAAATAAGTTTCACAGGATCTGGAAAATATTTTGAAATTTTCTAACATGCAATACTGTATTTTACAGGTTACTTTATCAGTAAAAAGAAAATGGTTTGTTCATTAGACCCATTCTACTTAAACTGTATAGATAAGTTCATAGATGTTGCACTTCAAGAAAGGAAACAGAGGAAAGATGGATTTGAATTTTTTATACAATAATTTAATCATAATAGGCAATGTTGAAATTTCTCAGGGTGCATTTCTGTGTGTTAGTTTTGTTTTTCTACATCTTTCAGGGGTTTGTGCAGGGAAATGTAGACTTCACTTCCATGTGGATAGAACCTCATGCCAACATGGAGCTCATTGAAGACTTAAGGCTTAATTAGCTTACAGAGATAGGCAAACGGGGCAGACCCTGTCTTGATCCCTGGCACAAGGGGCAGCAGAGGGAGAAAGGCAGTCCCTGACAGACAGGGAGAAGGGAAAACAAAAGCCACCTCTCGGGGGCGGTCAATGGAAAAGGAAACAAGACAACCCCAGGGCCGGCAGTGACATGGGAAGAGGAAGGGATGGGAACTACAACAGGAACAGGATCAGGACCAAGGGCAGGAACCAGACTGAGATCAGGGCCCCAGCAGCTAAGCCACCACAATGCTGCACCTCTTGACCAGGCATGGGGATCAAGGAATGGGTATAGGAAAGGGGTCCTCTATGAAGTCAGGCCGGGGTGCCAGGGTAGACTTGGCACCCTCAGTCTCTCCCCCCGCTCTCCACAACAAAACAGCAGTCACCACCACAGGAGCAGAGAAGATACAATCACTCAGTCCAGTAATAGTACCCCCCTCCACAATGTCCTGCAGCAGCTCTACACACAGCTCCCCTTCTTCTTCCAGGACACCAGCAGCAGCCTCAGAAGCAGCTGCAGCCAGCCAACCAACTAGCCAGGAGACCCAAGGATGGTAGCAATGGTGGGGTGGGTCACTCCTCTCTGGAGAGCAGGCCACCAGGGCACTGCAAACAACAGCCAGGGAGACAACAGGAGGGGTCTGACCAGGGGAGAAGCAGGGCAACAGAAGCTGCCCCAACTGAGAGCTGATACCTGACCCCACACTCTGATCACTTAAACATTAATTAGGTCCACCTGTATATTATGGAATGAGTATAGGAAGCATTCAAACTGGCTCCACCTCTCTGGCACTGGATGGGGATCAGTGGTGGGAAACAGAGCCCAGGCAGGAAGGTCCAGGAGCTATCCTGACAATAAATGTCACTTGGTGCAACCAGGAGCAATCCAAACACAAAAAGAACGTCCTTCCTCCCCCAAGAGTAAAAGTCACTCCCAACAGTTGGAGAGGGGAGTATCTTCCGATCATCCTAATTGATTGATCACATTGCTAATTGATTGATCACATTGCAAACTTTCTAGAATAATATCAGAAGGGAGGAAATTCCTCTCCCTCCCCCAGCTCGCAGGTGGGGATAATAGAGGGGACACAGAGGGAAAGAGGGACTTTTTACACACAGCTTTCCTCGTTGTGCACGATGCCGCTGCACAGAGCTGCCTGCCCCCACTGCATTCAGTGCAAGCACACTACGCACGTGGGAGGGATTTGGGGCAGGGTGTGCAATGCACCCTCAGAACACAAGCGGCTCGGACTGGAGGGGGGTTGTTGGGGGACCCACTGGCCGCTTGAGAGGCTAGGGGCAAGCAGGAGCTCAGATCCCAAGTACTGAACATGTGGAAGCGGTTTGCGGGCAAACAGAGCAACCACATCTTCCCTGTCTACTCAGCTCCGCTGAGCGTGTAAAACCCCCAGCCTCAGGAGCGACCAGGGCCAGCACGCCCCCAGGCACCCTCATTTACCAGCATCCTGGGACCCTGCCTCACTGCCGCAGGAACCTGGCTGGGGCCAGGAGCAGAGGGACACCTGCTCGCTCCTCTCCTTGGGACTGGGGAGAAGCTGCATCCTCTGCATCTCCAGGCTGTTTGCTGGGCTGGGTCCTTACTCCTCAGCCGCTGCCCCCCGGATACTTGCAGCAGCAGCTGTGGCCCAGTCACTGGAAATTCTTCCTAATGAGCCGGGGCCACAGAGGGCACGTGAAGAGCCCGTGAGTCTTCCCCACACCCAGCGCAGCCCTCAGCCTGAGCAGGAACTTTCCCCCAAGCCGGGGGCAGCTGCTCTCTCCAGTAAGGCAGACACGGTGACCGAGGGAGATTTTAAATGTCTCATTCACACACAGAAAAACCCTATCCCCGCCCCTTCCCGAGAGAGAGCCTAACACACGGCAGATCCCCTCCCACTTACCTACTCCATCCCTCAGAAGGGGGAAACGGAACCTCATGACAGCAAAATGCCCGCCCCTTAGCCCAGCCTCAGGAGAGGAGACACAAAGCAAAAGCTCATCCTTCATATTTTGTTCCACCCCCGAGATAACAGAGATTGCAACACCCCATCTCCCTCCCAATCAGGGATTGCCCTACACTCCTTCCCAGTTTAGTCATTTTCCAACCCCTCCCTGTAAATTTGAATATCTCCTCTAATTTCAATTCCCCAGGGAAAGTACTGTCTCCCATCCTTTTGTGCCCCAGGAGGGAGAATATATAAACACATGGGGGAGGAATTCATAAAAAAGCAGTTAGGCTCCCACACCAGAGCTGCCCTTCCAGTCTAGGAGCTGGAGTAAAGGATGTAACCCTCCATGCCATTTGCATGGTGTCCAACTGCCATTGGATTTGGGGCCCAGTGGCTGTTCCCCAGGCCAGCTTCCACTATTTCTCTTCATACTTCCTCTGTGGGCCTCAAGGACCCACACCTCTCCCACATAGAGCACAAGGAATGGGCTGTGGTCCCCCAACACCAGGCTTAATCTCAAGCACTGTCCTTAAACTTCGTCCCCAAACGGAGGAGTTATGGAGTCTTTGCTCTGAAGGGCAGCCCAACACTGGAAGGAATGCAGTACTGCCTGAAGGTGTCTTGTCTACATCATATGGTACTGTTTAGATGTATGGTACTATTTGCCTTTGTTCTTTTGTTTGTTTTAAACAATGCCTTCACACCATTATCACCACTCATACTGTGAAGTCAGACTCATAACATATAAAGGTACTGGTCCTGCAAACACTTAAGTGCCTGAGTAGGATGTGAACAGTTCCATTGACTTCAGTAGGATAACTCCAAGTTACGCAGTAAGCGTTTGCAGGATCAGGGCCATGGGCCTAGTTTGGAGGTGGCAGGGGGGGTATTCCTCCCCCAAAACTGCAAGCATCGGGGAGGCTTGGAATTTGCCCCCACACACATGTGTCTCCTTTGGCCTGACTGGAACTCCCCCTTTCTCCCCCCCCCCCAAATATAGAAGTCAAACTATGCCTATGATCAGGGCCTAATAGTCTTGTGGGAAGTGGGACAAACCTTTGACAATCAGGGCCTTATCCCACAAATACCGGGACAGGTGCCAGAACCACAGAATACAAACAAATGTATTTTAAGCATGCAGTAGGGTGAAGTTATATGCTTAAGTCACAGTTTGCAAAATGACAGGTTTCAGAGTAGCAGCCGTGTTAGTCTGTATCCGCAAAAACAATAGGAGTACTTGTGGCACCTTAGAGACTAACAAATTTATTAGAACATAAGCTTTCGTGGACTACTGGGCTGTAGTCCACGAAAGCTTATGCTCTAATAAATTTGTTAGTCTCTAAGATGCCACAAGTACTCCTGTTGTTTTTGCAAAATGAGGTGCTCATTTATGCTGAAGATGTAATTAAGTGAATGCCCAGCTGCCCAATTGTTTCTGTACTCTTATTAGGTATACTTTAGTCTCAGCCTCTGAAGAGCTACAGTTTGAAATTTTTTGAAGTGACTTCCAATATAATTGCCAGCTTTACCTGTGAAAAATAGGGCATCTGTTTGAAAATTTAGGCCAATTTTTTTCCAGTAATTCCAGAGAATCATTCTTTGGCTCAGATTTGTTTGAATTTCTTACTGAAAAACAGGCTTCCTACTAGTCAAGATCTGTTTGATGGCCTGAGTGAAATGAGTTGAAATCTCAGTCTAATTCTACTGAACAGAAATGTACATCACATAATACACCACAACAATTAGCAGTACTGAGTACTTCAGTGATAATTTTAATCAGAGAGGCCAAGGCTCCTGGGCCTGATCCAAAGCCCACTGAAGTTAGAGAGTTTTTCCATTGACTTTGATGGGATTTGATCAGGCCTTGAATGAGCATGCAGAATGAATTGCCCTCTCACCCTACAAAAGAGAATGCCTTCAAAATATAGTGAGAAGTCTTGTGCTGCTTGCCTTCTCTGGTAGCAGCTGCTCTGAGAATAGAGGATTTAAGCCTCCAGTGCTCTCAATCTAGCACTGTTCATAAGCTTAAAATTCACTTTAGACATTTTTGTAAAAGAGGATAAAAGAATCTTTTCTACTGGGCTTGAATTTTCATCACTTTATTTAGATATTATATTTTGTGCTGCCTGAATATGGATGTTTTGTTGCCAACCCTTTGTAGGGATGCTGCTTGTCTCGGAACAGTGCTTCTCTGCTTGGCTACATAAAAATAATAATGTGCGCTATCATTATACACAAGTAAGGGGAGCTTATATATTGATTGAAAGCTCCTCACATAAAGCTATTGTTCAGACATGTACAGAACTATTGTATCAAGTTATCATACGCAAGAGCAGAGTTAGAAATGTTAAATAATTAAAAAGAAGCCAGTTATTACAAAAAATGAAATGATTAAGCTGTGTCATTAAAAAAATTAAAGGCAGCAGGCCAGACTCTATTCTCAATACATGAGATGATTGGAATCGCCATACCAGATCAGAGCAGTAGCCCCTCATCTAGTCTAGCCTGTCTGTGACTGTGGTAGGTACCAGCAGCTTCTGATGAAGAAACCTTGCAGTGAGTAATTGTGGAATAATGTCCCCTCAGGGAAAGTGTCCTCCTAAATCTGAATAGTTAGAGGTTGGTTTACGCCCCAAAGCTTGTGGGTTTATATCTCTTCCAGAGCTCTTTTATAAATTAGTAATTACTATTATTACTCTGTTTGCTGTGTTGTTGTAGCCATGTTGGTCCCAGAATATGAGAGAGGTAAGGTTATTACTCTGGTTAGTCTTGTTATACTTTTCCAAATCCTGCTAAGTTCCTGGCCTCGATGATCTCTTGGGACAATGAGTTTCACGGGATAATTGTGCATCCAATGAAAAAGTACTTTCTTTTATCAGGTTTGAATGTATTACTGTAGTTTTCCCGTTTCATTGAATGTCCCCTTGTTCTTGTTTTCTGCAAAAGGATCAATACACATTCTCAATCAATACACCAGCATGAATCCAAAATAACTACTGGCTTCAGTGAAGTTACTCCAGATTTGTGACCATGCAATAGGGACAAAATTTGGCCCCTTGTTCACACTCAACAACATTTTTAATAAGAGCAATTTGGAAAAGGTTCAGAGATTTTGATTTTTTTTAATGTAATGTAGTGGATTGTTTGTTTTTCTATTAATAATATGCCCAATATAGAAACTTTGCATATGAATCTTACACGTAAACAATAAATCAGTAACACATGTCTTATCAGATTTGTTCAAATACTTTCTCAGTTCTTTTCCCAAGAGAGGAAAAAAGCCCTTTCTATATGTAAGTCCTCAGTTGGATAGTGGTGGATTGGAAAACAACAGCTACGTAACAGCTCACAGTAACTTAACACAAATAATTTAGGACAGCAGGTAAAAGTCACAGTGTACATTTGAAACTACAGAAGATATTTAGCTATGCAAAATATGATTGCCTGAACTGATATTTGGCCAGGACATAAAGGTTAACACCCTGTTCTTTCAAAAAGTTTAATGGAATATAAAATAATTTGAAATGGTTAGAACCTAGTTTTAAATCTCATTCAAAAGACAGAATAATGCCCTCTAGCATCTTGCTGGAGCACTGGTCAATAGCCACCAAAACTACTGAACAACCAACAGCATTTCCTAACATAGCCTGGCCAGTCTTCCATTTTAGCACTAGCTAAACTCACCCCTGCTTCCTAGACCTTTACGGCTAAAGGCCATGAACATTACACTGTAGCTTTTAATACTTCATTTACTCACTACCTCATATTTACAATTACAGTATAGTATTTTGTACATGAGAAAGGATTTTTTTCCCCAGTATCAAAATCTCAGTGCCTGTATTTCGCTTCACTAGAACTATATAGGCTGATTCAATTTCACTTCATAACTTATAGAATCAGCCTCTTAGCACTCTAAGTCTACAGTGTGAGCCACTTAACTCTGCTAAGCTTTGGCTGCTTTTCTCTCACCTATCATCGAGCGGCGAACAGCAGAGGCTAACAGAGGGAGTTTGCCTGGGATCTGTCCGAGAGGAGGTACGCTAAGTGCTGCATTGGGGGGCTGTGTTGGTGAGTATCTGAGTGTCTGTTGCTGGGACAGTTTGTCAGTTTGACCGTGTGCTTGATCGCTTGCTTGAAAAGTGTGAATTGGGAGTGCTTTGTTCCAGGTGGGCCTTGAGTGGGCCTGACTGGTATATAAGGGCAGTCAGCAGTGAACCAGCTGAGTGGCGAACAGCAGAGGCTAACAGAGGGAGTTTGCCTGGGAGTTCGCCTGGGGAGAGCTCACTGAGGCTTTCATCTGTGGGTTTCTCTGAGTAGTTACTGCAACAGCTGAGGAAGCTCTTAAGAGGAAGATGATATGGAAGGTGAGCAATCAGCTGTTGTAACCTGCATAGGTTGTGCCATGTTTGTCTTTCTTCCACAGGACAGAAGCAACTTTGTCTGTACAAAGTGCAAGCTGGGCTCCATATTGGAAGAGAAGGTTCGAGGTCTGAAGAAACAAGTATCGACTCTGCGTTGCATAAAGAAAATGAAGATTTCCTGGGCAGATGTCAGGAGATGCTTCTACGGCCACAACGTTCTGAAGATTCAGAGCAGGCGCAGCAGGGACAGAAGGATGGTGAAGAAGTTTGGCAGCATGTGACCTCCAGAAGGAGAAAGAGGAGCGTCCATGTACCAGCAATGGAGATACAGGTGAGCAATCGTTTCCATGTTCTCTCTACAGGTACTAATGCAGAAAGTGGACTAGATGACACAAGTCAGTGGCACTGCTATGGGTACCCGCATGGCCCCACAGTATGCCAACATGTTTATGGCTGACTTAGAACAACGCTTCCTCAGCGCTCGTCCCCTAGTGCCCCTCCTCTACTTGCGCTACATTGATGACATCTTCATCATATGGACCCACGGAAAGGAGGCCCTTGAAGAATTCCACCTGGACTTCAACAATTTCCACCCCACCATCAACCTCAGCCTGGACCAGTCCACACAAGAGATCCACTTCCTGGACACTACAGTGCAAATAAGTGATGGTCACATAAACACCACCCTATACCGGAAACCTACTGACTGCTATACGCACCTACATGCTTCCATCCAAGACACATCACACGATCCATTGTCTACAGCCAAGCCCTAAGATACAACCGAATTTGCTCTATCCCCTCAGACAGAGACAAACACCTACAAGATCTTTATCAAGCATTCGTAAAACTACAATACCCACCTGGGGAAGTGAGGAAACAGATTGACAGAGCAAGACGGATACCCAGAAATCACCTACTACAGGACAGGCCCAACAAGAACAATAACAGAACACCACTGGCCATCACATACAGCCCCCAGCTAAAACCTCTCCAGCGCATTATCCACAATCTACAACTTATCCTGGAAAATGATCCCTCACTCTCACAGACCTTGGGAGGCAGGCCAGTCCTTGCTTACAGAAACCCCCCCCAACCTGAAGCAAATACTCACCAGCAACTAAACACCACACCACAGAAACACCAACCCAGGAACCAATCCCTGTAGCAAACCTCGTTGCCTACTCTGTCCCCATATCTACTCTGGCGACACCATCAGAGGACCCAACCACATCAGCAACACCATCAAGGGCTCATTCACCTGCACATCCACTAATGTTATATATGCCATCATGTGCCAGCAATGCCCCTCTGCCATGTACATTGGCCAAACCGGACAGTCCCGCCGCAAAAGAATAAATGGACACAAATCGGACATCAGGAATGGTAACATATATAAGCCAGTAAGTGAACACTTCAATCTCCCTGGTCATTCTATTACAGATTTAAAAGTCACTATCATTGAACAAAAAAACTTCAGAAACAGACTTCAAAGAGAAACAGCAGAACTAAAATTCATTTGCAAATTTAACACCATTAATCTGGGCCTGAATAGGGACTGGGAGTGGCTGGCTCATTACAGAAGCAGCTTTTCCTCTCCTGGAATTGACACCTCCTCATCTATTATTGGGAGTGGACTACATCCACCCTGATTGAATTGGCCCTGTCAACACTGGTTCTCCACTTGCGAAGTAACTCGCTGCTCTCCATGTGTCAGTATATAATGCCTGTAATCTGTAACTTTCACTCTATGCATCCGAAGAAGTGAGGTTTTTACCCACGAAAGCTTATGCCCAAATAGATCTGTTAGTCTTTAAGGTGCCACCAGACTCCTTGTTGTTTTTGTAGATACAGACTAACATGGCTACCCCCTGATATCTGAGGGAAGGGAGCAGAAGGAGACTCCATCGATTGGAAGGCAAAAGATGCACTGTCCTAGGGATGGGGGTTCCACAACCACCACTCCCAAGAGGAGGAGGAGGGTGGTGGTGGTTGGGGACTCCCTCCTCAGGGGGACTGAGTCATCTATCTGCCACCCCAACCAGGAAAACCGAGAGGTCTGCTGCTTGCCAGGAGCTAGGATACACGATGTGACAGAGAGACTGCCGAGACTCATCAAGCCCTCGGATCGCTACCCCTTCCTGCTTCTCCACGTGAGCACCAATGATACTGCCAAGAATGACCTTGAGTGGATCACTGTAGACTACGTGGCTACGGGAAGAAGGATAAAGGAGTTTGAGGCGCAAGTGGTGTTCTCGTCCATCCTCCCTGTGCAAGGAAAAGGCCTGGGTAGAGACCGTCGAATCATGGAAGTCAACGAATGGCTATGCAGGTGGTGTCGGAGAGAAAGCTTTGGATTCTTCGACCATGGGATGGTGTTCCAAGAAGGAGTGCAAGGCAGAGACTGGCTCCACCTAATGAAGAGAGGGAAGAGCATCTTCGCAAGCAGGCTGGCTAACCTAGTGAGGAGGGCTTTAAACTAGGTTCACCGGGGGAAGGAGACCAAGTGGGGAAATGGGATCCTGGGAGGAAGCACGAGCAGGAGAGCGCAAGAGGGGAGGACTCCTGTCTCATACTGAGAAAGAGGGACGATCGATGAGTTATCTTAAGTGCCTATACACAAATGCAAGAAGCCTGAGAAACAAGCAGGGAGAACTGGAAGTTCTGGCACAGTCAGGGAACTATGATGTGATTGGAATAACAGAGACTTGGTGGGATAACTTACATGATTGGAGTACTATCATGGATGGATATAAACTGTTCAGGAAGGAGAGGCAGGGCAGAAAAGGTGGGGGAGTTGCATTGTATGTAAGAGAGGAGTATGACTGCTCAGAGCTCCGGTATGAAACTGCAGAAAAACCTGAGAGTCTCTGGATAAAAGTTGAGAAGTGTGAGCAACAAGGGTGATATCGTGGTCGGAGTCTGCTATAGACCACCAGACCAGGGGGATGAGGTGGATGAGGCTTTCTTCCAGCAACTAGCAGAAGTTGCTAGATCGCAGGCCCTGGTTCTCGTGGGAGACTTTAATCACCCTGATATCTGCTGGGAGAGCAATACAGCGGTGCACAGAGAATCCAGGAAGTTTTTGGAAAGTGTAGGGGACAATTTCCTGGTGCAAGTGCTGGAGGAACCAACTAGAGGCAGAGCTTTTCTTGACCTGCTGCTCACAAACAGGGAAAAATTAGTAAGGGAAGCAAAAGTGGATGGGAACCTGGGAGGCAGTGACCATGAGATGATCGAGTTCAGGATCCTGACACAAGGAAGAAAGGAGAGCAGCAGAATATGGACCCTGGACTTCAGAAAAGCAGACTTTGACTCCCTCAGGGAACAAATGGGCAGGATCCCCTGGGAGAATAACATGAAGGGCAAAGGGGTCTAGGAGAGCTGGCTGTATTTTAAAGAATCCTTATTGCGGTTGCAGGAACAAACCATCCCAATGTGTAGAAAGAATAGTAAATATGGCAGGTGACCAGCTTGGCTAAACAGTGAAATCCTTGCTGATCTTAAACGCAAAAAAGAAGCTTACAAGAAGTGGAAGATTGGACAAATGACCAGGGAGGAGTATAAAAATATTGCTCAGGCATGCAGGAGTGAAATCAGGAAGGCCAAATCACACTTGGAGTTGCAATTAGCAAGAGATGTTAAGAGTAACAAGAAGGGTTTCTTCAGGTATGTTAGCAACAAGAAGAAAGGAAAGTGTGGGCCCCTTACTGAATGAGGAAGGCAACCTAGTGTAAGGTGGATAGAAAGCTGGCTAGATCGTCGGGCTCAACGGGTAGTGATCAATGGCTCCATGTCTAGTTGGCAGTCGGTTTCAAGCGGAGTGCCTCAAAGGTCGGTCCTGGGGCCGGTTTTGTTTAATATCTTTATTAATGACCTGGAGGATGGTGTGGACTGCACTCTCAGCAAGTTTGCAGATGACACTAAACTGGGAGGCGTGGTAGATACACTGGAGGGTAGGGATTGGATACAGAGGGACCTAGACAAATTAGAGGATTGGGCCAAAAAAAACTTGATGAGGTTCAACAAGGACAAGAGCAGAGTCCTGCACTTAGGACGGAAGAATCCTATGCACTGCTACAGACTAGGGACTGAATGGCTAGGTAGCAGTTCTGCAGAAAAGGACCTAGGGGTCACAGTGGACGAGAAGCTGGATATGAGTCAACAGTGTGCTCTTGTTGCCAAGAAGGCTAACGGCATTTTGGGCTGTATAAGTAGGGGCATTGCCAGCAGATCGAGGAACGTGATCGTTCCCCTTTATTCAACATTGGTGAGGCTTCATCTGGAGTACTGTGTCCAGTTTTGGGCCCACACTACAAGAAGGATGTGGAAAAATTGGAAAGAGTCCAGCAGAGGGCAACAAAAATGATTAGGGGTCTGGAGCACATGACTTATGAGGAGAGGCTGAGGGAACTGGGATTGTTTAGTCTCCAGAAGAGAAGAATGAGGGGGGATTTGATAGCTGCTTTCAACTACCTGAAGGGGTGTTCCAAAAAGGATGGAGCTCGGCTGTTCTCAGTGGTGGCAGATGACAGAACAAGGAGCAATGGTCTCAAGTTGCAGTGTGGGAGGTCTAGGTTGGATATTAGGAAACGCTATTTCACTAGGAGGGTGGTGAAGCACTGGAATGCGTTACCTAGGGAGGTGGTGGAATCTCCTTCCTTGGAGGTTTTTAAGGCCCGGCTTGACAAAGCCCTGGCTGGGATGATTTAGTTGGGAATTGGTCCTGCTTTGAGCAGGGGGTTGGACTAGATGACCTCCTGAGGTCCCTTCCAACCCTGATATTCTATGATTCATTATCACACAATCCCATCTATTGTAAGACTAAGGCTTTATAGACAGACATGGGACAAAAATAGTTTTGTGGCAAATGATCATGAATGTAAAAATGAAATTACCCTAGTTTATCTAATAGACATATTTTTCAATCTGGGAATAACTGGGAAGTGTCAAACATTCCTGCATGATGGCAGCACTGCTGTCTCCGAGTATTCATTGCTTGGATCGCCTTTTCCATGTTGAAGGGAAACAGCCATAATTCCTCTCCAGACCCTGGTGTGAATAACCTCATGAATGAACATGGCCAGGCTTCATAATATATATATATATATATATATATATATATATATACACACACACAGAGTTTTATTTGGCAAGGTTTTAGGGGCCACAGGAATGACTGATTACTGGTACAGGCAGGGCTGGCTCCAGGTTTTTTGCCTCCCAAGCAAAAAAAAAAAAAAAAAAAAAAAGAGCCGGAGTGCCGTGCCACCCCAAAGGGCCAGAATGCCGCCCCTTGAAAAGTGCCGCCCAAGCACATGCTTGGGACGCTGGTGGCTAGAGCCGTCCCTGGGTACAGGAACTATTTTCTGGCTCATCCCCCCCATCTCCAGTCCTTCTAACCTTTACTACAGAATTTTAATAATTAAGGGCCATATTCTACCACTTTTATTCATGTTGAGTAATACCTTATTCAGTTGAAATCAGTGGAACTACTCATAAATGGCCTGATCCAACACCCACTGAAGTCCATGGATTACCTCCGGTTGAATGCAATGGGCATGCAATCAGGCTCAGATTAAGGTATTCGTGCAGAACTGAGCAGAATTAAAATTACAAGGATTTATTTTAGGTCCAAATTGAAAATGTTACATCTGGAAGAGAAAATAAATGGGAGATCAAGGGACAGCTGAGATGGAAATTCAGGAAGGGCAATAGGTAGGAGGGATAAAGATCACTTGGGGGATAGAGGGAAGGAGCTAGGGTGGCGAGACACTTACAGATTAATAATACATAGCTCTTACATGGTGCTTTTCATCTGTAGCTTTCAAAGAGGTCAGTATCATTATCCCCATTTTACAGCTGAGGAAATTAAGACACAGGAGGGAAAAATGACTTGCACCAGAGGTAGGTCCTGAATCTAGCTTTTCTAAGATTAAATCCAGTATTCAGTCCACTAGGCCACACTAGAATAGAGATAAGGTGAGGAAGACATGAAGGAAGAAAAAAGTAAGTAGCTGGTGAAAAATAATGGACTAACACAAGGGGAAAGGATGTAAAATAATTAGTGGTAGAGTGAAAACATGAATAGGCAGAAGAGGAAAAAATGGAATAGAGAGAAGAGAAAATACAGCTATAGAAAGGAATGAAAAAAGAAATAGCAAGAAAATACATACAAATTTAAGAGCAGAAACATGTATCTATTTTATTTACCATATTTTTATGGTATTATCATGGTAGAAAAGGGACAGCTGAAAGGACAGAGGGTCTACTTTAAGCCTGTGGACTTAAACTACTGTTGGGCCAACAGTGGGTTGGAAAAGAGTCTTCAGATTGAAATGTTCTGGGTGAACTTGACTAGGATCCTCTCTCTCTTTCTCTCTATATGCAGAGAAGAAGAAAAACTGTATGTGATGCGTATAAAAGTTTTATTGGTATAGTTTTGGGATGGACATATTATTCAGGCATGATGACGCCATGAGTGAGTAATATAGGTCACTCCAAACCAGTAGCAGTAAAATCTTTATACCATACGTCACTGTCACATCATCCCTATGTGCTATAAACTTACAAAGTAACTATTAACTAATATCTTTCCAGAAACTCATAACATTTTCTCAAATAGCTTTTATAGTCATAATAATGTTGCAATTTCTATGTTCTGATTTCTCAGTCTGTCAAGTGCTATATCCCATTGAAAGTAGATCATTCCTGGCAGTCTAGTGAGATGAAACTCCTCCTCCTAGCCCTGATGATTCATGAAATATCTGTCTTTAAACCTGCCAATACTCCTCAACTAATTATTTTACACTGCATCTCAAGCTTCTGAGCTTCTCTATACACTCAAAGAAGAAAACATTTTGGGACAAGAAAAATGGCTTTTATTTGAAGGGTAATTGAAGTTTTGGAATGCTAGAAGTTATACAGCAGAGAGAGATTATGGGCAGAGTACAGGTGATAAATGCAATGTATCTCATTACCCTGCAATTTATTACAGTAATACCACATAGATTTGGGGTGTTCACAATCTGGACCTGAATTTTGCATCCTGAACATATCTAATCTTTATTATTTGTTTGCATATCAGTAGCACCCCAACTGATTGATCCCATTGTACCTGGTGCTGTGCAAAAGCGTAAGTGATCATCCCTGCCCTAAAGGGCTTACACTCTAAATAGATAAGTCAGAGAAAGGGAGCGAAGGGAAACAGAAGCCCAGAGAGGTGAAGGCCAAGATCCTCTAAGGTATTTAGGTGCCTAACTCCTCTTGATTTCAACAGGAGTTAGCCACCTAAAGACCTGTGAGGTTCTGGGCCGAAGTGACTTGTCAAGATCCCACAGCCGAGCCAGACAACAGAAATGAGATCACTTGAGTTCCACTGTAGTGCATTATCCACTAGGCCATGTTGCCTCTCTCACTGTTACACTGTTAACAAATATTAAAATTTTCATACCTATACAAGCAATATTTTGATTTATTATTATTCATGCCTAATATTGGACAGAGGAAGTTGAAACTTTCTAGCCATTTACATTTTTCATTGGGTAAGACTGTTTCAGAACACACAGTCCTTGAGATTTGTGGTTTATTTCCTTCAATACTGTTGCTTAAGGTGTCAATTAATCTGCAAGCAAACCTCCTCCTACACACTTATTACTTTAAATATAAAAGGCATGTTAAACTTAATATAATTGTGCACCATTCTTAAAAGAGGAAAAGCAATTCATGCATAGGAAATACTACCACCTCCATAGTGATTGCAGTTCAGCAATACCTTCCAGTGGAAATGCCTGCCCACCCACAGACACAGCAGATCCCCAGCATATACATTTTCTGCTGAAATAGGAGGTTGCTCTCAAAAGCAGTCAGTGACTCTGTCCTCTTTCTATTTTTGCACCCTAGATAAATGGAATCTATTCAACCCTGATGGATTTATTGAAATCTTACAGGGAAAATTGGCATTTCTTGCATGGTAAAGCTGCACAGACTGCATTTTCTGATGAGAGTGGCTCATTCATGTATGTCACCAGAACCCTGAGCTAAAATTACAGTCTTAAATTATATATATTTTGTGTGTGTATATATACTGTGTATTATAATACAAAAATAAATTGAAAGAGAAAAGTTTTTGCTGCTTTGGATTTCATACTCTGTACTGGAATAGCACAGCAGGGCTTATCACAGGCACTATGGCATGATCTTTATACTCCATAGTATAAAATTATTTAAAACAACTGAAGTTCTTAGTGTAGCATTCTTACTATTTAAATTATTATGCAACATCAGACCTGACAAATATAAAATTGTCTAAGTCTGTGGTTAGTAACACACTAAACATTTCCATGCATGTTTTGTATACATACTAGTACATGTGCTGGTAGACAAAAACAGACAATTGCCACATGCCTAGAAATCCTAGTTCACAGCTGTAAAGACAGGCAGGACCTGATTCTCACTGCCTTGCACCTTGTGTTTTAAACTGGTCCAGAGAATTTTAATAGACTTTCTCAGAAATATTTCTGTTGATTTGATGTTAGACAGCTTATTTTTACATTCCCCTAGCACAGGTGTAAATAATTACATAGGTGCAAAGTAAGGGAGAATCAGGCCCTTGGTTTTATAGAAATAGGTTATACAAAACCTAGCATCAAGAGAAATATTTCCATGACATTTTTTTTTTAAATCCCAATGGAACAATTTAACAAACAAACAACCCAATAAGTGTTCCACTGAAGCCTTTGCAATCCCATGTTTGCATGAGAACCTGAAAGTGAAATGTATTATTAAATGACTTTAAGCAAACATAAAATTGACTAATCTATTTTCATTTTATAAACTGAGTGAAATGCAAAAATTAAACAAACATAAATAGTGAAAAAATATATTTGTTACGTAAGTAAAGAAGTTTGTTTTGTAAAAGCATACCAGGGCAGATTAATTGATATATAAATCTAGTTTAAAGTGGAATTGTAGTTTTAGAACTGGACGCTGAATTCAGTGGGAAATATTTTCCTTTAAGATTCTGTGTTTAAGAACTGCAGTAAACTCTTATCTTGTGTTTTGCATGCATCCCAATGTTTAATGAACCACAGAAGTACAATCACTGCTAATGTGACAGATGGCAAGTTAGTTGTGCTCACATTTCCCACTTTTCAAAAATATTCAGTTTTAAATCAGAAGAGGGGAAAAGATATTGTGAAATAGGCTTTGTTACCATGAAATATAAAACCTTTTAGTTTGGGCTGCAGGATAAAAATGACATTTGTCATCTCAAATGATTGACAATTGGCAGAACTATGACTATATCTAACTGGAAAAAGAGTCAATAAAAATCATAGACATTTATTTAATGGGAAAATAGGTGCTTTTTTAGAAGTGATCCAATTCCCACTACAATCAATTAAAAGACTTCCACTGACTTAAATGGGATTTCCATTGACTTCAGTGGGAGAGGTCCCTTCTTTCTGTACAGTGGAAAGTGAAGGTGGATGATTACCCGTTAGGGGTATGTCTTCACTACCCGCCAGATCGGCGGGTAGCGATCAATCCAGCGGGGATCGATTTATCGCGTCTAGTCTAGACGCGATAAATCGACCCCCGAGCGCTCTCCCATCAACTCCTGTACTCCAGCGCCACGAGAGGTGCAAGCAGAGTTGACGTGGGAGCAGCAGGAGACGACTCACTGTGGTGAAGACACCACGGTAAGTCGATCTAAGTATGTCGACTTCAGCTACGTTATTCAAGTAGCTGAAGTTGCGAAACTTAGATCGATCCCCCCAGAGGGGTAAGGGAACACAAAAGAAGGAGAACAGTTGCAGCGTACCATGCTGACTCACAGCCCTGCATTACTGGTAGTAGCCCCTTCACAGCAACAATGGACATTTGGAGCTCCATGGGATTTCAGGGTGCATGGCTGACTGGAAAGAGATGGTGAAACTAAGGGGCAGACATTCTAGGCAGCATTAACATCTGATTCACAGCATCTCCCAGCTTCATAACAGGAGGCAGTGCAAAGTTGCAGACCAGAGGACCAACAACAGCACAGCGCTGACTCAGTCACAGTTACATGTGAGAAGACCTTGGCTATATTGATAGAGACACAGTAGCGAATGCAGAAACAAACACAGAGATACATTTTAAGTGGTGCACTGCAACTTTATTAAACTTAACACAGAGGAGGGGCGCTACTCACCCTGTCACCATACTCTTATCTCCCAGGCATGTTAAGTGGTTCTATTTCAGGGGTTACAAGACTCCCACCATATAACTTGGGGTAGATTCTCCTCATCATACCACTAAGACTCAGCTCACTATTCTGAGTCCTACTACCCACCACATGCCACTCCAGGAGGACAGAGAGTACTAAAGTGGGGACCTCAGCCCCCAAAGACCATAAGATCTTCCCCTATCCCCTGAGGCCCACCAGTGAAATCCCAGGTCTTTTACTTCTGGGAACCATTCCTTTTAACCACACTAGAAACCGGCCACAAGCTGCAATGAACTAACATCCTTACCGAGTACTATCATTAATTATTAAATCCTATTCCTATTTAACTTAAACTGCACCTCCAGGATCTGGCGAGGAAAATTAAAAACTTCTTAGGCCTTTGCCAATTTGACCCAATGGGAAGAAAAAAGTTGTCTCTGACCCCAAAATAGGTAATCTGTAGAACACAGCTCTGAGGCTATCCATCCAGGGCAAGGAGGGTAGAGCTGCTGAAACAGAGCCAGAAGAGACTTTAGATGGCACTGTGCTAGGGTTTAAATTAATGAAAAAGGGCAGGGGACCAATCAGCTCTCTTCCTCCCAAGCTAGTGAATGGGTGGCTAGAGACTCTGAAGGGAAGGGACACCCTGCATCCCCTCTGCTTGTGTTCTTCTCCCTTGTTCAGCAGGGGCTGTCCCAAATGAAGCCAGTGCCATCAAGTTCCCCACCTGTTGAGGTGGGTGGCTGGCATTACCAAAGAGCAGGCATTCTATACAGATGCTCCAAGATCTGCAGGGTTGGGATCCCCTGCTATCCCTAGGCTGTGTCCATATACAAGCTCATACTCCTATTCCTTCCATGCTGCTACTATTTCCACTCCTAAGAAGCAGCTAATGTATGAATTTCTCCCCAGGGTGACACATGCAGAATGTTTTGCATCTGTTTTCCTCTGTCTTCCATAATTTGGTGATATTTAGCCCCAGGTTATCAGATTTCTCTGATTTAGTTTTGTAGGGTCAAAGATAGGTCAGTTTGTGTGGATGAACATGCTCATAGAATTGAGCATTTTATTAGAATGACTTCATTGGAATGTTCCCATGTTGTGATATCGTACCATGCATTTTCTAAAGCTCTATGGGAGATGCAAAAATTAGCTCATAATAAACATGGAGGCCAAAGAAGCTACATCCCAGGGAAAGATTGACCAAACACTGGCTAAATGCCTAGGATTTGACATTGTGGAGAAAAGTGAGCACAGAGAGCAGCATTAAATGATTATAAAATGTTCAACCAGCTCTACAGCTGGTCAAAATGTTAAAAAAAATTTTTTTTGCACATCTCCCCTCATTATTTTTGCACAAATCTCCCCCGCCATCACCATCCTCTGCATCCATTGTTGAAACAATGTTCAAAAATTTTCAGCCAGCTCTAATTACCAGTGATGTCCTGAACTGACTAGACTACCGAAGTGTTACAGTTTGATAAGCCAAACATGCAGACCAGGTACTCACTTTTGATAATATAACAGGGTTTAGTGTTTATGTAATTGTACTAAATTGTGCTGTTCTTAATTTTGAAACAAATTTCTGTTTAAGTCAAGGGTTTATTAGTACAAGATATGGTTATTAAGGAGTTAACAGGAGCTCCCCTGAGATATTGTTATAACACTGAAATGTGGTCTCCTCCTATTATCCCTGTGTTTCACGTGGTTACTGTAAATCATTCTGCTCTGACTGGGCACTGAGTGACCACAAAATATAGAACCATCTCAACTTCAGACTACCCCTTCCTTCTTACCTTGTCACTGCACCTAAATTCAGTCTTTTGAATATCTTTCCTCTGCTTCTCCTTCCCCTTGAGGAAAGCTCTGGTCTTTCTTGCCCTCACTAAAAATAATAATCTTTTTAAAATTAATAACACGTGCCCCAACCTGTTCCTCCCAGACACTAACACATACACTTCCAACCCCCACTAGATGTCAAAACCCACTCCAAACACACTTCTGTTCTCAACATCTTATGACAATCTAATGAAAGATTTCACCGGTTTGGGTTTAAAAACTGTGGTCTTCTCAGATATGACCCTTACCTTTTAAACAGAAGTTTATAGACAGACCATGGCAGTCTTGATTAACTGAAAAGCCTGTTCTGACCAAGGTAGGATTTCTGGCTGATCATCAGAGTCAGGTGGGTATCTTAAAAAAATCCACCAGTACTCACTCTAATAGAAATCTAATTTAATTTTGAATGTGTACTATACAAAGAAATCAAGAGAGTTAGTTACTAATATTAACAGATGATGTAACCTCCAACATCTTAAATATGGAAGTATGTACACATAAAGGAAGTTTACATGCCTGCAGTTAAGAAAGTGATCCACTAATGGAACCAGAAGATTGCTGATGATATGCATCCTACACCTGATCAAGATGGCTGATGTCTCATGCTATATCTAGTATTTACAAGTTTTTCATTAGAAAATACAATCCAGCTCTGATATGAAATCTCATTTTGAAAACTAAGAAATAAATCCACTAGGCTGGTTTTGGCCTATAAATCCCTAAATGGCCTGGGTCCAGCCTCAAGGAGAGATGGCTTCTCTTTCTATGATAAACTGCCAAAGTTGTGATCAATGCAGTCACTGATGCTAGATACCTGTTTTTTTTGTTTTGTGTGCAATTGTCCAAGTTATTGCCATGTGTAAAGGGGAGGCTCGGTTAAGGGCAGACTGAAAATCAGGCTGTTATGTTCTAATCCAAAACTATGTTGCTGCTAGTTCACATCTGTGCTGACTTCCTGAGTACCTGCAGGAAATACTTTAAGAATGATTGGATTGGGAGCTTGGAATGCAGACTTTTCCCAGTTTTCTTTTTTCCTCCATATTGTACTTTTTGCATTCTTACTATCTATCTTTTCTCATCTATCGCCCTAACTTGGATATTTTTTTAACTGCTTCTTAAGTCAAGTGCCAATCAACAATTAAAGATAACACTGAGCGTGCCCTAAATGTCCATATTCTCACAGTGAGAAGTCCCTTGTCCCAGTGTGCATACCTGGGGATTTCCTTCTTCCTCCCTCCTTTTATTATTGCCTTCTACTTTCTTCTGTTTAGGGCTATTTTCTAATAACTGCACAATCGCTTTTAAAGTCCTGTGTGTTGATCAGGTGTTAATACTTGTACTATTATATAATACATGCCAATTATTACCACTTCACAGATGTGATAATTATTATTTGTCGCTAATTAATTTGTGATATAGTCTGAAACCTTTAATAAAATTGAGATAAAAATAATTTAAAAACATACACAAAAATATGAAATTTGGGGCTCAAATTATACTTAGCAGTAGAGTGCACTCCCACCAGAGTTTGGGCAGAAAACCCTTTTGTGCAATTTAAATGATTCAGAAGTTGAAAGTTAGATTGGGGTGGGCAGAAAGTGTGGAACTTTGCTGATGCTCACCCACAGTAGTTTTTATATTCTGTTGAAAATATCAGGGGAAAATGAATTAATAACAGTGACATTACAACATGATACAATTATATTCCAGAAAAAAGAACAGGAGTACTTGTCTGGCACCTTAGAGACTAACAAATTTATTTGATCAAATTATGCTCAAATAAATTTGTTAGTCTCTAAGGTGCCACATGTACTCCTGTTCTTTTTGCGGATACAGACTAACCCGGCTGCTACCCTGAAACCTGTCATTATATTCCAGAGTTAATGCTGCATTGAGCTGAATGGGGGCAGTCCACAAACTGTGGAGGGCTAGTTCGACAATCTGTCTGCAGAGCCAGGAAGGCAGCACTGAACTGGGGCATTTTTCTTTGCAAGAATTTATTAAAAGGCTGAAAACATTTTTTGGGGAGAGAGAGAGGAAGGGAGATGTGCGATTTCCTCCCATGCTTTCCTCTCACCCCACAGTTCAGCGTATAGGGCGAGAGTGTAAACACAAGCCACGCCCCTCCACTTCACAGCCACGCCCCTAGTCCCCCCATACACTGGGTGCGCTCCCTTCTTCCCAGCCCCTCCCAAACCCCGCCCCCGCCAAGCAGAATTAGCTCCTCCCCTTTCGTTCCGAGCCCCCCCACTGAAGCCCCGCCCCTCACATAGCCCCGACCCTCCGTTCCAGCCTATTAGAGGCCGCGGCCTCACAGCTTATAGCACTAAGCGCTGTTGCCCCGTTTTCCCCGGAAGTCGCTGCCTGCCTGGCTCCGCCCCTACTCGGAAGCAGGTTCCACCCGGGCCCGGCCGGCCCCCGGAAGCAGCCGTGTGTGGCGGGTGCTGGTCTCAGCCCTGCGCGGAGCCAGAGTCTCTCCGGAGCTGGGCGGACGCTTCCCCCGCCCCCCTCAGCCCAGCGCGAAGCCGTCTCTGAGCGCGGCGGCGGCCGGAGGAGGCGGCGGTGGGCGCGAGACCCCCCCCAGAAGAGCCGCCGCCACCACCACAGCCGGGCAGGTGAGTCCGGGCGGCGAGGGGGGGCGGCACCGCCCTGTGGCTGCGCCCCCCTCCTCCCCCACACACACACAGCGGGGAGGGCTCGGTGACCCCGGGTTACTCGCTCCGGGGCTTCATCCCGCGCGGCCCCTCCCCGGAGACTCTGGCTGCGGCGCCTCAGGCGGTTCCCCCCCAGTCCCAGCCCGCTTGTGCCAGTGGGGCTGGGTGGGTCGGTGCCTCCTGCAGGGAGAGACCTGAAATTCCCGTCCCCTGAAGGTTAAAAGCTTCCCGCCGCCGGCGCCCTGCTCCTCCCTTCCCGGGGCCGGTCCCGCTACCCGCTGCGGCCGTGTCCGGCGCTGGCGCTGCCCCTACTGGGAAGGCTCATTCATTCCCGCCGGTCGTCTCTCATTTGCCGTCCGGAGCTGGGCGCTCCCTGGCCAGCCTTGGCGTGAACGTGCCGGGCCGTCCGCTGCGGGAATGGGTGGGACCTTGTCCCAGAAACTCCTATCATTCATCTTGTTAGTTTGGCGTGTGCGTGTACTCGGAGGAGGCTGGAAATGAGTTGCCTGAAATCATGGGTCTTTGCTGTAATGTTTTAATAGTTTGATTCACTCGTTTTTAAAATGGCTTTAAGCCAAGCTTTTATTTGTAGATCAGCCACCTAGGTTACTCAAGTTTTATTGTTCT
This sequence comes from Trachemys scripta elegans, assembly GCF_013100865.1. Lineage (NCBI taxonomy): Eukaryota > Metazoa > Chordata > Testudines > Emydidae > Trachemys > Trachemys scripta. Next base: position 90,119,491 of record NC_048299.1, read on the forward strand.
AGTGTTTAAACAGCGGCCCACACCTCTGCTCTAACAATGGCGAGCGCCTATTTTATCTATGTAGGAATGTTTTTTTTGGTTTGTTCTAAGTGTACTTCTGATGCAGTGTTAATTGTTTTCTAATATCTAGTCTTGACTTCAAAAAATGACTGAGATCTGTGAGAGCAACTAAATTCTTAGGGTATTGTGTTCATCACCTTCTTAGGCTGTATTTAGGAGCCGTTTACTGCAAAAACTTAATTGTCAGTGGTTCTTTTGTGTGGTAGTTCATGTTGTATTACTCTTAATCTCCTTGGACTTAATTATAATGTCCTGCATAACAAAAATCATAGGAAGGAATACTAAGTAGGTATATTAATGCGTTTTCTAAATTCCTAAAACTTTACATTTACTTTTGCTGGATTAGGCTAGTAATGATTCAGTCTTGTATCTATATATAGCCTTGCATGTATTTGAGAACTGATTTGCATAACTTCAGCCAAAAATACTGAGACTTTTATTTTATATGTGAATCCCTGCAGAAATCCAATTCCAACAGCTTTGTAGTCCATGATTTACTGATCGGGGATACATTCACTGTAGTGATCAAGTGTGCTAAGTGTGGGGGAGTTGGATGTACGTTAACCAACTCTGATGCTGAGCACTGCTTCTTTTACTATAATATCCTGGTTTGCATGCAAGAATATGCATGTGTAGCAGTAGCATTGAAATGCATTGGCAGGGATTGATCAACATTTATAGCTTCTGAGTTGGAAACTACCTCAATTTCATCATCTCAGAATTTCTTTTCAACCAGGAAAATGATTACAGCAGGTGATGCCTTCACAAGAGGGTTGGGTAATATACAGCCCCTCCAATAGTCCTCTTTATACGGTGCTCAACATCAGTAGAAATGTTCACATCTGGCTTTCTGTACAAACATGTCAATCTAGCAGCCAAATGTGCTGTTAATATTTCTAGCTCTGTTTCCACAGCAACATTTCACATCTAGGTTTTTTAAATCCGGCTGTGTGGGGTTAATCAAGGTTGAAATGCAAAGAGGGGTTTATCCAGAACAGTGAATTGCTTAATTTCAGGAGGAAAATGGTGGTTGAAAGAAATGCAGATACTACAGTAGTTTAACAAGGGCTATCATTAGACTGATTTTTTTAATCTATCATTAAAAGAAACGTAGATTTCTCTCCCCTTCCCCATTTCATTCATTCATTGAACAGGAGGCACCTCAACACATTTATATTAAACTTCTGCAAAAGTCTGAGTAGTTCTAATAGAATGAGGAAATAGCTCTAATAGAATGAGGAAATATTGAGACTCCTGAGGATTTCCTTCTGGAAGTTTAACACATAGTCACAAGAGTGAAATATGAAGGAAAATTTCGGTTAAAGGTATCAATTTCCACCCTTTAGATTACTTTAGAAATATGTATTATCAGTGTTCAGGGCTTCTGTTTTCTGTCCCCCATTTTTATAGGGACAAATAATAGTGACTCCCTCCCACTCCTAAAAAATAAAACACCTGGCAAACAGAGCCAGTGGTAGAGTGAAATAACTGGATTATGCAAGACAAAACACTGAATTCTATTATTGACTCATCTGAGCTTGCTTTCAGTCAGCTTGGGTTCTGCCTAATTGGGGAAAAGGATTCAGTTTCATGGTGCACCAATATGTCTTAAGAACTAGATATGTTTCAACAATGTCCACAAATAACAGATGAGAATATCCTAGTTAACTGTCTCTTTAATAAAAGAACCGATGCTGTTGCTTTGCTTTTTCCTTCACAAGAGATTTTGTCATCCACATGTCCAGTTTCACCAACTGAAGCAGCATTGGGGAGAGAACGATAAACCTAAGATGACTGTCACAAGCACATCTAATCATTTCATATGGTGTCACTATGCATAAACTCTATGGGGAATAAGAGGCAAGACCTCTTCATGGGGACATATGTACAAATAAACCTCTCTCAAAATGTGGGGGGGAGAAAGTAATGATGGATAAAATCTATTAAGGAAAGGCAAGAGGAGCAACTAGGTGTTAGAAGAGATTGGAGATGACTACAGCCCAAATTTTGCTTAAGTATTTATGTTCACTGCCATAAGAACAGTTTGTTTTTAACGCCTCCTTGGTCTTCTGCTAGGTGTACTGCACTCAACATCCCTGAATATGTTCTTAAATATGAAAATGCCCCCTCAATTGACTAAAATAACTTGGAAGACATGGGGTGCATTACATTTTCATGTATGTGATTGTCTTTAAACATGTTACATGTTAGATATAAAATGTAAGAAATTACTGCTGGTGCAAAGGGCTGTTAGAAACTGAGGCATGACAAACTAAAACTGAGGATTTAGCATGTTATGCTGTCATATGTGCTGAAAGTTGCTTATGAGGACCTTTGTGGCAACTTTCAGCATTCTTTTTCAGCAACCTCAGAATTCTAACAGAGGAAATGATAAGCACAAAAATACAAAATTTAGTATAGAATCAATTAGTGACTGCTAACTTGGCAAAAGAGAAACTTTGGAATTTGGTCTGGGATAAGTAACTGTTAACACATATCTAAAGAGCATCTACTAGCCAGCAAACTTGTATACTAATTCATGTGTTTATGGCAGACTTCTAGTACACCTCTAGTTCTCGGTGTCAAGCTATTAATTTGCTTTTAAAAATTTATTTTAAACCACATCAATTGGCTACGCTATAGCCAATATAATAGCCTACTCAATATTATGGAAGTATAATTATGTTGCATGTTTAGGAGGTGTATCACTTCTCCAAACTTAGGTTTCAGTGACAATATATTAACCAGAACAAAGGAAACTTTCATAACATTGTGGCAGATTTACTAAATGTAAATTGATAGCTTCCCCAAAACATCTCATACATTCTGATTTTCTTTGCTAGAATAATTAGCTATTTCATGATTACTCTGGCTCTTGGGGGCTTGGGGAAAATCTCCTCTTGGTAAGTAGGAAAGTCTCATAAGCAAGTACTATTGGCTGCAGTCTAAATTTTCATTTAAATGTTTCTAGCCCGTTGGCGGAGAGAGAGGGGTAGAGGAGGGAAACCATAACCTCTCTGGGGCTAACAGCTGGCTTATGCCTTTTACCACTGCTTCTGACTTTCCATAAGCCACAAAAGTGAACTGATCAGAGACGAGTTACTTTTCAGTTTCTCAAATCTCTGTGGCAGCAGTGAAACTGACAACAATAAAGTCAGTTTTGTACTGCAGAGTCTTGCAAAAGCTCAGAATAACAGCAGAAGCAGGTGTTGTGAATGAAAATCTCAAAAATGAAGTCAGGTGGGGGGGAATAGAATGTAAAATCAGCACTGCCTTTTTGTGGCATTAGATGTTGTAAAGAGGGTTGGTTGCATCTGTTGTTTTTGATCAACTATTTTATAGTTAACAACAAACACGCTTTATCAAATATATATTAAAAAATATATAGGATTAATACCAGTAGAGTTCACAGGAGATATCTTGCTCCCTGAACAGTCCTAGAGATCAGGTTTCTATTTAACTTTTAAATAAAACTTATTATGTGACAATTATGAAGGTTGCTGGTAGTGGCCTTATAGGTGGGGTTGCAAATGGAGGGTATAAAATGGCACATAGGGTTTAAAATGGAATATAAATACTATTAACAAGATAATCTGTTTTATTCTTCTAAATTGCAGGGGTGTAGTGGTAACTTGACTGGCAGGCATAAGCGTCAAGTATGCTTTTAAAGCATGCTTTTAAAGCATTGGTATTTGTTTCACTTACATTTTGCTGAGGGAAATGATGTAGATAATTTTTCTGCACTGCTAATCTCAATCTCTGATTATGATTCTAGTCTTCAGCTCTTTGAGACTATCCACCTAAAAACCCCACATGTGCTCTTAACCATATAGGCAGAGACATGTATTCAAATAAATATTAACAGGGAGAACATAAGAATGGTCATAATGGGTCAGACCAAAGGTCCATCCAGCCCAGTATCCTGTCTGCTGACTGGCCAATGCCAGGTGCCCCAGAGGGAGTGAATCTAACAGGTAATGATCAAGTGATCTCTCTCCTGCCATCCATCGTCCCACTCTGACAAACAGAGGCTAGGGACACCATTCCTTACCTATCCCGGCTAATAGCCATTAATGGGCTTAACCTCCATGAATTTATCTAGTTCTTTTTAAACTCTTCTATACTCCTAGCCTTCACAACCTCCTCAGGCAAGGAGTTCTACAGGTTGACTGTGCGCTGTGTGAAGAACTTCCTTTTATTTGTTTTAAACCTGCTGCCCATTAATTTCATTTGGCGGCCCCTAGTTCTTATGGGAACAAATAAATAACTTTTCCTTATTTACTTTCTCCACACCACTCAGAGGTATATAAAATCATATCATCTCTCCTCTTCTCTCCCCATCTCCTCTTTTCCAAGCTGAGAAGTCCTAACCTCTCTAATCTCTCCTCATATGGGACCTGTTCCAAACTCCTAATCATTTTAGTTGCCCTTCTCTGAACCTTTTCTAATGCCAGTATCTTTTTTGAGATGAGGAGGCCACATCTGTATGTAGTATTCAAGATGTGGGCGTACCATGGATTTATATAAGGGCAATAATATATTCTGTCTTATTCTCCATTCCTTTTTTAATGCTTCCTAACATCCTGTTTGCTTTTTTGACTGCCGCAGCACACTGCGTGGATGTCTTCGGAGAACTATCCATGATGACTCCAAGATCTTTCCTGATTAGTTGTAGCTAAATTAGCCCCCATCAAATTGTATGTATAGTTGGGGTTTTTTCCAGTGTACATTATTTTATGTTTATCCACATTAAATTTCATTTGCCATTTTGGGGCCCAATCACTTAGTTTTGTGAAATCTTTTTGAAGTTCTTCAGTCTGCTTTGGTCTTAACTATCTTGAGCAGTTTAGTATCATCTGCAAACTTTTCCACCTCACTTTTTACCCCTTTCTCCAAATCATTTATGAATAAGTTGAATAGGATTGGCCCTAGGACTGACCCTTGGGGAACACTACTGGTTATTCCTCTCCATTCTGAAAATTTACCATTTATTCCTACCTTTTGTTCCCTGTCTTTTAACCAGTTCTCAATTTATGAAAGGATCTTCCCTCTTATCCCATGACAGCTTAATTTATGTAAGAGCCTTTGGTGAGGGATCTTGTCAAAGGCTTTCTGGAAATCTAAGTACACTATGTCCACTGGATTCCCTTTGTCCACATGTTTGCTGACCCCTTCAAAGAACTCTAATAGATTAGTAAGACCTGATTTCCCATTACGGAAACCATGTTGACTTTTGCCCAACAATTTGTTCTTCTATGTGTCTGACAATTTTCAGGGCTTTGGAGCAGAGCCTGGAGCAGTGGAGCTGTAGGTTTTTCCCACAGCTGGAGCACAGCTCCAAAGCCCTGAATTTTATCTTTATTATTGTTTCAACTGATTTGCCCGGTACTGACATTAAACTTACAGGTCTGTAACTCCCAGTATCACCTCTAGAGTCCTTTTTAAATACACCTCTACACCAATATAACACGACCTGATATAACATGAATTCGGCTATAACGCGGTAAAGCAGCGCTCCGGGGGGATGGGGCTGCACACTCCAGCAGATCAAAGCAAGTTCGATATAACACGGTTTCACCTATAACGTGGTAAGATTTTTTTTTTTTTGGCCCCAGGGAACAGCGTTGTATTGGGGTAGAGGTGTATTGGCGTTACATTAGCTATCTTCCAGTCATTGGGTATAGAAGCTGATTTAAAGGACAGGTTACAAACCATAGTTAATAGTTCCACAATTTCACATTTGAGTTCTTTCAGAACTCTTGGGTGAATGCCATCTGGGGTCCTGATGACTTGTTACTGTTAAGTTTATCAATTAATTTCAAAACCACCTCTAATGACACTTCCATCTCTGACAATTCCTCAGACTTGAGGAACCTACAAAGGATGGCTCAGGTTTGGGAATCTCCCTAACATCCTCAGCTGTGAAGAAAAGAGAGAATTCATTTAGTTTCTCCGCAATGACTTTGTTCTTTAAATGCTCCTTTTGTATCTTGATCATTCAGTGGCCCCACTGGTTGTTTAGCAGGCTTCCTGCTTCTGATGTACTTAAATCTTTTGAGTTTTTGGCTAGCTGTTCTTCAAACTCCTTTTTGGCTTTTCTTATTATGTTTTACACTTAATTTGGCAGTGTTTATGCTCCTTTCTCTTTACCTCACTAGAATTTGACTTCCACTTTTTAAAAGCTGCCTTTTTATCTCTGACTGCTTCTTTTACATGGCTGTTAAGCCATGGTGGCTCTTCTTTTAGTTCTCTTACTGTGTTGTTTTTAATTTGGGGTATACATTTAAGGTGGGCCTCTATTATGGTGTCTTTGAAAAGTGTCCATGCAGCTTGCAGGGATTTCACTCTAGTCACTGTACCTTTTTAATTTCTGTTTAACTAACTTCCTCCTTTTTGCATAGTTCCCTTTTATGAAATTAATCGCCACAGTGTTGGGCTGCTGAGGTGCTCTTCCCACCAGAGGAATGTTAAATGTTGGTCACAATTTCCAAGCAGTCCTGTTATAGTTACCTCTTGGACCAGATCCTGCGCTCCACTCAGGACTAAATCGAGAATTGCCTCTCCCCTTGTGGGTTCCTGTACCAGTTGCTCCAAGAAGCAATCATTTAAAGTAGCAAGAATTGTGTCTGCATTTCGTCCTGAGGTGACATGTACCCAGTCAGTATGGGGATAACTGAAATCCCCCACTATTGAGTTCTTTATTTTGATAGCCTCTTTAATCTCCCTTACCATTTCATCGTCACTATCACTGGCCTGGTCAGATGGTCGATAATAGATTCCTACTGTTCTTACTAGAGCATGGAATTACTATCCATAGAGATTCTATGGAACATGTGGATTCATTTAAGATTTTTACTTCATTTGATTCTACATTTTCTTTCACATATAGTGCCACTCTCCTCCCCCCACCCTCCTCACATGACCTGTTCTGTCCTTATGATATATTTCGTACCCTGGAATGATTGTGTCCCATTGATTGTCCTCACTCCACCAGGCTTCTGTGATGCCAATTTATATCAATATCCTCCTTTAACACAAGGCACTCTAGGTCACCTATCTTATTATTTAGACTTCTAGTATTTGTGTACTTGTCACTGTTTCTTTGTCTGCCCTCTTCCAATGTGTCATTCTTTTTTGTGAATTTTCTCATCTGATCTGGCCCATGCTTTATCCTCTTCCATCCTCTCCTCTTGACTAAAACCTAGAGAATCTCTATTAGACTCTCCTCTAAGAGAAGTCTCTGTCTGATCCACAGGCTCCTCTGCAGCAATTGGCTTCCCCATCTCTTAGTTTAAAAACTGCTCTAAAACCTTTTTAATGTTAAGTGCCAGCAGTCTGGATCCACTTTGGTTTAGGTGGAGCCCATCCTTCCTGTATAGGCTCCCTCATCCCAAAAGTTTCCCCAGTTCCTAATAAATCTAAACCACTCCTCCCTACACCATTGTCTCATCCACACATTGAGACTCTGAAGCTCTGCCTGCCTACCGGGCCCTGCGTGTGGAACTGGAAGCATTTTTGAGACTGAAATCGAGGGCCTCTATGGTGGCAGTCTCTTTCCTAGCAGCCTAAATTTGGCCTCCAGGACGTCTCTCCTACCCTTCCCTATGTCACTGGTACTGTTCCAAACCTGAGAGCTTTTATAAAAATATAACTGGAAAAGTATTGCACACTTACAGCCAGATTCTGCAATCTTATTTGCTTTGAGTAATCCCTTATTCTGTTAGTAACCCCATTCAAGCCAATGAGACTACAGAGTAAGGCCAGGTCTATGCTTGGAAGGCTTTGCTAGTATAGCAATACCAGTGTCCTATACTGGCAAAGTGCTTATAGTTGCACATACAAAAACTGTACCTCTGTCAATATTTCATCCCTCAAGTGAAATTCTGTACTGAGAAAAGCAGTCTTGCTGGTATAACTTTGTTTACACTAGGGCACTTTGCTGGCGCAGCTGTGTCTGTTGCAAATTACATTTCAGACTACATAGCTATGCTGGTAGAAGTTTATAGTGTAGATGTGGCCTGAGGTACTATACAAACCAAGGCTGGCAGAATCTAGCCCTTAATCACTTTGCCTGTCATTTGTTACTCAAGGCTATCAAAATGAGAGCACATTGGAAGTCAGATACTAAACAAATCAACCAGTGAGAATTATCTTGGCATGAAAATTATTAAAGGACATTTGTTCTAGCAAGTTATGTTAACAATGGAAAATTCTGATAATGCTAACATTCCACTTAAGTAATACATCACCTGAATCTTTGAAGCTTTGCTTCAAAAACTTTAAGCACAAAAACAACTCTTTAAATCCATGAAATGCCCTCTTTATGGCTGGCTTCTGTACGATCAAGTTTTGTAACCTGTAAACTGATCAGGGCAGAGATTCTTACTATGTAATTGCACAGACTATTACTATGTAATTGACCTAGTGGGGCCCTGATGGTGACTGTGGTCTGAATACTACTGTAGTTCAAATCTTGACTTTTAATCAAGAGTGTAAACATGCAGTCAATAAGCTAACCCATGATCAGAACTGATGAGCGAAATATGCCCTTAAAGGTTGGAATCACAAGTCAAGTACACTAAATAAAATAAAAAGTGGTGTAAGCATACAAATCTGCTTGTTTATAGCTTCTAGTGCACTGCTGAGTTGCTTGTGCTGTTAAGTCTAAAGCTGACAATGTAAATCCTTGCTTTTTGTCTTATTGAACAGTTTTGTTCATGATAGAATATTCAGTACAGTTCATAGGAATGCCACCTACTTAACTGCTAGCACCTCTTAAGTTGGCACCTTGGATATTTGTGGAAGTCTCCTGTCAATGCACTAATCAAGCATAACTCAGCCTACTTTGAATGATCTGAGCTCACTGTCAAAGATGGTATAGAAGCAAGATATACTTGCTATACAACACAGGTAGGCAACCTATGGCACGCATGCCGAAGGCACCATGCGAGCTGATTTTCAGTGGCACTCATACTGCCCAGGTCCTGGCCACTGGTCTGGGGGGGCTCTGCATTTTAATTCCATTTTAAATTAAGCTCTTTAAACATTTAAAAAAATCTTTACCTACAACAATAGTTTAGTTGTCTATTATAGACTTATAGAAAGAGACCTTCTAAAAACATTAAAATGTATGACTGGCACGCAAAACCTTAAATCAGAGTGAATAAATGAAGACTCAGCACACCACTTCTGAAAGGCTGTTGACCTCTGCTATACAAGGTAGCAAATAGAGACTGACATTTCACATCATGTTTTATGGAAATATGCTTGAGTGTAAATATGTAACTGGAACATGCTTTATGCAAACAGTCTCTTCTAAGGTTTCATAACAAAGATTATAACTTACTGAATATATATTTCTAGCTTCAGATACAAAATGATACATACAAAGAGGAGGAATAAAGTAACTCTGGGGTCTTATTGTAATTATGCAAAGTGTATGCTGTTGATGGCTTAAAATTTTGATGGGTCCCATTGACTAGGACAATTTGGCTGTAAATGGCTGTTTACTTGCAAACCTTCCTGTGTTCATGTAAGCCAGCCCAGGAAGAATGGAGGCTGGGGTCTCACAGGACATGTGACCATGTCACATGATGCTGAAATCCATCTTAAATCTGGTCCTTCCCCATTTAGGAGGAGGGATGGGGACCCAGAGACAAAAAAAATTCTCACCTTGGGCCAAAGCTATAAAAGTGGGTGGAACAGAACAGAGGTGGCTGCCACTCCTGAGAACCCCTAGTTACCATCTGAGCTGGAACTAACAAGAACTGTACCGGGAAAGGATTGGGTCCAGACTAAGGAGTCTAGTCTGTGAAAGAAGTTTATTGGAACATCTGAGGGTGAGATTTACCTGTAAACAGTTTCTTAATGTATTAGGCTTAGACTTGTGTGTTTTGTTTTTGCTCGGAACTTTGTTTTTTGTTATTACTTGAAACTACTTAAATCCTACTTTTTATTCTTAATAAAATCATGTTTGTTTATTATTGAACCCAGAGTAAGTGACTAATACCTGGGGAAGCAAACAGCTGTGCATATCTTTGTTATAGAGGGCAGACAATTTGAGGTTACCCTGTATCTGTTTTACTCTCTCTAAAGCTTATTTATTTGGGGTTTGGATCCCATTGGGAGCTAGGTGTTTGAGAGAGATGACCTACTGAGCAGTTTTTGGCTAAAGTCTGCAGCTCTGGGGGTGTGGGCCAGACCTGGGTCTGTCTGGCTAGCCTGTCTGGCTCAACAAGGCAGGGTTCTGGAGTCCCAAGCTGGCAGGGAAAACCTGGCTCGGATGTCAGGTGTCAGTCCAAAGGGGGCCTCTGACCGAATCTGTCACAGACTAGGAAGAAAACTGAAGTGGCGATTATAAGGCACCTAGATGCACTTGATAAGAGGACTGAGCTCTGATAAAAGTAGGCTTTAGGGTTTCTGAACATGTTGGGCCAAATAAATGGCTTCTTTCTGTTGAAGAAATTTGCCCTCTAAAAGGGGTCATTTTATTGGGGGCTAGAAAGGAAGAAAGTGCTCTACTTCTAAATATCAAGTCTTTTCCTAATGAATATTGTGCAGCACAAGAACAAGAGGAAATGTCACTATCATATTCAATACATCAGTATTTTACATCTAAATGCTATGGGGACTTCTGCGGTAGAGTGCTGTTTCTTTCTTGATTGTCCTTTTCCTGTTAAATACTAAAACTGCAGTGTGTATGAATATAAATGGGTGGGGATAAGGAAGTTGTACCAGTGTGGATTTTCCTTCCTCTTTTATTGGCTTCTCAGTACTCATTTGGTTTATATTAACTACAGCATAACAGTGGAATAGCTGAATAGACTTATCTGAAAAAGGTTGGGTTTTAAGTGTTAAACTTATTCCTATCCTCTTGACTCAAAACATAGTCAGCTGATGTTAAAACACAAATATAGCAAGGTAAGATGCTAGCAACTTTGCAGAAAACAGGTTTTAAAATTCAGTAGTTTTTCCTAGAAACTTCAGCTTTGATCTTGTAATAGCTTCTGCCCAGGCAGATGTCATCATTGCATTATCTAGGCTTAAGTTTCTAAATTAACTTCATGTTTTAATGGGAAATAGTCTTTGGATACTTGCTGCTAAGTAACCCAGTGCAAGATGAAATCTTGGATAACTGACACGAGTTTGAATCTGTCCTAGGACCAACACGATCAGTACTCTTCATCCTTGTTATGATCGAGGAAAGGGAAGAACATGTAACTGTTGGGAGACTTTGTAATATCAAATTGGCTTCTTCCTCGACATGTAAACTTCTATCTGATCGGTTAAAATGCCTTGTACTAATTGTCTTTTAAATTAAAACCAAAATTTTAACATACACATCTACAGAAAAATAAGTTTCATGACCCTTGAATTAGATGAGAACTACACACACGACGGCATAGTATGGTAACTCAAACTATGAAACTGAGTGAACCGATTCTTTCCAGATGTCAAATAAGACTAAATTGTGTCTTCAGAAAGGGGGATTTTTTTTCCCCCAGTGTGAGTCTAGTCGCATGGAAAATTTAAGCTAATTTGCTCCAGCATGTAAAACTTGTAAATACATATGAAGCTTCTGGGATCTACAGCTGCTGAAAATGTGCTTTAAAACTTTCTCCTTCACTGTAACAACTCCAGAACTGAAAATCTAACCAAAGATGACAACTAAGACTCTCTTCTAAAACTCAGATGAGCTCTGACATTTTAAAAGATTTTTTTCAACTGAGCTACAAGTGCAAGTTAAATGTTGATTGCAAGGAAAATTGACTTTATTTTAGCCATCTACTTCATGTTTGAGGAAATTGATAGCTGTAGTCAAATATCATAGAGCTGAGTGTCAGACATGTAAAACCTAGCATTCTTTTGTCTTACTGGATGTCGGGGTATACCCCCCAAATCTGAACTCTGGGGTACCCACATGAAAGACCCCCCTAAGCTTATCTTCTACCAGCTTAGATTAAAACTCTTCCAAGGCACAATCTTCTGCCTTGGACAGATATTGTTGCCACCACCAAATTTTCACAAATATTCAGGGAAGGGTCACTTGGAATCCCTATTTCCCTCCCTCCCCAACCCCTTTCCTGGGGAGGCTTGAGAATAAAAAAAACCAACCAGTTGCCTTAGCAATGTGAGCACAGACCAACCCCTTGTCTAAGGACTTTGGAATCAAAGGATTCTTTTTTTAAAAAAAGGTGAATTTTATTAAAGGAAGACACACATCTGGAAACTCAGGCTTTAGGGATTAAACACCAAAAATAACTTTCTTGGGGTTCAGCTTAAAGGTTACAAGCCAAATAAAAGCACCTGGGGTTAGCACGGAGGAATCCACAAACCAAAAAGGTTCCTAATTGCATCGGTCTTAACTTTTCCTGTGCTACTTACAATCTGGGGTTCCAAATGAGGGGTTTCTAGGTATGATGCGGACGATTTTCCATACCTGGTTTAAACCTTACAGCTTATTGCTGCCTTCCCCTCTCTCCAGCCCGAGACAAAGAAACCTCCCCCCAGTGGTTTTTTCCAATTTGAAAGGGTACAGCCTCCCTATTGGTTCCCTGGTCAGGTGCCAATTCAGGTTAAGCTTCTCTTAACCCTTTACAGTTAAGGCAATTAGGGTACAGCTGCTAAGGAGGATTCTTCTATAGCTACTGACTGGTGGCTGGGTGAGAGCTACCCCCCCTCATTTATCACACTGGAAGTTAATGGAGTGCATTCCCAAGTAGAGAAGTGTCAGCACCCTGTCTCATTCTGTCGTGCTAGCAAAAGGAGGCAACATATGTGGGAGGAACTTGATTAAATTATAGACTGCAAACTAAAAAGGTTTGTTTTTAACTATGGAGTTCTTGAGTGCTTGCACAACCACTACTTTGTCATGACAGGTGCCTTAAATATTTATAGTAAATGGAATGTTACCTTGTGGATAGACTTATAAATTATAGCAAAGAGCATTGAACCTGGGTGTTGAGGTTGTTGCATATGTCAGTTAAGGGAGCATATTGAAATACATACTTTGCATGACCTTACTTAGTCTTCTCTTCAGGAATCTGTATTTTGCAAACTCATTTTCTACATCTGGAAATGCATGTGAGGGCAGGAATCAAATATACACTTGACTGTTACTCATGTAAATAAGCCTATTAAAAGTTGTGTATATGGCTTTTCATCGGGATCGCTTTTCAAAGTGAGTGACATGCCTGAAGGTAAAATTGTCACGTCGGTGTCCAGATAGATTACAGTTTTGGCTTAAACATGATTGCTTCTCAAGCTCATCTGTCTGTGGCTGTACCTAAGTTAACTGATCCTTAGTGTTGTGTGACCGTCCTGTGGAGGATCCTGTTTGCTTTGTTGCCTCTAAGTATTTGCAGTGAAAGTATTATATCATTTTAATATACTGTCTCAATATGCTTCGGTTTTTTTAAAACTGACCAAAAGTTTAACATAGTCATGGAGTGAGACAGGACCTAATTTCTGACACCTATGAAAATAAAGTATACTCATTTATGCTTTTCTCTGGTCCAAAACTAGGACAAGTTGATAAGTCTTGCATTCAAAACCTGGGGTTGGGGGAGGATACCCTAGCAAAAGCTCTCATTTTTTGGAGCTAGCTGCAGGCTGGAGCTCAGGAGCATATCATGGCTTCAGTTTGTCGTATTCTGAAGTGGATGCTAAAAGCCTATCTAAAATATAAATGCTCTCATTTGCAACTACAAAGTTTAAGGGTTAACTCTTGGAAAAACAGTTTTGTATTGTAACAGCCACTTATGTCTTTCAAATGGATTTTAACTGTAGTCTGAGCTGGAGTTTCTTGGTAAGGTTTCAGTAAGCAGGAGTCAATGTATTTGATGGAAAACATAATTTTCGATTGTGGGGAGGGGAAACTGAAGCAGAACTGATTCTACAAAAACATATAGGTGTTTAAAACTATATACAGTAGAAATACCAGAATTGGCATAAAGCCACTCTTCCTTGACTCTTTTCCACTAGTTTGAAATCAAACATACTTCAAGAAAACATGCCCCTTTTCTCACCAGAATGGAAAATCTGATTTGTTCATGGAAGGAGGTTTAATTGAAGCTAACGTTTCCAAACTTCACATAGGAGAGAGCCATTTTGCAGAAAAGGATATCCAATAAGTCCAGTCAGAAAACTGGAAAAACTAGCTTTCGGCTAGGTGCAGTACTGGTTTAATACAAAGTCCCAGCACTTGGATGTATGGCATGTAAAAACCTAGCGAGAAATTCAACTCGTGTTCATTCCGTCTCCTCCAGTAGCAATACTTAAGGTTCTGCAGATACTATGGCTCCTATGTTATGCCTTTGAAACCCCATGGAAAGTATGAGGGTTGTACAGGTGTAAATGGTGGGCTTCTAGTAGTTCTGTTGCATGAGAAGGAATAGAATTCAGCTTGCATTTTGGTAGAGTTGGCTCTAGCACTAGCAGGATTAAAACAGTGGAAACATTTCAGTTAAGTAGATGACTGAAGGATGGACTTGTGTAAGAGGGTGGCATTTAAGTAATTTTCAGAGTAGAAAGGCTTTTATAAAAATCTAATTTGGTCAGTGTCTAACGCAGCTTACTTTATGAATGGTTAAATTTTTGGGCAGAACAAAACGGGCATTTTCTAGTATTAACTATAACACGCAGTTGAAGATGCTAGTCTAGTGATATGCACTAGGGTATCATGTCTGCTAGTGGTTTAACCCTCTTAACACTTAAAAGGTGATTTCTCAGAATTCACTCCTCTTAAGCTTATGACCATCAATTTAATTGATAGCCGTTGCAGTTCTCTGCTTCATTGCTGGTGTGAGACTATCTGTGCTGTCATTCCGGTAGAGAGATGGAGCTGCTCCTTTTAAGTGTAACTTGTCTTCTAGTTTGCTTGCTTACTTAGGGTATGTCTACACTACGAAATTAGTTCGAATTTATAGAAGCCGGTTTTATTGAAATCTGTTGTATACAGCCGATTGTGTGTCCACACAATAAAATGCTCTAGGTGCTCTAGTCGGTGGACCGCGTCCACAGTACAAGGCTAGCGTCGACTTCCGGAGCATTGCACTATGGATAGCTATCCCACAGCTATCCCACAGTTCCCGCAGTCTCCGCCGCCCCTTTGAATTCTGGGTTGAGATCCCAATGCCCGGATGATGCAAAACAGTGTCGCGGGCGGTTCTGGGTACATGTCGTCAGGCCCCTCCCCCCTCGTCACAGCAACGGCAGACAATAGATTCGCACCTTTTTACCTGGGTTACCTGTGCAGACAACATACCACGGCAAGCATGGAGCCCGCTCAGCTCAGCTGAGCTCACCGTCACCATATGTCCTCTGGGTGCCGGCAGACGTGGGACTGCATTGCTACACAGCAGCAGCTGCTAACTGCCTTTTGGCGGTAGACGGTGTAGCATGAGTGATAGTCGTGGGGCTGGCAGCCGTAGGGCTGCATTGCACCAGCCCCTTGCAGGCGATGGTATATTATGACTGGTACCCATCGTCGTCATACTGGTCTGGCTGTCAATCATGGCCACCTGGGCAGACATGATACTGTTTTGATGATGATGGTTACCAGTCGTAATATACTATTTTCTGCCAATTGCCCAGTATTGTCTGCTAAGCACCCAGAAGAGGCCGAGGGCGATGCTGGGTGCTGGCGGACGTGGGGCTGGCAGACGTGGGGCTGCATTGCTACACAGCAGCAGCCCCTTGCCTTTTTGCAGATGATGGTATTTTATGATTGGTACCCATCGTCATCATACTGGAGAGGCTATCACTCATGCTGCACCGTCGGCTGCCACCTTAAGATGTAAAAAATAGATTTGTTCTGTATTCATTTGCTTCCCCTTCCTCCGTGAAATCAATGGCCTGCTAAGCCCAGGGTTTCCAGTTTAATCTTTGGGGGGACCATTCTGTGTGACAGTTGTTTGTGTTTCTCCCTGTTCCTGTACCTGTACGCCATGTCGTCACTCGGCCCGCCCTCCCTACTTCTCCTGGTCCATCAGATACTAGTTTCGCGCCTTTTTTCTGACCAGGCGCCATAGCTAGCACTGGGATCATGGAGCCTGCTCAGATCACCGCAGCAATTATGAGCACTATGAACACCACGCGCATTGTCCTGGAGTATATGCAGAGCCAGGACATGCCAAGGCGAAACCCGGACCAGGCGAGGAGGCGATTGCAGCGCGGCGACGAGAGTGAGGAAATTGACATGGACATAGACCTCTCACAAGGCACAGGCCCCAGCAATGTGGAAATCATGGTGTCACTGGGGCAGGTTGATGCCGTGGAACGCCGATTCTGGGCCCGGGAAACAAGCACAGACTGGTGGGACCGCATCGTGCTGCAGGTATGGGACAATTCCCAGTGGCTGCGAAACTTTCGCATGCGTAAGGGCACTTTCATGGAACTTTGTGACTTGCTTTCCCCTGCCCTGAAACGCCAGGATACCAAGATGAGAGCAGCCCTCACAGTTGAGAAGCGAGTGGCGATAGCCCTGTGGAAGCTTGCAACACCAGACAGCTACCGGTCAGTTGGGAATCAATTTGGAGTGGGCAAATCTACTGTGGGGGCTGCTGTGATCCAAGTTGCCAGGGCAATGAAAGACCTGGTGATAGCAAGGGTAGTGACTCTGGGCAACGTGCAGTCAATAGTGGATGGTTTTGCTGAAATGGGATTCCCAAACTGTTGCGGGGCCATAGACGGAACCCATATCCCTATCTTGTCACCGGAGCACCAAGCCACCGACTACATAAACCGCAAGGGGTACTTTTCAATGCTGCTGCAAGCCCTGGTGGATCACAAGGGACGTTTCACCAACATCAACATGGGATGGCCGGGAAAGGTACATGATGCTCGCGTCTTCAGGAACTCTGCTCTGTTTCGAAAGCTGGAGGAAGGGACTTTCTTCCCGGACCAGAAAGTGACCGTTGGGGATGTTGAAATGCCTATCGTGATCCTTGGGGACCCAGCCTACCCCTTAATGCCATGGCTCATGAAGCCGTACACAGGCAGCCTGGACAGGAGTCAGGACCTGTTCAACTACAGGCTGAGCAAGTGCCGAATGGTGGTGGAATGTGCATTTGGATGTTTAAAAGCGCGCTGGCGCAGCTTACTGACTCGCTCAGACCTCAGCGAAAAGAATATCCCCATTGTTGTTGCTGCTTGCTGTGCGCTCCACAATATCTGTGAGAGTAAGGGGGAGACCTTTATGGCGGGGTGGGAGGTTGAGGCAACTCGCCTGGCTGCTGATTACGCGCAGCCAGACACCAGGGCGGTTAGAGGAGCACAGCAGGGCGCGGTGCGCATCAGAGAAGCTTTGAAAACGAGTTTTGTGACTGGCCAGGCTACTGTGTGAAACTTCTATTTGTTTCTCCTTGATGAACCCTCCAACACCCCCCCCCCCGACCCGGTTCACTCTACTTCCCTGTAAACCAACCACCCCACCCCACCCTCCCCTCCCGCTTGCAGAGGCAATAAAGTCATTGTTTTTTCACATTCATGCATTCTTTATTAGTTCCTTACAGAGGTAGGGGGATAATTGCCAAGGTAGCCTGGGATGGGTGGGGGAGGAGGGATGGAAAAGGACACACTGCATTTTAAAACTTTAACTCTTATTGAAGGCCAGCCTTCTGATGCTTGGGCGATCATCTGGGGTGGAGTGACTGGGTGGACGGAGGCCCCCCCACCGTGTTCTTGGGCGTCTTGGTGAGGAGGCTATGGAACTTGGGTAGGAGGGCTGTTGGTTACACAGGGGCTGTAGCGGCAGTCTCTGCTCCTGCTGCCTTTCCTGCAGCTCAACCATACGCTGGAGCATATCAGTTTGATGCTCCAGTAGACGGAGCATTGCCTCTTGCCGTCTGTCTGCAAGCTGACGCCACCTATCGTCTTCAGCCCGCCACTTGCTCTGTTCATCCCGCAATTCAGCCCGCCATCTCTCCTCTCGTTCATATTGGGCTTTTCTCATCTCCGACATTGACTGCCTCCACGCATTCTGCTGTGCTCTATCAGCGTGGGCGGACATCTGCAGCTCCGTGAACATATCGTCCCTCGTCCTACGTTTTCTCTTTCTAATGTTCACGAGCCTCTGCGAAGGAGAAACATTTGCAGCTGGTGGAGGAGAAGGGAGAGGTGGTTAAAAAAGACACATTTTAGAGAACAATGGGTACACTTTCGTTACAAGGTCGCATATTTCGGCTTGCAGGCAGCCATCGTAGGCCACAGTGTTTTGGCTTTTTTAACCTTCTTAACATGCGGGAAAGGTTGCAAACAGCAGCGCATTTCCCATATCAAGGATGAATTGGGTTGTCCATTTAAAATGGGGTTTCAATGTAAAAGGAGGGGGCTGCGGTTTCCCGGTTAACATGAGGCACAAACACAAGTAAACCCCCCCCACACACACACGATTCTCTGGGATGATCACTTCACCCCTCCCCCCACCGCGTGGTTAACAGCGGGGAACATTTCTGGTCAGAAGAGCAGGAACAGGCGCCTCTGAATGTCCCCTTAATAAAATCACCCCATTTCAACCAGGAGAGCTTTCTGGAGATGTCCCTGGAGGGTTTCCGCTCCATCCCCATGCACGTTAACAGACTTTTCCAGTAGATGTACTGGCCGCGATTGCCAGGGCAAAGTAATCATTAAACACGCTTGGTTTTTTTTGTAATGTTTACAAAGTTACACTCACCAGAGGTCTCCTGTGTGACGTGAGGGTCTTGGGTGAGTTCGGGGGTTACTGGTTCCAGGTCCAGGGTCACAAACATATCCTGGCTGTTGGGGAAACCGGTTTCTCCGCTTCCTTGCTGCTGTGAGCTACCTACAGTACCTCCATCGTCATCTTCCTCGTTCCCCGAACCGTCTTCCCTGTGTGTTTCTCCAGTGAGAGTCATAGCACACGGTTGGGGTAGTGGTGGCTGCACCCCCTAAGATCGCATGCAGCTCCGCGTAGTAGCGGCAAGTTTGCAGCTCTGCCCCGGACCTTCCGTTTGCTTCTCTGGCTTTGTGGTAAGCTTGCCGTAGCTCCTTAATTTTCACGCGGCACTGCTGTGTGTCCCTGTTATGGCCTCGGTCCTTCATGGCCTTGGAGATCTTTTCTAATACTTTTCCATTTCTTTTACTGCTACGGAGTTCAGCTATCACTGCTTCATCTCGCCATATGGCGAGCAGATCTCGTACCTCCCGTTCGGTCCATGCTGGAGCTCTTTTGCGATCCTGGGAGGACTCCATGACGGTTACCTGTGCTGATGAGCTCTGCATGGTCACCTGTGCTCTCCACGCTGGGCAAACAGGAAATGAAATTCAAACCTTCGCGGGTCTTTTCCTGTCTACCTGGTCAGTGCATCTGAGTTGAGAGCGCTGTCCAGAGCGGTCACAATGAAGCACTGTGGGATAGCTCCCGGAGGCCAATAACGTCGAATTCCGTCCACACTACCCCAATTCCGACCCGCAAAGGCCGGTTTTATCGCTAATCCCCTCATCGGAGGTGGTGTAAAGAAACCGGTTTAAAGGACCCTTTAAATCGAAAGAAAGGGCTTCGTTGTGTGGACGTGTCCAGGCTTAATTCGGTTTAACGCTCCTAAAGTCGACCTAAACCCGTATTGTAGACCAGGCCTTAGAGTATAGAGTGGTCTGTTTGTTTGCAGGACTGTGTGATGAGCTGTGCAGCCTGCTAGGCTAGACAGAGCTTACTAACAAGGCTCTTTTCTGCTATCCTTGGCTTTCTAACCCCTTTAGATTCTGATGGGGGGGAAGGGGGCACACTAACTCAGAAAACATTGCTCTAAAAAGCTAGCTCCTAGGCAATCAGAGTAGTTAAGAAACAGGAGCATGTGAGGCAGTTGATGGGGAATTCAATGTTTAGAATACTCTAAACTTAAACCAATATCACATCCCCCAACCCAAAAAAGAGGACCCTGCAAGAGTAAAAATAATGCAGGCAGAAGTCCAGCAGCAGTGTAATTCAGTATATTACACTGAATGCAGCATGAAGGATTACCTGCCTTGTGGGCAGGTTGTGTATGTGTGCGTATGGTAAAAACGGCTCATAGCGCTCAGACACAGTACAGGCTCTTGAGGCTAGAGTGTCTGAACTGAAGAAGCTAAGGGAGACAAAGTAGTAGATAAGGCTTTCAGGGACAAAATAGAATGGTCCCATCCACAGTCTGGCAGCATCTGTGCTGGTGAGGATTAAAGTCTGGGAGGAGACCATCAAGCTGGAGCAGAGGGAAATAAATCCATAGTTGGGAGCCTCCTTCCAGATACCCCTTCATGGAGACCCCTGTTTCTAGGATGAGCCAGGTAATAATTGGATTTGTGATGAGTGGAGAAGGGCATGGTAGATTGCCTGCTTGGTGTGAAGGTTGTAGACTTCACAAGACTTCGACAGACTTAGAGGCAGTGCTGGGGGGAAGCCTGTGGTTGTGGTACCCGTGGGTAAGAGATTGAAGTCCAGGACCTCCATAGTAGTTGTGATGCTGACAGACTCCTAGGCCTCACTGAACATTGACAGATGTGTAGCTGAAAGCCATACTGGCTCACCTGTGTGTTAGCACTGTTAAAATAGATGTTGAGTTGACAAGAATGAGTATAGTGTTCAGACTTGATGAAATCCTTGTAGGATGCTCCATGTATTGATATCCCTTACAACATCTGTAGCCCACAGTATAGAGATATATTGAGTGTTTGCATTGTAAACCTTTAATTGTGTAACTCACCAAACAGGAAAGAAGCATTAATAATGTAAAGTGCTGGTCCTGCTTACAACATGGCCCACTGAAACCAAATGAGCCATTGTGAAGCATCAAAGGAGAAAGACTTTGATTGCTCCCCCACAACACCCACAAAGATGGGACCTGGCATGCACATAAACTCAACCCCTCAGCTTGAACTCTGAGGGAAGGGGAATAACAATGTCTGACAAGAAGGAACTGTATCGCTATGCTGCTTGGAATTCAGAGTAGGTAATATTTTTAAGCATAAGCAAGGAATCCCCAAGCTGCTTAGTTTGGCTTAGCCATAAGGGACATATAAACCTTGCATGTATAATAGCTACCTTTTGAAACCTAAAACTCATTTGTGTATTTACCTGCTTTAACCTTGTAAATTACTCCTAATTTCTTAAGAAATCTTTAGTTGATTACTGGCTATATGTTATCTTGAGAGAGCTGGGATGCAATTGACCTGGGTTAAGTGACTGGCCCTCTAGGACTGGGAGTAACCTGAATATTGTGAATTTTGGTGTAAGGGACCATGTATCACAAACGCAGCTTCACGTTGGAGTCTGTTTTTTGAAGTTTTTTGTTGTTGAAGAATTGCCACTTTGAGGTCTGTTTTATTGAGTGACCAGAGATTGAAGTGTTCTCCTACTGGTTTTTGAATGTTATGATTCCGGATGTCTGATTTGTGTCCATTTATTCTTTTGTGTAGAGGCTGTCCAGTTTGGCCAATGTACATGACAAAGGGGCATCGCTGGCACATGATGGCATATATCACATTGGTAGATGTGCAGGTGAATGAGTCCTTGATGGTGTGGCTGATGTGGTTGGGTCGTATGATGTTCCTTGACTAGATATGGGGACAGAGTTGGCACCGGGGTTTGTAGCAGGGTTTGGTTCCTGGGTTCCTTCTTGTCAACTGTCTCCTCCCTTGGTATCCTGCTGTTAATTGATTTATCTTGTTAGACGGACTTAACACTTTATTTGAGATTTATTAGGAGCTGGGAAAGATGGGCTCCACCTAAACCAAGTGGAACAAGACTGCTGGCCTGTAAAGTGAAAAGTTGTAGAATTTCTTTAAACTAAGGATTGTTGGAAAGCACAGGTGTGAAAGAGCACATGTTGTAGGCAGAGACCTTCCTTAAGGATGGAATTTATTAAAGAGGATAGGAAAGAAATTGGTAAAGGAGAGGTAGGGGCTAAGGGGAAACAGTCCCATTTAAATACAACACATGAAGGCAAATGTGCAAGTGCTTAGAATTTAGACTTCTTGCATTTGTATATAAGATGAGTGAGCTAGATAGAGTACCTGGAATTAAATGAGGATATTGATCTAATAGGCATCACAGACACTTGGTGGAATGAGAATCAAAGGGATGGGGTTATACCAGGGTACTAAATATATAGGAATGACAGATTGTGCTGATGGGGGAGTAGCACTATGTAAAAGAAAGCTTTAATCAAATTGTACCATAGAATATCTATGGCTAGAAGTTGCTTGAACAATAAGAGTATAGCAGGAGTAATATACTACAGACCACCTGACCAGGTTGGGGGTAGTGACTGAAATGCTCGGCGAGATTAGAGAAGCTACAAAGGGAGAAAATGCAATAATAATGGGTAAAAAGAATAATGGGTAATGTGGCACCTTAGAGACTAACAAATAATAATGGGTGGTTTCAAATATCTTCATATTGACTGGGTATATGCTATCTCAGGCAGGGATGCAGAGAAATTCTAGACCTCATAAATGACTGTTTCTTGGAGCAGCTTGTCCTGGAACCCACAAGGGGAGAGGCAATTTTCAGTAGTGTTTAACTTCAAAAAGGAGAACTGCACAAAAATGAGAGCTAATGAAATGGAAACTAAAAAATAGTCACAAGTGAAAGTCTCCAAGCAGTTTGCTGGCTTATTTTAAAACTCTGTAGTAGAGGCTCAAACTAATTATAACCCCCCCAAATAAAAAAAGGACCAAATAAATGACACCACAGCTAAATAGCAGAGTAAGAGGCATTTGGAGGCAAAAAAGTGTAAGTCACTTTAAAAACTGGAAGTCATATGCTAGTGAGGAAAAAATCATGTAAAAGTGTAATAAGGCAGGCCAAGAAAGAATTTGAAGAGCAGTTAGCTAAGGACATACATCTCTTGCTCTTTTTAAATGTACATTAGATGCAGGAAGTCTGCCAGACAGGCAGTGGGGGCCCCTGGACAATCCAGGTGCTAACAGAGCAATCAAGGAAGACAAGACCATTGCAGAGAAACTAAATTATTTCTTTGCATTTGTCTTCTCTGCAGAGGATGTAGGGGAGATCACCCCCCCCACACACACCCTGTCGAGCCATTCTTTTTAGACAGATCTGAGGAACTATTGCAAATTGTTCCAAAACTTCCTCTGACCTCAAATTGATAAATTAAACAGTAAATCACGGAGCAGATGGCATTCACCCAAGAGTTCTGAAGGAACTGAAATATGAACTTGCAGAACTAACTGGTACATACTCTATCGCTTAAATCCGCCTCTGTACCAGATGATTAGTTATTCTCCAATGTGATGCTGATTTTTCAATAAATGGTTTCACGGGCAATCCTGGCAATTTCAGATCTGTAAGCCTAACCTCAGTACCAGGCAAATTGATTGGAAACTATAGAAAAGAACAATTATCAGCTACATGTATATTGGGAAAGAGTCAACACTGCTTTTGAGATGGAAAATGTTTCACCAATACATTAGAATTTGGTGGGAGGGGGGAGGGTGTCAAATGTGTGGACAAGGGTGATCCAGTTCATGTAGTGTACTTGGGATTGCAGAAAGCTCCATTAAACAAGGTCCCTCATCAAAGGCTCTTAAGCAAAGTAAGCAGTCATGGATAAGGAAGTAACTGGTTAAAATAGGAAACAGAAGACAGGAATGAAATGATCAGTCTTCACAATGGAAATAGCAGGGTCCCCCAAGGATCTGTACTGGTTCCTGTCCAGTTTAACATTAATAAATGATGTGGGGAAAGGGGTGAACAGTGAGGTGGCAAAGTTGCAGACTACTAAATTACTCTAGATCATTAATCTAAAACTGAGTGAGTGCAAAGAGTTACAAAGGGATCTCCTGTGACTGGGTGACAAAGTAGCAGATGACAGTAAGTGTTAAGTGCTAAGTTATGCATGTGGGGGGGGGAGAAAAATCAACTTTATGTACAAAATGATGGGGTCTAAATTAGCTGTTATCACTCAAGAGATCTTGGCATCATCATGGATAGTTCTCTGAAAACATCTGCTCAGGGTGCAGCAGCAGTCAAAGTTAGGAACCATTAGGAAAGGGATAGATAATACAGAAAATATCAGTGCCACTATATAAATCCATGTTATTTCCACACCTTCAGAACTGCATACAGTATTCGTCATCCCATCTGAAAAAAAAATTTGAATTGGAAACAGTGCCGAGAAGGGCAATAAAAATTAGGGCTACAAAACAGCTTACGTGTCAGGAAGACTGGCACCATTATCTTAGAAAAGAGATGATTAAGGGTGGAAATGAGAGTGAGCTATTAAAATAATGAATGGTGTGGAGAAAGTGAATAGGGAAGTGTTTGTGTACTGTAAAGGGGCAAGAACCAGGGGGTCAGACATTAATTGGGTAACACAATGCACAGTCAACCTGTGGAACTCATTGTCAGGGGATGCTGTGAAAGCCAAAAGTACTACTGGGTTAAAAACAAAAATCAAGTTCAGGATGATAGGTCCATCCGTGGCTATTGGTCAAGGATGAAACCCCATGCTTTGGGTGTCCTTAAGCCTCTGACTGGCAGAAACTGGGTCAGGATAATGGGGGAAGGATCACTTGATTGCCCACTTCCATTCGTTTTATCTAGTTAGGTGAAATTCAGTCTGATAGGGGTTAAACTCTTTCATTCAAGCAAAGTACAGATATTGGCATTAATATTTGTGATGGTCAGTAATTCACATCATTCCTGACTTTGGGGCATTCTTAGTTTATCTAACGGTTAATGTTCCAGCATATTACTCTGGAAAACTAAACCGTAATTGTGTTAAAACAATTGGGAGTCTTCAGAAGGAGTTCGATTGTCAGTGCCATACCTTTTGTATGTATAGGAATGTGGAATAAAACTAGTTTCATGATGCTATGAAAATACTCAACTTTGAGAAAATAATCAGATACTTGCACATGCCTCTACTTCCTGCCATTCAAATAGAGGGGAAGCAAAGCTTGGGCAACAAACGTGCAGGTCTTGATCTAGTTTAAGTATTCATCCCGGAAAACAAATGAGGCACTTATTTATATGCTCCTTGGTCTTTCCTCCTGCATCTAGGCATGATTAACGTCATGGCCACATGACTGTACTTCCATAATTCAAGATCAGATTCCCATGTGGTGTTTTGTGTGTGTTCTAGAGCTGTTGATTAATTGCAGTTAACTCAAGTGGTTAACTCAAGCGATTAACTCAAATTAATTGCACTGGTAAACAATAGAATACCAATTTGAAATTTATTAAATATTTTTGGATGTTTTTCTACATTTTCAATTTAATTTCAATTACAACACAATGCAAAATGTACAGTGCTCACTTTATATTTTTGATTACAAATACTTGCACTGTAAAAATGATAAAGGAAATAGTATTTTCCAATTTACCTCATACAAGTACTGTAGTGCAATTTCTTTATCATGAAAATGCAGCTTACACATGTTTTTTGTTACCTGACTGCACTCAAAAATAAAACAAGTCCACTCAGTCCTACTTGTTCTGCCAATCACGAAGAGAAACAAGTTGATTTACATTTACGGGAGATAATGCTTCCCACTTAACTACCATCTCACCTGAAAGTGAGAAAAGGTGTTTGCATAGCACTGTTGTAGCTGGCATGGCAAGATGTTTACGTGCCAGATGCGCTAAGGATTCATATACCTCTTTCCAGCCATGGTTCCAGAGGACATGCTTCCATGCTGATGACACTCATTTAAAAAAAGTTAATTTAAATTTGTGACAATTCTCCCCCAAGAAGTTCAGTTTCCTGCTCTGCTTTACCCACATTCTGCCATATTTCATGTTATAGCTGTCTTGGGTGATGACCTAGCACATGTTCGTTCTAAGAACATTTTCATTGCAAATTTGACAAAATGCAAAGATACCAATGTCAAGTTTCTAAAGATTGCTATAGCACTTGACCCAAGATTTAAGAATATGAAGTGCCTTCCAAAATCTGAGAAGGGTGAGGTGTGGAGCATGCTTTCAGAAGTCTTAGAAAAGCAGCACTCTGATGCAGAAACTACAGAACCCAAACCACCAAAAAAGAAAATCAAGCTTTTGCTGGTGGCATCTGCATCAGATGATGAAAATGGACACGTACCAGTCCACACTGCTTTGGATTGTTATCAAGCAGCACCCATCATCAGCATGGACGCATGTCCTCTGGAATGGTGGTTGGAGCATCAAGGGACATATGAATTTTAGCTCATCTGGCATGTAAATATTTCGTGATGCTGGCTACAACAGTGCCATGCAAAGGCCTGTTCTTGCTTTCAGATGACATTGTAAACAAGGAGGCAGCATTATCTTCTGCAAATGGTAACCAAATTTGTTTGAGTGATTGGCTGAACAAAAAGTAGGACTGATTGGACTGGTAGGCATTAAAGTTTTAAGTTTTTTTTTTTAATACAGGTTTTTTGTACATCTACATTTATAAGTTCAACTTTCATGATAAAGAGATTGCACTACAGTATTTGTATTAGATGAATTGAAAAATACTGTTTTTTACAGTGTAAATATTTGTAATAAAAATGTAAAGTGAGCACTGTTCAATTACGACACAGAATACAAAGTGTAATGAATATATTTGAAAATGTGGAAAACATCCAAAAGTATTTAAATGGTATTCTATTTAACAGTAAGATTAATCTCAATAGTGTGATTAAATTTTATTAATCATGCTTAATTTTTTTAATTGTTTGACAGCCCTAGTTATTCACAAGATAGCCTTTGTGCTGTGCCTGATCAAGCATCAAATACAGGTGGTATATATGCAACTGTTCTTGAACTGACACTTCTGGCTGTGTTCATATCACTGTTACTCTTCCTATGTGAAGTGGGAATTTTTTGTAATTTTCATATATGGTAATGACTTGATTAGGGATTGATACCTGGTGGATGCAAAAGAGTTAAGTTACTCTTTTGGTGCAGAACAGGAGACATTAGGTGGCTATGTCAAACTGTCTGGGGGGTGGGTATGAATGGGTCATTAAGGACTGGCTGAAACTGACCCATATTAATGGAGGATCTGGAAAGACATGAACCCCAAAGACTCTTTGACACCTAAAAATAGAAAACAATGTGAAGTCATCAGGAAGAACAATGGACCAAGAGGTGACAAGCTAAGAGTTGGCATTGAGAGACCATACTGCTCATCTGGGACAGAGATACACTGGACAGAACCAGAAGAAAGCAAAATGGTTCCAAGAGAGCCCTGGCTTGGTCTTAACCTTTGCTTCTTGTACTACTAACCTAAAAACTTCCCAAAGATGTGTTCCAGTTGACTTTATTCATTTAAAAAAATAAAAACCTACTATTTTGAAAAGGCTGTCTGGTGTCCTGGCAGATAGGTGCATTGATCTCTGAAAAGGGTGCAATGTCCCTGAAAAAGCGTTTTTCTGTTGGACTTATTGGTCAGAGCTCATGGTGTAAAAGGAATGCTGGAGCCCAGAGGCACAGTCTTAGAGCAGCAGTATGGCCAGCTGGACTACTGTTTAGGGAATAGTGGGACACCTTGTAGGGTCTAGCACGCTGAAGGGGGCCCAGGGATCTGTTTAAAAGCTAGGGCATAGCACAGATCCTGTGAATCATGTAATATGTTGTCACAGAACTACTTTATATTGAGAGTGCTTGTCTAAGAATTGGTTATGGTTCTCTAGAGAGCTGTTCTGCTCATTATGATGCCTCGCATATTTTTAGAGTTCTTCACTCTGGATTCTTCCGGTGTGATTATGCTTGTAAATTTGTAGGTCTGTGGCCTTAAAGCAAGCATAGACTTGCCCAGTCATTTTACTAGTAATTTTCAAATGCCTTAAGAAAATTAGTATATGTTTAATTTGGCACTGTGCCACTCCCTAGGATGAATTCCTCCCTAGGGAAAGCTAGGACACAGCCAATATTCTTTAATTAGTATACTGATCTTTTGTGCACACAGATCCAAACACAAGTTTACATGTTGCTAACTGTCATGTCTTAAGATACCTGGGTTTTGTTTTGTTTAAATTTGCCTGGGCTGCTAAAGTAACCTTGGTCCTGGAAGTAACCTTAGTCCTATCTTGTTTGACCTTTTTTCCATTTTAGTTCTTACCAACTTAGTTGCACAAAGTCTTGCAAATATGCCATAGAGTACTAGGAAAACTGGTTAGAAATCAGCATGAGTAGTCAGCTAGTGCTAATCTACAGTGAAACTATAGGAAAACAGTGCATGCAACAAAACCTCTACTTTTAGGACTCCTAGGATATGGTGCCCATTCCTTGTCATTTCAGGCCATTTCTTCACATTTGATGACTTTTAGGTTTTGTTCTAATCACTGCATAGCTCCATTATGAAATCACTATTACATTTTTTGGCATTTTATGGGGCACCTTGACAAGGTTGTGGTAAAATATTGGCTTTATATCCATTGGGATGATACTTTCCATATTTACTGTAGTATAAAATATAATGAAAAACTGCTAAAGCTTTTGAGATGCTGTGGTGACAAATCTGAAATGATCAAATGTAAGCTTGACATCAAATCATAAGCATGTACAGACTAAATTTAAAATTAATAACTTAAAGGTACAGAATTTGGAACTTCAGTCCAAAATGTGGCAGTAATGGTTTGGGCTTAACTTCAAATGCACTAATATATATATTTTATTTATTAAGCCTGATCTGCAAAGGCCTAGATGGCTGAAATATCCTTTGTGACCAGAGAACCCACCTTGTTAAACCTACAAGGAAGTTCATAAAGCAATGGGAGGCCAAAGGCTAACATCCTATACTTAACTTATCAACAATGGAAGAACTTGGAACCATATCTATGGTAGTTCCTATAAATTTGAACATCTGAAGCAGCTAGGAAATAAAGTTGTGAAGAACAAAACAGACAGTTACTAATGGGGGCATTGCTAACTATTGCATGAATAACTTACTAGTAAACGTAACTTATTTGCACCCTTTTCTGCACACTTAAGTTGAACATTTATGTCTTAAGTTTTAGAACCTTAATGTCCATTCTGTGAAAGTTTGAACAGTCAGTAATTTTCCTGCTGTTTTAGATGGGACTGAGGAAGTAGCTTAATGAAACGTTTCCCAGAGATCTTCTCTTGCAGTATGCCAAGACTTTGTTTTTATTAGTTTAACAAAGCCTTGGTTCAATATCTTGGAAAAATACACCTACTTTCATTTAGGAAGTTGCTGCTTAATTCTAACTCTTGACTCCCCAAAGGAATTGTTGAAGTTAAAGGTACTCAACCAGCTGCATTACTAGGAAACATCCAGTAGAATGGGCACTTCAAAGTTACATGAACTTACCTCATCTCTGTTAATGCCGCCGTGATAGTGAGTTGTTGAGCTCTTAACTTTAAAGAACAGTAGAGCTGCAGGCACCAGTGGGAGCTTGTGAACTGTCACCCAGAGGTTGCCATTATCCTCTGCAGTAGAAGCTGCTTTAAACCCTAGAGAAGAATGATGCAGATAATCTTTGATCTTGGGCTGAGCCATCTGACTTTTCAAGTCTTTTGGTAAGATGACAAGATAAATGACCGTATGTACCTGGGATTTGTATAGCCTTTCTCTGCATGGAAGGATGCAGTTTTTTAAACTACATGTGAATTTAGACAATCTAAATTACTGCAAATCCCTATATGGACACTGATTGTGGTTTAAGTGTCTTATTTAGGTTTATTTTAAATTAATTAGGACCAGGATTAAGCTAAACCAAAAGGTTCCACACAGGGATTTGCACCAATTTAACTAAACTAGAACTAGTTGGTATATAGCTATCAACCCCAAGTATTCAAAAAGCCTGCCTCCAAAATTGAGTGGCTTAACTCAGAATGTTGGTTTCTGTAGGTTTATCTGAACCCAAACTGTACTCTTTAACTATCCTGACAAAACTGCCCAAAGTGGACACTGTTATCAGCATAAAGGTTCTCTATTCCAGTGTAACTTATTACTGTGCAGGAAGGGAAATGAGCTAGATCAGTCATAAAGCATCTTTATCAGTTGCTTCTGTAGGCTGAGCTCATGGCACTTCCCAGGGGCTCCTTCCATTCCTTCATCTCCTCAAAACCTCAGTGTCCCCCATGCTCATTAAGATGTGGTTGAAGCTGCTGGCTGGTAACTAGATTCAAGGGACTTAATGTTCCCAATTTCCATCTTCTGGCTTTGCCACCAAAATGAATAGGGTTCTACCTGTTGCAGCCTAAAACATTCCCTGAAATGTTCCATGTGGCTGGATGAAGCATTCAAACTAACATATTGGATACAGAACTTGATGAAATCTAAAACATTGCATTGCTTGGACAACAATAGACAGTTTACCAGAAACTCAGGTAATTGTGAGGTAGAACTGGTTAAAGGACTGCATTCTGTAGCAGTGTAATTAACTCCTGCAGTGAATAAATGGGCTGTGTAATTTTTTATTTATTTATTTATTTTGTTTAGGTGTTATCCCAAAGCAAATTTGTTAATTGTTCTGTTAGAAAACTTATTCTATACAGTCTGGCAGCCAGTGTATACAAAGCTTGGGTGTGGTTTGTTTTGTTTTTTCCCCACTGCCTTTCTGAACTTTCATTCTAACTCTGATACCACCAAGTTTTTGGATCATTTTGGGTATCATTAGTCTGACTAGGATAGCAGGACATCAGAAACTTTACAGCTTGCTCATTGGGACATATGAAAAGCAAACTGGAAACTCCC
Organism: Trachemys scripta elegans; assembly: GCF_013100865.1. Lineage (NCBI taxonomy): Eukaryota > Metazoa > Chordata > Testudines > Emydidae > Trachemys > Trachemys scripta. The sequence continues at coordinate 90,150,198 of NC_048299.1, forward strand.
TGCAGAGCTGCTTTAATTCAGATGTTTGAATGATTTCCATTTCTCTCAATGTCCTATAAATTACAAGTATTCTCAGGTCGCCAGCCCTCTTAATTTAGCAAATTCTATATTTTGAATATACTATGTTAAGATTTGAGATTCCTCTTTATGCACTGACAAGCCACCTGAATGTGTTACAGTAGCTGAAAATTACTCATACAAAAAATGTAATTTTCATCCACAACTTTCTGCAGTTACTGATCCCATAACTGCCTTTGTGATTTCCTGCACTTTATCTGCAGGGTTCAGAGAACCATGTTTTCTCAACTACAGACTGTCTAGGTTTGCTGCAAGACAGTCACAGCAAAGGAATTTTCATAATTTTTGGTTACTTCTAAACTATGCAGTGATCAGATAAATCCTTCTGTCACTGAAGAATTTGACACCAGTAGTCAAGTGTCCACAAACATGAATGCCTCAATTTCTAACCCCATCCTTTTGTACTACTACAAAAAAAAAATCTAGCCTTCAAGGAGCCAAAAGAAGATTAGCTATTGCATTAAGTAGGATAGGGACATCAAACTGAGGTTTTACTGTGTTGGTAGGCACGCAGAAGGGTAGTTCTGAGGTTCAGGCTTGAGAACACACCAGTACAACAACTTGAAAGTGCTTTCTGTTAAACTTGAATCCAGAATACATTTATTATCCCAAAGTAGCTAACAGTTGTCAATTCGTTCTAGACATTTTCTTATTGAAATAAAGATGGAGAGCTTACTTGAGCAGAGGGAAAATGACATCACTACCATGAACAAAGGGGTTGCAGGTGGTCATGTTTCCTTTGTTTACATCTTCAGCAAGTAGAGAAAGGAATGAGGTCCTTGTAAAGAATGGGTGAGCCTAATTTCCTAGGAAGATAGTCCAAAAGGGAAGACTAACCTCAGCAGGTATAGGGCATTAAGAGACCTCAGAGGAAAGAAATACATGAGCAAGTCATGTGAAAAAATCCTACCAGAAATCCTTGTAGAAATTTGAATGTAAATTCACATTGTAATTTATCCCAATGGTCAGATGCCCACATTTATAGCTAGTTCTATTTTTCCTGTTACTTTCTGAAACTTTTGTCCTACTTACTCTAGTCTAATACAAGGAATTTATTCCTACAAATGAGGAGATTCTGAAACTAACAAGTGTGCATCATGCTTCAAAAAAGCTCAGCTTACCCAACATTTTCTCCTAGTGGACTTGTTGAACCTAAATTGGAACACACCATGCTGAGTGGGAGGACTTTTTCTGATAAGCTGCGAGGCATTTTTGGAGTTGGTGCCTTTCTTGAAAATTTGTCAGTGCAAGAATTAGGCATGCCTCAAAGAGGCAAATATGCACTTTATAGTTTGTAAATTTTTCTGTAACTAATGCATTTAAGCATGATAGGAATAGGTTCTAATAAAGCTTTAAACACAGTGTAGTCAGTCTCTTTAAATAGTCCCAATCAGACCCTTGTTTCTACCCGATAACTCCGAAGAGAGGGACATTTCCTGAAGACTTGCAGCATATGTCAGTGATTACCAAACTTTTGTACTGGTGACCCCTTTCACATAGCAAGCCTCTGAGTGCACTCCCTATAAATTAAAAACACTTTTTAAAATATATTTAACACCATTAAATAAAGGTAAGCAAAGCATCTTGCAGCCTGCCAGGGGCTTACCCTGAACAAGTCTCAAACCAAGTTTGAGAACCCCCTGGTTTAGACAATGCCCTTTTCACTGTTCTCTGAACTCTGACCTGTTTTCCTGGTATTGAGGTGCATGGAACAGAACATGGAGGTAGGATCTGAGAACCTGTAGGGAATAAGGAGATGACATTGTGCCTTTACACACAATGGGCATAGTGACATGGTACTACACTACAACACTGTGAAGCAGTAATGGTTGCTACACAGGATACCTACTTCCACAAAAGGAAACTAAGTTAAGCCAATTGAGTTCTACTTTTTCAGCCACAAACACACCCCTTCCCAGTACCCCACACCACGACCATAAGTATTACTACTTTTCACCTTTCCTGCATATTACTAGATTTTTCTCCAAACACAGCCAGCTAGTACAAAGACCTACACCTAGCATTGGGAGGAAAAATATGGTAAAGGGCTGTGCAGAAGGGGGTAAGGGAAGGCAGATGTCCCTCAGATATACCCTACGTTGTGTGGCTGTGGTGATAAGCCAAGTGTCTTGCCTTACTTTCCTTGTTTTTTGTAAGCTTATCAGGGATGGGTGGGTGTGACAACACTAAATGCTTCAAAATGAAGCTTTTTTTAATATCTTACTGGGTTTTTATTCATGGAGTAGGTGGCGAAATGGACAGTCAGCAACTGCATTATCGCCCTCAGAGGTCTACTTTCCAGCAGGGGCTGCTCCTGAACGCGTCTCTGTTGTAGAATGAAATCAAGCGTAACTTATAATGATATGACTTTGTGTGCTCAGCCCTCATCAATCAGGCTTGTGTGCACAGTGTATAAGCTTTCAGTTAGTGTGGATAATAGCTAAGTGACCTGAATCAAACACTGAAACTACCCACTGCACCAGATCTAGTTGGGACAGACTTCTTTACCAGGACTTGCGTAGATAACTTTTCTTTCTATGTCAACAAAAAGTAGGGCTGCCCAGAGAACACTTCAGCCAGAGCCCTGATTTTTATACTATTAGATGTATAAAAAAACAAACTACATGAATTCAAATGGAATTAAAAACTGAAACTTCATACCAGTTGGCCACCTACTTCTAGAGGAAACATCAGAAGTCCTCTGTCAAATGTGGTCGTAAGTATGGAGCTGCTACCAGGCACCTCCATAATTTGCTGTGGTTTCTCAGGTTTCTTCTAATATTGGTGCTTTTCAGCTTTGTCTCGTGGAATGTTTGTTCCAGAATGGTGTTCAGCACATGCCAGTTTAGTTAGTTGCGCTGTCTTCTGGATCACTAAGGCCTTAATACAAAAACTGAATACTGACCTTGGAACTCTTCCCACAGCAAAATTTGATATCGTGTAATAGTATGACAATTTAAATTATCTCTAAGACTTAAACTCCATATAGCAAAACTTGTATCTAAGTTAATCTTGAACATCTCACCCATTTGTAGGAATGCAATTCACTAGGACTTGCAGTGTATTTCAAGTAATAACTAGGCTGATGGAGTGACTCAAAGAGCACAGTGCTAATTGGTTAGCCAATCTGATTAAGTTTGCACCTATTTCCTTGATTCAAGCTGTTGTGCTTTTTTTTTCCTGTAAAGGGACACTATCAAGGTTTTTGAAAATGACTGGGGGAGGGATAGCTCAGTGGTTTGAGCATTGGCCTGCTAAACCCAGGGTTGTGAGTTCAATTCTTGAGGGGGGCCACTTAGGGATCTGGGACAAAATCAGTACTTGGTCCTGCTAATGAAGGCAGGGAGCTGGACTTGATGACCTTTCAAGGTCCCTTCCAGTTCTAGGAGATAGAATATCTCCATTAATTTAAAACCTTGACAGTCCTTTTAATTGCAAATACTTTAAAATTGACATGCAAACAGAAAAATCCTTATGGCCTTTAAACAATAGACTGTAGAGGAAACAATGATTACAGACAAAGTACTATCACAAAGTAATGTGAAACTAACAATTTCTCTTCCTTCCAGGTATAGTACTCTTAAAGTAGTGTAGCTTTAGTAGATAACTTTTGGACAAATGTGAATTTCCTAGTTGACTGTCTCTTTAAAGTCTTGCAGATGCTTTCAAAGACCCTGTAGTCTAACAGTCAATCAGAAATTCCTAGGTATTGGTGTTAATTATGGCCTGCAGAAACATGAGCATGTCAGTAGCCCCACTGAATTCAGCTGAACTACTCAGTGTCTGTAGGAAAGATTTTTTTTTTTTTTCTTAGACACATTAGTATGAAGTGTCCAGTCTTATTTGCTCTAAGATCACATCTACCCATACAGCACTACAGCAGCGCAGCTGCACCCCATCTGGTGAAGACTTTCTCTCTATGGAAGAGAGCTCTCCCATGGCATAAAAACCCACTTCTGCAAATGGCAGAAGCTATGTTGACTGGAGAAATTCTCCTGATGACATGGTGCTGTGGACACTATCACTTAGGTTGGTGTAACTGTCGCTTAGGGGAGTGGTTTATTCACACCCCTGAGTGACAGATTATGCTGTCATAAGCTACAACTGCACTACAGTGCAAGTGTCTTTATACTTTGTCAGGCTTTAAATGTATACATGTCTTCATCCAAAATTGTCTCTGTAAACTGAAATATTGTCTCTCTAGCTGAGGGATATTACAACAAAATTTCTAAGTTTTAAATAGTGAATGTGTTATGTCTTTTTAGATTGTGTAAATCTTTCAAGTGGGAAGGGTAATTAATGCCTTAGTTGTGTAGATTAGCTGAATATATTTGCTATATATCTCTTTGCTGCATGTCTATAATTAGTACAGCAGCTTGCTCATACTTCATTCACTTAGCCTTTATGTATGAAACAATTTAAGCCACTTAATTTTCAATTGCATTTTCAGAATTCTTTGAGAACATAATGAATAGCGTTACTGATGTGATCCAGAGAAGATCTCAGATTTTTAAGACAGCCTGGGAATGAAGCTTCAGTTGACATTTTCCATATGACAGTGGCATATTACATTTTTAATAACCTCTCAGTACATGGACTCAAACTGAAGAGTTCATATGCATTTATGAAAATTACTTTATACCTTAGCAGTTAAACTACTGAAATGTACTAATCCGCAAACAAAATGGCATTTCCACACTGAAAAACATAGTTGTAGTGTTATGAAGTATTATTACTAAGACTTCATTATCTTTGTTAAATACACTTTCACAATATGGTTTTATGCAGTATTGTCAAATACAAACTATTTTGTCACATGAGTAAGTTCTTCGTAATTGTTTACCTTTGCTAGTTAGCAAAACTTCGTGATTCTTGTTAGGTTCCTAGTTAGTGTGAACTTGTAAAGTTCTAATGTGCTAGATCCCCTCCCTTCCCCTGAAGTGTAGCAGTCATTAATGCACTGTCTGAAGATGGGTTTGAGATTTGGTATTTTAATCCAAGGAGCAAAGGGGGAGTGAAGGGATCAAAACACTAATATTTAGAAGGATGGGAATACCTCACTTCTATATAGTAGACTCACTCTTGTTTTAAGAGTGCACTGGCTTACTCTCTAAAGGGAACAGTCCCATCTGCCAGGATGGTACTCACCTAAACCCTCAGGAAGGAACTGAACTAAAGGAGCACAAAGATCTACTGGAGTTTGAATGACCCCTTGCTGGCTTCCTATAATGAGTTTACTTGCTGTACACAGTTGTGCCCTAATCCTGCAACTGTCTGCATGGGCAGAATCCATTGAAGTCAGTGAGTTGCAGGGCATCTACATGCATGCAACAAGATGTGGTATTGAGGCACGAATTGCAAATGTAGTACTTGAATGCACCATAATAGCATTTTGCATCATAAGGTCTGCAAGTTGATTTGGTTCTAAACCAAAATATACTTTCAGCTCTTCCACCTTTTGCCACAACTATGCCATTTGATGGTAAGGGGTTAAGTTGTATTCAGATCTGGGTTTTTCATTTTCCATTCAAAGACTACACTAACTGCACTCTTAGTTTACTAGGAGTACATCTTGAGTACTTATTATTGAACTTGTAAATTCCCACAAACCTCTCATTTCCTTCCTTTGATATAATACAGCTTTTCTTGTGTGATATTGACTTGTTTTTGTCAGAAGAGAAATCTTGTTTAAAGTATTGCTAGTTTGACAAACATACAAAGGACTCTTACCACATTCAAGAAAACATGCTGTACTCTACAAGCAGGTGATATATTTTAATCTCTAACTTTTGGCTAGTTTGCACTGCTGTTTCATGGAAGAGGGCTTTCCTTGCTATTTACGGATTACCTTTTTAAAAAATATCTCCCCAGCATCATTGTAGTGAAAATAGTAGGAACCAGATAGACATGTGGCACATACCCTTAGTTTTCTTTTAGTGAAGGTAAGGTAACAACTGAAACAAGTTCCTTGAATACATATGTCCCTGAAACTTTACCGGTAATCTCTTTAAACAGTACACAAGCATTAACTAATGGAAGTACTTTATTTCCCCTTCTAGATTCTGTTTACTTCTGTCAAATAGCTGCAACCCAAAGATGGCTGCAAATAAGCCCAAAGGTCAGAATTCTTTGGCTTTACACAAAGTAATCATGGTGGGAAGTGGTGGCGTAGGAAAATCTGCTTTAACACTGCAGTTCATGTATGATGAGGTAAGAATCCAACTTTATTATAATGTTTTGCATCCTACTTAATTTTCAGAAAGAAATGATGAAATGGCTGAGTAGCATTAAGCTTATTGGTATGATCATTTTAAAACTAGTTCTTGAGTTCTAAATAAACTAGCTGGAAGAATTGAAAGGTTTATTATGTGACTTACCCATTAAGTTGAATATAAATGTCTGGGATTTCTTGAACTCACACTTTCACTTGATTTATAATCTCAAAAGGCAGTAGATCAACTATTGTGTATTCTAATGACATCCTTAGAACCCTGCAAATCTGCGTATATGTGTGGATGCATATTTTGTATCCGCACAGGGCTCTAAACAAGCTTTTTCAAGGAGACTTGGTTCAGAAGGGATCTGCACCCTATTGGGGGTGCTGCTCAACCTCTTCTTTGAGAGAGGTTTGAAATAGGATTCCTGTTTTCCCTTACCACTTGTCAATGCAAAATACTACCATTGATTGGCTAAGTAGTCTTGGGGCACTTCTATAGTGTGCACCATTGGTGGCAATGTAAGGTATGCATAGCTATACTCTACAGTGAAAAGCTAGCTGCATCCACAGTGCAGTGTGTAGCTACATTTGTTAGGGAAAGGCTTGGGAGGCAAGGCGACACTACACTGCTAAAGATAGCTCTGTAGACAGGGGCGGTGCTGCTTGAGCATATAGAAATCCTTGGGTATGTACTCTACATGGCTTCTGGCATGTGTTCATTGCCTAAGCAGTGCCTCATGGTCTATATTGCTTTTTATATACATGCTAAAGGGAAGTGCAGTGTATGTATTCTGAATGCCACCATAAGGAGTGTACAGTGTAGACATACCCTTAAGTGACTTTAGAGTACTTGCAAGAAACAAACCAATGTTCTAACTCTGTTCAAAATCAGCTTGACATTGACATTACCCAAGACAACGCAAGTATGCTGCTGATGCTCTAAAATCCTATAGAAACTGAGACAAGAGGCCCTAAATTGTGTGAATTTTATTTTTGGGTAATAGCAGGAAGTGAGAACCTCTGGTGCCCGTACAGCTCACAAGAGCATCTTATTTTGCTGGCATGAGATGGGCTTGACTTAATTTTGTCAAGTCTTTGTATGACTATAATATAGGTACTCTTATGGCCTGAATAAATGAGCTATGTAGTTACTGACCCAGAAAAAGTATATCATCTTGTATTTACATTAAAAATCCAGATGGAGATGTTTGTGTATTTTCAACATTTATTTGGGAATATTAATATGGTTTTATCCTATATTCTCTTTTTTTTTTTTTTCAGTTTGTGGAAGACTATGAACCTACCAAAGCAGACAGCTACAGAAAAAAGGTAGTTCTGGATGGGGAAGAGGTCCAAATAGACATATTGGATACAGCAGGCCAGGAGGACTATGCTGCAATTAGAGACAACTATTTCCGAAGTGGAGAGGGATTTCTGTGTGTCTTCTCTATCACAGAGCTGGAATCTTTTGCAGCTACAGCAGACTTCAGGTAAACTGATGGGGAAATTACACATTTAAATATATTTTAGTGAGTTCATAAAATAAGGTCTTGATCACCTGTCAGATTCCTCTTGTACAATAACTTTTATTGTACTCTTTTGCTGTTTCATAGCTATGAAAGTTTGTAGAGATGTCAGACAATACACAGGGTGCAGTCTAAAGACTTAGAGCAGCCATGTGTGTTTTTCCTCTGCTGATCAGGTAATTTTTGGCACAATTACCTTATCTTTAAGATGCTACGAAACAAAGATTTAGTAGTACTGTCGGAGCAGGTACTTGGCAGGGTTCAAAAGACTGCCTACCTATGTAATTCATTGGCTTTTTGGCACCTGAACTGACTTGTAAACAGGCGCACTACCATCCAAACTGATGGGCCTGACCATAGTTACTGGTAGCAGTAAGTGCCAGACTGTCTTGTAGGCTGCACAGCAGCTGTGCAGTTTGGATCCCAAACTTCATATGTCCCAGGACTGTTAGTTTACTCTCTGCTTGTTCTACCCATTGTAGTTCTATACCATGTTTGTTTTTTGGTTCTCTTCTCTGTTTAACCTGTCAAGTACCAACAGGAGCAAACAGCAGCCAGATGTGTAATCACTGGCCTCTATGTGCTAGAATATATGTAGTGCAAAAGGTCACCTACTTAGTTTCTGTATGAAAACTGAGTATCCCGGAGAGCAGCATGTGGCAGGATTTATCCTCCAAATTCCTGGGCTCTGGCTAGCAAGCTTTCCATATGTTAAGAGTTGGTACTATTGGCTCTAACAATAGTTGCTGTTGGCAACATTACACAGCACTTCACAACCACCTTGTGAGGATGGTTATTGATGTCTCTATTGATGTCTGTGGTTGGATGAACAATATTCTAAGGATACTGATATTACATAATATTTATAACAACTCAAATGCTTTTATTAAGTAGAAGGTACTGAAGTATAGTTAATGCAATCTTGTTTAATCCTGTGGGCCCCAACATTTGGTGCTGCAAAGTATCAACAGTTGAGTTAAACATTTGCCTTCTGTTTTTGGAAATAAAGTGCCATCAAAAACCACTAAGTAGACATTCCATTTTAACCAGCTTCCTCAAAATAAACAAAACAAACTTCCCCAGTGCAATCTAGCAAGGCCAGGCCATGAAAAGGCGTAAATAGCTCTTCATAGCTATTTTGTTTTCTCTTGGAAGAGTGTCAAAATTCCAGGGGAAACTAAAGTAAGTCTCATGGAGAGACAGCCCACAAGGTTACAAACTGGTAATAGGACAGAAGAAAATGCAAGGCACAAGCAGTCAATCTTTTGAAGCATCCTCTTTAAGTGAGGGGAAATGATCTGACTAGGAGTCTTTTTGGGTTGAGGATGAAACTAATGGATGATATGATACTATTGCTAAAACAGTAATTAAGATGCTAAATATTAAAACTCTGCCCTAAAAGTCAAGAGAATACCTTCCTCTTCAGTTGTGCATATCACCATCCACTCAGTCTGAAAGGATGTGAATAAGCTGCATGAGGAATGTCCAGGCTAAAGCAATTTTAAAGAGCAAGAAGCTTTCTTCAGTTGAGAATATGGCAGATAACATTACAGTTTCAAGGCAGTTGCAGCAACATATTACAAATATAAAGTTACTCTGTCAGAAGGGATTCACTCCCTCCCCTCCCGCCCAAAAAAGACCATGCAGACAGAAAAACTGAGTCTTGTAATTTATGCAAATAACATTAGGCTTCAGCAGTAGCTGCAGAAAACAAGTTCCTTACTACATGCTCGAACAGTGGTTCTCACTTTTTTCCGCAAACCAATTAAATTGCTGAGGGTCTCAGCGGATTAATGATCTTTCCAAATATTGTTTGTACTGTTAGCAAACTCTTGTAAAGCACTTTGGATAAAAGCATTATACAGAAAACTTAATCTTTTTTTGTTCTACAAATAAAAAGCACAATCTCCTATTTTAATACCAGTAGTCTTACCTTTCTAATGCGATGGATGTGCCCTCTGTCCCCACCATGGCAGCCCTCAAGCTGGGGCTGGGAAAAGTTGTTGTCTTTCTCTGGCTGCTGCAGCCCTGCACGTTCCAAATTCTGCCCCATCCCCTCTTCTCACCCCACTGTCCCCTCCCACCTGTCCCCTATTCCATCTAAGGCCACCACCTCACCTTACAAGTGTCTTCTTCAGGGTCCAGGCACGTAATTAGTGGAGCCACGCCTGTGCAGCTCCATTAATTAGGTGGGTGGCCCTTCATTCTCTCGTGTGCGGCCACCCATGCGCGCACCTCGGAGGGAACTATCCACAAACCACCTGAACAGAGCTTGTGGACCACTGGTGGTCTGCAGACCATAGTTTGAGAACCTCTGCTCTAGAACTACTTCAGCTTGGTCTAATGAAACAAGAACCTGTTGCATCCCTATTTAGAATAAGAGTCCCCTCTTTTCATTAATCTGACACTAAATATACCTAAATTTTCCAGAACCCAGCTACAAATCTGGATAAGGCAACTCATTTTGTTGAAACTAACTTATTTTAGAAGTGTTGAAGATGCAAAATCAAAATAAATATATGCCTTTTATGTACCATATGAAACATATTAAATTAAGAATGCTCTTAGGCATGCAGCACAATAGGAAACACTAAGTATGGGTGATGGGTTACATCAGTAGTAGTAGTAGTAATAGTGAAATAACTTCAGTATTAAATAGGCACTAGTAATTTATAGATGCTCAGTTAAACTGGCAAGTCAAAGGTCAAAAACCTCTTTAAAGCATTTTAATGTTGTGAAAAGTGTCTGAAGCACTCAAGGGAGCAGCGGAACTAGGTTGCCTACGTGTTGTGGTAGTGCCTAGGGGCCCAGTGTGGTAGGCACTATACAGATCATAAAGGTCTCTGGCTCAGCTTCCAGTCTGAGTATAAGACAAGAGAGATGAGGAACAGGGTAACAGGAACACAGTAGGTGCCTACTAGACCTGTCTTCATGGGTCAAAACAAAATGAGTATTGGAAATCAGAATATATTAAGGAAAACTTTTAAAGGTGGTCTGGAATGGAGGAGGGGATATGGATGTGTCCCTTGCTGCTTTTGATGAATAAAGGAGGCATGAATGGTTTTAAACTACTTTAAAATTTCAGATCTTGTCTGCTGTCTAAAATTTACTAGAACTAGTGAAATGACACATGTTGAGCTCTATAGAGGAAGAATTTAGTCATCAAAACAGTGTTAGTCATGTTAAATAGATATTACACTAACTTCAGACAAAGAATGTTTATTAAAGATTCAAAAACACTATCCTTTCAGCTAAAGTGAATTTGCAATATACATGCGGAAACACCCAGCAGAAACAGAAAAGACCAGCCCCTGATGTTTCTGATATTTAGTTCGGGCATGGAGGGGAGGGGTTGCAGGGTAGAAAACTTAATCCTTTTCACCTCTTCTGTAACACAAAGAATAGTCTATTGGAAATCTCTAGAGCAGGTTTCACATTTTAATATTTATGTTAAAAGAATACTACCATGCCATGTTTGGGAGCTGTCTATATCTGAGTTCCTGGGCATTCCTGATCGATCTGAGGGAATGCAATTGAGCAGAACACCAAAGAAGGACATTGTGACAGGAAGTTTGGAAACTTGATGGCTTTTTCTGTAAAACTGTGGTTGGTCAGGGCACAGCTCTAACAGGGTAGTTTCCCCATAATGTTAGCTTACCAGTTCGGTTCCCTTTTGCAGAAGCTGTATACACTTGTGCTATACATGTGGGCTTTTAGTGGTTGCTAGCAAGTTCCCTTCTGCTTTTTGCTCTTCACTCAATTGAGTGGAATCTGTTGTAGCAACTGGTATGCCTTATTTCAGAGTAACAGCCGTGTTAGTCTGTATCCGCAAAAAGAACAGGAGTACTTGTGGCACCGGTGCCACAAGTACTCCTGTTCTTCTTTTTGGTATGCCTTAGTTATTAAAGGGACTATCCAATTTATCTAACATGCATAATACGTCTTTGCTTTGAGGCATAGTTGAATTTCACACTTAAGTTCTGCTTGATGTCTTCATCTGGAAACTTGTTTAGAATGGTCTGCTTTCAGAGAGGATTTGAGCAGGATGCTGGCATGGTCTCAGTTTCTTGTAGGCTAACTCTTTAAACAGCTCAAGTACATGATGAAATTATTAGAAGGTGGGGCACAGAACTGATTGAAAGATCTTTGTTCAGAGTTCTCAGTGGCTCTGGGAAGGCATATCTAGTGAGGTCCTGTGGGGGTTTGTCCTGGGTCAGATACTATTAAATATTTTCATTAATGATTTGGCCAATGGAGTGGAGAGCACTTATAAAACTTGTGGATGACACCAAGCAGGGAAGGATTGCAAGCATTTTGGAGAAAAGGATTAGAATTCAAAACCACCTTGACAAATTGAAGATTTGGTCTGTAATCAACAAGATGAAATTCAGTAAGGACAAGTGCCAAGTACCACACTTGAGAAGGAAAAATCAAATGCCCAACTACCCAAATGGGGAATAACTGGCTACGTGGTTAGTACACCTCTACCCCGATATAACACTGTCCTTGGGAGCCAAAAAAATCTTACCGTGTTATAAGTGAAACTGGGTTCTATTGAACTTTGATCCGTTGGAGTGCGCAGCCCTGCCCCCTCCCCCCCTCCCCCCCCCCCCCCCCCCCGGAGCGCTGCTTTACTGCGTTCTATCTGAATTCATGTTCTATTGGGCCGCGTTATATCGGGGTAGAGGTGTACTGCTGAAAAGATTATAGGGGATCACGGTTTGAGTGAACAATGATGCAGTTGCACACTGCACACCCTCTAAACTTTCTAAAAGGAGTAAATGAGCATTCACTGTAACAAGGTAAAAATAAAAATGCTACCCTTTTGTGGACTTTTCTGGGAATACCTCTGTAGATTAATGTTTCTTTCTTTCCTCCTCCTCCAGGGAGCAGATTTTAAGAGTAAAAGAAGATGAGAACGTTCCCTTTCTGCTAGTTGGTAATAAATCAGATTTGGAAGATAAAAGGCAAGTTTCTGTAGAGGAAGCAAAGAACAGAGCTGATCAGTGGAACGTTAACTATGTGGAAACTTCTGCTAAAACGCGAGCTAATGTTGACAAGGTAATGACCTTTAAATACAAAACATTAAAAATCAAGGTTCTGTAAAAGCCCTAAATCTTTCAGATACTGCTTTCCATATCTACTTTTGTTTCATGAAAAGCTAAATTTAGCTTTTCATGAATAATTCTGGACCAACTGCTGTAGAGAACTGCATCTCCTTTAACCACTGAACAGGTACAACAATGATAGTGGAACTATAAGCTTCCCTGCATTGCCCCTTCAGTGTGCTTCAACCATGTTCTAAAGGGGCATCCTCAAGTGTGTGATAACGGAGTTCTCAGTTTGGAACTGACCAGACCACCAGTTCAGCCTTTGGATGGTGACAGTTTTAACAAACTTGGCTAGATTTTGAAGGGGTAGTTCAGGAGGTGACAGTCTGATTCTCATTACCAATCCCTTGAGACAGCCTATCTTAGCCTAGACACTTGTTTTTCAATATTTTCCTAAATAATTTTGAATGTGACCACGAGACTGGTAGCCTCTAGGAAGGGAACAATAGTGGCTGGACTGTTCATTGACCCTTTGAATGGCTTTATAGGGGAAGGATTCTGACCTCCCTCAGTCAGATGATACCTGGGCATGGACAAGAGAGAGAATGAATGTTTCACAGCATAGAATGTACTGAGCTGCAGCAAGAGGATCAAGGGATACAGAGAAGCAGCCTTATTCAGAAATGGGCAAGAAAAGACCTGTGTGGTCACCATTTATTTTTGAGGCAAAAGCAAAGATGGGGGGACAATGCTTGAATCTGGTCTCCAAAAGTAAGACTGGTTAAATTTCATGTTCAGAATTAAAATGTCTTGCACTCTGAATTTCAGTAACTCTTTTGGAAATCCATAGTATCTGGTTGCTAACAGTATTTTGCCTTGTGGAAAGCAAATCTATTAAGAGACAAGGGGATTAAGTAGCTTAGATTAATGTGCTAACCTCTCCTTTCTGGTGACCTACATACAAATCGGATCATGCTCTTGAAAAATCCCCAGTGGAAATCATCATATCTAAGATGTCAGAAGTCAGGTCACCAGTTGCAAATTGATGGCCTAACACGGAAGGTGGACTGTTCTGGAATAATTGTCTACCATCAAGTTGTAGGGTTTTTTCTTTAACTCCTAACTAGAGCAACTGGTTCTGCAACAGTTTTTCAAATGGTAATTTTAGTCTTTGGGTCAGTGGCTAAGTGCAGTTCACTTACATGCAGCAAAACACAATCAGGTTACACATCAGTAGACCAAGAACTAGTACATAGCAATTTCTGGTGCATGGAATTGCAGCTGGTATCAATGTATCGTAGCCTAACAAAATTGCCAATTCAGACACAATCTACTGGTGCATCTTTTTAATGACACACACAATTAATTTTATTTTAACACTCTAGCTCTCAAGTTCAACACATGCTCTGCAATAAAGGGAACTATCTCCAGCTCTCTAAGCACTTAAACCGTGGCCGTTACAAGTTTGTGAAGATTTTCAGACCTAGTGGTGAAATGGCAACTAGCCCACAAAATGATAGTTTAAATTGCAAAATCCCTTGCGGTGGACAAATCAAAGGAATAGCTTGGTATCGGACACAAGGTTCTCTAGTCCTCCAAAGTCTGAGTGCTGCGGTCCAGAATTGAGATGTGCTGGCAAAGCTATACAACATGCCCGGAAGGCTCTTCACTCTTAAGTGCATTTGCAGAAGTAGGTTAAGTAGGTAGCTAAATACTGTATCATTTACTTAAGCAATTGGAGGATTGTCACTCATAGCACAGATTTAGATACATGGATAACTCAAGTCATAATTAGAAGTAAAGGCCATTTTATCTCTTAATGAAAATTTCATATAGTGTATATAGTTGTACTGATTTTTGTCAAGGAAACCTAGATATTCTTTCCTCAAACACCTTAAGTGTAACACAGGTAAGTCATGCTCATTACATTTTAATCATCACCTGGATCACATACTAATTTCTTAAATGTAATTCTATGTAGAACATCGCTATAGAACAAGAGTACTGTAGTGGGATATACAGAACTATGGTTTTCTAGCTCACTCTGTGCATCACTTCAGAAGAGACCACCTTATTCTGCTACAATATGGCTGTCAAAATGCTCTGTGGACTGCCAGCAAAGGCAGATCTCTAGTTGAGAATAGAGAACTTGTTGCCAAAAGGAAAACTGCATAGAATTGGGCAGTTTGTTGCTCTCATACATCTACTGAAGTCAACTTGCAAAGATGAGAATAACATTGTAGTAGCACCTGGAAGCTGACTGCTTCAGTATCCCTTTGTGCTTTGTGTCGTTGTTCATTTCAGAGTCTTCGAGAAGCAGAGTCTTACCAAAGCCTGAATTGACAATGGGCCCTTGAAGAATTGCATTCTGAGCTGAACCTGTAGAGGTCTCAAATTTCTCCAAAATGCTATTCCATTCGCCTTCCGAAAGACTTGCTTTTGAGCTGTAACTTAAGGCTTAATTCTTTTAAAGACCGTTAACTTATCAAGCCTCAAGTCATCAGTTTGCATTGGATAATTAAGTTGTTTCTAGACTGGTGGTTTCTTATGAATAACTCTAGTCTCAGGGGACCATACTGGGTCCTCCATAATATGGGTATATCCAATCCTCAACAGAACTCAAATTGCATTTTTAGACTAAATGTGGATGGCCCCTGGAAAACAGACACTAAATGTTTTATTGTAAGTATCTAATATGACACTTTGCAAATTAGATGTTTAATGTCTGCTTGTCTTTATCATCTGTGTGGTATTCTAATGTGAAATGCAAAGGATTTTTTTCTTCCGTCTGATTAGTATGAAATGGAA
The DNA here is from genome assembly GCF_013100865.1 of Trachemys scripta elegans. NCBI lineage: Eukaryota > Metazoa > Chordata > Testudines > Emydidae > Trachemys > Trachemys scripta. The sequence goes on from NC_048299.1 coordinate 90,165,878, forward strand.
ATAAACTTGAAACCTCATGCATGGGGGCATGGTATGGCAGTTATGCTTCAGGCTGGAAGTTCAGCTCTTATGGCGCTCATATAAGCATCTCAGGAGCACGTGCAGCTCAATGGTGAGGGGCAGCTAGCCTCACTCCCTCGTCAAAAAAACTGCATTTCCTTTGAACACTAGAAAGAGTAGGATCCTTCTTGCAGGATTTGCTTAGGGCTAATTTATCCTAGACATACTGTATTTAGCTGACTCTGATCCACACACTATTTCAAGTAGATCATAGTTATGTAAAGTTATAACACGAACACTTGCTAGTTTACACGTCAATGCACTTATCTAAATTAACTTATTTTCTTTTTAGGTGTTTTTTGATTTAATGAGAGAAATTAGAGCCAGAAAGATGGAAGACAGCAAAGAGAAGAATGGGAAGAAGAAAAGGAAAAGCCTAGCTAAGAGGATCAGAGAAAGATGTTGCATTTTATAATCAAAGACCCAACTCCTTTCCTTCCTTGACCATGCTAATAACCATAACTTATAAGCATGCCATCAAAGGCTTAAATGACTGAAATTTAACATTTTGGAAATCGTAATGTATCACTAAAAGCATGAATTGGAACTGCACAGAGTTAAATTCACTGAAAAAAATTTAATGTGGCTTCAAGAAGCAAAGTTCAACCCATTTCATAATTGCCTACCATCACTGTTCTTCTGAATGTAGTATTTCATAGGCAGTCTTTCTTTAACAGTAAACAGAAGGAAGTATTACTTTCTGTGGTTTCTTGTAAAGCATAAATTTTGTATCACTAAATCTTCAACTTTGTCTTGTCTTCTACTGCCTTGCAAATTACAATTGTGAACATACCACCAAACAAACTGGTATACAGCTGTTTTGCCATTATGAGTTATGCAAATTATAGAAGAGAAAATGATTCAGGCAGTGTATCTGCATACAGTTATATTGAGTCATTCCTATGTGGATCTGCATTACCTGATTAATTTAAAGTGGTGTAAATTATTAAATGGAAACATTTGAATATGCCTTAATTTAAAAACCTAGAAATAGCAGATTACATAGTTAAGGCTGTATTTCGATCTTGATGCATCGAGACTGATGCATCCCTATGCATCAATGTGGGAGAATATCCTTTAGTGTGGAGTGCAGTTATGTGAACGGTCTTGCTAACTAGCTGTCTGCTAGCAGTGTCTGATCTTAATGTGTGCCATACTCTGGATATTTTGAATAGCCCAGAGCATATTGTCACCTGTGATTTAGTAAACAATATGGTAGTTTTAAAATTAAAGGGGTTGGAATCTACATGTACGGTTGAGGTTACAAGGTTGTATGGCAGTTAAGCCTGAAATGGGCACTTACCACTTAACATGCTGGCACTTTGAAACTACCGTTTTGCAAGTAGTTAATATCTGTAGGTGTTTGGATTTTTAAGTCCCTGAGTTGGGCAGAGTGGAGCTCATTCAGTAGAGCTAATATGTTTTGCATTCGGGTGTTTGGGAAATTCTGGTGTGTCATCAGTAACTTCTTCCTTTGTCCTCGTGATACTAAGCTATGGGAATATGATGTGGTTGTTTGGAAGCTACTTGCAGGTTTTGTACTGTTTAGTCTAGTTTGTGTTCATAATGGGGAGCATTGTAGCAACTTTTTCTAGTTTAATGTTATCAAGTATGCTTTGCAGTACAGAAACACTTACTATCCGCATCCAAATAAAATGTATTGCCTCAGCTGCTTCAGAAAACAAAAAACACTAGCACCCTGCTAGTGTTCAGTATCTTCTGGCTAAAAATAAGCCAGAATCTGAGAAATTTGGACTCTCTCTTGAGTAGGAAGAGGTAGATTGATTCCACAAACTATTACTCTTTTTATACATGTGTAAAACCTATAACTGACAGTCCAAAATGCATTCAAGCAAACTAAGTAACAAATGTGTACTTTACACGCTAACAAATAGATACTGTAGAAACTCAGCTCTTTAAAAATTACTTATGTTAAATATTTATCCGTAAGGAATTTTGTATGTACACTTAGCAGACTACCATGTGCGGAATTAAAGTTACTCATGTAACTATAGCCAAGTAGGCCAGTCTTCATCTTTACTGTGTACTCATTTTCAGTCTATTTAACCAGGGAGTCTAACCACTAACATTGACTTTGCTTTGAGAACTGTGTACTGGGAACTGAGGTGTAATGAAGCTAATGGACACCGGAAATGTCACTTGTCTTAGGCTGATGCCTTACCCAATTCTTTTTATTTGCTATTTGAGCCATTGAAAGACAAATAAACTTCCATTTTTTAAGTACTTGTGCAATGTTAATTGATGTAAAAAACCAAGTTGTGTTCTAATATGGCCACTGATACCAGCGGTCATAGAGTCATAACTGAGTATTCTAGAAGTTTTTTCTACCATATGTAAACCAAACTGAATTCAATCTTAACGCTACATTAGTTAATCTGAGTAATGCACGTTTGAAAATGCTGGAGAACAAATCTAAATAGGTGCTGCATTTTGTGTAATACCAGTTTACCCCTTCTGGTGTCAGCAAAGGAATGCCAAGTAACGAGACCGTAAACTTGCTCTGAACTTAAGTAACACTGTACAAATAACACCAAAAAAACAGGATTTTCTACACTAGAGATCTGAGTAGACCATGTATGTTGGAATTGTGCCAATATTTCATAATTGTGGGGAAAGCTTCCTGAAGTTTAATTTTGTTCTCAAAATCAAGGGAGTGTATAGGCTTATGGCTAAGGCACAGGAGGATCTGAGACCTTTTCCTGGCTTTGCCACAGACAGTCTTTCCTTCAAGTAGCTTAACCTCTCTGTGCCTGTTCCAAGAGTGGTGTGTAACTGAAGATTTTCATGAAGAATTGTGACCTTGTCTGCTGGAAGACACTACAGAAGGGCAAAGAGCTATAAAGTCGATTGTCCATTGGCTTTTAAACATCTATGGTCCCTTCCATTTCATTCCTATTCAGTACTCCATTGCAGCTAGTATGTAATCCTCCATTTACTAACTTAAGAAGCAATCCTGTATTCTAACAACTAATGCATTCCAATCTTTCTAAGAGTTAAGCTTCAGTACTTTGATGCTAACACACTGCTAGCCCTCATGCCATCTGTTGTTAGGGACCATCTGCCCCATGCATAGGGATATACTACAGCTTGTGATAACCGAGGCTTGAAAGTATCTAACTTCAGTGCTTTTAACAATCCCCCACCCACTATTCTACAGAACTTTTATGGATGGTGTGAGGCAGAGCCCACTAAGTATACAAATCCTGTCAATGGGCATGACTAAAATATGGACATCAATCACTTCCTAAGACCACTCTAGATCAGTTTCTTGTAAGAAGCACTTCCCGTCAAAATCCAAAAGTCCTGGGATTCTTGTGGGGACACCAGTCCCACAATGACTCTCCCTATGTTGAAAGTTGTGATTTAAGAATACCCCACATTAAGGCCTGTGTTCAAAAACAAAGCAGCAAATAATGCAACCTGTACAGCTGTATTGTTATGTTCCACCATAGCAATCTTAGTGGAAAACAATAACAGTCCTATTGCATTTGAATTCTTAAAGCAAAAGACCCATCAAACTGTCTGAATTTTACTTAGTCCCTCTTTGCTGGCTAATCTCAGATACCACTGTGATTGGCTAGCAAATTATAAAGGTATTTGATTCTCAGTGGGAGGGAAGGAAAACTGCTTTCTCATTGCTAGTCTGACCAATATTAGCCAGTGGAAACACAAGGAGATGGAAGACTCAAACTTCTTGGAAAGACTGAAGTGTTACATCAGGAGCACCAGTGAGGTAGCTACTTATAGCTTGAACTCTCTCCTCCATAAGATTCACCCTGTCTTTAAATCACTTTTTCTCCATACAAAATATGAGCTGCAGCATTGTCACCTGATACAATACACTTTTAAAAAAAGTTTTACTTTGTCCACAGCCCCTGGAGTCTCTGGGCAGCTACCAAAACTGAGGCAAGAAATCAGATTTTAGTGACCACCACTTAAAATTCAGAAAGTAAATTCCTGAACCCAGTTGTGGGAGCAGAGGGAAAGTCACAACAGGGAAATTATCTTGTGAAATACACTTTATGGTAGATTTCAGTTCCCTCAGGAGGTTTGATGTCCCCTGCAAACTTCTGGAATACTCTAAGCTGGAGTGCTAGAGGATAATAGCAACCAGGTTTAGACTGACACAGATCTTGTCAGTTTCCAATCATCAATTTGGGTGCCTTGGCACCCCTACAATTTCTCCGAACAGAATTCATTTAACAATCTAGTCAGAACTCTACAGTATCAAACTAAACATAGGTTTGGGGCTTTTTTGCTTATATTGCAAAAATCATGCACTTGTATTCAGACACACAACACTGAGCTGGTTAAGTTTTGCTGTTCCTGCAATAGGTTAGCTACAGCTTTTTCCAGAATTGACTCATGAAGCGACTTCCTGAAGTTTTGAAAACTAACCTTCCTACTCAAGCATTTTTATGGGAGGTCTACATTTGTGGCTCATGCTGAACAAAGAGGAACCACAGTGGCTAACCTTGAGGACAAGCTAATCTTTGGCCTCTGTGAAATTTTCTCAATTGTAAGTACTAGGGCTGGTGAGCACTTCCAGTTAGTGGGGGAGGGTGTGTGGGTGGGTGGGTGTGTAAATGCTGTTTAATGAAAGTCTAAATGTTTCACGGCAACATACCTGTTTTTGTTGGGAAGGTTTGAGGTCCAGGGTGGAATCTCTTAGAGAGAACTGAAAACCTGGCCATCTTGAGACAATTTCGTTTTGTGGAAATGCTTGAAAGGGGTTTGTTCTAATGCAGAACAGAAAACTTTAGAAAACTTGAAAGTTATGATATGGAATTGAGTCTGGCCAGCTCTAAGTACTGCTTCTAGGAAGTCACTGCATTCAAATATTTCTAAGTTATTTCTTTGTCAAGGTATTTAATACATAGTGTGTGTTTAGATTTGGCCATGTGTGGGTCTGTTTTATAGAGGCAGGTAAGTACTCTGTTGCTTTTCAGATTGGGAAACAGAGGCTATGTAGCTGGTTCAGTAAGCCAATTGCAGAGTTGTGAATAGCACTCCTGCCTCTCATTCTGACAAGGCAATTACGTTACGAGGCAGCATGATGTATTAAGTGTTTTCCCTTTAACTTAATAGGGTTATTTGAATTAAATTATAAACTTACAAAATCTGGATTTTACAAGTTTGTATTCTACACTTCAAGTCTGAAACACTTGGATGGAAGCCATCAGTTCCAGACCATGACAGAATGCACTCAGCCTTTCATCCTTTGTAGGCACTGCGCATCTTGTATGCAGGTCTCTTGTATGGCCACTAATAACTAACAGGTTCGGTCAGCTCTGGGAACACAAGATCCAATGTCACTTTTTGTAAGTGCATGTATTTGCCAGTGTCCTTGATCAAAAATTTCTTACACCCTTCTCTCCCACAGTTCCCCAATGTACTGATGGGATACTACTCCCATCCAAAGCAGTATTTATTTAGGGTCTGACTTGCTTTTTTCAGTGTGAACCTAGTTGCCATTTTAGTAGCTGTGTCTTTTGCTAGTATTTGTATGCCAGCATAACATAGAAGCTACTATTTATGGATGTAAAAAGATCACCTTTCAAAGGTAGGCCTATAGTTCAGAATGAACACTGCCTATCAGTGCAAGGTGATAAGAAATAAACTGCTGGTGTGTAGTTTTTCAAAATCACCTGAGTTTCATTTTTTTGCACCATTAAAACCCAAGGCTGATTTGGATCCAGGTTCCACTTTTATTCAAACACCCAAAATTCAGAGGGATGGGGGTGATTAAGTGGTTTTGATTTGGGCCATCATTTTTGTTCTAGAACATGTAATTTCAGAATACCTAAGGAATTTGGGGGGAGAGGAGGAAGAGGTTTAAGGATGCAACAGCCTGTTCATGAGTAAGCAGACTGAAGGGATTCTTCAAACTGTGTCCAAACACTCTGGAAAATGTTCTGTCACTTTGTTTCCACCACAGAACGTGTCCAGTCAACTACACATAAACTTGAGGAATGGGGGGAAAGGAGGATAAATTCTTTGAAGTGTTCCACCCCTGAAAAGTTCACTGAAATTTCGGAAGAAAAGCCTTGGCTGGCTAAAGTCTGCTACAAAATATTTGAAGTGACTGGAAACTACTGTATGAAGCAAGTTGTAAATTGTTGCTTTAGTTACCTGGAGAATTGAATTGCCTTTTAAATGGCTGGCTGTGAACTGAACCCAAAATTAAACCAATTATTTAAGCCCTGGTATTTAAAAAAGATTAAATCTGGTTATAATATTGTAACAATATAGCACTTGTTTCAAAGTGCTTTGAAAGGTGGATGGGTATCCCTGGCTTTACAAATGGGAAAACTGAGGCAGAGATTATTTGCCCAAGGTTAAAGCAAGTCAGTGTCAAATTGGGAATAGAAGCCAGTCCTGTACCCTGGACCACATTGCTTCTTTGATATGGTGAAGTGCTGTCATTGATTTAAGCTATGACCATATAGGTGTGGCAGCAACTTCCTCAGTATAGTCTCAGATTAATGTATTTGTCTCAAAAGCACCCTTATCCCAGTTTGTATAAATAATTTTAAATGCTTTAGTGTGTAACTAAATGCCGTAACCTCTATTCCCTTCAGTTGCACATTGTAAATATTGAGTGTTCAAGTAAGTCTTCTACTCTTGGCAAGAGAATCTCAGGATGTGATTCTCTCCCCCCCAATGTTTTATGCCCCCTTGATACCTCCCCTCACCCCCAAAAGCCCACCAGAATGGGAGGACAACCCAGTAGGCCCTTCAAAATACTGCCTTAAATTTCTTTCCTCTTTGATGTCCGCTATTGCTCTCCTCTGTTTCTTTGGCAGTATGGATAATTCACAAGAGCTTTGTGGCATAGTGCATCACTTCAAAATAGTGGCTGCAGTAAAAGCATAGGGACTTATTTTCATAGTTACTGAACAGCTGTGGCAGCCTGAAATTGTTCACAGGAGGGTTTCTGCAGCAAGCAACCTGCCATCTGCTGGCCATTACTAGCCAGCATAATACAACCCTGAAGCAAGTCTTTGGATGATCAGGATTACAGACACGAATGAGAGCTGCCTCAAACTATTTCTGTTGCCTCGTGCCTCTTACGCTTTCCAAAGTAAAACTAAGCTTCTTACAGATGTGACAATGTTACACATTACTCAGCTGGTAAATTCAGTTACCAGTCTAGACAATGGATGTCTCTTGAAAATATTTGGTGGCACAAACATATAAAAGGGGAATGACTGTAGTGCAATTCGCCTAATCTGGCCTATCATGAGGGGAGGGAGAGCACTTCTGCAGTATTCTAGAGTAGTGATCCAAACACTACTGTTCACCATAGTGATACTTCAGGGTACTAGCCTTTTCCTATAAGAACACCATCATTATTACTAAGAATAGTGGTTAGAGCAAGGGAACATGAGCCTTACCAAACCCCTGCTCCATCTACTCCAGTATCCTGTTGCTAACCTGGCCAGCACTAGATGCTGTGCGATCCTATTGTGCTAGGCATTGTGAAAACAGAATAGTCCGAACCTGGAGGAGTTTACAGTCTAAATGATGAGCCACATGTGCTCACACACAAAACACGCAATTTCCTCCTTCCCACTCAGAACAATCCTCCTGTCCAGTTGACAGTCAAATTCCTTCACTGCCCTTATTTACCCTATCTGGGCCCCATCTCACTTTTTGAATGTTTGTGTCCCTGCTGTTTCCCATTCCATGTAGGAGAAACACCACTTGAGAGGTGATGTGTGGTGGTAGTTGTGTACACCCATGTATCAGTTGCACAAACCGAAAGGCACAACTTTCTACCTGTCTGGATCAGAAGTCTCCTTTTCCCATGTAATGAGCTTGGTAGAATTCAGAGCTTTTTAACTTTTTTTTTTAATTTGATTTGATCCTATTTAGAGCCAGGAGATGTCAGAGGAGGCTGATTTGCTTTCTAGCCCACTGGGTTGGGAGGCAGCTGTACACTAGCAGCTTGTGCTGTGGAATGTGAGGGGAATAACAGGAGTCTGCCCTGTACTGACCACAGTGCTTCAGAGGGCATGGTTTTGGCACTCCCATTGGCCTGTAGATGAAAGGCAGCTCTGAGATCTGGTTACACCTATAGAACAGGTGTAGCAACTGCCATTCTTACATGTATGCTCCCTCCCACCCCTGGGTGGGGAAGCCTAGCAACATTTCATGTCTCATCTCCCCCCCCCCCCCCCCCCCCCCCCCCCCCTCTGGCCAGGCATTGTGGAAGCCTTGTGATGGCACATTGTCCCCTTCCCTCCCCACCCCCACCCCCAATCATCCTGGGTATGGAGCAGGGAAATCTGGGGGGGCATTTCTCTGCTTCCTTAATCCTCAGGCTGGAAGCAGGGATGCCTAGCAATAACTTGGTTCTAGCCTCACTTTTGGGCATGAAGGGCCAAGAAATGTAAAGGGTTGACCCAGAATCAGGGGGAGAGGGTGGCACTGCTCAGCACCACCGCTTTTAGTTTGGATTGCCCATCTTCTTCCCCACATTGTGGGAATGGATACTAATAAGAGATTGTAAAAACACCACATGAGAGTGAAATACATGAAGCTCTGAAATGCTTTACAAAAGAGGTTGTGGGTAACTGGTGGCTGGTAGTTTGGGCCATGTGCCCTTCATATTTCCAAATTTTAAACATGGTTTGTAAATTTTGATTTGTATTGTACATTGTAATTTTCTAAAATATTTGTTGTACATTTTCACTTGGGGAGCAATTTCAAATCCCCACACCAGTGAAACAAAAGTGCAGAAGTCAGTCTTTTCGCTAATGTGATCCCTATTCTACTTATGGAATTGCAGAGATGTGAACAGTAAAGGTTGCTCAACTATCAGGTGCCTCGTTGACCAAACTTGTGCCTATTCGAATTCTCAAATTGGATACCCCAAAACTGAAGCGCACACTTACAAACATTGTGCTCAAAATGACTGGCACAGTGTTATACAGTTATTCAACTGTAGTCAGAAACTGAACACTGACTTGCTACTTAAGGCCCTGACCTCAAATCTTCCTAAAGCATTTGTCAGAGCACAGTAATGGTTCATAATTGAAACAATGTATTTGCAGATGTAATGGCTAGAAACATTTTTTTTTTTTTTAAAAAACCCTTGACAGAATTAAAGATTCATTGTTTGAATCCATGTGTGTTTGGGTGTTGTCTTCACTGCTCTTCCCTTCCCTCTACAGTACCATAAGTGGGGCAGGTTTAAGCACTTAATTGCTTTCTCACTCACAGGATGTAGAATATAAACTGCAGCACACCAGTCAGTGTACGTGACCCTGAATAATAATAATAATAATAATAATTAATTACCTGGCACTCAAGTAGCCATCAGAATTCAATGCACTTGACAAAGGATGTAGGCATCATTATCCCTATATTACTGATGGTGAAAACCTGAGACAGAGTTGTGAAGTGACTTGCCCAAGGTCTTACAGCTGGTCAATTGCTGTGCCAGGAAGAAGGTGGTATAGTCTTTAGCCCCAGCTAAATAGATCTCCAAAATAATTGGTTAGTTTTTGTTGAGTAGAACTTGGCTGATGTACATTTTGATATAATTTTTGCTTTTTTTTGTTTCTGAAACCAAGAACTTACTGAGAGAGTTTGTGTGGAGTGGAGGATCCTGCAATCCCTTCTATTGGACTGACTCACTAAAGGATCTTGGTCAACCCAAACACAGATCCCAGAACAGTGTCTCATCACTGCTAGAATGGCTGTTGAAATGGTTACTGGATGTCTCAAACGCAGCAATTAAAAAGAACTAAGCCCTTCTTTGATAGCTGTTGGCTGCGGGCTGCATAATCACGGAGTTTCAGAAGGGCTCCTTTGCTCAAGACTGACTTGAGGAAGCAGTCAGTAATAAAGAGGGCCAGGAGCCCTCCGCAAGCCTGTAATAGAACTTTATGGCACCTAATAATGTTAAGGAGGTTTGGGGGTGAGGGGATTCACATGCCACTTCGCTGCAAAGCTGGTTTGCATTTATTGAAATGAACTGACGACAAAAATAAGTGCAATAGCTTCCATGGGGTGTGTGTATATTTAAACCAATAATATTTGGCTCTCCATTGTATCTCAAAACTTTACATTTTAGTGCAACAGCACCCATAATCGATTATCTAAATCAGTGGTTCTTAAATTGTGGTTGGTGAACCACCAGTGGCTTAAGGAGCACTGTGCTGGTGACCTGGTTAGTCACGTAGTGTGGGCTCCTTTTTGTGTTTCATGGTTTCCAGCTGTTAAATAGTATTAAACTCAAAATCACTACTTTCCTAGTAAGACTTTTCCACTTAAAAAATTGTTCTAGTTGCCCCTGGGCTATTATGTAATCCTGGCTGAAAGGAGGGTGGTGGTCTTATGGCCAATCTCTTTATTAAACTGTGGTCCATAATATGAAAAAGCTCAAGAACTTGATTGAAACAAATGCTCACTAGCAATTTTATTTACAAATTAAAGACCATGCTGCAGCCCTGTGTCATGCGAGTACTCCCGTGACTATGGGTTGTAGAATAAAATGCTGATTTGGTTTACCTTAAACAGTTTATTTTGATGTTAAATCCTTGTGTATTTAATCTCCCTTCCCATGCAAAAGTATGTAATCTCATCACAACTGAATTAGAGTAACCCTCTTTTGCTCAAATCATTTACCACAGTTACAATTAATTTTAAAACTAAAACAAGGAAAGAAACAAATGGGGGCAGGGGAGAGGAGAAGCATGAAGAAACGATTGGATTTGCTCTCTGCCTATTAGCTTCCTTGATTCCTCCCCTCTTCCTTTGGACACTGTGAAAGGAGTGTATTCCTCCCTTAAGGGATAAGCTTGAGCCTACAGCTAGAACAGCTGGGTGTGTAATCAGAAGGCCCTGTTCCCCCCACACCCTGTGCTGTGCTATATAAACAGGAAGAGGATGCTGAACAAGACACAGGGGAGTAGAAGCTATGTAGGTTGCAATGGGTGGTGGCTGTTTCCTCTCAGGCTGTAAGGAGGCTGCCCTAACTAGATACTTTGAATTGATAGTTTTGGGATCTGACCCCGAGCTCTAAGGTGAGGACCTTATGAACTGTTTGTCTTCTCCCAGTGTGAAACCCTTTTGAAAGGTACATGCCATTTGTGAGTGTATGCTGGCTTCGCCTTGCTAATTAAAGTGAATCCCTTGTTGCCCTGACTGGGGATGTTAAGGTGGGCACAGCCACAGTACCACACAGATGTGCAAGGACTGGTCACACCTTGACATGCACCAATTGAAGCAGCAGCCCTTGTGGCTGGGGATGGATAGGCTGCAGGGTCTAGTTAGCTTTTCATGTTTGCTGATATCAATTATTTTCTTCAGTTACAATGCCAGGCACTTGAATCTGCTGCAAAATTCATTAGTTCAGATATGTTTAATTTTGGATATAGCACCTGGATACAGTGGTTTGGTATATATTGGATGGATGGAGTATAAGGTCCAGTTCTGAGCTTTTATACCAGTGAAATGTATGGTGAATGCAGAGTTGATCACATAAATGTAAATCCACCAGTAAAGAATCAGATATTGTTCACTCAGATTTACAGTGATGTAACTCCACTACTGTCAGTGGAGTAACTCTGGATTTATACTGTTGTAATTGAGTAGAACTTTCACTTGGCGTTTACGATCAATACTAACCTAGGATGTCTCAACCAGATGCTGTTCTGTTACACCACTCTAACTCCACTGACTCATTCTGGATTTACTCTGTCATTTAGATCAGAATTCTTTGCCTGTAAGAGAATGTTGCAATGACTCTAGGCTACGAGCCCAGCTTCCTTGTCAAAAAGGAAAATAGTGTCAATGTGGGGAGAGGTCAGGAATGCAAAACAATAAACAAATGAAAGAACAGACTTGAGGTGCTTTGAGACCATACATATTCTTCAAAATATTTACAATTGCTTTCCCAGTTAAGGTGGATCCGACTTTATTTTAGTACATTAGTAACAACTAGGGGAACTTCCTTTTCTCAGTTTCCTCTGTTTACATCTGGAGACTTTCTCCTTTAGTCACAATCTATCAGAAATCCTTTCACTGGGGATAAATGATTCCTTGTAGGATCTTTGCATGAATCAGTCTGTGTCAAAGCAAAGGTTGGTTGGTTTTCTTTAAGAAAGAAAATAAGTTTGACACACGTACCCTAGTTCAATATGAGCACAGGCTCAGACTGTAACTGTTAAAAAGGAAAAAATGTATTCTTAAAAAATGTTTAGTGTTAAAGGGCATTTTTTCTGAATTTTTATTTTGGATCCGAAGCAAGAAACCAGTTTGTACTGGTGCAGCCACAATTTAATGTTCTTGGCTTAAAGGGATTGCAGATGGCATACACCGGACCTTCCAAGACCTGCTGTTACAGCAGTTTTATCTTTCAGGTTCTTTACAACTGGGGGAAAAAGCATGCAGATAAATGTGAAACAACTACAAAGCAAGAAATTTTCCAGCATTTGTGAAAGGCTGTCAATTGTGAGAACAGGGAAACCTACATTATCATTGTGAATGCCTACTGCTTTTGAGAAATAGCTAAAGAATTCCACTATGTATTGTCTGTTTGAGCCAGTGGGAAAAGGGAAGAAGCTATAGATTGAAGTGTTTCAAGTTAATTTTTCCATGACACGTAAGATTCTAGGTAGTAGGACAGGACTGATTCTGCCAGTGCTCTACAGCTTTAACCATCCCTTATCTTTAATCTGTAAACCTTATCTTCGCCCTTATTGGAATGGGGGGAGGAGGAGAGCAACTGTTTGGGGGTACTGCAGGTGACAGACTCCACAGAGAGAGAAGGTAGGTTAGGTAAAATCTATTTTTTTTGACAAACTTCTGTTTGGTGAGAGAGACCAGCTTTCAAGCATACAAAGATGACTTCTCCACAGAAGCAACTGGCAAGAGTCTAACAACTGATAACTTATCTCAGCCCCACAGAAAGAGGAGATCCCCAAAAATATGGACAAGGAAGAAATATTTTGGTGAACAGTGCTGACTAGTTCTGTGAACAAAAATTGTTTATGGATGAATTCTACAGCCTTTTTTTACGTGAAGAAGTTTAAAAACCCTAAGTTTCAAAATACTGTGAAGACATTTAACCCCATTCTGCAGATGGATAAACTGAGGAACAGAGGGTTTTGTTGGGTGTTAAAATGCCTCAGGTCAGACAGCTAGTTTCTGGAGACCCTGGGAGTCTACTCATCACAAGCGCCTGTCCTAAGTACAGGAGGACACCACTCAATCATTCAGTTGTACATCTGAATAAAAACCGAGCCAAAGGCCACACTCATCTCAGAATAGCAGCAGTGTTAGTCTGTATCCGCAAAAAGAACAGGAGTACAGCTGTAGCCCATGAAAGCTTATGCTCAAATTTGTTAGTCTCTCAGGTGCCACAAGTACTCCTGTTCTTTTCAGTCTTGTCTCAGATGCACTGGTGTAAATCCAAACCAACTCTGCTGAGGAAGTACCTGGGCTTTACACAGGTAAACGTGAGATTGGAACTTGACTGTTAGGGGCCACATTCAGAGTGATGTTGCTGTAAATGACACACCCAGTGAAAGTTGGTCAGAAAATTCGGGTGAATGGCAAAGTAATGTAACCTTCACCAAAGGTGCATTCTCACTAGGTTTGTAAACTGTGTACCTTTTGCTGATCTGGTATTCTGTGGGGATTAAATTGAGCATTGGCATGTATGTGCGACTCCTATGAGTTTTTGCCAGAGCTTAATTTGTTCCCAGGAACACTGTGGCAGATACAGGCAAAGGAGAAAGTTAGGATGACTATCTTACACCCCCTGCTGTTGCTTTTAGACTCATAGACTTTAAGGTCAGAAGGGACCATTATGATCATCTGGTCTGACCCTCTGCATGCTGCAGGCCACAAAACCCTTCCCTGGACTCTGCTGTTGAAGTCCCCAATCCTGTGTTTTAGTGACTTCAATGGCAGAGACCCTCCTGCTAGTGATCCCTGCCCCATGCTGCGGAGGAAGGCGAAAAACCTCCAGAGGCTCAGCCAATCTACCCTGGAGGAAAATTCCTTCCCGACCCCAATATGGCGATCAGTAAGACCCCGAGCATGTAGGCAAGAGTCTCTAGCCTGACCCATGTTGGCCATTATACTTTTAACGTACCATTGCTTGGTTTTCCTTGGCTACTATGTTTTACCGTTAAACCATTCCCTCCATAAACTTATCTAACTTACTCTTAAAACCAGACAGGTCCGTCGCCCCCACCGTTTCCCTCGGAAGGCCGTTCCAATATTTCACTCCTCTGAGGGTCAGAAACCTTCGTCTAATTTCAAGCCTGAACTTCCCCACGGCCAGTTTATATCCATTCGTTCTCGTGTCCACATTAGTACTAAGCTGGAATAATTCCTCTCCCTCCCTTGTATTTATCCCTCTGATATATTTAAAGATAGCCATCATATCCCCCCTCAGCCTTCGCTTTGCCAGACTAAACAACCCAAGCTCCTCTAGTCTCTTTTTTCCATTCCTCTTTTGTTCTCATGAACCCATGCATACATGCTTCCACTCAATTGGTGCATAAATTGCTTTTGCACATTGGGGTGAGATCTATTGTATTGTCATTTACAGCTGCTTGTTACTGAATGTGACTGAAACTTCCACTGCAGTTGCACTTGCTTCTGAATCTTCAGGCCTTCAGTTGGTCCATGGTTTTGATAAATGGTGCCTGAAGTCAAAAGGGGTTTTTGCTGTAATGTTTGCCTACACCATTTAGCTTATTTTTATTTAAAACGAATTAGAAAAAAACTCTACTTGGTCAGGTTACATATCAAAGCTGCTGCTAAGTTATTCTACTCCAATGTTGATTTGTAGGCTTGTGTAGTGATCACCTTTGTGTGAACTAGTGGCTCCATGTGAGAATCTTTTGCCTAGGTTTTCAAAAGTGTCCAGGGACTGTAGGTACTTCAGTTTTTAAGTGCCCAGTTTTTGAAGCAACTTAAATGGGGCTATCTTCTGAAAATCAGGCCCCCATGAAGCAGCTCAACCTGGACACCCAAAATTCACTTACCATGTTTGAAAATGTAGACCCTTATCCCACTTTCCAAAGGGCAAACAGAGGCACTAAGTAGAGTGACTTGTCAAAGAGCAAGCATGAAGCTATAGCGCCTCTTGCCTTCCACTAGAGAAGTGGGTGCTCAGCATTTCTGAAAAACCAGGCCCCCTAACTTCTGAGATCCAATACAGTCCCTTGATCACCAGCCCCTTTTACCTCTCTGGAGGTAAAGATACATTGTAAAGAAATGTTCAGATTCATCACCAGGGAGGGTCAGACATACTGATGTTTGTTTCAGCATCAACCACAGTGTTAACATTCCAAGAACAACTCCCTTTTGATAAAGGTGCAGGGACAATGAACTGGGCTTTTAGCACTTTCTTATGGAGGCTTAATGTCAGAGCTTCATGGTTGTTGCTCTACTGCCCTCTAGAGAACTTTTTCAGTAAAGCAGTTTTCAGAAACATTTTTATAGATAACTCCATAACTTAAAATTAGTAACTGTACCTTTCCCACTCACTGGCAGTGGCTCAGCGTTAACAGCACAGCATGGCTTTAGCTGAAGTTGCAAGCTGCCTGCTGTTGCCTCACTTCGCTGCAGCATGCTTGGGTGAGTTAGTCTTAGCACTCACAGTTGCCAGAGCCTGTGCATTGTCTTCAGCAACTGCATGCCCAGGGTGGCAGCTCAAAGGTGTTGGAGAAGGGAGAATGGGAAGGGCAAACTTTAAAGGAACTCTCCACTAAGACAACGTAGAGGAAGGTATATCTCCACATACCCAAATCAATACCCTTGAACTACATGTGAGCTTAGAACTCATGAAACATGTCATCCTGCTACCTTGAGGCATCAATAAAATCCTCTCCAAAGAGCAGGCTCAGTCTAAGTGGGGGCTGTGCAAGCTTCCCTTACCCTTACTCTTTGCGGGAATATTCTGAGGGCTGCCGGGGTAGTTCTGTCTCCCTCTTAACACAGTTGTTTGCCTCTCTTCTCGGACAGCCGAACAGATGCTAGTTTTGTGATACAGTCCGAGGAAGGGTGTCAAAAAAAAGACTGGGGCATGGAAAGATGGCCATGTGAACGGAAATTTAAATGTGGACTATACAGACTAAAGAGGAGACAAATCAGTGGTGACATAATAGAAATATTCACTAGCTTAAATAGTGATGCAATAATTAACTTAAAAAAAAAACACCAGGCGCTCTTGTTCCCCTCTCTCATAATTCTAGAACTAGAGGCTATTCAAGGATATTAAAAGACAACACATTTCAAAATAAGACTATTTTGGCTTCTTACTATGTATCACAGTGACAGGACTAGCAGGATGGAACCTGGAACTGTGGGACTGCTGTGCCCCCTTCACTCTCCACAATGTTTTGCCAGTGACAAGCAGCAACAACCCCTCCAGGTGCTGTTATCACTCAGCCACCAGCATGCAGAGGCACATCTAGTTAAGTTGCATGAAGGCTCCTCAAGCCTCTCATGCCCCATACACAGGGAAACACCTGCAAATCTCCCAAGCCTTGCACCCCAGAAATACCATCTTACACTGCTCAAGACCTTCTCTTGAGCAGTGCAAATGTACTAATTAGTTCACCACTTCATCAAAGGGAAGTGGGCATGCCACCAGCCTTTGTAACCTGACCAGATTTCCCAAGCATGTTAGACAAACTGGATAAAACATTGAAGCCTTTGTAACCTGACCAGATTTCCCAAGCATGTTAGACAAACTGGATAAAACATTGAAGTAAGGCAGAAAGACAGATTAAGTGCTAGGCCTAAAGGTCAGAGATGCTTACCCACAAAAATAAAAAAAGCACTCAGTCTAAATATTAAACCTTATTAGCTCTTGTCTATACTACACTGTTTTGCTGACAAAAGTCAGCTTTTTGTCAACAAAACAGTGGAGGTTTGCACACTAAAATGCTCCTCCTGTCAATGTAACTCCCCTGCTATGCTGACATAAAACCACCTGAGGTGTAGGACTTAGGTTGGTGTAGTTAGGATGGTGCAGTGTCTGTGCATCTGCTGTTGGCTCTTGTTCGTGTCAATTTCACGGCTCGCCAGGAGCCATGAAATGGACAAAAATGCTGGCTCCTGGGCAGCTGCCCAGTCTCCACTCCAAACCAGGCTGTCACCCCGGCTCCCAGCTTGGGGTGTGGCCCAGGCTCCCTGCTTCCCAGTGGGAGCAGTGCTGCCAGGTGGATCTCCCTGTCAGAAGTGAGAAGACCCAGCCAGTAGCTGGGCCTCCGGTGGGGAACTGCATGGAGCTAAAAGCCCTAGTTCTCAGTCCCCCAGACTGCCCCTCTTCAGTCAGTTGGAAGCGCTCCTGGTGAGGATGCACACCACTAACAGAAGGAGGGCAGTGTGGACATCAGCCACTGCAGCAATTAATACGGTGGCCATAAGTCAACCTAACATAGGTCGACTTTAGCTTTGTAGTATGGATGTAACCTTAGTGTAAGCAGTATCTGGATCAAGCAGTTTTTCTTACCCCACTGGATGTTGCAGGTAGGTTACAGTCCTTAATACACAGGCTAACTTTCCTTCTCAGCCTGGGACCAGTCTTCTCAGTTCAAGTCTTTGTCTTCCCAGCATTCTTGTTGCCTTCAGCATAGATGGGGGAGTAGAGAGGTGATCACATGATGCTACTATCCCTTATTTTATAGTCTCAGACTGGAAAATACTAGCCCAGATATGTCCTGGTGGGCCTTGCTGACTCAGTTAAGCAATCCCCATTGTGTCATGCTTGCACAACTCTTGTAAATTCTTTATTTATAGCTTCTTTGCTGATTAATAGTCATTTAACAGCCGCCTTGATGTAGGTCACCTCCTTTGTCATCACTGGAGAATTAGCAGTAGGCAACTCCCAAACTTGCAGCATATTTCAATAACCATACAGCAAAATCTCATAACTTTATACAGACTACCACTATACATATTTTGACAGAACAATGGGTTTCAGCAGATCATGACCTTTCACCTGATATCTTACATGGCATGCTTTGTATGAACCCATACATGAATGATGAATATGGGGGTTACAGGGTGCTACTTAAAGGTACAGTATGTCATAATCATTACTTGTGAAAGCTCCCTGTAACACAATATTTTAAAGGATGAGCACTTAGCAGGAACCAAAGGACTTACACAAGGGTAAGGATAAGAATATTTACAGTTGTTTAGCACCAGACCAAAAATAACTGATATTAACCATCCTATTTCAAAGCAAGACTGGAGGAGGGAGAAACGTCTATGTATAGGTTATCCCATTATCATCTGTTATGGGGGTTTCCCCCACATAATCTGATCACTGGTGGTGATAAGCTGTGGAACCAGTGTTTGATCTGTTATGGCAATTTTTACATTCTTGTATGTTAAAGTGGGAAAGGAGACCAAAGAGCGGTCAGATGGTAACCATTTTCAGTTACTACCAAGCAATTGCAGTGTTCAAGGTTCTATTACTAATCCTTTTAGCCATCTAGTTTACTATACCAATGTCCTCCTTGTACACCAAACTTTTCGGCATCACATCCCCTTTTTAATTTTCGAGAAACCCTCAGACACCTAACCCCTCCCCCCGGAGCCTTGTCCCCTGACCACCACCTCCCAGGACCCTCCACCCCTAACAGTCCCTCTGGAACCCTACCACCACCTATCTAACGCCCCTGCTCCTTGTCCCCTGACCACCCCTCTGCCCCATCCAACCACTCCCTGGCCCGTGACTGCCCCTTATCCAACCCTCCCCTCCCCCCACTCCCTTACCAAGCCCCTCAGAGCAGCACGACTGGCTTATTGGAAAGCCAGGGAGGTGGGCGGGTGAAAGCTGCGTGGCTGCAGGGGAAGGGGGACAGGGGCTAGCCTCCCAACCTGGGAGCTCAAGGGCCAGGCAGCCTTGCGCCTGCCCCTTGGAATTTCGTTGTGCCCCCCAGTTTGGGAACCAATGCTGTACACAGTATAGATATTACCATTGTTGCCAAATTCCCCTCTCCTGGTCCCCCCCCCCAAACTAAAAATTGTAATGTTTTCGATAAGATTTTCATTTAATTCCAGTAAATATCATAAATATGAGGCAGTAATACCCTGAATGAGAGTGCAAATGTACATCTTGGGAATAGAAAAGTAGAATTAAGAGGATATCTTAAATTCTTTAGAGAACAACGTATGATTGAGCTCCTGAGACCCTTTTGGCAATAGACTAAGAAAATCCTTCCCAGTATTCTAGAACACTGCCTATCGCATGTCATAATACATAACGTTTCATACACATTACATAGATTTTCAGCTGTAGCTCTCAACATGATTTACAAAGGTAAGTGAAATTATTCCTATTATATAGAGGGAGTAACAGAAGCACTTAGGTTAAGTACCTTGAGTCAGGTCACGTAGCTAATAAGTTAGGAACAGCAATTCTCCTCATTCGCACCTCTCTGTTCACTCGGCTTGCTGTTTCTTGGAAGGGAAATACACACTTTCTCTCTCTGTGTGTGTCTGAGTCTCTGGTCCAGCTCCTCAAAGGCATTTAGACACCCAGCTCATGTTGCTCCCAATGGAAGTTGGGTGTCTACGTATCTTTTGAGGATCTGTGCCTAACACAGTTTTCAGTAGATTATAGGATGGAGAAAACCTCAGAATTGCAGCTCTCAATCCTTCTGATGTGTATATTCAGAAAACCAGCACCACTCTCACAAAGAGCACCTTGATCTTTAAACAAGACAACAGTATCCTTCAGACATGAGCTGGTCAATAAGAGATCATAGAAAATGACAATAGTTAAGATACAGTTGCCTCAGCCAGGCATCTCACCTACTAGCTTGCAAGAATGAACATTTTATAATAAATAAAACAACGATTTAGGAGCAAGTCTCAGTTCTGCTTCTAGATACATAGGCCTGTCTACTGTAATTATTTTGTAAAAGTGTTAAAGCACTTTCTAGATATGTGGTTATGCAGCTTGCTTACGTATGCCTTAAACGTTTGCTCTTAGCATTTCATTTACTAAGTCTGTAGTGATGCACCAACCTTTATGGCTAAGAGGAGAGTAGAATTGGATACCTGAACTAGAACATGACCTCTCTGAGGAGAAGTCAAGAAATGATGCAAGAAGATTCAAAGAAAGAATGAAACTCTTGATGTGATGACATTTCTCACTAATGCTTTTGCTACTTCGAACTATTCCACTACTTAATATTAATCAGAAAAGGAAAAAAAAAAAAAAACCCAGGGTGAAGTACCATTTGAAAAGACAGCACCTGGGCTGGATTAACGAGAGCCACTAGTGTCATAGCCTCAGACAGTTATTATGAAACATTTATTACTACTGTAAATTTACATAGTACTTGTTAGAGCTGGAACATGTTTTATCTATATTCTCTCTAAATATACTTTACCAAACAAGAAAAGACACAGACCAGCTTGTTTGAATTCTGAGTAGGGAGTATAGTCACCAAAGGAAGGGAGAGGTGACAAATTCCGATTTCAACTAAATATGGGGGACAACTGAAAACATAGCAGGGTGGCAGTAATATCACAAGTGTGAAATAAGGACATTGGAAGGGGACACAGAGGACATAATCCTAGCCCCACCGCTGCTGCTACAAAAAATTAGCAAGGGAGTCAGTGGCCACAGGCCAGAGGGACTCTGCTTGACTGTATACTCAAAAGAAAAGCCCCACTCTCACAGAGAACTTCCCCCATCTTGATCACTGCTAGGAGGAGGTCCATGAGGTCTCAAGACTTTGTAGAGCTGTGAATAGGCTTATTTTGGGAGAGGTGGGCCTAGGCTCACCCAAAACTAAGGCCTGTCCTATCACCCAAGGGGAGGGACCATAAAGTCCAGAATACAACAGATTATGGAGGTCAACACATGAGAAAACAGGGATAGGAGTGAAGGTCAAAGGGTTAGGGATTCAGCAGGGGACACAGAGCAGGCTGCCCCACTCTCCAGGAAGGAGTCCAAGGAGCCAGTAGAAGCTTGTAGAGGAACTCTCTCCAGCTGTGTGAAGTAACAAGGGACCAAAAATAGGCCCTCACAATTGCAGAGCACCTCCCTGTCCAGATTTCTCCTCGGAGAGTGATGGATGGCCATCTTGAACAGGGCTGAGGAGGGCTATTGACTTTGTGGGGCCACAGATAGTCTGTACTGTTCACAACACGTGTTGAGATTTTGATTCCAAAAATGAAAAAGAGGAACTACAATCTTGCATGTTGAAGGTAAGAATGTGCCAGAGCCTTTCATGGGGATGTGGGAGGGAAAGGCAGGTGTTGGAGACATCAGTGAATTGCATCAACAATTATGCCCATACTCAAGATATGGGACAACAGTTCATAAGAGGGAACATTTGTAGGTATAAATTGGTGAAATCCTTACCCACATCCAATAAACTACACAGCCATAAAAACTGAACCCTCCTAAGGTCTAGTTTTATTAAGAGAGTAATTCAAACATAACATGATATAAATCCCAGTCTTTTAACTCTTCTCCCCAGGCACAGTTGCTCTTAAGGCTCTTTTGTTAGGGCTCCACCTCCCTTATATTCAGGTGGAGTTTAATGGGTGGCACCTGCATCAATGAGTAAACAATGATGAAGCTACAGTTCAGGCAGGATTCCAACACCCACAAACAGGGTGGGGCTGCAAAACAATCCTGTCATCCTTACAGGAGATTATTAATGAGGAAAAGAAAGAAAGGAGGGGTTTCCTGCAGAGGTGTATCTTAAAGATGCATTTGAAGGAGGAAACTGGGTGCTTAGAAAAGGACTGTGGCATAAGGCAAGATTTAAAAAAAAGGTGCGGAATCAGAGAAGGGAGAAATGAGGGGAAAAGTAAGGCATGTTGCTTAGGAAGAGTTTGTGGTGTGGAGAGGGTCCTGGTAAATAAGATCTGAGAAGTGGGTGTGAGATTGTGGTTGGGGCTTGAAGAGGAGAATGGAACTCTTTAATTTGGTGTAATAAAGACAGGAAGCCAATAGAGGGATTCAAGAATTGAAGTGGCTGGAGCAGTGGGAGAGAAAGGTGACTCTAGTAGGGTGGTTTTTCACACCAATTTCAGGGTATGTCTACACTATGAAATTAGGTCGAATTTATAGAAGCCGGTTTTATAGAAATCGGTTGTATACAGCCGATTGTGTGTGTCTCCACATAAAATGCTCTAAGTGCTCTAGTCGGCGGACCGCGTCCACAGTACCGAGGCTAGTGTCGACTTCTGGAGCATTGCACTATGGGTAGCTATCCCACAGTTCCTGCAGTCTCCGCTGCCATTGAAATTCTGGGTTGAGATCTCAATGCCCGGATGATGCAAAACAGTGTCGCGGGAGGTTCTGGGTACATGTCGTCAGGCCCCTCCCCCCTCGTCACAGCAACGGCAGACAATAGATTCGCACCTTTTTACCTGGGTTACCTGTGCAGACAACATACCACGGCAAGCATGGAGCCCGCTCAGCTCACCGTCACCATATGTCATCTGGGTGCCGGCAGACGTGGGACTGCATTGCTACACAGCAGCAGCTGCTAACTGCCTTTTGGCGGTAGACGGTGTAGCATGACTAATAGCAGTGGGGCTGGCAGCCATAGGGCTGCATTGCACCAGCCCCTTGCCTTTTGGTAGAAGATGGTATATTATGACTGGTATCCGTCGTCGTCGTACTGCAGTGACTGTCAATCATGGGCACCTGGGCAGACATGCTACTGTGTCGATGATGATGGCTATCAGTCGTAGTATGCTATTTTCTGCCAATTGCCCAGTATTGTCTCCTAAGCACCCAAAAGAGGCCGAGGGTGATCTGGGTGCTGGCAGACGTGGGGCTGGCAGATGTGGGGCTGCATTGCTACATAGCAGCAGCCCCTTGCCTTTTGGTAGGAGATGGTATATTACGACTGGTATCCATTGTCATCGTACTGCAGAGGCTATCAGTCATGCTGTACCGTCGGCTGCCAGCTTAAGATGTAAAAAATAGATCTGTTCTGTATTCATTTGCTTCCTCTCCCTCTGTGAAATCAACGGCCTGCTAAACCCAGGGTTTTCAGTTTAATCTTTGGGGGGACCATTCTGTGTGACAGTTGTTTGTGTTTCTCCCTGATGCACAGCCACCTTTCTTGATTTTAATTCCCTGTAGCTGTACGCCATGTCGTCACTAGGCCCGCCCTCCCTCCTTCTCCTGGTCCGTCAGATACTAGTTTCGCGCCTTTTTTCAGACCAGGCGCCATAGCTAGCACTGGGATCACGGAGCCCGCTCAGATCACCGCGGCAATTATGAGCACTATGAACACCACGTGCATTGTCCTGGAGTATATGCAGAGCCAGGACATGCCAAGGCGAAACCCGGACCAGCCGAGAAGGTGATTGCAGCGCGGCGAAGAGAGTGATGAGGAAATTGACATGGACATAGACCTCTCACAAGGCACAGGCCCCAGCAATGTGGAAATCATGGTGTTACAGGGGCAGGTTCATGGCGTGGAACGCCGATTCTGGGCCCGGGAAACAAGCACAGACTGGGGGGACCGCATCGTGCTGCAGGTGTGGGACGATTCCCAGTGGCTGCGAAACTTTCGCATGCATAAGGGCACTTTCATGGAACTTTGTGACTTGCTTTCCCCTGCCCTGAAGCGCCAGAATACCAGGATGAGAGCAGCCCTCACAGTTGAGAAGCGAGTGGCGATAGCCCTGTGGAAGCTTGCAACGCCAGACAGCTACCGGTCAGTCGGGAATCAATTTGGAGTGGGCAAATCTACGGTGGGGGCTGCTGTGATCCAAGTTGCCAGGGCAATGAAAGACCTGGTGATATCAAGGGTAGTGACTCTGGGCAACATGCAGGCAACAGTGGATGGTTTTGCTGAAATGGGATTCCCAAACTGTGGTGGGGCAATAGACGGAACCCATATCCCTATCTTGGCATTGGAGCACCAAGCCACCGAGTACATAAACCGCAAGGGGTATTTTTCAATGCTGCTGCAAGCCCTGGTGGATCACAAGGGACGTTTCACCAACATCAACGTGGGATGGCCGGGAAAGGTACATGATGCTTGCGTCTTCAGGCACTCTGCTCTGTTTCGAAAGCTGGAGGAAGGGACTTTCTTCCCGGACCAAAAAGTAACCGTTGGGGATGTTGAAATGCCTATCGTGATCCTTGGGGACCCAGCCTACCCCTTAATGCCATGGCTCATGAAGCCGTACACAGGCAGCCTGGACAGGAGTCAGGACCTGTTCAACTATAGGCTGAGCAAGTGCCGAATGGTGGTGGAATGTGCATTTGGACGTTTAAAAGCGCGCTGGCGCAGCTTACTGACTCGCTCAGACCTCAGCAAAAAGAATATCCCCATTGTTATTGCTGCTTGCTGTGCGCTCCACAATATCTGTGAGAGTAAGGGGGAGACATTTATGGCGGGGTGGGAGGTTGAGGCAACTCGCCTGGCCGCTGATTACGCGCAGCCAGACACCAGGGCGGTTAGAGGAGCACAGCAGGGCGCGGTGTGCATCAGAGAAGCTTTGAAAACGAGTTTTGTGACTGGCCAGGCTACGGTGTGAAACTTCTGTTTGTTTCTCCTTGATGAACCCTCCGCCCCCCCCCCCCACCCGGTTCACTCTACTTCCCTGTAAACCAACCACCCCCACCCTCCCCTCCCCACTTCGAGCACCGCTTGCAGAGGCAATAAACTCATTGTTATTTCACATTCATGCATTCTTTATTAATTCCTCACACAAGTAGGGGGATAATTGCCAAGGTAGCCTGGGATGGGTCGGGGAGGAGGGATGGAAAAGGACTCACTGCATTTTAAAACTTTAACTCTTATTGAAGGCCAGCCTTCTGATGCTTAGGCAACCGTGTGGGGTGGAGTGACTGGGTGACCAGAGGCCCCCGCACCGTGTTCTTGGGCGTCTGGGTGAGGAGGCTATGGAACTTGGGGAGGAGGGCTGTTGGTTACACAGGGGCTGTAGCGGCGGTCTCTGCTCCTGCTGCCTTTCCTGCAGCTCAACCATACGCTGGAGCATATCAGTTTGATGCTCCAGCAGACGGAGCATTGACTCTTGCCTTCTGTCTGCAAGCTGACGCCACCTATCATCTTCAGCCCGCCACTTGCTCTTTTCATCCCGCCATTCAGCCCGCCACCTCTCCTCTCGTTCATATTGTGCTTTTCTCATGTCTGACATTGACTGCCTCCACGCATTCTGCTGTGCTCTATCAGCGTGGGAGGACATCTGGAGCTCCGTGAACATATCGTCCCGCGTCCTCAGTTTTCTCTTTCTAATGTTCACTAGCCTCTGCGAAGGAGAAACATTTGCAGCTGGTGGAGGAGAAGGGAGAGGTGGTTAAAAAAGACACATTTTAGAGAACAATGGGTACACTCTTTCGTTACAAGGTCGCATTTTTCCTCTGCCTGCCGGTTTGGTATGAAAGATCACTCACACAGTGCCAGGCAACAGATTTCGGCTTGCAGCCAGCCATGGTAATCCACAGTCTTTTGGCTTTTTTAACCTTCTTAACATGTGGGAATGGTTTCAAACAGCAGCGCATTTCCCATATCAAGGATGAATTGGGTTGGCCATTTAAAATGGGTTTTCAATGTAAAAGGAGGGGCTGCGGTTTCCGGGTTAACATGCAGCACAAACCCAAGTAAACCACCCCCCCACACACACACACGATTCTCTGGGATGATTATTTCACCCCTCCCCCCACCGTGTGGTTAACAGCGGGGAACATTTCTGTTCAGAAGAGCAGGAATGGGCACCTCTGAATGTCCCCTTAATAAAATCACCCCATTTCAACCAGGTGACCGTGAATGATATCACTCTCCTGAGGATAACAAAGAGAGATAAGGAACGGATGTTGTCTGCATGCCAGCAAACACCGGGACCATACGCTGCCATGCTTTGTTATGTAATGATTCCAGACTACGTGCTACTGGCCTGGCGTGATAAAGTGTCCTACCATGGCGGACGGGATAAGGCAGCCCTCCCCAGAAACCTTTTGCAAAGGCTTTGGGAGTACATGAAGGAGAGCTTTCTGGAGATGTCCCTGGAGGATTTCCGCTCCATCCCCATACACGTTAACAGACGTTTCCAGTAGCTGTACTGGCCGCGATTGCCAGGGCAAATTAATCATTAAACACGTTTGCTTTTAAACCATGTGTAATATTTACAAAGGTACACTCACCAGAGGTCTCCTGTGTGCCCTCAGGGTCTTGGGTGAGTTCGGGGGTTACTGGTTCCAGGTCCAGGGTGACAAACATATCCTGGCTGTTGGGGAAACCGGTTTCTCCGCTTCCTTGCTGCTGTGAGCTACCTACATTACCTCCATCCTCATCTTCCTCGTTCCCCGAACCCTCTTCCCTGTGTGTTTCTCCATTGACTGAGTCATAGCACACGGTTGGGGTAGTGGTGGCTGCACCCCCTAGAATGGCATGCAGCTCCGCGTAGAAGCGGCAAGTTTGCGGCTCTGCCCCGGACCTTCCGTTTGCTTCTCTGGCTTTGTGGTAGGCTTGCCGTAGCTCCTTAATTTTCACGCGGCACTGCTGTGTGTCCCTGTTATGGCCTCGGTCCTTCATGGCCTTGGAGACCTTTTCTAATACTTTGCCATTTCTTTTACTGCTACGGAGTTCAGCTAGCACTGATTCATCTCCCCATATGGCGAGCAGATCCCGTACCTCCCGTTTGGTCCATGCTGGAGCTCTTTTGCGATCCTGGGACTCCATCACGGTTACTTGTGCTGATGAGGTCTGAGTGGTCACCTGTGCTCTCCACGCTGAGCAAACAGGAAATGAAATTCAAACGTTCGCGGGTCTTTTCCTGTGTACCTGGTCAGTGCATCTGAGTTGAGAGTGCTGTCCAGAGCAGTCACAATGAAGCACTGTGGGATAGCTCCCGGAGGCCAATAACGTCAAATTCCGTCCACACTACCCCAATTCCGACCCGCAAAGGCCGATTTTATCGCTAATCCCCTCGTCGAAGGTGGTGTAAAGAAACCGGTTTAAAGGGCCCTTTAAGCTGAAAGAAAGGGCTTTGTCGTGTGAACGTGTCCAGGCTTAATTCGATTTAACGCTGCTAAAGTCGACCTAAACCCGTAGTGTAGACCAGGCCTCAGATAGGAAAGGCACATAGGTTAGTGAAATAGACGTTAGATAGGAAAGACAGGAGAGGGCTATAGTTAGTCAAGGATACAGGGATTAGGAGCAATGTTCCCTCTAACTTTTTGTATATCCATGTGCGGAATGAATCTTGTTATGTGCACCAATATGGAGGTAATGTGTGGCGGGGATAGGGTTGAGGATTCGGAGTGGGGGGGGGGGCTCAGGGCTGGGGCAGAGGGTTTGGGTGTGTGGGGGGGGTGAGAGCTCTGGCTGGGGGTGAAGGGTTTGGGGTGTGGGACAGGACTCAGGGCTAGGGGGGAGAGTTGGGCTTGGGGTGCAGGGGGATGAGGGGTTTGGGGTTCAGGGTGTCCCAGGGCCAGAGAGCTCCCCTCCCCACTCCCACCCCCCAGGGCGAGTTCTCTGGCCCCAGCCCTCTCCCCGCTGGCAGCAGCTCCGGGGCCGGGGGAGAGGCCCATGGCAGCCCTGCACGCCCCAACTTGCTCCCTCCCTGTCCACCCCCTACCTCTCCCTCTCCAGACCTCTGTGGCTGCGCACCTGCATGGCCCTTTATAGCCTGTTACGTGGCAGCACAGCTTAGAGGTAATTTAGATTAGGAGGGGAAAAATAAAAATTCTGTTTTAGAGACCCTGTTTGAAATGGGGGCTGGACTTGCAAGTAGAAATGCCAGAGGCAGCTAGAGATAAAAGACTAAATGAAGCAGCTGAGTGCAGAGAAGTAGAAGATACTGGAACAAATTATTAAATCAATTTGTAAGCCCCTAAAGGATAACAGGATTATAAGTAATAGCCAACATGGATTGTCAAGAACAAATCATGCCAAATCAGTCTAATTTCCTTCTCTGACTGGGTTACTGGCCAAATGGAAAAGGCGAAAGCTGTATATGTGATACATCTTGATTTTAGTAAGGCTTTTGACACACTCCCACAGGACATTCTCATAAATTAGGGAAACATGGTTCAGATAAAATTACTATAAAGTGGGTGCAGGGTTGGTGCAAGATCATACTAAAAGAGTAGTAATCAATGACTTACATTCCTCCCATTTTGGTAGCATCTAGTGCAGTGTTTTCCCCAGGAATTGAAATTAGGGGGGGTGTTTGAATTTACGGGGGGGGGAGGGAGGTCAGGGCTGATGAAGAATGAGACCGTGAGGGTGAAGGTGGGCTGTATAGCACCATAGTAAAAACTGAAAACTGTTTCATGACCATTAGATTTAACTCATGTTTTGAAATCATCACACAAATTAAAGTTGGCTATTCGAGCATTCTATGAAGCATGACATCTACATCCTCCTTGGTTTCTTGTTATAATTTGCACAACTCTGTTAATGAACTTCTTGAATGCAATGCGTTCATCTTTAGTGGCTTCTCATGTGTCCAGCACTTCCATTCCTTCAATTGATAGGCTCATTAGTTCATTCACATGGTCAGACAGAAGGCGACTTCTTTCAGAACACAAAATCTATTCAATGATGAAAAAGAACACTCAACTGTAGCTGTTGTAACTGGGAGTATCAAGAGCTGCATTCCTACTTCTTTCATACCAGGAAACATAGCATAAAGATCGGGTCGAGCCACTAGTGATGATAAAAAAGAAGCTGAAGTCAAATCTTCATTCATTCGTCGTATGAAATTCCACTCTGTCTTCAAATTTTCTATTCTGTCCTGAGCAGATGGCAGCCCCATTGCTGGTAGTGTCTCACTTCACTCAACTGTCAGTGTTTTATAGGACAGGCATCAGTAAAAGCTATGTAGAGGTTGAGTAGAATCTAGAAGACGCTATTGTAGATTTTTAAGAATAAGGTCTGTGTACTTTTTCAGTTGTCTTAAACACTTCTTGTCCACTTCACTTAAGGATTCAATATAAATGCCTTCATTAGTCAACTTCTGGACTGAAGTCTTTGCTTCTTCCAGTATTTTTTCAATGGATAGCTCTCTGTTCCAAATGTAGCTTCTATTGCTGGACAAAGATCTACTACTGTTGCAGCAGATGCCTGAATGGCATTGTTTAATGACCCAAGTGGTTTCAACAGTAGACTTACAAGAGAGAGAACTGCAATAGTCTTCTCTGAACATAGTAGCAAAAGTAATCCACTAGCCTCACTACTTAGATTCATCCCATCTTGGTAGATACTTTCCAAAGCCAGTAATAATGGCTGGAGTAATTTTAAGACAACAGCCAAGGATCGCTCATGAGAAGGCCAGAGGGTTTTCCCAAGTTGGACTAATTTGAACTTCAGTCCCAGTGTATCTTCTATATTTTCCAAGATATTCAGTCTTTTTGGACTCTTGCTGAAAAAAGAATATAATGAAGACATTAAATTTATAGCTTTTTAAATGTATTTTAAAGAGTCTGCAGCTTGTACTAGCGCTAGTTGGAGTAGATGGCCTCTGCAGTGTGTATAGGAGAGATTAGGATTACACTTTTCTCTGAGCAAAGCTTGTACTCCACCATGTCTTTCAGAGACGTTTGCAGCTCCATCAAATGCACAAGGAGCCATCTGTTTGGGGTCCAAGTCACAAGCATTTAACTCTTCTAAGATGTGGGTTGTCACAGATGCAGCCGATGTGTCTTCTATAACTTGAACATCTAGAAATGCATCTACTGGCCTACCACTGACATCAAGATAACGTACACAATGACTTAATACTTGCCCATTTGCATCGGTGCATTCATCAGCCATGTATGCACATTTTTTGAATGTGGTGAGAGAGTTCTTCACTTTTTCACTGTTGAGTCTTTCACTGTTGCACCATATGCTTCTAGCCAGTGAGTTGAGTTTCTTGCAGAAAGATAGTGAGCATCTGCTGGTCTTGTTCGGAACCAGTGTTCAACTTCAGGATGAACAAGTGACAATGCACTTAACATTGGCCTCCAGTTTGTAGTGTGTGGTATCTCTTCCTTAAATAGAAAGTATGATGCCACACCCATGTTTGTTCGCATGTCTCTTGTGGTTCCAACCAGCTCACAGTGATTTCAGCTGAGCTCTCAGTGCGGGAACCTTGCTGCTAGTGCAGACTGGGGCCTCTCTTCCACTAAGGACTTGCAAGTTAGTGCGCAATAAAGGAGCCCTATGTGCACTAGCTCACTCCCCATCCACACTGGCAAGGCACTGCACCTCGACGAGTGGAATAACGTTTGCTGCGCCCCTGCTGGAATGCCGTGGCGCCAGTGTGGACGACCTGTCCTGTTAATGCGCTCTGATCGGCCTCCAGAAGTGTTCCACAATGCCTGTTCTAGCCATTCTGGTCATGACTTTGAACTCTACTGCTCTGCCCTCAGGTGACCCGCCCTTTAAATTCTCTGGGAATTTTGAAAATCCCCATCTTGTTTGCTCAGCCCGGCGTGGCGTGGAGTGCTATCAGCGAATCTTTCCAGGTGACCATGCCTCCACGCGCTAGGCAATCCCCAGTATGGAGCAACGGTGAGGTGCTGGACCACATCAGTGTTTGGGGGGAGGAAGCTGTCCAGTCCCAGCTGTGCTCCAGCCGTAGGAATTACGATACCTTTGGGCAGATATCAAGGGACATGATGGAAATGGGCCATGACCAGGATGCGCTCCGGTGCTGCTCCCATGACCTGCTGTTTCTACAAAGAGCTGGACGTGATACTTGGGGGCAACCCCACCTCCACTCCGAGTACCACCATAGACACTTCAGAGCCCAGTTCAACAAGGCAGGAGGAGGAGCAAAGCAGGAGTGAGTGTGCTGAGGAGGAGGAAGGCACCCCCGAATCCCTAGATGCATGCAGCCAGGAGCTGTTCTCAAGCCAGGAGGAAGGTAGCCAGTTGCGGCGGCCGGTGCTTGGGGAAGGACAAACACCACAGGAGGTTCCCGGTAAGCGGCTTTTATTTTGGAAGTTATTCAGTGCGGGCTCTTGGGGCGAGGAGGATTAGGGCTGCATGCATTCCTAGATGCGGAATAGGATGTTGATGTGCTCTCTCATATCGCAGTAATCGGCCTCAGTGATCTCTTCAAAGGTCTCATCTAGAACTTGGGCAATGCGCTTGCGCAGGTTTCTCGGGAGAACCACCGTGGTTCTTGTTCCAGTAAGGCTAACTTGTCCGCACCACTGTGCCGTGAGGGACAGGAGGACCATTGCTGCACACAGGCAAGATGCATATGG
The DNA here is from genome assembly GCF_013100865.1 of Trachemys scripta elegans. Lineage (NCBI taxonomy): Eukaryota > Metazoa > Chordata > Testudines > Emydidae > Trachemys > Trachemys scripta. Next base: position 90,197,163 of record NC_048299.1, read on the forward strand.
GCCAGGGCGGAAGCCGCATTGCAGTAGAAGACCCTCCCTTTCTTCCCAGGTCACCCTCAGCAGCGAGATATCTTCCAGGATGAACTCCTGTGGAAAATGTGGGGACAGTGTTCAGCATAGGAGCCCCCTGCCGCTGTTGGCTCTCCCCATGGCACAGAAACCCAGAGGACAGTACAGCCATGAAACAATAAGTCACGCTTGACCCTGCGCTTACTCACTATTTTGGGGCTCCCGTGGGTTATGTGCGCTTGCTTTGGGATGGGCAAATTATGCTACGTAGACTGTGCTTGCCCTTAAGTACAGGAGAATCATTGCTCTGTCTGGTGTGAACAATGCTGCCTCTGTTAAGTGTTGGATTTTGCCTTTACAGATGCAACCTTGAGATCTGAGCTGTCCATGTTATCACCGGCCGAAAGACTCCAAAGAATCAGAAAGAGGCCACATAGAAGCAAGGAAGACAAGTTGCATGAAGTAATGCAGCATTCAAGTAATGAAAATCAAAAAGTGCAAGAGTGGTGGGAGAGTGGATGACATAGTGAATATGAGCCAACAGTGTGATGTAGTTGTGAAAACACTACTATTCTGTATTAACAGAAGTCTCATCTGTAAGACCTAGGGTAATTATCCTACACTACTCGGCACAGGTGAGGCCTCAGCCAGAGTACTGTGTCCAGTTCAGCAAAGATGTGGACAAATTGGCGGGTGTTCAGAGGAGAACTGCAAAAATGATAAAACTTGGAAAACATGGCCTATGAAGAAAGGTAAAAAAAAGTAGGCATGGCTGGTCTTGAGAAAAGAAGACTGGGGGGGGGAGGGGGAATCTAATAACATTATTCAAATAGGTTAAGGGCTGTTATACAGAGGATGGGGATCAATCATTTACCATGTCCACTGAAGGAAAGACAAGTAGTAATGGGCAGAATCTGCAGCAAGGGAGATTTTGATTATATATTAGGCAAAACTTTCTAACTATAAGGATAGTTATGCACTGGAATAGGTTTTCACGGGAGGTTGTGGAATCCCCATCACTGGAGGTTTTCAAGAACATGTTAGACAAACACCTCTCAGGGTTAGTTTAGTTTAGGTGTACTTGGTCCTGCCTCAGTTCAGGGGGCTTGACTAGATGACCTCTCAAGGTACCCTCCAGCCCTACAATATTGTGATTCTGTGATTTGGGAACCATCAGCATAGAGATGGTAGCTGAAGCCAGGAGAGTCAGTAAGATGATGAGACATAGACAGAGGAGGACAGGAAAACTAGAACAGTAAAGTGGGGTGGGGGAGGAAGAAAGACAGATTTCATTAAAGATGCTGAAAGTAGTGCTAGGAAAGCTTGGAGGAAAAAAGAGAACACAGAGATGAGAAACTGTCTGAAAGGGAGCCGCAGACATGCTTCACTTAAGCAAGTGCTTAATTCCCATTGAAACTTGAAGTTAAACATGTGATTAAGTGCTGTTCTGAAGAAGGATACTTTCCTGAACTGGGGCCTTAATAGTTACACAATTAAGTAGTTAATTTAGTAGTTATACAATTGTCATCCATTTGTGATTATAATTTACAAGGATTTTGGTAGAAACCAACAGAAAATCTGTCTGGTCCCGGACTTATTTATTCCTGCATTTCTATTTTCTTCTTGTCACATCATGTGTCCAATTTTCCCAGGTAATAATTAATTTTAAACTGGATCATGGAGAATACTAAACTTTCTAAAAAACTAATACTGTTTATTTTTGCCAAACTTTCAAGTGGTTTTCAGCATTATTATAACAACATAGGCATAATGGGCCTGACGATGTTTGGTGCCCTCTGGCCACTTTCTGTTGTCATAGCTGGTCCCAAGCAGCTACAAAACAGCTATAAACCCCCTGGTATAGAGAGGGCCTCTTCCACCATGCACAGACCCAGCTCTACCCCTGCACCTAGGAGAAATGCCAGGAGTAGGCCTTGAGTGGAAGGATGTGTAGCCAGTGTTCTTACACTCCACCTATTTGCCAGCTGCTGCAAGGTCCTCAGAGGCTATGACAGCCAAGCTGCAAGTTAAGGTTGATCTAATATGTGCTGGGGACTTCACTAGCTCTCAGTAGCACCAGAATATAAGAAGTACAAGCCACCACCCCCCTTAGTCCCTGTGCTGGCCTCTGCACTAGTACCAGGATGAATCAGGTCCAATGTTACTGAGAAGACAGCTAGACTTTTCATCTTCTGGTTGAATGTGTTTGCTTGTGTATTGGACTTTTTTGTTTGTTTTCTTGAATCTGGAAAACATGCAAACAAGAGACCAAGTGCACTGCAATTTAATATGCTGACTGAGCAATGGGGAAGAATGAGCTGTGCTGGATCACAGAAAAAGGGCAAAGGTGGAATTAATAGACTGCACCTCTGCAGATCATTGGTTTCAAAGTGACAACCCCAGATGGACAAAGTCATGAAAGGCAGTCTAATGGGAAAAATGGAAACGTTAGTTATAAGCTGTATGTAGAGTCATAATCATAGATTCACAGATTCTAAGGCCAGAAGGAACCATTGTGATCATCTAGTCTGACCTATTTAATGAAGGTCATAGAATTTCCCCAAAATAATTCTCAGAGCATATCTTTTATCAAAAAAAATTGTCAGTGATGGAGAATCCATCACAACCTTTGATAAATTGTTCCAATGGCTAATTACCCTATTAAAAACTTATGCCTTATTTCCAGTCAGAATTTGTCTAGCTTCAACTTCCAGCCACTGGGTTGTGTTATACCTTTCTCTGCTAGACTGAAGAGCCCATTCTTAAATATTTGTTCCCCATATAGGTACTTATGGACTGTAATCAAGTCACCCCTTAATCTTTCTTTGTCAAGCTAAATTGATTGAGTTCCTTGACTCTGTAAGGCATGTTTTCTAATTGGTTAATCATTCTCATGGTTCTTCTCTGAACTCTCTCCAACTAAACAATATCCTTGAATTGTAGACACCAGAACTGGATGCAGTATTCTAGCAGTGGTTGCACCAGTGTCAATTCCAGAGGTAAAAATCTTTTTACTCCTACTTGAGATTCCTCTGTTTATGCATCCCAAAATGACATTTTTTTTGGCCAAAGCCTCACACAGGGAGCTCATGTTCAGCTGATTATCTATCATGACCCTCAAATCTTTTTAAAGTCACGGCTTCCCAGGATAGAGTCCTTCGTCCTGTAAGTATGACCTACATTCTTTGTTCCTAAATGTATACATTTATATTTGGCCCTATTAAAATGCATATTGTTTGCATGAACCCCTTATCAAGCAATTCAGATTGCTCTATCAGTAGCCTCCATCGTCTTCATTATTTACCACTTCCCTAATTTTTGTGTCGTCTGCAAACTTTATAATTTTGTTTTCTCCCATGTCAATGTACCTACATTCTCCTATCACCTAAACATTGGACAGATTGATAGATTTGGTAGAGTTACTAAAACAGAATCTTATGTCGACCTGGCAGTTCAAATATGATCATGGCAAAGACACAAGAATTTCATTGTTTTTGTGTTAGCACCCAAAAGCTCCACTTAGGATCACTCTAAGTGTCTTACCCTCTTTTGGGGTTAACTGGCCCATTAGGAAAGATCACTGCCGATGCAGGGATAGATTTTCCACCTTTATATAAAGCAGGAAATCATTCCTGACTTATTTGTGAGAGGTATGTTAAATGCATGATCATCAAGAATTCATAGGACTTGCTTTGATTGGGTTCTGTAGGGAAACTAGTAGCACTTGAGAGGTTAAATAAACCAGGAAGGTATATTGATGATGTAATATTTTTATCTAACAAACATTTCCTTAATATTAGTATACAAAGAAATATAGGACTTTGGGAAAGCATCTGGATTCAAACTAAATGAGGTCAAACCTGAAACCCTAGCTATAAATGTGCAAGACTCTGAGAAGCCTTTCCTCTAGAAAACATTTGGGTACAAATGGGTAGCACAGTCTATACGATACCCTGGGAATTCAATTCTCAACCTAGAAGAGTGCTATGAAATTAGATGTAAACTCCTACTTCAGGAAATTAAGAGAGATCTGCCATGGTGGAGAGAGTATGCAAATTTCTTGGTTACGAAGAATAGTCGCAGTCAAAAATATTTTGTCAAGGCTATCTTTCTTGTTTCTAAATCTTTCTATGATTGTCTCAGATAAAATTCTAGCCGGAATACAGAAGATGGTGTTAGAATTTATATAGAATAAGGAAAGACCTAGAGTGAGTGCAGATACTTTATACATACCCATTAAGCAGGATGGACTAGCTGTTCCATATGTTATATCAAGTCAACCATCTCAAAGCCGTAATGGATTGGAGCACTTTACCCAGCAAAACACAGCTTTATTGAACAAAATAATTATGGCAGTATAAATATTGCTAGGCTATTAGGGACTAATAAAAAATCATGCCCTCCAGAAGTCTGTACATATCCTTTAGCAAAAGCTACTCTAGGGGTTTGGGCTAGAACTTGACATAAGTTATTTTGCCTCACAAGTGATACCCATTGCAAATAATTCACATCTTAACCCAAATCATGAACCAGAGAGTTTAAGATATTAGGAGAAACATGGCCTGCATAGGGCTGGTCATTTATTCAGTGAAGAAGTTTTTCTAACTTTAACTGGCCCACTCTCCTATGAACCATTACTATCAAGTTAAGCATTATTTTTCTCAACTTTCTAGGAAAGTTGTTTTATACAGAAAAGTGAACTTCAATAGAAGCGATGCCAGCTGGTCAAGTTCTGTTTTTTGTTTCTTTAATTATCAACTTATGCAGACAACTTTCCTAACCCAACCCCCCCCCCCCCAAAAAAAAATTTATAGGACACACTGGAAAAGGATTTGGACAGACAAATTATCTGAGAGGAATGGGATTTGATCTGGAAAAAGAGGCCCAGCTATCTCAGACTGTAGCATGATAAAAGAAAATATCTGTAAGATATTATTTCAGTGGTACCTCACACCAGTCAGGTTAAAATATGAATGGGGAAAGTGTTGGAGAAATTGTGGAGAAAGAGATTTTATGCATATACAGTGGAAGTGTCCAGGGTATTAGGATACAGTCTATAACTAAATATTACAAATTATTGGATAGTTATTACCAAATGATTCTTTGGTTATCCTCCTGGGGCTTCATGGTGGAAAGGGCTACGCACAATGAAAGGAAGAATTAATCTCTCATCTGCTAGTAGCTGGTAGGGCTACTGAGAGCCTGTCACTGGAAAAAGAAAAATAGTGCAACTCAAGATGGTTCAGAAAAATGTGAGATTGTGGAAAAATTAATGTACCAATTATGTATTGAGCAAAATAGATAGAGGACAAATAAATACTTAGATATTGGTTTACCATTTTTTCAACAGTCAAAGTACACTCACCTGCAAAACAAACCACCATACCTGTCCAATTTTTTTTAACATTAATGTTTGACAGACATGCTAGGTTTGTTAAGTGTGTAATTAGAGATTTCACTCAATTTAACAAAATCAGCGGAAACAGCAGGCTTTGGGTAACAGAATGATGCTCACTCTGTAATATGCAATGCCCTCTAAAATAAAGAGATCTGATGTTTATATTACTGTGTAATGCTTCTCTAAACAAAAGCTCACTATTGTAATAGTTATTGTTTTGTGTCTGTTATTTACAGGGCAAGGATTTGTAAATCTGTTAAAACTTACTAAATAAATAAATTCCCAATTTTTTAAAGGGGGGGCAGAACACCCTTCCTTCCTACAGGATGTGTCACATCTCTAGCTGTGTATCTTACTGTATTCCATACCTTCACAGCACCAAGAAATGGCCACCCTAATACAAGAATCCTTCCTTTGGGGTGGGGGTGAGTGAGAATGTTTGGCTTTACTTGGTATTGTGTTATGAAACCTTGACAATGATAAAGGACTATTTGAGTTGGTTCACAGAACAAACAGAGCCCAGTGAATTAGTAAGGATGACAGCAGGCAAGAGAACAGTGTGTGAGGTTTATTTAAAAGTGAACAATAGCAAGGTAGCGAGACACTGATAATCCTAATGGTGCCCGATTTCCTCTACAGTGAATGAAAAACAAAACCTGCCCATAACTGGCTTTCATTTTAATAAAATCAACTGTGCACCAGCAATTAAGGTTTACCTTGAATGGCAGCATTGCACCCTCTCTGTGTGGAAAAAGTGAATGTTTCACCCCTCTCTTGTCAGCAAGTAGCACAAATTTAAAATTATCCCACCCTAATGCTAAATTTTTGCAAAAAAGCTATTCTTCCTAGAGGAACTTCAGGGATTTATCCCATGTTTCTGTGCTGCTGCAAGTTCTTTAAACAGCTTTTCACACTCTTGCTGGTATGACACTTCTGACCAAAAAAAAAAAAAATGCATTTCTCCCTTCTGGCCCTGGAAACAATATACCGAAGGCAAGAAAAATATTATGAAAGAAACTTCTGTGTGATCTATTCCATTGATGTGTTCAATCTTTGGAAACCACTGCACGGGGTAGAGAAATCCTTACCAAATCAAGTTTTTTTTATCTTTTTTCTTATGCTATAGTGTAATGTAAATTCAATGCCTCATTGAACCTGACACTTCACAAGTGTCTTGTTCTACTTGACCGTGTGCTTTTTATTTCTGTCTTTCTTTAGTCACTGCAGAAAATTAAACACTAAACTACAAATCCATTTTTAACAAGCTTTCAGTGACATCCTGATTATAAAGAACAGTACTCACAGAGAACTGATATGTTCACAACAGGAAGAACGCTTCATTGCAGTAACCTTGCAACTTTTTGAACACATCATTAGATCCCGCCCCATTCTTAAAAGAAAAACAAGTAATTTGCAAATGACTGCAAACTTTTTGGGGCGGCAACTGCAAAGAAGTTATAATAATATAATATCTCTTCCATCTCTAACTGTTGTGATCCTGTGAAGTTTAAGAACTTGTCACTATTAGATTATATACATACACTCTAAACTAATTTCTTTGATTAAAAATCAGTCTTTACAGTGCCTAAATTGTTATAACCGCCTATGATTTTTCATGATTTTTACTTCATTATGAAAGCATAGGTCAACATTCTGGGCCTATTTTTTAAATGTCTTTTGTCATCTGACTTTTCAGCATCACAAGTTTATTATCCACTTAATTTTCAGATTTCCACATTGACTCTATCCTCTTACTGCTATTCTATCCTATCAAATCCTACCTAGTCAAGTGCAGCACACTTGTTTCCGGAGTTTAAAATAGTTGAGTTATTAGATGCCATCTTCTAAAACAGAAGTCCCCAAACTGTGGGGTGTGCCCCCCCCCCAGGGGTTGTGTGGAGGAATGTTCGGGGGGCAGGGGTGGGCAGGACCAGCTCCCTCAGAGGACAGGGAGAAAGGACAGGCCACTCCGCCCCAGCCCCGCTCCAGCCCCACCCCCAACTCCTGCACCTGACCTTGGCCTCAGCACAGCTCCGCACTGGGAAAGGGTCCTGGCTGCTGGCCCCCACTGTGGCCAGGCTATGGCTCTGCTCCCAGCCCCAGCCTGCAGCTCCATTCCTGGCCCAGGGCCCAGGCCGGGTGTGGGGGCAGGAACACAGCCACACCCACCTGCAGGCCGCCACGGCTCCGTCCCTGGACCCAGACCCACTCCCAGATGCAGCCCCAGCCTTGGCCCCTTACCCCTATCCGTGCCTCCACCTCCTGAGCCACGGCCCTGCTTCTGACCCTGACTCCAAGGGGGTGCAGACAGGGGGGCATGGACAAAGGGGTAGGGGGCATAACCTTCAAAAGTTTGGGGACCTCTGTTCTAAAAACTATTTGCTTTAAAGGTGCCCAGTGGTTAAGCCTGATATATGACTCAGCTGCAAGTTAGCTCAGAACTGTTGCTCTTCAGATCCAGGATGGAAGATCTTTCTGAGCATCTGTGGTCATGATCTCAAGGAAATTGTATTCCATAATCAAGTTTGAAATCTGGTCTGAACATCTCTTCTCTAATGGGATTTTAATCATTTTAACTTTAAATGCTAAGTTCATTACATTTGCTAGCCTTCCATTGTTGGTTTTTTCTACAATGAAAGCCATATCTTTCAGATGCTTCAATTTGTGTGGTGTGCATCAAACTTCTGCAAAAACACCTTTGTGTGTTGTATCTTTCTGCTTCTGAGCAGGTTTGTAAATGTATTTTAATATCAATAGCTGTGCTTGTTTCTGTATGTAACAAAAAAAGTTTCTGCTTAACATTTTCAGTTCCATCTGTTATAAAACTATTACACGTAAAATGTTTTCTTAATCATTCTTCCATTTATGTTGCTATTTCTTTGTCAATGTAACAGTTCTCATATTAGGAAAAAGTTACTAAATGTTCAACCATGATGATTACATCAATGAGGCCAACAGCCAACTCTGACACCACCTACTTTAAAGAACTCAGAAGACCTTGCACTACAATTCACACAAGAATTTCAGGATATCAAATCCTCCCCCCACAACAAAGCCAAGAGAAACTCTACAACCACATTCCCCATGAATGCACTGCAGGGTCCTTCTACGTGCTTCCCAAGATAAACAAACAAGGAACCCAGGTATCGTATCTGATCATAGCACTCACCGCACAAAAGGCCAGTTTTCTCCAGGAAACAACTGACTTCTTCCAGAAATGCCACAACATTAACAACCTCCCTTAGAACACTATATACATAAACATCCTTCACTATGATGGCATCACTGCCTGCCTCAAATATCTACCAGACTATAGATAGCGGACAGATACCTGCCCCAAACACATTGCCAACCTCATCTAGTGAATCCTCATCTATAACTATTTTACATTCAACAACAAACACTTTACCCAAACTCTGTAAACAGCCATGGGTGCTAGAATAGCTTCCCAATATGCCAGCATCTTCATGGGCCACCTCAAGGAAGAATTTCTGGACGAATGGACCAGGAAACCAATGATATACCTGTAATACATCGGTCATATTTTCACCCTCTGGACAGATGACCTAAACTCCTTCATAGATATCCATCACAACTTCAACCACCCATCCATCTCCCTCACCCATCAAACTCCCTCTAGAACACTCCCACCCCAGCATCAATTTCCAGGACTTCACAGTCAGCTTCAACAGTTGAATCCTACAGACAACTATACACAAGAAACCTGTGGATAACCAATTATTGCCCAAGTGGCTAACTATGTGGGGAGATGGACTTTGTTAACCCTCAGTTTGAGGTAAAATTAATGAATGTCCGTCCCAGAATTTTGTTTGTCCTGAGGCGTCTCCCTATTTCTATTCCTCAAATTTATTTTTAAAAATTCGCTAATATTTTCAGAATGTTCTTTTGGGGTATAGGCAAGAAACCTAGACTGGCTCTGAACAAATTATAGCTCCCCCATCTCTGGGAGGATTTCATTTTCCCAACTTGGAAAATTAGATCTCCTTTTTGTTAAACCAGGCATTTTGTGTGTTGAGATTGACCAAAAATTGATATACCGTCTCCCCCTTTCAGGCATTGTAGGATCAAATTATTATAGATTTGATGGCTCCAGAACATCCACAATAACAGCTGTGAAGCAAGCTTGGTCAAACTTGGGTGGAGAGTTCTGCTTCCATCCATTCTTCCACATTGAGGGGGCCCTATGGAATAATCCAGTCCTTAAAAGTGGTGGCAAAACCTTGATGGGGAGAGATTGAATGGACTGACGAATTATGATTGTGATGTAGCTAATCAACAATTTAAACCATTTGTAGATCTTCAGCAACAATTCGACTTTCCCTGCACCAGAGCATGGAAATATCTCCAGGAAAGCATTTACATATGAATGTCATTGGACCAGATGCATTGAACTCCAGAACCTTTATTACTTTGGAGGAAAACTTCATGGATTTATTCAGCTTTTTTATTCTGTCCCAAAAAAAAAAATCTGCCAAAGATTGATAACACTGCTCTATAGCCAAAATGCTTCTGAAATAAATGTAGTCAAACTTTACTAATTCTGGGTCACTGAGAACGAAAACGATGCTTAAAATTGTTGATTGGCTCTAGTTTTCAAGATATGCTATTGGGTCAGTATATATGACTCTTGACTTGGGAATGGCGGAGGATAAGTGAGTTATAAAGGGAAGGGATCTCAATTTAAACCAGAAATGACTAAAATACATCTTTGACTGGATCTATGAATAAATCTATGACTGGGTTTGGACAGTACTTGCTTTTTAGGCAAAACAATGAATGATGCAATCTGAAGCTGGTATTGCGTCATACATGATATGAATTGCGTCATGTTATTCCCAGTGGTTGAACAGGAAAAGGAAATCTCTGCCTTTTGCAGTGCCAATGATTTGGAGAGAGCCAACAGATCATACCAGCAATTGTTACTTCTGCATGGTGCCTCCAGTTGGGAAAGGTGTGTCAAAGAAGAAAAAGTGGACTGTGCATTATCCAAACTTTCCATCAGCTATACGCCCAGTACCCCACAGAGAAGGACTGCTGGTTCCTGATGCACCAGAATCATTCTCACTTGAGTCAGACGAGGAAGAGGATGAAACTTCTGGTCCTGAACCATCGATGTCACAGGACCCACATTTTCTCCCATCATTCTTCTCTGAACCACACCTCATAACACAAGGTGAACTGAATGACCTTGTCAGGGATTTGGAACTACCCAAGAGTAAGGCAGAGCTGCTGGGCTCCAGACTACAGCAGTGGAATCTCCTGGCAGATGATGTTAGGGTTTCCATGTTCCGTGACCATCAAAAGGATCTTGTCCCATTCTTCTTCATGGAAGGTGATCTTGTAGCCTGCAACAACATCGATGGTGTGATGGCAGCCCTCAACATCGTTCATGATCCAGATGAGTGGAGACTGTTCACTGATTCATCGAAGACCAGTCTTAAAGCTGTTTTACTGCAAAATGGCAATGTTTTGCCATCAATTCCAGTTGGTCATGCAGTCCATATGAAGGAAACCTATGACAACATGAAACAACTTTTGAGGTGCATAAACTATGACCAACATCAGTGGCAGCTTTGTGGCGATTTGAAGGTTGTTGCTCTCTTGCTTGGTCTGCAGATAGGATACACAAAGTACTGTTGTTTTCTCTGCGAATGGGATAGTCGTGCAAGAGATTCCCACTACATCAACAAAGATTGGCCACTCAGACAGTCATTGGAGCCTGGGAGGAAAAGTGTTCAGCATCCACCACTTGTTGAATCAAGGAAGATTTTGTTACCACCCTTACACATCAAGCTGGGTCTGATGAAGAACTTTGTCAAGGCCATAAACAAAACACAAGCAGCTTTCAAGTACCTCCGTGGAAAATTTCCAAGGTTAAGTGAAGCTAAGATAAAGGAAGGTGTCTTTGTTGGTCCTCAGATTCGTGAACTTCTTCGAGACTATGCATTTGACCATGCACTGCGTGGCAAGGAAAAGACGGCATGGAAAGCCTTCCAGTTAGCGGCAATAAATTTTCTCGGAAACAACAAGGCAGACAACTACAGGTTGTTGGTGGAAAACCTCCTCAAGGCATACAAAAGCCTTGGTTGCAACATGTCACTAAAGATACATTTTTTGCACTCTCATCTAGATTTTTTTCCACCAAACTGCGGAGCAGTGAGCGACGAGCACGGCGAGCGATTTCACCAGGACATTGCAACAATGGAGAAACGCTATCAGGGCAAATGGAGCCCATCAATACTTGCAGACTATTGCTGGACAGTGACAAGAGATGCTCCATTTAATGAATACAAGAGACAAGCCAAGAAGCGCCGAGTAGACATTGAATAGGACTAAACTATGTACATAATAGTTTTTTGCCTTTTGTTTCATAATAAATTTTATTTATATAACCCTTTTGCTGGTTTTTAAAGTGTCACATAAACAGGACAGGTGAAATATCATCATGTAAAGCAACCATAAACACATGAAAAGACCTGGGTTTACAATTTATGATTAAAACTCTACTATCTACACAACATACATAGACATAAAATGTAAAAACTTAAATATCTTAAACAGTAGCCAATCAGTTGTTTTAATTGTCATATTTGAATTCAGCACATCAAAATACATAACAAATAGCACATTTTATCTCTGAAGCAGATGACTTCTCAAAAATTGTAGACCAGTGTAATTTGAGACTTCCTTGGAATAGAGATTTGGATACACAACCATCTCCAACCTAATGGAATACATTTGTATCTAATGTTTAAAAAGCAACTATAGGTTAGAGAATATGGCTTATTCACTGAAAGACACTTTTTCCAAAATACTGGTCCCCACATCGGGTAATGGGCAAATAAATGCTGACTGCAGTTGGAAATTTAACTCCCTCAGTGTTATATTAGCTTATATGTTTTGGGTTGCCCCTGTATCAACAATTTCTGAAATGAGGTGGATCAAAAGACCAATTTAATATTTGATGCTAAATTAGGGTTACCATAATTTAATTTAAAAAAAGGAGGACACTCCACAGGGCCCCGGTCCCGCCCCTTCCCCACCACCAGCCCCACCCCAACTCCGCCCCTTCCCCAAAGTCCCCGCCTCAACTCTGCCCCCTCCCCTGAACGCTCCGCCCCCTGCTCCTCCCCCTCCCCTGCTTCCCGCGAATCAAATGTTTGTGGGGAGCCTGAAACGGAGGCAGCAGGTAGGCTGGGGCGCGGCCCAGTCCGGTCGAGCGGCTCCCTCCAGCGGCCGGCCGGCCCAGGCCAAGAGGCTCGGGCCCCAGCGTCTCCCGCGTGGCTTGGCTTGGCTCAGGCCCTGGGGCGCTGGTCCCCGGCCGAGCACCCCCGGCCCGGCCGAGCACCGCCGGCCCAGCGCCCCTGGCTGAGCACCGCCGGCCCCTCCCTCCTTATTTTCCCGGACATGTCCGGCTTTTTGGGATTTCCTCCCGGACGGGGATTTGAGGCCCAAAAAGCCGGACATGTCTGGGAAAAACCGGACATATGGTAACCCTATGCTAAGTTGGAGCCCTCCCACTTAATGTTCACTCTTGGATATATTCCTGATACATGAAGATTATCTGATAATAAGGCAGTGTGGTTTCAATGTGCAGCTTTGGTTGCTTTAAAAAAAAAAATCCTACAAAAATGGAAAAATTGATCCCTACCAAATATTAATGCCTGGCTCAGTGATACAGCCGACCTTACAGCTACCAAATGACTGGCATTATGCAGAAAGAGAATGACTGAAAACAATTAAGCTGACCTTTTAGAGGTCTATGATTAACATGGACCCTGAGGATAGATGTTGTTTCCCTTCCCCTCCCTTTATCTACTTTGTATATTATAATGATTCTTATATTTTGGTATATTTGTTGTATTTGGGAAAATAAAAAAATTATTAATAAATCCCATTGATCACTAAACACTTCTCTTCACAGATTCAGTAATCATCCCAGACATACTAAGAAATCTGTTGTTTGCAACCCGGCACTCAAATACCACAGAATATGCTCTGAGGAAAAAATCCAGGAGACATACCTTAACACACTTAAAACCGCCTTCACTACACCAGGATAGTCCATCAGAGCAGCACACTGACTCACAGAACAGGTTCCCCAAATACTCTGCTTCAATACAGGGGAAAAACTACCTCCCGCACCCTTAGTTGTCACTGTCCACCCCACACTGGAACCCATATGGGCTATCATCAAACAAGTACAACCCATACTCAATAGGGACAACTTCCTGGAAAAAAACAAACAAACAAAAAAAAACCCAAAAAAACCACACCAATATGTTTCTGCAATCCCCACATCTGGCCTCCAAACAACCTCCCAGCCTTGCCAAGCTCATCATCAGAAGCAAGCTCCCTTCAGACCAAGACTCATCGAGTCAAAGCGGCATCAAACCTTGCCAGAACAACAGATGCAAAACCTGAAGCCATATCTCCACTGCTACAGTGAGGAACATACCCCACAGCACACCTTTCACCACATGTGGTACCTCATCCAGTGCACTACATACCCCAATAACAACTATGTGGGTGAAACGAGACAATCATCATGCTCTTGAATGAACACTCAAGCTACATCTACATTACAGCTTATGTTGGCATAACTTGTCATTCAGAAGGGTGAATAAATCACCCCGAGAGACATAAGACACACCAAAACAAGCAACGGTGTGGACAGCACTACGTCCAGGTGAGAGTTTCTCCTGCCACCATAGCTACTGCTGCTCATGGGGGCTAAAGTAGTTAACTTGACAGAAGAGCTCTCTCCCATCCGTTTAGAGTGGCTATATTCAAGAGCTTACAATAGCACAGCTGGACTGATGCAGCTGCACCACTGTAAAAGTCTCTAGTGGATTATGCTCAATACACTGTAACCCATTAAACCTCCTTTGTCCTATGACTGCATAGGTATTAACTGCCCACTTCGCCTTGAATGGTCTATTCCACGTGTACTATCTCCTTATTAAGCTTAACAATCTGTCCCACCTTTGTATTTAGCAGTGACAGTCAAATGAGAGTATCTTTCTTAGAACTGAAAAAGAGCTTGGTGTATGCTCAAAACCTTGTCTCTCTCACCATCAGAAGTTGGTCCAATAAAATATATTTATTACCTCACCCACCTTGTCTCTCTAATATCTTGGGACAAACACTGCTACAAAAACACTGCATACATAAAACTGCTAGGACACTAAAGGCTGCCAGCTACTAAGAGCTGAAGGGAAATGCTTGACCTATATCTTCCACCAAACATGTATTTTAAGCTTTGTTACTTGCATGTATATACCACCACAGCCTTGATTTCCAACGAAACTCTAGCACCATCAATATCTATTTCAGAAGTCAAGATTGCCATGCCCAAGTATTCCAAAATCATGAGGCAGTCCCCAGATTTAAGATTGGTTTAAAATCATAAGAGTTTTAAAAATAATGCCTAATTCTACTTGTTTTTTTTGTTTTCATGCCTTTAGGACTTAAATTTTCATCCCCCCCAACACAGAAGTTAAACAAATCTACTCTAAAGAACGCGAAGATACCACAGGACCTGAACAATTGGCGAATGAAATAATTCCCCAAATACTTGCAAGAATCATGATAATCACCAGAGCTGGAAAAACCTAAGGAGCTTGTGTTTATATTTAAAATTTAAGTGCAGACATTTTTAATACAGAAAATGTAATGTCTCTGTTAGGTGGGGTCATCTCCCGGATCATGATAATGAGAAATCACGTCCCCTGTCCCACTGAGCGAAAAAACAACTCAGCTGGTGCAGGATTTCTCCCCGCGCAGTTTACCCCAGTGAGTAGAGAGATGTGTAGGAAGAGGTCCGTGTGTAAATGCAGCCAGCGGGCCCGGGGCAGGGATTACAGCGCTGGCTACTCTCGGGCTGTTGGCCTCACAGCCTGAGTGCGCACGAGGCTCGGGGCTCGAGAACGTGACCCGCGTTGCGTTACCCCGAACCACCCACTGCTGCCGTTCAACACGTGGGGTGGACAACACGGCGCCCTCGCCCGGTAACCAGCGCCGTCACCGCCGCCTGCAGCCCGGGAGGGGCGCCACAGGCCCGGGCCTGCCACAAGAACTACGGGGAGGGGAGGGGGAATCACTTTCCCTCCAAGGCGAATCCTCCTAGTGACCAGCAGCGATACCGCCCCCCCCAACAGGAAACTCTTGGATGACCTTTCACCTCTCAAAGCGGAAGCTGCGGCCGTCGTCCCCGCGCTGTGGGCGGAGAAGCGGATTGGGCTGTAGACCCGGCCGGAACTCACGCATGAAACCTTCCGGTCGTGACGTTTAGGGGAGTCTCTCGCGTGGTGTCGATACTCTCCCGGCCGGCAGCGGGGAGAAAGCTCGCGCTAGTGAGCGCCTATCCCCCGCCCCCCGCTGTACGCGCGTGCGCAGTGTGCGCCGTGTCCCCTGTGTGTGTGTGTGTCAGTCGCACAGCGCGGAGGCCTCTCGATCGCTGCACGGCTGCGAGTGACCGAGGCGCCGGGATCGAGCCGCCGGGAGTGCGCGTAGCTGGGACACCTACGGCGCGACATTGACCCTGGGACTCAAGGAGGAGCCGGGGGGGGCAGCGCGGCCCGCAGGCGCCGCCGGAGGGGCCGAGAGAGGCGAGCAGCAGCCGCCGCCGGAGGAGGAGGCGGCGCGGGCCGGGATGGAGTGAGGAGGCCGCCGTGAGACTCTTCCGTGTTGCGGGGACAGTGGGAGGCCGGGCCTAAGAGCCTCCGGGCTCGTTGGAGACTGAGACCCCCCAAGCCCCACCCCCCGCTGCTGCCGGGCGGCCCGAGCGCGGGGGTCGCGCGGCCCGATGTGAGGCGCGGCCGGGCGGGCGGCGCGGTCTGTGAGGCGGGCTGCGGGGCCGGGGTCTGTCTGTGCGCGGCGCGGTGTCTCCATGGCGCCGGCAGCGCCCTGAAGGCGGCGGCGGCGGATTCGCAGGCCGCGTCCTAGTCCTCGGTCTTGAGTGATCTCGATGCCGAGCACCTCGGACGCGGCGCCAGCTGGAGGGAGCGGGGGAAGCCGGGGCTGGGGCGGCTCGGCAGCGGTGGAGGCGCCGGCGGACAAGAAGCGGCTACATCACCGGAGACGGAAGCGCTTCGCGGCCCAGCCGCAGCCTCCCGCTCCGCCGCCGCCGGCTCCTCACCCGCTGCTGTTTCCACTCTTGCAGCCGCCGCTCCTGCAGCCGCCGCTGCCGCCGCAGTCTCTGCTGTTCCTGGCGGCCACCAGCGCCTCCTCCTGCTGCGGGGACGGGGGGGAGCGGAAGCGGCCCCGGGGCAAGCGGCGCTCGGGGTCCCGGCACAAGCGGCGTCGGGGCCGCGGGGGAGGCGCAGGGGGCGGCGGCGGCGGCGCCCAGGAGCCGGAGAAGCGGCGCGGTAGCGGGGGGCTGAGCACTCTGGTGGAGGAGTACGACGACGTGAGCTCCCAGTCCGAGGGGCTGGTGGGAAGCGGAGCGGCCGGACCAGGCGGGGCGGGGAGCGGCGGGGGAAGCCCGGCCTCCTCCTCCGGCGGGGGGAGCCAGCGCCCCCGGGGGGAGTCGGAGCGGAGCAGCCGGCCGCGCCGGGAACATCGCGGCAGCAGCGGTCGCTCCAGAGAGCGGCACCGGGAGCACCGCAGGCGGGGGGAGGAGAAGCAGCAGGAGGGGACGGCGGTAGCCAGGGGGGGAGCCGAGGCTTCCTCTTCCTCCTCCAAGTCCCGCAGCCGCCACAATCAGACCGGGGGCCAGGACCGGGAGGGCCCCAAGAGCAGCAGTGGCGGCGGCAGCGACGCCCGCAGGAAGGGCCCGGCCGCCTCCCCCAGCAGTGGCAGGAAGGAGTGGGAGGGCAAAGCGCACAAGAGCAGGACTAAAGCGGCCAAAGAGCCGCCCTCGGCCTACAAGGACCCGCCGAAGGCTTATCGGGAGGATAAGGCAGAGCCTAGGGCCTACAGGCGGCAGCGATCGTCCCCCAGCCCCGGCAGGGACGACAGCCCCCCGTCGCACAGGGCCTCCCAGAGCCAGAGGAGCCGCAAATCGCCCAGCCCCATCGGCGGGCGCTCCCCCCTCAGCCCATACAGCCGCCGCCGATCCCCTAGCTACAGCCGGCACAGCTCGTACGAACGCGGTGGGGATGTGTCGCCCAGTCCCTACAGCAGCAGCTGGCGCCGCTCTCGGAGCCCCTACAGCCCCACTGTCAGGTGAGTTGGTGTTGGAGATATGATACTGTGTGTATGTCTACGGAGAAGAGTGTTGGGGGCGGGTGGGGGTTATGTCCACGGGGAGGCTCTGTCCCGAATAACTTGGGTGGGGAAACGGGGAGATTTATATCTATTTTAGGGGGAAAACGGGGTTTTCTGTTGTCCCATCCCATTGGGGAGAAGGATGGGGAGAGGCTGTGATATACTAAAATCATGCTCCTGCCTTGTCCTTGGGGCAGGGAAGAGACCTTAATGCAACAAAGTGGACCTGTCACATCATCTCCTTTTTCTCTTGTAGAGAAGAGAGATTGTAAAGATAAAATCTCCCCTGTGTGGGGGAGTGGTTATAAACTTCCTATTATAATATTATCTGAAGTGGGAAATATCCTCAGTGGGGGATGGTGAAGACCTTTGGGGCACTATGTCTGTTAAATGTTATAATCAGCAGATTTCCCTCATAATCATCCTGTTCCTGTTTAACCCCAGAGATAGGTAAATGTTAAGTTCTTTTATAGCTTAGTTAATCTTTTAGCACTGAGTTAGTTAAAAATTAAATTGAATAAAATATGGGGCATTTAGTGTTTGTAATTGTGTAAATTATTAGTGCAAACTTTGTTTTTGTAGAAAAAGGCAATATTTAAATGCTGCAAAGGAATTATGCATGTTTCACTAAGTACTTAATTTTTTAAAAATTATGTTTAGGTCCTTATCCTGCAAAGATTTACCACTGTGTTTAAACTTCATGCACTGCAAGTAGTTCCATTGATATCAGTGAGCACTTGTAGTGCAAAAAGTTAAGTGTGTGTGTTTTGGCAGGGTCAGGGTCTTTCTCTGATTAATGTATATGCTAACCTGATGGCTAAGTTCTGTTTTTTGTATATGCAGAAAAAAATGGCTTCAATAATGGCTGAGTATTGTCAGGTAGAGTTATCTACCTTTTGTATTTGTACTGCAAAGATATTTATTATTAACTGGATTTTTGAGAGGGCTGTGTTTGGCCTGTGCATATTTCCAAAAGAAGAACTATATTTGTAATAAAAAAAATCTTGTGATGGTCTTGGGCCAATAATTGATTTATCTTAAAGTTGTTACAAACTGATGTGTAAAGTTATTCA
This sequence comes from Trachemys scripta elegans, assembly GCF_013100865.1. Lineage (NCBI taxonomy): Eukaryota > Metazoa > Chordata > Testudines > Emydidae > Trachemys > Trachemys scripta. Next base: position 90,215,874 of record NC_048299.1, read on the forward strand.
GGTTCTAAAAATATTTGTATTTTTAAGTTTTACCACTCCATTGACAAGAATTCTGTAGGCTCCATGAAAAACAATTTCATGCTCCCTCCGATGGTTCTGTATCAGTTAACACTTTGGCCAGCGCTCATTGAAAATGGTGCATGTTCTCTGAGCCATCCCTGGCATTCTACTGAGGCTTTCACTTTCTGGATGGGCACTAAACATTGAAGTGGTTGAGTAACTCAATTTGTATCCCGTATTATGTTGGGGGGAATAAAACAAAGATGGTTTTTAAAAATAAGATGTATTCGAAGTTGCAGTTGTGAAACATCTTAGTAAACTTCAGAATGTTTCAAAACAGGAAAAAATATTCATAATCTGAACAAGGACAATCATTAGGATGAAAACTATTTGTCATTTAAGGGTGTTATTGGTTAAAGAAACTTTTTTTTTTTTTAAATTATCATGATTTAGGAAACAGTTGGATTTAGGAAATATTGATTGAATTCAGAATTGCTGAATTATGACCTGATGTGTGCACTGAGTGGAATTCTTTGGCAGTATTCCAGTCATGAAGTGCAGTAATATGCCATGGGGTTTCAACTAAGGAATTGCCATATCTGATACAATTAGTAGTTCATCTAGTCCAGTTTATTTTTCTTTACACAGCTGCCAGTAAGAAATGCTTTATAGGAAGGTGCATGAAACTGTGTAGTGGACCATTACAAAACAAAGTAGGCTTTTGGTTTGAAGCATGAGAGTTTCTATCCCTTAAATTAAAAAATTTTCTAATTTGTCATACAAATGTCTGAATTGAAAATCTGGTGGCTTGTTTTCCAGAATTTCTTTGCATTTTCTCCAGTTCATCTGTGATTTCTGTCCAGTCTCTTAGTCTATACAGAGATACTTCTATATTTACTAATTTCCCTAGCAGATGTGTTCTTTCTGACTTGCTGGAGGAGTTGGGGGCAGCCAGTGGGAGACTGCATTTATAGAGACATTGAGGGAGGAAGGGATGGCCTTCTGATTAGGGCTTTGGACTTAGAAGATCTGGGTTAAATTCCATGCCCTGCAGTTGACCTTGGCTGGGTCATGTATACTCTTTTTGACTGTTTCTTGTCTATAAAATGGGGATGATACTGCCTGAAGTGGACGTGAAGATAAATTCATTAATGCTTGCACAGTGCTCAGATGCTCTGATGATAAAGGGCCATAGTTCTTGGGTATGCATAGTTCTGGGGTATACTTGAGTCATCCTCAGCACCTGTCTGCTTTTCCATCAGTTTAACTAAGCCTCCCCAAAAGTATTAATTTTCTATAATGGGAGTTCTTTGCCTTTAACACACAATAGGTCTGTAACTTGAACACTGTCTTCAATTCATCCCTCTCTAAAATGTCGCATATAGGGCATGTCTAAATCTTTCAATTTCTCCCTGCATAGCATCTCTAATATCTGGCTTTTCCTTTTTGTCATTATTACTAAAACTCACATTCAGGCCTGCATTACTCATGTCTTCGCTCTTGCAGCCTCCTCTCTGGCCTTGATAAATCCTATTTTGCCCTATTTATATGCATTCAAAATGCCGCTCTGAACATAATTTTCTTTGCCTGTTGCTGTCGAAGAATATAGTGGATTTTCCATGCTTCTGTTCTTAAATCTGTCCTTCATATTGAGGACAGCAGGAAGGATTAATGATGGCCAGCTTGGGATGGCCTTTTCTCACACATGGAATAGAGGTTTCAGTTTTGGTCTTATCTATACAAGAAAATTGAACCATTTTAAACTTTGTTTGTTAAGCCTCTGTGTAGACATCCTTATTTTACTTTGAGTGGCTTATTTCAATTTAATTTAAACTGATTCCTAATCAGCTAAATGGGAATAAGCCTGGTTTAAACCAAAATAAGTGTTCATATAAACTCTTGCACCAGTGTAACTAAATCAGTTTAAAATTGCATATTCCTTGTGTAGACAAAGTCTAAAAGTTTTACTGTCTTGATCAAGGGGATAGGAGGCTTTTTAAGTTGCTTGCTGGAGCAGTTGGGCCAGCCAGTGGTAGAACAGGCCACAGTATTGATAGGGAGGTTTTAAGAGCTGTCTAATTTAGATGTTTCTAAAGCAGCTATTATTTAGGGCTGGGCTTTTCAAAAGGGACTATGGGAGTTAACCACCCAAATTGCCTTGAAAGATAGAAATTATCCATCCATTCCAATGCCTTGTTGCTTTTGAGAGTACACCTTGAAGAGGTACATCAGTTACCAGTCCATCCCACCTCACAAATCTCTGGGAGTCTGTTCAGTGTCTCACTTGCTTTATGAGAAAAGGTATAAAGAGAAGTTTCACTGTTTTTGAAGGTTTTCCTGTTGTGGGCGTATCAGAAAATTCTGGGCAGTTTTCATCTGCCCCAATATAAATATTATGCACTAGTTTATATATATCCATTTTGTGGGGCATTTTTGGAATTATGTAAATAAAATTGAAGGTTATAATATGAATCTTGAATCAGTTAATGTGCATTTCTTAGTCAGTTGCATAAATGAATGATGCTCTGCCAAATAAGTTGGAAGGGTTTGCTGCATAGTTTAGGCTATAGTTGCATGGGCAAGTGTAATGCTTTCATGACGGTAACAGCTTCTTAGGGCATGTACATCTTGACCTGTATGATATAAAGCAGTGGTTCTCAAATTTCATTGCACCGTGACCCCCTTTCTGACAACAAAAAATATTACATGACCCTAGGAAGGGAACTGAAGCCTGAGTGTAGGCCTGCTGCCCTGAGTGAGGGGCCTATAACCTGAGCTCCGCTGTCCAGGGCTGAAACCAAAGCCTGAGCCCCGCCACCCAGGGCTGAAGCCCTTGGGCTTTGGCTTTGGGTGGTGGGGCTGAGGGTTCGGGTTCGGCTTCGGGCCCTAGCACGTCTAACGCCAGCTGTGGTGATCCCATTAAAACAGGGTTGTGACCCACTTTGGGATCCTGACCCTCAGTTTGAGAACCGCTGGTTATAAAGGCTTCATTCTGGGCTAGTGTCTAGGTGTAATGGTGTTATGATAATTGGCTTGTAGTCTGTTTCCTAACGATAATGCCTAGAACTGCACAAAATGTGCTTGCAGTAATGCTACATTGCTATCTGTCTCTAGCAATTTTGGTATCTAAGGAGGGTGAAAATGAAGATAAGGTGAATAAACTTTTACAGTGCTTTAGGTATTTTGTCTTCAAGGCTTGGAAAAAAGGATTACGTACGTTTTCAGCTAGATGACTGAACTTCCCAGCCGGAAGCTTTATATAAAATATGGGGGATGGAGAAGAAACTAATGAGGTCCAGGGACACAACAGCTCCAGTGACTTCACTAGCTTATAACTTAAATAAGCAGCAGCAGAGTGAAACTGACATGATACTTGTCTGTTCACAGAGTTCTGAATTGCACTTGTGAAATTGACTAGTGCAAGGGTTCTCAAACCGGGGTTAGGACCCCTCAGGGGGTCACGAGGTTATTACATGGGGGGTTGTGAAATGTATTAAAAAGTGTTTTTAATTTATATGGGGGGTCGCACTCAGAGGCTATGTGAAAGGTCACCAGTACAAAAGTTTGAGAACCACTGGACTAGTGTCTTGTCATTTTCAACCTGTTGCTGCTTGGAGGTGGGCTCTGAGCATCCGCAGACATTGGATCAGTTTACCTATGGTTCACATCTGGAAGTTTATTTTTGCAACCATAAGGGTTAAAAATATAGTTTTTCATTAAAAACCTTGAATTCTACAGGCACTGTTTAAGTTTAAGCTCCATCACTTGTCAGTGAAAACTTTCAACTCATTGCCAATGAGTAGGTGAGTGGATTTTTCAAGACCTGTTGTGCTTGGGCTGAATGAGATCAGTTTTAGTGTTTCTTTGCTGGACTGGGAGACAAATGAACATTAGCTATTAAGATACTACTTGAAATAATTGGTAGTGTTGCCTATGTTTTTCTTTTGTCTATATTCACAGAGTTATTCTGTAGGAACAGATTGCATATTTAAGATAATAGAAGAATGAGGATATAAGGTATTTCTGTAGCAACTAGATTGAACTTTGAACACTCTAGTATAAAAATATAAAATATAACAAAACCATATTGCAACAAACTTTTCATATCTGTATTAGAGTATTTAAACTTTCTCTAGTAACTAATTCTGATGTGTTTTACAAAGCATGGAATTGTAAAACAAGATTAGGTAGCTTCCCATGACTTCATTCAGGTAATCCAGGTCATTGTAAACTGTGTGATCACAGGTTCAACTCGCATAACCTAATATATTTGCTTTAATTTGTCTATACCCAGTGCAACACCAAAGGTCTTGTGCAACCACCTGTATGTAATTTTCCCAATATAAACATCCATTCATTTTAATTGTATGAAATATTCAAACATATTAGTACCTCTGCCTATGTGTGAAATAAAACAATGTGACTTTTTTTTTTTAGCAGAGATGTTTTTCTATTTGAAGGATGGGGTATTCTAAAAATACTTGTTATTAAAGTTCTGTTTAGAACAAAGCTTTCCTTGAAAAACTTAAAATTTAGAACTTCAGTTTAAGATAGGGAATGGAAGAGCTTTTAAAAATTCTGAATACTTGTTCTTTTACCTAATTTATATCTATCTGATGTATATCAAGGACCTCTGTCATTGTGGTGTGAGTTCTGAATTCAGAATTTAAGATTTACATTGGGAGTGGATCGGCCATTACACAAAGTAAAAATATTTCCCCATGCTTATTTCCCACCCCACCCACTACAGTTCCTCACATCTCCTTGTCAATGGCTGGAAATGGGCCGTTTTCATTACCACTACAAACAGTTCTTTTTCTCTCCTGCTGATAATAGCTCACCTTAACTGATCACTCTCCTTATAGTGTGTATTTTAACATCCATTGTTTCATGTTTTCTGCGTGTGTGTGTGTATGTGTATGTATATATATCTTCCTACTGTATTTTCCACTACATGCATATGATGAAGTGGGCTGTAGTCCACGAAAGCTTATGCTCAAATAAATTTGTTAGTCTCTAAAGTTCCTCAGGTACTCCTGTTCTTTTTGCGGATACAGACTAACATGGCTGCTACTCTGAAACATTTTTACTTGTAGTGGACTTAAGTTTTTACCTCTCCTTTGTTCAGTGGCTCTCTTCTTGTTCTTTTTCCTTATCTTTGGTTATTATGGGCTGGATTTTTGAAAAACAGTTAATTTTGCAAAGCATTCTGAAAACAGGCCTGAGGTCGGACTAATCTCTGTTGGTAAATAATTCCCTGAGCAAGGGTTCTCTACTGAGGACACATTAGTTATAAAATTAAATTAAGGAGAAAATAAAATTACTAAATTTCAAAATTACCCAAAATTCCTGATTTTTTTTTTTTTTTTTTTTTTTTTAGATTTGCTAATGACTTCAAAATACTGAAGGAATAGAATTTGAATATCTGGATAAAATTAAGACATGTGGCACTTGCTCAAATAGCAGTACTAAATAGTTTTTATATATATAGCTGTGTGCAATGCAAATGTAGACATTGAACTAAAAACTGGACTAAAGGAAAAACATGATTAATGGTATATCACATGAGAGAAAATTTGTCCTATCATAGCTAAGGAGAATTAAGCAAATTTAAGATTATTAATGCACAGAGGGAATTTAGGCTAAAATTATAATTAACCAGAATATCTTGTCATTGGTGGTTCAAATTACTGAGTGATCATATGGGTATATAGTGTCTTGGGAAACTTATGGTAAAAGTCAATTGATTAAATTTAGAGATCTGCCTTTTCAAATATTTTTAAAAGAACAGATAATTACAGTGGAAGACTATGGTGCTTATATACCATTTGCTAGGGTTGAGCTGTAGATTCCATTTTAACCTGCTCCCCTTGTTTCGGTTACTGATAACTTCCTCAAACATCTTCTTGTGATGATCTCTGAGGTGTTGCATCTTGGCCTAAAGTTGAATATTTTATTAAGGAATTGGGAAAAATCAGTTCAGCTGTTCTTGAACTCTGCAAATATTGGGGGAAAAAATCCTGATAAGTTCTGATTAAAATGTTTGCTGTTGCGTAATTCAAATGGCTGAAAGTCAACACTTCAAACTTGGCTTTCTCTTGAATGTCTAATTAAAAGGAAAAACCATAAAGGTTTAAACAAAATCTTGTAAATGTTTTAAAAGGTTATGAACAGTGAAAGCTAGCATTTTTTTGCTTGAGTTTAAATTTGTTTTTCTGACATGCTACTAGTCTGTGTTAACAATGGTGATATGCCTCTAAAGTATTTAATCCCCTTTTTAATAAAAGGGGGTGGGGTGGGAAAGAGTGATGTAACAAAGAACTCAAGCACTTCAATCAAGAAATTCACAAACTTAAGATTCCAGCTATAAAATTCTCACTTGGTACATACACATGGTTATTTCTACGTAATATATTGCTGTTTTTTTCATTCTGTACCTTTTAAAATATTCAGATGATACAATGTAGCAATTAATGTTCCATTATAAACTAACTACTGGAGTTTTCTGACTTCAATGTGCTTGATTATTCAAATGTTACATTAACTTTTTGCATTAATTCTTAAATACACTAGGTTTTGATGCAACTTGTATAATTAACATTGAAGGTATGACAGAATCTTGGAATAACAGTTTTGTGATAGTTTTGAGGCATGCATCTGACAAAATCCAGTATCCAAAGTAGTAGCTTGTTGTGAAAGCTCTCCAGTAATTAAGCAGAGATAAAGGGACAACCAATCTGCTTTGAAAAATGTAAGAAGTTAAGCAAAAGTTGTGTTAAATCATGCTTAAAAATACAGTGCTTTATCCTGTTTGCTAATCTGTGAAAGCATTACCCAAAACCATGCTGGATTTGGTTGTTTTGGAGAAAGCCCTCTACTATTATTCCTTTCTCTATTTTTTACTATCTCTTGTCATTTATGCTGTGTTTTGTGTCTTTCCCTTTTTCTGCTTTCCATTTGTGTCTAGCAGCAGTACTATACATTTAACCTATTTCAGAGAGAAACCAATATAACCTAATTTCACTCCTAGTATGTTCTTCTGAAGCTGGCTCCAGAAAAACATGTGGTCAGGTGTCAAGAACTCCTAAGTTCTAATTCTATCTCGTTTGTCTATGTTTCTCTCCATCTATAAAATAGGATTTGTAGTCCTTGTCTACTTCAGAAGTGTTGTATGAATTTTTGTAATGTTTTGAAAAGTATAGTGCTATATAAATGCTAAAAATTAGGTGTGAAGTGCTGCTGTGCTATAGCAATGCAGTGTTCCCTTTGTTAGGTAAATAAGTAAATATGACCGGTGCTTGTGTGTTGACAAACACCAAACAATGTCAGCTGCTGGGCATAAACATGGAAAAATTGAAACAGACTGATATAAAGCCAGGATTTTTTTAAATTGTTTTCCATCCACAGTTCCCTCTAAAAATCTAGCATTATGGCAACTTCCTTCAGTTGAGGAGGACTGGATGTGGTACTTAAGTCTTGTACTGCCTCTAGTCTCCCCAGACTGGGCAAAGATCCTTTTTAAATTCTTCACTAGTTAATGCAACAGATATTTACAAAAATATAGTTTCTTAGGTAAAATAAAAAATAAATGTAGAAATTTATGACTAAGCACAAAGAATCTGGTGGCAAATACATGTAAGATGGGGCAATATATATATGTCAGTAGTCTTTGAAGAACTGAGCAGACTTCTGATATAAGCACTGTTAAGAAGTCAGGTGCCTGTCATGATGTCCTCTAACTTTTACAGTACACAAATCTGATATTTACCATAAAGATTCTTTTAAAACAAGCACATTATCTGGACAAAGTCCGGACATCATGTGTGAGACCATTTTTACAACTTTGTGACTTGATCTTTTTTTAAACTAAGGTGTAGCCTCTAAATAATGTTAAAACCAGTTGGTATATGCTTGAGACCAAATTCTTCCCTCAGTTGGGAAAATGGAGTTCTGTACACTCATCTGAGGACAGACTTTTTTTCCTGAAAGGTAACCTGTAAAGGGGAAAAAATTGTGCTTGTACCCTCTTTCTTTCCTTTGGCATATCAGGAAGGCCTGAAGTTTTTTTTCCTTTTCTGCTTTTCTATTTTTTTATATATATTAAGCATTAGGGTCCAGTCTAGGCTGTTAGTCTGTTACGACTAGTAAACTAAGGAAATGATGAAATTATCGGTCAAAAGAGTAGAAGTTAAGTGTTTGAAAGAGGAAGAGTATTTTAGTCAGACTGTTTAAAAACTGTTTTTTGATTAGGACCTATGAAACTTGAATGACTAACACTTGGGGTAAAAGACGGTTTCCTCAAAGATTCAGCATTCTGGCCCATTCAGTTAAGTGCTATAGTTCACAAACATCTCTGTGAGACCTCCATACAGTCTGTCAAGACTAAAGCCTCTCCCCTTCTATGTTGATGCAGTTACATTGGTATAAAGATGCTCATAACAGTAAAGCTCTTTTCTATATGGGATGGGAAAATAAGCTATAGCAACATAAGGCAACTTTGTACTGGTATAACTGTGTCCACACAATGAGTTGTACCAGTGTAATTATTTAAGAAAAAAAAAAAATCTCACACTCCTAATTGAAATAGTTGTACCACTTTGAAAGCGTCATGTCAACTAGGCCTGGGAAAGTATTTTGGAACTTTTGGCGAATCATAGAATATCTGGGTTGGAAGGGACCTCAGGAGGTCATCTAGTCCAACCCCCTGCTCAAAGCAGGACCCATCCCCAGACAGATTTTTGCCCCAGATCCCTAAATGGCCCTCTCAAGGATTGAACTCACAACCCTGGGTTTAGCAGGCCAATGTGCAAACCACTGAGCTATCCCCTCCCCCAATGTAGTTAATACATTTAACTAATATGTTTTAGAACCCTAATGTAGATGGGGCCAAGTTTCATTTTAATACTTTAGCTGGGCGAGGTTGAAGGGTTTAGCTCCACCAGTTAGTTTTAAAATACTGTGTTGTCTATGCTAGAGTTTTAAAACTCATGTTAGCCAACATGTTTTCAAACTACATCTTTCATTCTAGTGTAGGCAAGTTTCTAGAAGTCCTCCAGAAAAACTGGAGAATGCAAGACTTGACATTTCTCATATTTCCAAGGTCAAAAACAAGCAGAAAAAAAATGTGTGTGGGGAGGGGTGATAGAACAAAAACTTACAGACATACATAATGCGGGGGGGGGGGGAGGAGGGGCATTTTGGTTCTGTCTTGCCTTTTATTAAAAGTAGAAAATGTTCTCCCTATTTTACGGATGAGGGACCTAAGGCATAGAAATGTAAGTGACATTCCCAAGGTCAGCAACTAAATTATAGAGTAAGGAAAAGAACTCAAGTCTCCAGACTCCAAGCAGTGTGTTTAGTTCACTAAACCACTGCTTCCATTAAAAGTTAATTTGGAGTATTTTTCTTAATTTTTTATGTGCCAGAGCTGCAACATACTTATCTGAAAAAGTGCATTTTACATAATTATTTCAGTCTCAATTGGAAATGCTGTAGAGTACAGTGATTTCCCCCCCCCCCCTCCAATTTTCTTCTTTTCTGACCTCTTCCAGTTCTGCCAGAGGGTTCTGTAAAACCTTCTTTCTGGCACAGAAGTGAATTATGTTAAACTTCTCGGGAACTGGGTATATATCTTGGAGAAAAGATTTTGGTTGATTTTTCTGTGTTTTGAACTGTTAAATTGTTCTGACATATTTAATGAAATATAGCTCCATATAGCCACTAGTTTGTTTGTTTAGTTTATAGCATATTGCAGCAGTCCTACTTAATCTAAACGTGCTATCAACGTGGTTAACTCAGTGAAATCTTGATATTTCAATAGCAAGAGTTGAAAACCCCTACTTTCCTCATACAAGATTCATGTTTCTCTTGGAAATTAACCAATATATATGTAATAGAATCTTCTCTATTTTAATACTGTATAACACAAGATCAACTTATCTGAAGCACATATATGTATATGAATAAAATATATTATGCACAATCAGAATTGAATTAGCTGGTACTATTCAAACACATGAAACATTCCAGGAACATTCATGATATTTGTTTCCTTGTTTTAGCTGCCAGTTCTTAGATGTTGTCTGGTTATATTTGTTATGAGCTGAAGTGTACAGCACACTGAGAACTCTGATCCTCACTATTCTAGCTTATTTTTTTAACCTAGATAAATGGACTCACTGAAATAACTTTTCCCCCCAGGAATGATCTAGTCAAGAAAAGTAGAATTACAGTGTAGTTCCACTAAACTTAATGTAGAACAATGGATATGGTGAATATGCTTGGTGACAGATATGCATAGTAAAATAAAGTGGATGAAGAAACACTTTCATAAATTTTCAGTAATAAGTTAGGGCACTTCGCTTATATTTTACTCAGAGCAGCCAATTTTTAACACCTGTGGTCTAAATTGGCAGTTTGTCTCTAGTAGTTTGCAACAAAAAACTAAATCAAAACTACTAGGCAAGTCGAAATATGGAATCTATTGAATTAGTAAAGTAAAAATGCATGTGAACTGGTATCTTTCACAGTGGCTTCAAACAATTGCTGAGCTTTCTCCATAACTACTAACATTTTCTCTTTTGGATATTTTTCCCTCCTGGGCCCTTGTAAATGTGTGTCCTGTTCTGTTCTCTGTACATGTGCAGAAATCCAGATGATTGACGTTCTTTTCTTCTCTCCCCTGTTGCTCTTCCTTTTCTGCAATGTAAATAAATAACATACGGTAGTATGACAGCTTGTCGGTTACATATGCTTGTGATGAGGTGCAGGGGATATGCAGGGAGAATTATCTGTCTAAAAAAAGTATGGACTGTCTTACAAAAATGCAGTAATACAGCATTATGCTTGTATCATTATGTCCTCAGAAATGAAAGTTAAGATTGAATGTGTCTTTCAGTTTGCCTCTTTGTGCGCAGCTCACCACAATAGTTTCTAACTATGTATTCAGTAGTATTTCTCAAATATAAGATAATGATAAAAAGTTACTGCAACAATAGTTAACCAGATATTTTTATAAGGCAGCAAATTCACAAATTAAGGTTCTTAAAGCAATATTACTTCAGCTTTATAAATAGTGTTTTCTCTTCCTCTTTTTCTTCTTTAAGTGTATAACTTAATATTTCAATTTGCTAAATATGTACTAGAAACATTAACAAGAGGTCCAAAATTGCAGAATTAACATTGCTGTAGTTCCATAACTTTTTTTCCTGTCAACACAGCAATTTTTTATCCTCATATTTATGTAGTTTTTAAAATGGTTGTTGCTTAGTATCAAGCTATTTCTATCAGCAAGCAAAGAACGGTTCTGACACCGAGGAAGGAAATGAACAGCTGATCAGAAGGCATGCAGTGTGTTTTCTGTGTGTTTATATTTTTGTGATTTCCTAATGACTTTTTACAAAGGAGCTCTGCTAAAAAAAGATTCATAATATAACCTGAGGTCCTGTGTGGTTATGTCTGTGCTATGGATATTGTATTCAGAGATAGAGTTCTCATTGTTTCTGAAAGTTTTTCCATATGCGTTTATTTAGATTCATGTTCACCCTTTAAACATAGTAATGGCAGTGACAGTATTTGCAAAAGCTGCTTAGTAATAAGGAAGGCAGGTTAAATAAACAGACATTCTTTATTTTTAAGCCTAAATTGACCAAATCTTTACTGTTTTGAAGCAGGAGATCAGCAAAATCCCGAAGCAGAAGCCCTTACTCATCAAGACGCTCAAGGTCTCGCAGCAGGCACAGATTATCTAGGTCCAGAAGTCGCCACTCGAGTATTTCTCCTAGCACACTGACTCTGAAAAGTAGCCTGGCTGCTGAGTTGAATAAGAACAAAAAAGCTAGAGCTGCAGAAGCAGCCAAAGCCAATGCAAAAATTTCAAACACCTCTACGCCTACTAAGGGAAACACTGACACTGGTGTGAGTGTACCTCAAACAAACAATGTGAAGGATCTGAAGAAAATAAAAACTGAGCATACACCTTCTCCTACAAGTGGTGCAACTTTGAAAAATGACAAGACAAAAGCAAAGGTCTCTGTTCAGGAGACAAAGGTGGAAAATAATTTGATTGTAGACAAAGTGGCTAAACAGAAAGCAGCAGCAGCAGTAAAAGAGAATAAATCAGTTGTTGTAAAGCAGCAACCAGTCACTGTAAAAGAGAAAAACAAACCACATACACCAAATGTAGGAGCCAAGGAGAAAGATAGAAATGTTGCGCTACTAACCTCCACGCTGCCACCCTTGCCTTTCCCTCCCATGCTGCCTGAAGATATAGATACTGACAGGTGAGTATATACATTCACGTATATTTTTAAAGAAATAAAAACTTGCACAATTGCATAGGACTGATCAAAAGCTCCACTTTAGGCAGTTTGTTTCTGTTCTTCAGTTAACTTCGATTTAAGATGGTGGTTATTAGGAACTTAAAGGGGCAGAGACTTGTATATTCCAGGAGTTAAGATGGGGGAAGGGTTTGTTCTAAGATAACTTTGTGAGTAACAATTCTACTGGAGAAGGACAAGCTGAAAATTGGAGGTGGATTGAAAAGTTTTTGTTTTTTTAATAATTTGCGCACACAAAAAATATTTAAGATCTCAAATCAGCTCATATAACTTCAGCTACATACAACTAGACTTATGAAAAAATGCATTTGGTAACAATATTTGAGAAGTACAGGTAGTTCCTCCGTAATTTACTTGCCAAGGCTTTGAGTTCAGGGTTCATTTTCCCTCTCTGCTAGTAACAGCACTGACCCCCTACAGCATTGTAATGAATGCAACTCCCTATTTCTTGAAGGGGGTAGCAACATTGTAAGCACTGCAATGGTAATGAGCACTGGTTTTAGCAAGTGAAGCAGCTAGCAGTTTGTCTTTGAAGTGAATATGAACTACAAAAATATTATGTCCATAGTGAAGTATTTCTAGGTCCTAAACAGTTATGGAACCTAGACCATATTCAACTTTTTTTTAGCTCTGAGATAGAAACCTTATCAGTATTAGAAAATTGTTAAATCGTAGCGTGTTGCTCTTTTCCTCTGATTTTTGAGCAATATAAAGTCTAGAGTGTGTATTATCAATATCACACTTTCATAGGCTATGGATTTTCAGTCTGCCCTTAGCTTGTAAATTAAAATTTTAAAAGATTAGTGCCAAAAAAAAAGTCAACACGTGAAGGCATCCATCTTAATATTCCTAGCATTGAAGCTGCAGTGATAACATGATTTAAAGATTCCATGCAACTGTGTAAAGACACTGCTTTGACTTAAACCAATAGAGCAGGGGAGGGCAAACTATGGCCCGTGGGCTGGATCCGCCCCGTCAGGGTTTTCAATCTGGGGGATTGCCAGCCCCATGGCGCAGTGGGGCTAAGGCAGGCTCCCTGTCTGCCCTGGCCCCATGCTGCTCCCGGAAGCGGTCGGCACCACATCCCTAGGGGATGGGGGAGCAGAGGGATCTGTGTGCTGCCCTCACCTGCAGGCACCGCCCCCCGCAGCTCCCATTGGCCGGGAACGGGGAACCGTGGCCAATGGGAGCTTCAGGGGTGGTACCCACAGGTGCGGGCAGCATGTAGCGGAGCCGCCTGCCCCATCTCACCTCCAGGAGCCACTGCCGGACATGCTGGCCACTTCTGGGCATGGCGCGGGGCCAGGGCAGGCAGGGAGCCTGCCTTAGCCCCGCTGCCACCCGGGAGCTGCTCGAGGTAAGCAGTGCTGGGCCAGAGTCCGCATCCTGAACCCCTCTTGCACTCCCCTGCCCTGAGCCCCTTCCAGCACACCGCATCCTCTCCCACACCCCAACTCCCTGCCCCAGTCCTACATTCATGGCCCTGCATACAGTTTCCCCACCCAGATGTGGCCCTCAGGCCAAAAAGTTTGCCCACCTCTGCACTAGAGAGAAGCACAAAACTTTATGTAGCATTGTAATAGTTCAAATTTAGCAGTGTTTACACTTGTTTTGTCTGCTTTCCTTTACCATTTTAAACTGTGTAGTAGCAGCCCATGTGTGTCTTACCTGTAAATAAAAGTTGCTAGGAATTCAGACTTAAATGGATGGCTAAATATAAAAAACACAGGGTGTAATATGTGTTAAAGTACAAAGATTGTGAAAGAAATACAGTTGAAATATCTGACAAACTTCCTGTGTTGTAGGAAAGAAATTGCTTCTTTTCCTCAGAAGTGCCAGCAGAATTCAATTCATTCCTCCAAGAATGATGGATTTGTGTAGTGAATATGGGAATGCATGGCTCAATCATACTCTCTTTGAAGATAGTGACAAAACTGCCTTTTGTTTTCATGAGAACAAGACTCTGGTTACAAATATCTACTCTAAATTACCTGGTCTAGAGTAGAGAGGAGGGCAAAAAATTAACCCCTAAAGGGCTTGGTCAGTTGAGCAGCATTTATTTATTGAGGTGTGAAAAAAGAAATTGCTTCCTGATCCCAGCTGATAAACAGCTTCTGCCTGAAATAGAATGCTAAATATGCATTGTAATATATCCTAGCCAGTTTAACTTCAGATTATATTTTTATTCAGAAATAGTTGAGTTACCAGTCTGAAAATTAGGGAGGGCCATGTGTACACAATATATTGCAAACTGGATTTTAGAAACTAGTTCTACCAATTGATTTTATCTTTGTCAATTAACATTCTAGTAGATAGGCAAATATTGTACCTTTTGGACTACGTTACCAATCTAGAAATAATTATATCACATTGTAACAAGATAATCGGAGATCTTATTGAAATTCATAGGAAAAATACCTGGACTTCCACTTCTAATAGTCTAAGAGGAATTCAAGTCCAAGTATTTTAAAGGACACTGTCAATTCAAAATCAAAAGATTCTGTTTTTGAAAAAAGCTTTGGCTCCCTTTAGTAATGTTGTGGCTTTTATAGTAACATTTTTCTATTTAAACATGTTCTCTTCCCTGTTGTGTGAAAGACAAAGAGGAGAAATTGACTATATAAAAAATGCTGTCTAATATGTAAAGTAAAACGGGGGGTGTGGAGAGTTTTCCTTAGTCTTTCATTTACAGCAATCTGTAAGATGAGATGTTACCCACTATCTACTTGTAACACATTCAGATAGCTATGTGATCTCTTAAAAAGTTGGTATTCTGATGACTCAAATGGTAACTAATACTCTAAAGCAATGGTAGAATTAAATTATACAAGTAGCTTATTTTTGTGTGTAACAATTATTATATAGTTTTGTAAGAACATTTGAAGGGAAGGAACCTCCTGGGTTGTAAAGTCCAGCCTCCTGCTGTTGTAAGCAACCACATGATATAATCAGTTTCATGAACGTATCAAGCTCCATTTTAAAACCAGTTAGGTCTTTTATCTGCACTATTATTATTGGGAGGCAATTCTAGAGCCTGATGCCTTTGCTGGCTAGAAACTTTCTTTCCAGTGTTATGTTTTCAATTTCCATAAAATAAGGCAGTGCACTTAATAAAATTGCTGTTTTTAGAAAAATGTCTGATTCAAACTACTATGGTACTGACAGGGGGATGGGCGAACAGACTATTTTGATCCAGTAACAGTCCCGGGATAAGTATTACATCCTTCTAGATTTAGAAGCAAATGAAGCAAAATAGCAGAAGGGACACAGTAAGGGGGAGTATGAAAAGACATAAGTGAATGAGAGGGAATATGATTGAAAGTTCTATATTAGACTATTCATATTATTTTAGTAGACCAATTTTGGTTTCAAATTGCTATCAGTGCAGTTTGAAAACTTTGAAGAATGGTGAGGCCTCCACACAAGATCAGTATTAAATCAATGTCAGAATGATTATTTATAGACCAGTTTTGCCAATGAAGAAATACTATAGTTATTGAAAAGGTCCACTGAAACAGTGGAAAAAGTCACCATAGTACTGTATTTTTAGAGAGCTTATTTTTAAAAATAGGCTAGTGAATAGCAGAGAGCCAAACGGTGACAGTCATATGGAGCAACAAGGCGTGTGAGGCAATGTGGGACATGGAGTTAGACTCCCTGCCTCCATGTATGTGTTCATATGCTGCTTGTGCATCAGATTTATTTATTTATTTTTTTTAATGGAATGAAAAGAAAAAAAGTTTTTGCTCTTCTAACTGTGCCTTTCAAAATACTGTTGTAAGATGAGTAAGCATTATTCTCTCTTCGCAGATGGGAAAATAGTAAAAGGCCAGGCTAATTGAATTGCATGAGCTCACACGTGAATTGTGTGGCAGAGACTTAGGCAGGTCTTCACTACCCGCCGGATCGGCGGGTAGAGATGGATCTATCAGGGATCGATTTATCGCATCTCGTCTAGACGCGGATAAATCAATCCCCGAACGCGCGCTCCCCGTCAACTCCGGAACTCCAGATCACAAGAGGCAGAAGCGGAGTTGATGGGGGAGCGGCAGCAGTCGACTTGCCGCCATCCTCACAGCCAGGTAAGTCAACCTAAGATACGCCAACTTCAGCTACGCATATCTTAGGTTGACAACCTCCCCCTTCTCTTCTCCCCCCCCCCCCCCCAGTGTAGATCAGGGCTCAATCCAGGTTTCCTGACTACCTATCCTGGCCTCTAATACATTGCTGTCATGACTAACTTTAACATTCACCAGGAAAAAACTAAAGGTATTCTTCATCTTAGTGCACAGCTTTTGCAGCAACTCAGCAGTCAGCTCTGTCGTTCTTAGATCACTCGGTTCAGTAGTCACATGTAAAACATAAACAAATGTCCTCGGGGCTGTAAAAGCAGAGACTGCTGCTAAAACAGACTATATGAAATCATCACTTGTAGTGAATTCCACTGAGGCCTCACACCCATTAGGTTTCCAGTCATGAAACGGAAAAGAATTTTAGTCCGTTTTAGCTGATTTTGTTTATCTTTATAGTTTGCGAGGGAATCTTTCAGTGAAGGCAGTTAAAAAGGAAGTGGAGAAGAAACTACGACATCTGCTTGCAGACTTGCCACTCCCACCAGAGTTGCCTGGAGGAGATGATTTATCCAAAAGTCCTGAAGAAAAGAAACCAGCAGTTCAGTCACACAGCAAAAGGAGGCCTAAGTATGTTTACTACTTCCTTTATATATATATATATATATATATATATATATATTAAAAAAAAAAACTGCATGTAAGACAAAGTGAGACACAAGTTTCTTCAAAATATAAAAATTTGAAATGTATATAATTTACCTGGCTTTTTATAATTATTCAACATAGGAAGTACTGGAAATAAGTTAATGCCTGCAGCAAATCTTGAATCAATCGATTTACTTCTGCTTTGTGCTATTTAAGCCTTTTTTTAACCATTAAATGACTCAGAATGTTTTATTTCTGAGAGTCTTCTAGACAGGCAAGGCGGTCCCTAGGTGCACTGGCACCATTTGAGAAGATGGAATTTTGTACTCCTGCCCACCATTTCCCTATTTGCCTCATTTGCACTAAGTTTCTCTGAACCCTATTCCCTTATTTATCCTCATCCTTTGGTCCCTCATCCTTCTGCCCTTCTGTGTGCAGTAATGATGAGGGACCAAATGAGCAGAAACTGCAGACAAAAAGAAAGTGGTTTGGAATAGGCTTGTTGGTGAGTAACTGTGAAGGTCCTCTTTAGATGCAGAACTGAAAGTGCCCCACTCAACCCATGTTTAAGACTGTTACTTGGTTTTATATCCTCTTGCTTGTATACCCTCCCTTAAATCACCACATTAAAAACTTTCCCTTGAAATTCATTGTTGTGTAAACTATCCAGAAAGTGATTAATAGGTAAGGCTAGATGCTGTTCCTTTCTTTGCACCCATTCACCCTTTTACAATGAGGTTGCTGCAGCTATAACACTTTGAAGAAGGTAGATACTGAATGAGATACCTTTTATGATAGTTAAATGTACTAACCATTGGGTAGGCATCTTTTAATAGATTAGTGAAGTGTGTATGTATTGTTTTGGATGGACAGATGCAGAAACTGTTAAGTAAAATGTGACTCAAAATGTATCTTTCCTGAGACACAATAATTTTGCTTTTTTTATAAATTTCAGTGGAGACCATTTTTAAACAAACAAACATTCCTTTGTGGTGTTTTCAATGCGAATAATGCAGTTTTGTGCTAGGGCAGGAGAAATGCAAAGCGATTGACTGGAAAGAGTCGGCAAATGAAACTGAAACTAACTAGTCTGTTTCCTTTGTCCAAGAGAAATTAAAAGAACATAAGTGTTGAAAGTTGAATTCATTCAGTTCTCTCAGATCTGTTTTTCTAAGAAGTTAGTAATATGAAAAAGGTTACTTTTTACAGATAACTTATTTCTGAACATTTTGATATTTTTATGGATGTATTTTTAGAGCTAATTTTTATTTAATAGAATATGTGGACCACGCCATGGTGAAACAAAGGAAAAAGACATTGACTGGGGAAAACGCTGCGTGGATAAATTTGATATAATTGGCATTATTGGAGAAGGCACTTATGGGCAAGTTTACAAAGCCAGAGATAAGGATACGGGTAAGATCTGAAAATATATAATGAATGAGTGCTGTTAACTACAGAATTGCATGGATTTAATTTGGTATATTTTGTAAAATGCGTATGCTTTTCTGCCCTTCTCATCTTGGAAGATTCTTCAGAATTGTGTTGGGTTTCGATCCTGGTAGTTCTTCATAGTAGTAGTAATTTCTCTGTGCTGCTTAAAATCATGTAACTGCAGGTTATTGCTAGAAGCATAGGGTGCAGGTATTTTTTGGCCAATTTCCTACTTCAGCTTTCATGCCTTGAAGACAGTTAGTGAGAAAGAAAAGAGAGAGGCACAGCAGTAATGCTTGTAGGAACTGTTGATGAAAGAGCTGTTGAACAAAGGGTATATTCTGGAACTTTGCAGTTTCTCCTCCTTGCACCTTCATAGCTACTACCTGAAATAATATAAAGGGGGGAGAGCCTCCTGTACAATGACACCCTGAAATATGATCTCTAAGGTTGCTTTTCCTATAGTAGTCCGATAATTCTCATTTATGGCATCATAGTTTAATTAAAAGCTGAAATGTTGAAAAACTTGTAACTGCCTATCTGTTTATTTTATGGCTTTCTTGGAACACCAACCATGGGGTATCAAAGGACATTTTGGTCAGCACCTTATAATAAGCAGTATTTTGAGATTAAGTTTCCTGATGTATGTTGTTTTATTTTCTTGTTTGATCATCTCACTTTACATTAGTATTCTTTGCCACATTACAAATGTGCTAGATGTATTGTTTATCAAAAGGAAAAGACGCAAGAAGGAACCTCCGTCTATTTCCCGACCTCAGGTGTCCTGAAATGTGAAATCTGCAGCATGCGTAGGCCTTTAAATGTAGAGACGCTGTTGACTCTCTCTTGTGTGTGGGCTTAGTGATTGGAAACCCAAGGAGGCAGATCCGATTGCAGATGAGAAAGAAGGAAGAAGGCTATTTAATAGTTGTGAGAAAGTTGTCTTATAGTTTCACTTCTGCAAAAGATTTGGTGTCTGAGCTGTGAGTGTTTTGTTAACATGGACCTGAATTTACTTTTTTTATTTTATTTTTTAGTGCAGGTGCACATACTGGAACATGAATGATTGACATCTTTTTTTTAAATATTGTAATTCAAAAAGGATGTATTGAGTGACAGAAAAATCTGAACTTCATTTGTTTGAGTGCTATCCTTCATGTTTTTATTTAAACCTTTTCATAGGAGAAATGGTGGCGCTAAAGAAAGTACGGCTGGATAATGAAAAGGAGGGTTTTCCAATTACAGCTATTCGGGAGATTAAGATTCTTCGACAGCTTAACCATCAAAGCATTATCAACATGAAGGAAATAGTGACAGATAAGGAAGATGCTTTGGATTTTAAGAAGGACAAAGGTATGTACACATGCACAGGGCAACTACTTCTCTGCAGTCCCATTCTTAAAGCAAATATTAATTCAGTATCTGCAAGTGGAGGTTTTACTTAAAAAGTGCATTCATAGGTAGTAAACTTTCAACAAGGAGTTGTAATGCTACTTGTTCTCTCTACAAGCCCTTTATTTAACAAACAGATAAATACCATTGCTTTTTGGAGTATTAATGTAAACACTCTCAGAACAGAATAAATGTAACTTTGTTTTACAGTGTTGGAGCAGATGTGAAGATGCTTGTTATATGTAGATTAAGCAGGATTAACAGAAAATGGGAAGATGTCACTTTGGAGTCCAATTTAGACTCCACTCTGCTCTCCTTGTTTTCTCCTGCCTCACTGGAATACTGCAGTCTCATTCCTTTAGGGAAAACGTTTTCCTTATAGGCTTAGGTTATTTTTGGCTTGTGATTTCATTTTTTGGATTCGGCATGAGCGCAGATGACAGAAGGAAGCAAAAGGGCAAAATGATGTATAAATTGGCCTTCTTTGAAGGCCAAAGTACAGATGGATTTATTAGTAAGTAAGATGGATATGTTCTTGCGTGTCAGAGGCCTACAAACTTTCATCATCTTTGTTCGCTCTTCTTGAGTTACAGCAACCTTCAAAGCGGAGAGCCTTAAGGCTACAGTAGGGAAATTTGTACAGGGCTGTTGTGTTGTGCTCTTTGCAAGTGTAAATCTGACAATAGAGCTGGTCATTCCATCTTTGGAGATGTCTTTCATGCAGTAATCTACCAGACTGTTCTCAGTAAACCCTGGCTTCTTTGGGTCTCCAAGCAATAGGTGTCTTTCTATTAAAATTTTTGGCTGAGAAAATGTCATTTTAGGGAATTTGGATACCTATGACATTGCCTTTCTCTCCCTAAATCTTAATGGGGAATATTAAGTAGATCCCATCTGTTCTGTGCTAATTGAGCCAGGCCCCATAAAGGAGAATTTTCTTACCACCAATTCTTTTGTGTCCTAGATTCCTCTGGCGTAGACTCATCTCTATTGATTAGTTAGGAATCTATAAAAGATTCTGTGGAAAATGTGAGGCTTTTATACAGGCTACTAATCAAAACCAATTTTTTTTCCTACTTTAGAAGTACTGAGTGAGGAGAGAGTAGGACAAGTGAGTGGTGCTAAGCTAAATGACATGTTGTAAAATGAGTTTTTTCACTGGTTCCTCTCTGTCCTAATCTGCATGTGAGGAGGAACTACTTTTCTGTTCTGTGCCAGTAGAATCCTGAACCCAGAGAACAAATTGGTAGTAAGAAGAGTTCCCTTTCTATATAGTTATTGAATATCAAAGAATCCCAGGGGCCTCTGAAAACTAAATCAATGAACATATAGTCACTTCATCCATCATCAAAATGCAGTCTCCTTTGAAAGGAATGTGGAAGTTGTTAGTACAGTGTGGCAACATTGCACAATAGATCAGACAGGAAAAGATGAATATATTATGCAGCCAGTTGACACATTGGGTGACATTTTGTTTAGGCAGAAAGTAGTAGCATGAATTTGGTTATGGTGCCAAGGTTAAAATCTGTACTCTTGCAAGATGTCCTGTAGGAGCAGTAATAACCCAAGATGCTGATTTTTGTGTGTCACCCAAAAGAGAGTACTTCCACCAGGGTTCAGTAGTGACTGTGGTTGTGAAGGGTGGTGCCCCAAACACATGCCATTTGTAGGAGGTAACTTAGATTTTCCATGGTTTTTTTCTATTCAGTTGTTAATCAGACCGATCCCTACTTAGCTCATGAAAACAGTTTGTGTGATCATTCAGCCTACTGTGCCTTGCACTATTGTTACTGTCTTATTGCTGAAAGTGTCTTTTCCTTCTCTCTCTTGTCACTTGTGCCACATCGAAACTTAGATTGTAAGCTCTTTAGGACAGAGAGAGTTTCTTTTTTTTAAGTGCCTAATACACGTTTTGGTACTATTAAATTAATTAATCCTTTTTTTGGGCTGAGCTTGTACTTGTGATACTGATTCCCTTTTTGAATTTGGTATTTATAACAAAGAGAACTGTTTTCATCTGTTGTTGACAGATGAATTTGGACAGTCTTCCAATACTGTGGTTCTGTGAAGTGGCTTAAATAGAATTAGTCTGACAACAACCTCTTCATAAACAGACAGTATTGGCAAAAGGGTATACAAGACTCTTACTGTTGCAGGCTGTGTGAGAAGAGGTTGCAGTCAGAAATTTGCTTTTTGGGTTACTGCTTCGCTCTGTTTCCCCATGGAGTATAGTTTGAGATGAACTTTATTGGTGAGAAGTTGTAGCCACATCACAGTCCTGACTGAGCATGGAGCTAGAACAAGCACACTGTTTTTCAGTTTCCACGATACACTATCACAAACTGTATTTTTAACTTGGATTCTTAAATTTAAAAATAATCATTATTAAAGTTACTTTAAATTATGTATCCTGGTCAAGATATACAGCATAGCAGTTCTTGCAGTGAAGAGGCAGTTGAATTTGCTTTTCCAGCAATAGCCTTACTATCTTGATCTTCTAAAAATGTTTTGGGTTAAAGTTTGGTTTAAAAAATAAAATAAAAAGAATAACCTAATACTTAAAACTAACATGTAAAAAAGTGAGGCACATGCAGATGTTTTCGAATGCTGTTATACCCTATGATTTTAGTTTGCAGGTTTGGTTTTGAATGTGATATTGTGTCAAACTAGTGAAAATGCCAAACTATTAACTATTTCTTGATAAAATTGAATCTTTGATTTTAAGAACAGGTAATTCTGTTTGATGGGAATATATAAAAATAATTCTTATATGTATTCATCTGTCTCTTTAGATCAAAAATTAACTCCACCCACTTGACATTTCAAGATTGCATATCTATGAGTAGCCCTATTTTAGACAGTATAGCCTTGAACATAGATTTGGCTGACTCTTTCTGAAAGTCCATATGGTGAAGTGGGTGAGACTTGGGTCAGCTATATCAAAGATCAGAGTTCTGTTTCCTCCCTGTGTAACCTGACAGTGGAGCATGAGGCCTTGCTCAGTAATGATTGTGAAGGGCACCAATTTATTAACAGCAATTTAGAAGAAATGTAAAACTCATGGCTTCCTGGTTCCCAGCCCAGGTCACACTCCCCCCCCAGGCAGTTGGGTGCTCAGATAGAGGGAGGAGAAATTGGAGGATACATTTTGTGTGTCTTGTCAAGAGTTACATTGTGGCATGCTGAAAGGAAATGGTGATGCATGAGCATTATTCATGGAATGTTAAGGAATTTTGATAGCAGGCTTTTAGCAAGTTGTACTGAGCAAAACACAGATGGAACAGGACCATTTCAGATCTTTTAACTGCGCCAAATCCAAATGGATTTTCATGGGAACAGCAAAAGCACTTCACGTACCCCAGGTCTGCCCCCTTGCCAAAATTCCAAATGCTGCTGCAAATCATTGAATTACTAGAGCTCTTTTTTTTTTTTTTTTTTTTTTTTTTTAAGTCAAATGTGTAATGGAAAGTATTAGACAATCTTAATACAGTATAAGGGTTGTTGCTGTCCCACTTATAAAACACATGCTGTTATCTAAACAAAGCAGGTCACAAATAGCTGAAAATACTTCACTTAATATGTGCATTTCTAATATGCCAATACTTGAGAAGGAAAAAAAACATATTGGGAATCATTGGGTGAAGAAATCCTCAGAGGTGATATCTGGGGCATTAATAGGAAAAAGCTGCTCGGAGTTGTTTCAGCTTCTGAACTGGGAGTGGGAGTGGGTCTTTTGAGGATTTGATCTATGTTCAAGGAGGGGAGAAAGATTAAAATACCTTTTCTAGACAAATAGGATTGGACGACTACAGATGTATATATTTTTCAGGGTGAGGGGGTGGTGAAATTCTAATTTACTAAAAGAGATTTCTGTTCTTACAAGATACTCTGCTTTTAACAGGGTATAAAACCACACTTCTCACGTGTGGAAGGTAATCTTTAGGTACTTTTTAGTACCTGAGCCTCTCAGCTGCCAAATTGTACTTCTTACATCTGAGACCCTCCATTATCTTATGTTGAAGACTTTGTCTTGTGACCAGCAGGCTACAGAAACTGTGGCTGTCTCAACCTCTAGTTACAGTAGAAGCAAATGGCTTTGACTGTGTGGGCCCTTGTGACAAACAGCATAACCAGCTCTCATCTTTGTATTTTTGGCTTCTCTCTTTGTGTTTGCCTGCTGCAGCCTGAGGGCACTACTGCTTGCTGAAAGTGTAAATCTCCGCCCATGCCCCTTGACTGACTCTGAGGGCTTGTCTACACTGCAGATTGAACCACAAAACTTTTTTTGTTCACAGGTGCTTAAAAAAGCCCCTGGTAGCTAAAAGCTGTGTAGTGTATAGACAGCCTGAGAGAGGGATATGCACTCCAGAAACCGTTTACCTTTTGTTACCACTCTTGAGAGGTTATGGGTTTTTCTTGTCTTTGGGGATGTCTGTGTGAAATTACCTGTGCTGATGGGAGGAGTTCTCCCATTGGTGTAGGCAATCTACCTCACAGAGATGGCAGCTAGATTAACAGAAGAATTTTTCACAGCGCTGAGTGGCATAGCTAGGTGGACTTAAGTTTTCTAGTGTAGACCCAGCCCATAGCTTTGGTTACAGAGAATATAGAGATCCTGTGTCTCTAAAAGGTACGTCTACTCTACAAGCTCTACGGTGATACAGTTGGATTATACGTATACTGCTATACTGTAGACACTTACTACAGCAATGGAAAGGGTTTTCCATCCCCTTGAGAGGCAGTAACTATGTTGAAAGAAGAATTCTTCCATTGACTGAGATTGGCTTAACTGTGTGTCTCGGGTGTGAATTTTTCAAACCCCTTAGCGATATAGCTAGGTTTACCTAAGTTTTAGATATAGAGTAGGCCTAAAAAGCTCTTGCATATTCTGACATTCCCTAGTCAGTCAGCCCCAGTCATTTTCACTCAGCGAACTTTTCAAGACATGCCCTTTCTCCCCATCTAGGGCAGCCACTCCTAATTTTCAAACCAATTTTTTCTACATACTGCATACAATAGAGTTTTGAACAATCTCTGTGTTTTCTAGGAGATGGGCTGTTGAAAATACAAAAACCCTTAATTAAATAGCTGACTTTCAAATGGCTAACCTAGCTATAATACTGCTCTTCTTGGTGCATATGCTTACTTTCCTTTTCTGCGGAACACAGTGGAGGGAGTTAGAGTGTGGTCTTTACTAAATGTCCTTAATTCAGCTGTCATGAAACACAAATTATTGCTTGACACATCTTCTGTTGTTATGGGGCCCTCCATCACAACCCAAATGTAACAACAATTAAGCCTGCATTTTTCATGTGATTCAATTCAACACTGATGGTATTGGAGTGGTTTTCTGAAGCCTTCAGGTGTTAGAAAAAGTGTCCATACCAAGTGTTAAAGATATGTATTTAACCAATGCCAATGTGCATTTTGAGACAGGAGAGGGTATATGTTCTTGGTTCTTGCTAATCTATTATAGGGTTACTGTCTGCTTCAGTTGGGAAAATTCACAGCCTTTAGATTTTTCCTTATTCCTTATCCTTATTCAGGAGTCACTTCTGATGATCTTGCTGGGCATTAGAAACTAGAAGACATGCTGATTTTGCAGCTAAACCACTTAAACTGCAAGAGGAATTAAGATTAAATAGTTGAGCAACACAATGATATCCCAAAAAGAGAGTGAATCCTGGTTTGAGAGATTTTGATGAGGAAGCAGATCTGACTGACAGATTCCTCGCTTCTGGAAACTCCATTTAGAAACTAGGCTGACGTGAAGAATATTGACTTCATGGTGGCACTGGACATATTCCTGCTGCTACTCTGGCAAGGTAGTCAGTGACTATACTTCTGAAAGGGTTTTTACTTCTGTTCTGATTTTTGACTCACAGAACAAAGTCCCTATAAACTTTGTTGTACGACTGGTTACTTCCTTCCAGCTATCAGGCAGTTCTGTAGTCTTTCTGAAAGTCTGTGAGGATTCCCTGACAGCAGTCATGCAGTCATCAGAGAATACTTCACTGCAGAGCTGTCTCTCTGTTCCCATTGTAAGTAACTTTACCCAGGCTTCCCAGGGCTAATGTGAAGGCTGTTACGAACTGCAGA
This sequence comes from Trachemys scripta elegans, assembly GCF_013100865.1. Taxonomy (NCBI): domain Eukaryota; kingdom Metazoa; phylum Chordata; order Testudines; family Emydidae; genus Trachemys; species Trachemys scripta. The sequence continues at coordinate 90,241,855 of NC_048299.1, forward strand.
ACTTAGTGAAGGCATGGTGTTCGAAGGGTCATGAGGAAAAGCGGTTTTTTGCAGCCTGGTCATTATATTGGCCATTTGGTGCTTCCCATAGTACTGGTAGTGGGAGTGGGCTAGCATAGAACAGATATAAGAGGTATGGATCTGTTCAGGTAATAAAGAACATCTCTTTCCTCTGCTTGCTCGTCTGGGATCCTTGACAAGTTGAAATAGTGTAAGTGCTGGTGTAACTGGAAACTGAAAGCTTGCACTGGTGACACATTTCGAGAAATATCTCTGGAAACAAGGTGACTTCCTCCCTAGAATAAGGTGTCAGCTATCAATTTTCTTTGGCTAGTCAGGTTTAATTTCTTGCTCTGATTTGACTTCCCCATTTTTATTGGCCAGATTGGTCATCTTCCTATGAGGAAGAGCTTTTATACACAGTAAAAGCTTTGTATCCAGCATGTTGTGGAATGGGGGGTGCTGATAAGTAAAAAAAATTCCGGTTAACTAAGAGGGAGAGAGAGTTTCGGTGTGTGTGGGGGGGTCAGGGCTGGCTGTTGGGGTGCAGGAGGGAGTGCGAGGCGCAGGGGGTTGGGGCACAGGAGGGAGTGTGGGGTGCCGGATCTGGGCAGGCTCATCTTGGGTGACTCTGTGTTGCTGCCTTCTCCCCGAGCTCTGGCTCCGCAGCTTCCATTGGCTGGGAACCATGGCCAATGGGAGATGCGGGGACACGCCTGTGGGCGGGGGAAGTGCGCATAGCTGCCTAGCCGCGCCTCCGCCTAGGAGCAGCAGGGACATATCACAGCTCCTGGGGAGCTGCCCGAGGTGAACGGTGCCTGGATATGGCACCCCACACTGCGAACCCTCATGGCCATTCCTCCACCTAGAAGCAGCAGGGACATATCACCACTTCCGGGGAGCCACATGGAGCCAGGTAGGAAACCTGTTAGCCCCACAACAACCAGACTATAACCTGGACTTTCAATGAAGATCAAAAATGCCGGCTTATAGAGCTTTCCGGTTGCTAAAGTGAAGGATAACACTACTTTTACTGTATATGTTTAATCTCAATAACCCGCTACGCCACTTCATCTACAGGAACACAACAGGAGGCTCCTCAGTTAGGGCTGGGGAACATAATTAGGGTTGGAGAGCCTCCTGTTGTGTTCTTGTAGATGAGCTGGCATAGAGAGTTATTGAGATTAAACATGAAGGCTCCCAAATGCCATCTTCCCTAATAGGAAGACTTTCTAATCTGGTACAAATCTCTCTGCTCCCACGTCACCGCCACCTCCCACTTTGACAGTTCCAACTTTCTCCCTCCCATGTTAACTTGCCTACAAAGCAGCTTCCCACTAAGACGTAGGCACTCTCTCCTATGACTGCATCTTGCAAGACCAAATCCAGAGACTCCACAGCCCTCCTGCATCTTTGAGTGGGGGATAGAAACCTCTCACTGAAATTATCCTCAGTCACACCAGCTAAAATGTCTGGAATGGTAGGGTTATTTACTTGAGGCAGATATTCCTTTTCTATGTTTAGATTGGGCTCTGGCTCAGCATGGATGGGGGCCTACCCATTTGGCTATTCAACTCCCAGCTTGCCAGCTGTAATAGCAACATGAGAAGCTCTGAGAGGTAGTGAGGACTCCTGATCTGCATTGTCTCAGTAACCCAAACCTAGAAGAGACCTTTGTATTTCTCATTCCATTGGGCGAATATCTGGTGCAACGGAGGCACCAAATATTTGGTAACTACTTCCGAGGACTAAGTAAGCTCTTGCAGTGACAGGTCTTTCACTTGAGAAGTATTTGGCCATGGAATTTGTTTGGAAACAAAGCAATTGAGACATCAGTCTGAGTGTACAGCATACAGAAATACAGGATTATTAGAAAACAAATTACAGGAATGCGACTCTTGAAGAAATAGGAGATGAGTAAAGTATGATATGAAGTAGTATCACACAACAAGAATATAGTCATCTGTAGCTTATACAGAAGAAATAGGAAAACCTTAATAGAATGAGAAGATACTAACCAGGGGCTAAAGGGAATGAGGAGGACTCTTAGAAACAATTTAGGGTGAAAAGTACTAGAGAGAGAGAGAGAGAACAGTTTTAACGAAGGAATAAAATTGATTCATATGACTGAGCTATTGCACGTCTTGTTAAAATCCATTTTAACAAGAATCATAAAATTGTGTTGATTAGAAAATAAATGTTTTTATAAGGAGCAACTGATTAAGAGACTATATGTGACGCTTAAATGTACACAACTGGATGGGAAAACTTACATTAGAAGAATTACATAACAAACTTCTTGTATGACTGACAGTACTTCTGAAAAGTCTTTGACTGCCATAGAGGTTATGGACAACTGGAGAAAAGAAATGGAGTTCTGGTGTTAAACAAATAAAATTTCTGACCATTACTATCCCAAAAGTCTAACTAGTATTTCTGTTTTTTAAAAGAGGAACAAATGTTAAGAAGAAAACACTAAATATCTAGAGGATTACAGAAATATAAGTAATAAGCAGCACCAATTTATGAAGAAATTATCAAACAAACTCAATTGTTTTAGGCAGCATTTCAAAATGAATGAGTGAAAGGAAAGCAAAACATGTAATATTAGTACAATTTTTAATGAAGTCATGAAATCTTATCTGAATTCATTTTGCAACTAGGCTTGTAAATGATCATTATTACATGGACTGAACATTGGCTGAAGGACCATAAAGAAAGCACAATAATAAATGGTAAAATATCAAATTGGGAGAAGATGCCTAAAAAGGTCCTACAAATACTGGCAGTAGATCTAGCTTTAATTTGGAAGCACTAACTAAACTTAAAGTATTAATTTAGAAAGCATTGTGAGCACCAAGGGCAGAGAAATAATGCAAAGGGACTTAGAAACATGAGGATAGCACCACCTACCATTTAGGTTGCCCGACTCTTCCCATTATAAGACTCTGTTTTCAGTTGCCTATAATTTTGTCAGGCTTTAACCAGTTGGGATGCAATTTTCCTTGCTGGGTATCTGCCTTGGGGTTTTTTTTGTTTGTTTGTTTGTTTTGTTTTGTTTTAATTCCAGCCAAAATAGTTTACCTATTCCCAAGAATGAGGCTAGGAGAAAATACATGGTTTTTGCTGTATTGCTTTTTGGCAGACTTTCCTTTGAACAGCTCTAGTACCGCCATGCTTTGGAGCAAGGACTCGGCAGGGTTGTGCCTTTTACCGTTCTCGTGAAAATCTGCCCAAAGTTGTAAGCCTTTGAAAAATCAGTTTGCACATGCTCAACAGAGGCTTCCTGAGATTTTAGCAGCTAAATTCCCAGGGCTGAGCAGCGCTTTCTTCGCAGCTGGGACTCTCTCTCTCCCCTGCGCTCTTAATGACTTCCCTGATGGGATGAGGCAGCATGGGGGAGGAAACTGCCTGATTCAAATGCAGAAGGGACAAGAGGGAATAGATTATGATGAGTGGGGGATTACGACTGGGATTTAGGGTGGTCGGGGAGACTGATACTGGCTAAGCAAGGGGACTGGGAGCTGGGACGGGACTGTGAATAGGTGGATAAGACAACTGGAGCTGGGAGGGAAATTTAGGGATGGAGAACTGAGTTTGGATTCTATTGTAGACAGGTTTTATACCATGTTCAGCACCATACAGTAGCTCCTCACTTAACGTCGTCCCAGTTAACATTGTTTCGTTGTTACGTTGCTGATCTATTAGAGAACATACTTATTTAAAGTTGTGCAATGTTTGCTTATAGCATTGTTTGGCCATGGGGGCTTGGAACCAGCCCCCCATCAGCCCCCCATCAGCTCCCCTCCACCTCGTCCAGCGTCTCCCATCTGCCGGCAGCCCTGCAGATCAGCAACTCCCCCATCCTTCCCTGCACTTCCCGCCTGTAGCAATCAGCTGTTTCGCAGCATTCAGGAGGCTCTGGAGGAGAGGCGGGAGGAGGCTCTCCCTTTCCCCTCTCCCCCCGAACCTCCTGAACGCTACAAAACAGCTGATTACTGAGGGAGGGAGGCGTGCAGTCTCCCCACTCCCTACCCATGCCTTCACGAAACAGCAGATTGCTGCAGGCGGGAGTTCAGGAGGCTGGGGAGTTGGGGAGAGGGGCGGGAAGAGGCAGGGCAGGGATGGGGCCTTGGGGGAAGGGTGGAGTGAAGGTGGGCCTGGGGCAGAGCCGAGGGTTGAGCACCCCCGGTACTTTGAAAAGAAGAGCAAGAGAAGCAGCTGGACAATCCACCCTATTTCACCCTCTGACTCCTCCATCTCAACCAAGCTTCACAATGGCCAGGATAGCTCAGTGGTTTGAGCATTGGCCTACTAAACCCAGGGTTGTGAGTTCAATCCTTAACAGGGTCATTTAGGGATCTGGGGCAAAAATCTGTCTGGTCCAATAGGTCCTGCTTTGACCAGGGGGTTAGACTAGATGAGGTCCCTTCCCACCCTGATATTCTATGATTACATTGTTTAAAATTGTTTTAAAAGTATATTGTATATGTATAATATCTTTTGTCTAATGAAAAAATTTCCCTGGAACTTAACCCCCCCCCCCATTTACATTAATCCTTATGGGGAAATTGGTTTCGCTTAACATCATTTTGCTTAAAGTAGCATTTTTCAATAATGTAACTACAGCTTTAAGCGAGGAGTTACTGTAATGTACAAGTGCCTTTTCAGTAGTGCATTAAGCAGCATTAACTACACTTCTGTCACATGTTGTTGGACCACCCCCTGGAGAACTTTCTGTCTCCCACCCAAACAAGCTTTACTCTTATTGTTGAGAGTTCCATTGTGCCAGAGGAGTGACGTTTTCGACCATGCTCTTTGATCTGGTGTTTTAGGTTCTCTGGGGATGGTCTTTTAGGTATTCTGGACAATGATTTGAAGATAAGGACCAAGACCTTGAAATTTGATTCAAAGTTCTATGGGAAGCCAATGAGAGCGAGAACAGGTGTGATGTGCTCATGGTAGCTGAGGAGATGTGCTGTGGCATTTTGTACTTGGAGCTTCCCAGGTGTTGACGGTTTCATGCACAGTATGTCACATTGCTGTAATCTGGTTGAGGGCTGACAAAGGCATAAATAAGTGAGGCCAGGTCTTCATCAGGATGGGAGGGAGTCTCCTAGCCAACTGGAGATAGAAGAAAGTATTACTCTCATCTGTTGCAATGTGAGAGCTTAGCATTGGATGAGAAACTTGGGGGAAAGGAGGAAATGGGGGTGGGGAGACAGGTCTGACGAGGAGCTGGGCGTGGGGGGAGAACTGGCACTGTCTGGGCAAATAGATTGGGATAGTGAGTTGGATTGGGGGAGAGAGCACTAAAACTTGAGATGAGAAGATTGAGACTGAGAGCCAGTGGGGATGGGGAACATGGGTAGTAGAAGAGGGCAAGTGATTGGAGGCTAAGGTGGGGGATGGAGGCATCAGATGTGGAGCCAGGCGGAGGTGGAGGGAAACTGGGTCTGGCTGGGCAACAAGACAGAGACTGATGAGAAGCCTGAGGAATGGACACTGACACTGGATAGGTGAGGAGACGAGGAGCTTGGGTGGGAAAGGGACTGGTTGGAGGGGACAGTGTTAAAGGAGTCACTTAAGGGAAACAGGCAGAAGAGTCTATGCCTGCTGGAGAATGTTCCCCTCCAGAGCCTGGACTGGAATCCAAGATCTCTGACTTACCATTCCTCTCCTCTCAGCATGTATCTGTGAAACTCGAGAGCAAAGTTTTTCTCATCCGCCTGTAGTGCTGGTCCATCTTCTCATTTACTCCATTTGCTCAAGTAGTAGAGGTCTGTGCAGCTGATCTAAATACTCCAACCCTGCTGGTGATCAATGTGGGTGACTGTGATGCCACAGCATGGAATTCCTGTGGGGTGTGGTGGATTTTTCAGTTTTCTTTTTAAAAAACCTAGGGAATTGCGTGCACCAAAAAAAAAAAAAACTTAAAAGGACATTATTAAGGTTGCAAAGTTAAGCGCTCCAAAGTTAGGAAATGCCAGAATTAAGTTTGTCTGTGCAACATTAATTCAGCTCCCTTGTGCCTGTGCATTTTGAGAGTTTTTAATTACATGATCCTATACTGTTTTTTCCCCACAGGAGCCCTACCTCATTCAGTGCACAGCATAGACCTGCTCAGGGTTGTATAGTGAAGGAGATTATCTGCTTCATTTGTTGCAGAAGTTGGAAGATGTGAAGTGAATGAGGCAGGGGATCATAGGAAAAGAAAGGAGGGTGTCATGGTTAAAGCAGTTGAATGCTGCCATGGATTATTGGATTCTATCCCTGCCTCTGTCCCAGAGTTCCTGTGTAATGTTGGGCAAGTCGCTGAAACTAAACTTGTCATACACAGTCACGAATTGTGTGTTCCTCATTTCTGGGTGCCTGACTTGAGATCCTGGTGTCTGATTTGCAGAAGTGCTGAGCCCTCACAGCTGCAACCAGGGTGGATTGATTTAAGTCACTGATTTTAATGATAATGTAAATCACCAAGAAAGAAACCTTAATCTAAATCATTTGTACTTTTTAGTTAAAAGTTGGTTCTTGATTTACAACATATTGATTTACAATTCCACATAGACTTCACACTAAATTCGGTGCTTCTTTTTGTCAGCCAGAAGGAGATGCTGTAGCTATACACATTTATATAAGCAATCATGTGACTTAATTTACCTTTATTCAGATTCTGATTATTAGCATTGTTAGAAATGGTGAATGATGCGTTCTTATTTGCTAGATTAACTTTTTACTTGTAATTTGTGTCAAACTCTATGTTGATGGAAATTCAAATTCAATTAAAAAGGCACAAAAACAGCATTTACATTTTTTTAAAATCAGTAAAGCTACCTTAAATGTGCTGGATACATAGGAGAAAAAATGCTTATCCAAAAGTTCATCGAACCATGTTTTACATTTTAAACTAACTGATTTATTAAATAAAGTATCTGCAATTAGTGAATTTAACTGCTTTTTTTTCCTGGTCCCTGTGTTCTTCTAGATTTTAGAACTAATAGTTCCCATCTTCCACTTAGATTTAAATTCATAGATTGGAAGAGGAAAACAAGTTTTCCGTCTTGTTCAACTTCCAGTTGGTTTCTTAGCTTTGAAGGAGTTAGTCATTGAACTGCATTAATTGAACAAACTGAAATGAAGAAAATATTCTCTCTGCACTTGCAGAAGAGGCTATTTCTATGAAAAGCTCGTTTTGTACTTCAGCAAACTCTGGGTGCTTAGCCAGTGACTTACACCAGTTGAGTGATTTGACTTTCTTTAAAACTCTGGCAGCAAATATACTGCTGAATATTATTTTTTTGTATTTCCTTTAAAAGATTTTAATAGCTTATAGTGAGTTTAGGCCACAACACTAGTTCTTAATTTCAAATAGGTTTAATTTAAAAAAAATAAATCTGTATTTAATTTAAATAAGATTTAAATTATTATTATTATTATTTATTTTTAATTATCTACCCTGACTGCAACTGAAGTTCATGGGAGTTGTCTTTTGAACTCAGAAGTGCTATATAGTTAGGCTTGGAAGGATGAGGTTTTTATCCGTAAATGTCAATTTCACCATACACAGAAACTGACGAAAAATATTTCCATCAATAATAATAATAGAAATAAAAAAAATAATAGAAGCAATAATATTATAATAATAGAAATAAGAAAAATGCTTCTGGAGAACTCATTAGTTTGATTTAAGGCTATTTACTTTGTATATTGGACAAGTGATGCTGACAGTTTTTGTTTTTAATGGTTATAAAACTTTGACTTTTTGAATCTCAGCGTTTTCTGTCATTAAGTAATTGTTTGACCCTTTCATAATTTCCCACAACTGTGAAAGTGTAAATCAGTAAAAATTGAAAAAAAATGCGTTAAAATAACACACATCCATCAAAATTATACAACAATAAAAATTGAATTCTGCCAACCTATATATATATTGCCAATTACTCTGAAAAATCAGGTCCTAGGCACCTCAGATTGGTCATCCAAAACTAGTAGATACTATTTGCCGTAATCTCTGTGTGTTTCCTCTCCCCATCAGTAAAATGAGGATAATCCCATCCCCTCATTTCACAGGGCCGTTGTGAAGAGAAATGAATATTTATAAAGCTATCCAGTACTACACTGATGGAGCACCATAAAAAAGCCCACAAGGAAATTAATAATTCTGTCTTATTGCAAGATTTGAATAGTGTGCAGTAAGTAAGATCTAGGGCCAAACATTAAACAATGAGGAGAAAATAAAAAATTGAATAGCTGAGCACTAGGTGAGAACTGTCCATTCTGTGCACTGGATGATGCAGGAGTCCTGGGGAAAAATATCAAAATGCATACATAGAAGGGGGCTGAACTAAGGTTACACAAACTACCTTAATTCTGGTATTTTGTAATTTTTGAGTGCTTGACTTTTCAACCTTAAATTTTGTGCGTGTAGGCAGAAAACAGAATAAGATTAACTTTGGGGAAAATATGAATTGCTACATCTAGACAGTACAGTCCAAACCAAATATTTAGTGAGATTTAAAAACTGAAAATAAAATTTCCTAAGGGAAGACATACAAGCTGTACTGTTTGGCTCATTAAAAAAATTAGACAGAGCAGTACACTAATAAATATATTACAGAGAACAATCCTGAACTTTCATAGGAACAAACTACATAGTCTAACAGTTTTTTTTTCTTATTTAATTGCTATAGTTTGATTATGTTGATTGCATTTCCTCATCTTACTGATTGATTTATACATATAAACAAACCAACCAACCCAAACACTGCTGAACTGAATCTGACTCAGATTGAGTATAAATATTTCACAGTGTCACCCAAAAAATCCAAGAGTAATCATTTGTTTATTTAGAAATTAACAAAACTATAAAAATATTGGTGGTTTTCAAGCAACTCAAGCTAGTGTTCTGTTTTGATTAGGATTTTAAACATAAATTTGAGAAACAAATTCACTGTGTAGTTCAGTGTAACTTAAATTGTTATATATATATAAAATATACACAAATATGTACAGTTTGGGAAGGTGACACAGAAGGCTTGATTTTGAAGACAGGAGGTGACCTCTGATCAGGAAGATTTCTTGCAATGAAATTAAATGAATACATGCCTCATGGATTTTTAAAAAGAACAGGAGTACTTGTGGCACCTTAGAGACTAACAAATTTATTTGAGAATAAGCTTTCGTGGGCTCCTGTTCTTTTTGAGGATACAGACTAACACGGCTGCTACTCTGAAACCATGGATTTTTAAATGTTTGTATGCCTTCTCAATTGAGTTGTAATCAGTATAATGAGAAAAAAAATGTAACCAAATTGTAATAAAATAAACAAAAGAAGTGATAAAGGAACTAACAAAAGCAAGCACCACAGTTTGCATCACCTTACACTCATTCCCATGGGAGTGAAGATTAGACCTACGTTTATCATCCCTGTCCCACAACCTGTTTTTTCAATGCTTGTAGGAAGGATTCTGACATCGTCTTATTTGGTACCTTTATTGTCCATAAAATGTCAACACAGGAAGTTCAAAAACTTTCCAAATACCTGTTAATTCCATTAGACAGGATGTCATCCTAAGTGTGTGTGTTGGGGGGAAGTTTGTGTTATATCTGTAGGGATATAGTATCAGTACTGTTTTAACATAAGCACTGCTTTCCTTCTTATAACTGGCAGTCTTAGAGCAGGACCAGAAAAGTTCCCTTCTGTGTACAGTTTGTCTAATTTCAGAGTAGCAGCTGTGTTAGTCTGTATCCGTATGCATCCGAAGAAGTGGGCTGTAGTCCACGAAAGCTTATGCTCTAATAAATTAGTTTGTCTAATGTAACCTTAATAATAAATTTCGTATGGTTCAGCCTGACTACTGTACTATACATTCTAATCAGCAGCTGCTGTTGGGCCTGCACTAGAGATGAGATTCCATCAGGAGAATGTCTTCCCTACTCTTCAGTTCCTAATTCTGTTTGTACGTTTCTTTACCACAGTTCCTTTTAGATTGGCTTGATAGAAGGGAGCCTTTCACAGCTGCTTTCTCCTGACCACAAAACTAACCATATCAAGGGAATTGATAATTACTTCTAGAAAGTAAAACTGCATTTGTTTATGTTGCTACCAGACCTCTTTGGGTGCATCTCCACTGCTGAATTAGTCTTGGCTCTTACTCAGCCATTGCCCCAACTTTCCTCCAGTCTGTACTGAAAACCATCTCTAACCTGGGTGGTGCATTCATCCTGGGCTAGCTGCCGAGGCTGGGGTGTGAGTTAGAGCCTGGGTTCACTTTCACGCAGTCTGATAACCCACCCATTTTGCAGTGAGGTTAAATCACTGGAGTGCTCGTAGTTGAGGGCTTTCTCGCAATTCCCCCAGTGTGCCGAGAAGGACAGACTAGTTATCTCATGGTTCACGGAGAGACAAATTGGAGTGGCTCAGTTTACTGCAGCACAAAGAACCATGGGATATGCTCCCAGAAGTCCTAATGTGTCCTAGTGACACACATGGATGGAGCATCAATGAGGATACAGCACTCTGACCAAGACTTTTCACACAGGTGAGGGTAATGGAGGTGCCATCCACCTCCCGCTGCAGAGAAGGCAGACATAGCTCTCTTCCCCCCCGCCTCCCCCCCTCAACATGTCATCACTAGGGGACAGAGGTGTCATGTTAGACTGTCTCTTTAAATGTACTGTTCCTTGTCACAAAGGGAGAGGAATTAAGACAAATATTTTATTTCTGCCTCATTTAAAACTCCTACAGGCTAAGTATAAAGAGAAAAAACAAAAAAACAGGAGTGGAAGTATGTATACATTTTGCTTGTAAAAATGCACTTTTTACATAAAGGAAAATCACTTTATCGAGAAATGTTTACAGGTTTTTGTCTAATCTAGTTTGTTAGAAAATGTTAGTAATAGACTCTGGTCTCTCAGACCATTCACTCAGGAGATCTAATCTGTGTGTCTGATTAAATCTGAGTAATCCCCATTTTACCCTTATAAAATACTGTTTCGTATTTGCTTAGTACTCTCAGTTGTTTAGACTTTCAGCTTTCTCTAAGCACTACTTGCACCAATGAATGAGAGCACCATCTTCCATACTCTAGCAACAAATGCATGGTTTGGTGTTCAGCTTACGTCAGACCTCCCAAGTCAGTTACCCCAGTGTGTAAATAATAAATAAATAAATAAATAAGTGCAAATGTGTCCGTTTTGAAGATGCCTGGAGGACATCTTGCCAGCTTTTACAGGTCCCAGGTGGATCCTTCCTACACTACAAACCACACTAGTGACATTTTTATAGTCACATCCATCTTGCATACACACCTTAGAGCATCATATTCCAGCTCAGTTGATTGGTAATAGGAACTTTTGCTTTTTACCGTTGACAGAGCCCCTAGAATGGAAATAAAAAACAGGTGCTCTAATCGTAAAAGAGCTAGAAAGTGAGATATCCTTTTAAAGATCAGCATCTCTTGAAAAATACTAGGTATGTCTATACTGCAATAAAATACCCTCAGCTGGCCCGTGTCAGAGGGCTCAGGCTGTGGGGCTATAAAATGGCAGTGTAGACATCCTGGCTGGGGCTGGAGACCAGGCTGTGGGACTCTCCTCCCAAACACTGCACTTTTATAGCTCTACAGCCCAGATCTGTGATCCCATCAACTGACATGGGCCAGCTGCAGGTGTTTTATTGCAGTGTAGGCATACCCAGGGTCCAAAAAATGAGTTCCCCAGATGCTAATACAAAGATTAAGACAAGGATTGTGTTTGTCCACCCAGGTCTCCTTTATATCGTGTATCTCCTTAATAGATTCAGTTACTGTCTCTTATCTCATGTTGAAAACTGATCATTATTACCACTATCTAGCTGCTTCTCCATCAACTCCAAGTCATGTTGAGGAAGCTTATCTCAGAAGGAAGGGAGATGAGCTGCATGGTATTAGTGAAGGGAATTGGGCAAAGACATCCCGCTGTGAGTGCTCTCTTCCAGCATGTGGAAATGGACTGTTGGTTGCCTCCCTCCCCATAGGTACTTATGAAGCAGTTCAGGTCCTTAACATAGCAGGCGCTAAGTTGAGCAATGTATAAATTAAATAAGTAATTTGGTGTAACCAGTTTATTTGGATTTCATAAAATTTAGCGTAGCGGGCTTTTTGCTTCCATTGCACTGCCTCATGAAATATGGCTAACGGGGAAAGCTGGTGTGGAGGAATGGGTTATTTTGAAGTATAATGTAACTCCACAGTTCTTGAAATTCTTGGTCTCTAACTTGAAAGGGGACAATAGGGTTCCCATGCCAGTTGGTGTTTCCTCATAAGAATGGGAATTATGTGGGATTTGTCTAGGTTACGCTTAAAGCCTGGTGCTGCTATGAACTGAGCTACCAAATCTTGTGGGTTATGGGGAGAAACTGGTTGTTGTGCAGTGAACAGGCTACTGTCCATCTAAAAGCCTCTTTTGTGTTCTCATTCTCTCCTTCCTTCCTCCCTCCCTGCCCCAATTACTGCCTTGAATATCAGGCCCATCCCCGGATGTATATGCAAAGGTAAGAAGCAGGGAAGATGGCAGGCTCCCTGCTTTGTCCGGCCACACAATATGACATGATCAGATAGCATAAATAACTTTTCTCTCACCATGAGATCACACCCACCTCATGAAAATAACCCTGCATTTGTTTTTATGAAGGAGTAAACAAAACACTTCATTTGGATTGGTCTAATGCCTCTTGCAGTCGCAAACTAAAATTAGTTTGAGTAATACTGAAAATCAAATTTGTAATGACCTATTTATGATTATGGCAATATGAAATTGCAGTGTCACTCATCCTATGAATACAACAGAATATAATTGCTTAGTAATCTAGTTCTGGCAGTTCCCCTGTAGGCAAGAAAAAGAAAACACTGTTAAATCTACATACAACATTGTATCTGATATTTAGTTTATTTTCTAAAGCATAAATCTGATGTTGCATTCCATTTTCATTTGCACTAGTACAATCAGTAAAATGGGAATTTTACTATATTTGTTATACTCATCTTATGTTCATTATAAAAAGTTGGAGTGAGAATCTGGTGTATTTAATCGGGAGAGTGTTAAAAACAATTTAACAGCACCAACCAAGTCCATATCTAATTCATATGCCGTTCTTCTTTTATTTCTCAGTGCTCCCACAGTAATTGTCATCCTTCTGAGATGATATCACCCTATTGTGATGTGTTGTTTGAACAGTGTAGTGAAAGCAAAATCACCAAAAATGAGGGTCAGTCCAGGTGCTTGATCCCCTGTATAATAGGGTCTCTTCCAAGCTTTTTTCTGGGAGCAAGCACGTGGACTTTTTGGTCTTTCTACTTTATTAACTTTTGTGAGAGGAAGAGGAAAGAAATGTGAGTTTTGTGTAGTTCTTTTGCTTAGATTTTTAAAAGGCACTAGTCCTGATTGGATAAGTTCACCGTGATAGTTCCAGTTATTCATTTTGCTATATGTTTAGAGATGAGATCTTGTTCTGTTTAACTGCATATATAATGGGCTTGTAGTCTTCTTTTATGCAAGGAAGGGGAAGTAGGCACTCAGATGATGGGGCACCAGCATTAGTACCCTCCATACACTCAGGAATACAAAATATTTCCCCAAGATTAGTGGTTATTTGGCTTTGCAGAGTTGATGAACCATTTCATCAAATGTGATTAGAAAAAGTCACTAAATCATGAAATTTTAGTCTGATCCTGTGGTTTTTACATTGACAGTGCATTTTGTTGGGGGTGTGGGGTGGGTTCAAGCTTTGGGTGGTCTGCATTTTAAGTGTTTCATGTACCACCTTCCTTCTTATTTAAGGTCACAATATCCCTGTGGCAACTACAACAATTGGTTACATGGCAAGTAAGGAAAATTTTAACATTTTTATCTGTGTTTTAAATGAAGTCTAGCTTTTGGAAATGAGGAGCTAGCACCTTGTAACCGGCTAGCTCTCTACATACTTCTGTGTGAACCTCAACATGATGCAAACATTGCAACACAATGTCAGGAGACCTGTGGCTGTCTGCAGCTCCCTTTTAACATTGTCTTCCATCCTTTCCCTTCCTATCTTCCTCCCATCTTCTTGATGTGACAAGATCATATAATCACTGGTCCATTTGCTCAGCACTTCCCTTGCCCTCTGTAGATGTGTGACAACATGGGGGTTGAGGGGCTATCCTACAATCAGCACTCAGCTCCCTCTGCCTGAAATCAGGCAGAAAGAGGGGAGCTTAAGAAAAAGCCACATATGCCAGGAGAGCCATGTGCGGTACCCAAAAGGGTCACTCTTCTAATTTGATCTCAAGTTTCTTAACATATTATTTTCTTTAGAGTAGGAGTAATCTCTTTTTGTCTGCTTAAATGCTAAGCAAAGGAGACTGTTTAAACTTCCATTTGCTGGTCAGGGCCCTTCACTTTTTTCCAAGTTACGCATTTGGGTATTAACCTTATTTAAATGTGGCATATTGAGTGCCCATTGCTGAACTACAGACTTTCATTAGCTTCTAAAGTGAGACCATTATTATATAGTGAGCCTAGGCTGTTGGGAATTCTTGTCTGGTGTAGATATTAATATTTTATAAAGGGGTGAGCCTTGAAGGTCCTGTTTTCTTGAAGGCCTTTTACAAGGATAGGGAGAACCTGTAAGATATAGTTTCTTCATTTTCATCCCCTCTCGCTGGTCAAGGAGGGCTCAGTGTCACTATGGAGAGCCCATGAACTTCTCTGAGCAGCAGTGAAGGAGGAGAAGGGGGAAAGGAAATAGGTTCTAGACAGATTAATGCTGTTTTCTTACCTTAACACTTCAAGTTACGTATTCAGCATTCAGAGTTCCTTAGTATTAAGCACCAGACTCACAAGTAGTCCCATTGATTTTAATGGAATCACTTGTGGAATGATGTTTTACTTTTCAGTATCAGAAGGGGCCAGATTCTGCCACACTAGAGGTGCGAGGGAACTAACTTCTGATGTGAAATCTGGACCTCTGCAGAGCTGCTGCTAACTTGTGGGCTTCCTCTTCTGACTTGTTCTGGTCTGTGTTATAGGCACTGCCAGTCTGAATAGTAGGCTCATTCCTGACACAATTCCACAGTGCAAGCTTAAAAATAAATCAGAGGACGGTAACAGAGAAATACAGTGTTAACTCACCTCTACCCTAGATGTAGTTTTATTTCTGGATTTCACCACAAGGTTCATGTGAAGAAATACTAATCCAGCTAAACCATTTTGTGTAAAATTGGTATTTTGTAAAGAAGCAGCCACTGTAACTCTGTCCAGATATCCTCTGTACAGTAGAATCTCAGAGTTATGAACCACCAGAGTTACGAACTGACCAGGCAACCACACACCTCATTTGGAACCGGAAGTATGCAATCAGGCAGCAGCAGAGATTTCCTCTGCCCCTCCTCCCCCGGGGGAAAAAAGCAAATTCAGTACAGTACTGTTAAACAAAAAAAAAAAAGGGGGGGGGAGAAGTTTTTCTTCTGCATAGTAAAGTTTCAAACCTGTATTAAGTCAATGTTCAGTTGTCAATTTTTGACGGAACCATAACGTTTTGTTCAAAGTTACAAATGTTTCAGAGTTACGAACAACCTCCATTCTCGAGGTGTTCGGAACTTTGAGGTTCTACTGTATTAGCATTTTGTTCTTACTGTATCTCTGACAATTACAACAGTTGCTTACATGGAAAAGTAATAGGAAAATATATTTTTAGCTGTGTTTAAATGCAGCTAAGCAGTTGGGAATAAGGTGCCCTCTCCAAGGTTATCGAGATTTTACAAAAATATGAACACTCTCTAATGTATGTGAAGAATACTAGACTGTACTTTTAAAAATAGAGTAATAAGATATTTTGGAATATTATGAAATCTGTAATTTTCCCCCCTCTTTCTAGGTGCATTTTACCTGGTCTTTGAATATATGGACCATGACTTGATGGGACTCCTGGAATCTGGCTTGGTTCATTTTAATGAAAATCACATAAAGTCATTTATGAGACAGTTGATGGAGGGATTGGATTACTGCCATAAGAAGAACTTCCTGCACAGAGATATTAAATGCTCAAATATTCTACTGAATAATAGGTATGGATATAACCAACTTTAAAGTGTTCACAAAGTTATAAAGTAACAGCTTAACCAAAAAACCTTTGATTTAATTCTAGCAATTTGTGTCACTTTCTTCTATCACTAGAAAAATAGACTTTAATTATTTAGGTTGCTTATTGCTACTTTTAAAACTAGTTTCAACTTTGAACCTAGAATCATTCAATTTAGGGTCTGTTCCTGCTGTTTACTCATTACTTCACCTGTATGGAAACACCAAGATCAGGACTTAGGTTCATCAGCCAGCACTAAGAAATATAATTTCAGAGTTTAATCATTGAATCATATAGATCTGGAAGAAACCTCTAGACCATCTAGTCTATCCCCCTGTGCTGAGGCAGAAAGGACCATGTGTATCTAGACCAGTGGGGGGCAACCTGCGGCCCATCGGGGTAATCTGATTGTGAGTCGCAAGACATTTTGCTGACGTTGACCATCTGCAGGCACAGCTCCCCGCAGCTCCTATTAGCCACGGTTTGCTGTTCCCGGCCAATGGGAGCTGTGGGAGAGCGGCAGATAGCACGTCCTTGTGGCCTGCTACTTCCTGCATCTCCCATTGGCTGGGAATGGCGAACCGCAGTCACTGGGAGCTGTAGGGGGACCGTGCCTGCAATGGTCAACATCAGCAAAATGTCTCGCAGCCCACAGTCAGATTCCCTGATGGGCCACATGCGGCCTGCAGGCCGCAGCTTGCCTACAACTGATCTAGACCATCCTTGGCAGGTATTTGTCTAATCTGTTCTTAAAAACTTCCTATGACAGGGATTGCACAACCTCCCTTGGAAACCTATTCCAATGCTTAACTCTACTTACAGTTAGAAAGTTTTCCTAATTATAACCTAAATCTCCCTTTGTGCAGATTAAGCTGGTTACCTCTTGTCTTACTTTCAGTGGACACTGAGAACAGTTGATCACTGCCCTCTTTATAACAACCGTTAACATATTTGAAGACTGTTATAGGTGTCACTTCAGGCTTCTTTCCTCAAGACTAAACATATCCAGTTAAGTTGACTAATGAGGAAAGGTTATTCTCCTTTTATCACTTCTGTTGCTCTTCTCTGGACTCTCCAATTTATCCACGTCTCTCCTGAAGTGTGGCACCCAAAACTGGACACAGTATTCCGACTGAGGGCTCACCAGTGCTAATTAAAGTGAATCAGTTACCTCCTCTCTCTTTCATAAAACGCCCCTGTTATTAAACTACGGTATTTTAGCCTTTTTTGCATCTGCATCACATTGTTGACTCATATTCAAGTTATGATGCATTATAACCCCCAGATCATTTTCAGCAATACTACTGCCTGCTTTGATTTTTTCCTTCCTAAGTTTAGTACTTTGAACATTTATTTAATTTCATCTCGTTGATTGCAGACTAATTCTCCAAAATGTCAAGGTCATTTTGAATTCTAATCCTGTCCTCCAAAGTTTTTATAACCCCGCTAAGCTTGATATCATTAGCAGATTTTATTAGCAGACTCTCCACTCCATTATCCAAGTCATTAACAAAAATAATGAATGGTACCGGATGCACAACAGATCCCCGTGGGTCCCCACTTCATACATTCTCCCACTTAGGCAGTGAACCATTGATAACTACTCTTCGAGTATGGGTTTTCAACCAGTATGTGCCCACCTTTTATAATATTTTTTTCTAGACCACATTTCCCTAGTTTGCTTATGAAAATGTTATGTGGGATGGTCAAAAGTTGTACTAAAATTAAGATAAAACATATCTACTGCTTCCCTCCCCATAGTTCACTAAGCCAATAACCCTGTCAAAGGAGAAAATTAGCATAGTTTGGCATGATTTGTTCTTGACAAATCTATGTTGGCTATTATTTATTATCCTGTTATCTTCTAGGTGCTTACTAATTGATTCTTTAATAATTTGTTCCAATGTCTTTCCAGGTATTGAGTTAGGCTGACTGGTCTAATTCCCCAGGTCCTCTTTGTTTCCGTTTTAAAAGATAGGTACTCTATTTGCTCTTCTCCAGTCCTCTGGGACCTCACCCATCCTCCATGAATTCAGAGATAATTGCTAGATTCCTAGTTCTTTAAGTATCGTAAGGTGATTTCATCAGGCTGTGTTGACTTGAATACATCTAACTTATCTAAATATTCTTTAACCTGTTACTTTCCTATTTTGACTTATGTTCCTTCCCTCTTGTTAATATAAAGTGTATTAAGTATCTGGTCTCAAAAATTTTTAGTGAAGACTGGAGCAAAATAGGTATTAAACACTTCAGTCTTCTTGGTGTCTGTTATTAGCCTTCCCTGCTAAGTAGTGGATCTACACTTTCTTCTTTTCCTTGTTCCTAATGTATTTCTAGAACCTTTTCTATCAATAGCCTTTTGTCCCTTGCTTGGTATAACTCATTTTGTGCCTTAGCCTCTGAGTTTTGTCCCTATGTGCTATTCTTTTGTTCCCATCCATAGCAATTTGTCCTTATTTTCGTTCTTGTAAGATTCCTTTTTGATTTGCAGCTCATTAAAGAGCTCCTGATGCAGTGGCTTCCTAGTTTTTTTTTCCTTCCTTTCTTTCCTTTGCATCGGGATAGTTTGCTTTTAATATTTTGCCTCTGATAAATTGCAGCTCTTTTGAACTCCTTTTTCCCTTAGATTGTCTTCCTATGGGACCCTGACTCCCAGTTCTCTGAGTTTATTGGTCTGCCTTTTTGGAGTCGCTCTCATTCCTTCCTTTCTAAGAATCATGAAGGCTATCCTTTTGTGATCACTTTCACCCAAATTGCCTTCAACCTTCAGATTCACAATCAGTTTCTCCCTGTTCACCAGAATGAAGTCTAAAATGGCTGCTTCCCCTGGTTTCTTCCTCCTCCTGAAACAGGTTGCCCCTAACATATTCCAATAATTGGACATTTTGTTTTTCTGTATTATTTTTCCAACAGGTATCTGGATAGTTAAAGGCCCCCATTACAGCCAGGTCTTGTGTTTGGATATTTTTGTTAGTTGTATTTGTCATATTAAATTAGAATATGTTAAAGCGTAGTTTCTGACCTGTGCTTTCTTGACTATCTGATCTTATAGTCAAATGCGCGTAGACTCCTCTATCACGTTGTATAATACTGAAGACCTCATCTTTTGGGAGTATAGAAGTACAGTGTTTCGATTTAAAAGAATATGCAACCAGGTGTGTTCAAACACATATTTTAGGTACACATTGATACTCTTGCTCACAAGTGCAGTGATAATCCATGTTTCACACATATGTATATAAACATAAGCCTCGGTGCATTTGTGGAACTGCCGACAGAAGTTGGTCCAATAAAAGGTATTGCCTCATTCACCCCCCCCTCCCCCGTCTCTCTAATATCCTGGGATATAAATAAAAATATACAAATAAATCCTGGGATATAAATAAACTTAGTACATAACATTTAGAAATAAAGGATTTTTTAAAATCAACAAACTTGGTGAAAGCACCATGTCCTTTTCTTTCCTTATAGAAATTTATGAATGTCCTTTCTAGTGTAGGAGTACTTGTGGCACCTTAGAGACTAACAAATTTATTAGAGCATAAGCTTTCGTGGGCTACAACCCACTGAAACCTTTCTAGTGTAAGTCATCCAACCTTCCAGATTGGCATGGTATGTTGCCTGTTGAGCAGCAGCATCCTTTATGCCTTTTGAATTATCACTCTTAAAATCCCAACTTTAGCCTTTGATACAAATGGAGTGTTTAGTTTTGTATGCTTCCCACAAGGAGGTGCAATTGCTGATAGTCACTTGCTATGCAAATACTTGATTTAATATTTTTTATTATGTACAGTTACCAGTAAATAGGCCAATTTACCGAGTAAAACGTTACTGAAGTGTGAATTAGTAATCTCCACAGCCCTAAAGCCAGGCTTAAAATGTACAAAAATGACAGTCTCCCCTCTTCAAAGTTTTATCAACATAATAAGTACAGTCGTGTGTTATTAGTTGATTATTTTATAAAGTATACCCTGAATGTTCATTAGTATTCTTTGAAGTGTATATCTGCATTTGTCAAAAAGAAATACATCATTTCACAATCCCTTATGGTTTGTTTTTTAAAATTGCATTGGTTAGCATACTTATTAATTGAGAAGATGCAGTAATTTGTAATGGTTCTCCTGGTG
This sequence comes from Trachemys scripta elegans, assembly GCF_013100865.1. Classification (NCBI taxonomy): domain Eukaryota; kingdom Metazoa; phylum Chordata; order Testudines; family Emydidae; genus Trachemys; species Trachemys scripta. The sequence continues at coordinate 90,262,078 of NC_048299.1, forward strand.
ACTAGTGTGAATTAGTGAAGTTTAACTGTAGATGTGTTAGAGCATTTTAAACATCTGTTTGGTTTTTAAATCTGTTGACAAGATTAATCAGTAAAAATTCTTTACTCTTTCCACCAGAGGGCAGATTAAGCTTGCAGACTTTGGGCTTGCTCGACTGTATAGCTCAGAGGAGAGGTAAGACAACTCTGTTCTGTTAAATATATATATTTAAAGCATAGGTCTCTGTGATTATCAGAGCTAGGGATGCTTTTTTCTGTAGAGGGAAGTTTAAGTCAAATCACATTTTTAATATGGCATCCTCTTTTCTGATTAAATATCTGAAATGATAGAAGTAAAGGTTTGTAGTGTGCAGCTATGCAGTGGTTTATGTTGGTATAGTGCAGTTATATTCATGCTTTAATTCAATTTTAGTTGAGATGTCAAAGTATAATAGCTGTATGTTGATAAACAATTGTCAGGCCATCTAACTAAACAACTAGCATAAAAAGTTGTGAAGCCCCAGAGGGACGGAGGTCAGTCACCTGGTATGTGTGCACGGTAGTAAAACCACAAACATAAAACTCAAGTGTAAATGAATTATATGGAGTGGGAAAGAAGAACACCTCATCCTGGTTCTTTAAAAGTACAAGGATTCTTTCTGCAATACCAAAGCTATAGTCTCTCCAGAATACCATGGACAAAGAACTTTGGGGAGATGGGAATCTGTTTATGCACTTTCCTTTCAAACTTTGAACTTCAGTTAAATATGTGGTGTTCTTTCTCCCTGATTGTATCATAAATACTGTTAGAGAGGCTTGCTTCTTGAGTTAAAGGATAATCTCCATTAGCTGTAATAGCACAGATATAGATTATTTTTTTTTTTACTAAAGAGCTCTGACTAGTGACATCACAATTAATACTTTCATTTTCAGTCTAAACTGACTGGAGATGAAGGATGCAGATTTATAGTTAGGATGTGGTCTGCTTAAACATTTCAATATTACTCCTGCTTCCATAAATTAACATGCATATTCTGCCTTTTTGGAGCAAATTGATAAATTAAACGTTAATAAGTCACCAGACCAGATGGTATTCACCCAAGAGTTCTGAAGGAACTCAAATGTGAAATATATGTAACCTTTTGTACCAGATGACTGGAGGATAGCTAATGTGACGCCAATTTTTTAAAAAGGCTCCAGAGGTGATCCTGGCAATTACAGGCCAGTAAGCCTTTTTTTGAGAAGGCTTTTGATAGCATTCACAGGACTAGCCTATAGTGCATTCTGTGGGCCTGTGGAATCCCTCTCCGTATAATCAACATCATCGAAAGCTTTTATTTCAACTTTACATGCAATGTTGATCCCAGTGAGCTCAGTTTTGGCATCTCATTCCTGATTCAATCTCTCATTGAGTACGTCTTCTCTTCAGTAATAGTAGGATTTAATGAACATTTAAGGATTGTACTGTAACAATTTTTCCACATTGTTGCTAACTGAACTATATTTTTTGATAATTGATTTACTGATCTGATTAAACAGTATTTAGAAGGATTTGGGACCTTGAAGCAGCAGAAGAAATTTCTTAAAGCATTACTTTAATGCTAGAATCACTGAAATATATTGTGTATCTCATTTGTCAAAATTTGAAAAGTCCGAAAGCAAGCTTTTAAAAAATAAGCTGTATGCACTTGTAATTGTGTGCTTAACTTATGCATGCATAGATCTTGAGTGTACAAAGGGGGTAATTGTACATGCAAATGAATAATTATGGCCTTTTTTGTACATATTTACCCAACTTCCACTCAGAGTTGTGGTAATTTCACTCACAATTGTGCATCTAACTTTAAAAAATCACTTCTGAATGTATAACACTTTCCAGCTAGAAGGTGTGACATATTACATAAGAACATACCTGTTGAAACAGAAAGTAGTGTCTAGAAATCTTTAACAATTGAATATTGATAGGTTTGACTTTTTTTGTTACTGAGTTTCTCTATCTAAATACTTCTGAAAATAATACTCTCTTCTGGAATAAATCTGGCAGATCTGTAGAGGGTGGAGTATAATTTCCCACAAGAAGTCCCATTTTCAAAAGTGACTTAAGAGCCTAAGCCATTTAGGCACTTTTGAAAATGTTTCCAGTTTTGTGTGTGTGTGTGTGTGTGTGTGTGTGTTGAAAGTGTGTATGCTTGTGGGGCCACCAAAGGGGATTGTTTTAGTGTAAGGTTATCACCTGTATTTACTGAAGGGTCATAAACAAGTCCACATTGTAGATCAGTGTGTTTAGTTGATTAGGCAGTTGCACTGAACATAACAGTGGTGTCATTTGCAATGTGGAATGTTCACCTGCTATGGAAGGCAGAAATTGCTTGTAACTTCGTTTTATTTAAACACATATAAGTTATTCAAATACATTGCTTTATACCTATGTGTATTTGCAATTCAAACCTAATGCTTTATTAAAGATGACAGATGTGAAATGGTGCTTTTCAGTTATCTAAAAACTATACCTGGAAAGCTGGGCTAGGTAATTTCTGTTGTATTAGCTGCTGTCTTGAAAACTGTTAATACTGGAACATTGCTATTCACTGTCTAAAATATTGGAATCTCAGCTTTCAAATTGAGTAAAATGTTACAAAACCTCAAGTTACATAATATTAATGGCTAAAATCATACTGGTGATTGGGGGTGTGGTGACAGAAGATAACAATCTGCAACCATGTATTCTGTGGCAAGGGCTGCCGAAAACTGAATATTCAATTGCATCTCCCAAGGGTATACAAAAATAGAGACTTCTACTGAAATAGATTTGGCAATAGCACTGTTTTATTTTGATACATTCCATTATTTTATTGTCCCCAAACTTTGTTTTCAGTCTGATAAAACTAAAGTAGATTGCCTCAAAACATTGCAGAAGTCTTTCAGTGGGAGCTGGAAGTTTTGATAGCTTGCAAATGTAAAGTCGGGGCTGTTGGAATCCAGGAAGATCTGGGAGCTTTGAAACCCAAGAGGCAGTTGAAACTTATGATAGTAGGGAACGGCTGCATCTATGCTTCTCTCCTTTGTGGAGAAGGGCAGAGGTGACTTGAATTTTTTTCCCCCCCAACTGTTGAACTCTTTGTTCAGCACTTCAGCAACCAACTTCTTTGTGCCAGTAACTGCACCTAACAGCAGTGGATGGAGATATTAATGAAAGTCTTATTGCTAAAATGAATAGCAATTAAACAGCAGTATAGGTATTTAACTCTGAAGCCTGATGATATTTTTAATGCCCCATGAAGATGGTTATGTTTACTTATTTCTGAGATACTGTTTCAGGCTATCCTTTGGTAGATTTAAGTAATGACTTTCTATATAGTGGCAGCAGCCTCAGTATTGGTAAAAAGGGAATGAAAAAATGGCACATTCATAAAACAATATTGTAGTAGTGAAACCTCAAACTTTTATTAGTTCACTACAATCTCATTTTAAGAGAAATGTTGAATCTCTCTATCTTCTTTTTTTCAGTCGACCATATACCAACAAAGTTATTACTTTATGGTACCGGCCTCCTGAACTTCTGCTTGGAGAGGAAAGATATACTCCAGCCATAGATGTCTGGAGCTGTGGGTAAGAAGTTTTAATACAAAAGTGTTAAGTGTAAATCATGAACTAAAATAAATCTCAAATAAATTTATATAAAATGATATTGATGGAATTATATAAAACTTTATTTTACAGCTGTATCCTGGGTGAACTTTTTACTAAAAAACCAATATTTCAAGCAAATCAGGAACTTGCTCAGCTGGAACTAATAAGGTAATTTTTAGACTCCACGGTGTGGTTGGTGCTTTACAAAACCATAGACAGCACTTTTATTTTTCATGAGCATTCAAAAAAATGGAGTTACAATATTAACATTTAAAAGTTGTCAGAAGTTGCTTCTCAGAATAAAAATGGTAGTAGCTTTTGGGAAGATGTAAAACAAATTATTCAGAAGTGGAGAAGTGCTTAGTAGCTTTCCATGGCATAGGAATGCAGGTAGGTAGGTAGGATTTTTTTACAGTGCAGCTGGAGTTACCCCTTACTGAAGCCCATCTCACAACAGGGCATTTGACTTGCTCACCTTTTTAAGCAGGTGAGACTGCAGCTTCCTTACTCCATTCTCACATCAGCAGGTTAAAAGGCCAACATGGAGAATAATGAATGACTGTTTTAAAGGGAGAGCTTTGCTCAAGGCTAGGTTCTCTCCATACTGCTGGCCCTATGCTGCTTTTTCATTCTCCCACATGTCTGCAACTGGCTTCTGTCTGCTGCAGAAGGGAGTGTTTCTCCGCTTTCCCTCAAGACTTGCCAGATACCTTGGGGGAGGTAAAGGCTTTCTTCACCTTCCCACCTCAGTGGATCTTCTCAGGCAGTAGCTGTTTGAATTAGTAGTGTCAGAGCCTCTTTTCTCTATTCAGGTGGCAAATGCTGTCTCCTGCTTCTAATATCATAATCAACCTAGGCAGTGGGGTGGAATCTTCTTCCTACAAAAGAAAAAGAGGATGAGTCAGTGAATTGCTCCTTTATCTTGATCTCTCTTCACACAAGGTCAAATATTTGATTCTGAAAAGCAGTAAGTTACATGGGCTGTAAATGCTATATGTAACATGTAGGAAAGTTGGTCTGTACAAGTATAACAACCTTTTAGAAGGTGCAAAACATGGCGCTGGTCACCCTGTTGTCATTTTACACTACTGAAACAACTCCTGTTGTGTGAATGTTTGTTGTTTTTCGCTTTAACCACAAGATGGCAGTGCAGCACTTAATTCCAGTTCTGGCTTTCTTTACCAAACTGGACATAGTTTTGTATAGCGTGAATTGATTTCATTTGTAAAATTTATTTTGATATCAAAAGGACACTGTCAACTAATTGTTCATAGTTTAATTTTTTTCTCTTTATTGATGCTGTACATTAAAAAATTTAATACATTAGGACTGTTCCCAGCACATTTTAACTGGAACCTAAACCACCTATAATGGAATAGTTCTTAGTCATATCATTGTCAATTTTTAACTTGCAAGCCACTTTTAATTAATTTTGATGCCTCTATCAACATCATAGGTGACCATCAATATTTTGTGGTTTTTTAATTTCCCCAATGGTTCTTTCCCCCAAATATTTCAAGACCACAGGAATCAGGAAAAAGTATTTGAATCAGGAAAAAGTCTAGAGGAAAAAGTAGCATTGTCTTAACTTCTTTTTCAGAATATGCTTTAGATCATATAAATAGGCACAAAGGCGGCAGAGTGGTCTAAAGATGGTCTATAGATAAGTCTCTAGAAAATATTTCTAGTCTTCCGGGAACCCAAAGGCCATAAAAGGTGGTAGGCTCTTCTGCCCAAGACCACTCTATTTATAGGAAAAACTTGCTGTAGAAGTTGAAAACAAACATCTGCAAGGTTGCGAGCTGCAGCATCAACCAGACATTTATGCAAATTTAGCTTTCTGGCTGTGAGGCCCACAAAGTGTAAACCCTACTTTTCACACTTAGTGGCCTTGTCTAGACTAGGATGAAAGGGGTACTGTTAGAACATGTTACTAACACTTTTGATAAAGCCTAGTGTAGACGAGGCCCATTGCCTTCAACATGGGCTAAGATTTGTTGAGTTAAAGCCTGAGGAAAGCTTGGCTTTTAACTCCATCAGGTTTGCTTGTATTAAAGTCTACACTGCCTGGTGCACAACAGACTTTTGAAAAATGTGGTGGCTAACACATTGGAACACCCCATCTTTAAATCCTATTCTAGACAAAGCTAGTGGAAGGGACAGACTTGGGCAACCACGTGTCGGGAGGTGGGCTGGCTCAGTGACCCTTTTCTTTGGCCAAAAGATGGTTTTAATTTTTTTAATTCAAGCCCCGATCTTTTCTTAAATTTAAAAACCATCTCACCTCTGCCACCACCTTTGGTCCTCACAAGGCTCCTTCCTGTTCATTAGCAGATAACTAAATTCTTAGTCGGCAATGGAGTGGTGTTTACTCCAGTCATTTGTCAGAGTTCCTTTCCACACCAAGAGTAAAAAAAAAAAAGAGAAACGTACTAGATTTAAATTTAATCCAAATTCACTCCTGCCCTTTAAATTTCTCTCCTGTCTAGAGAGAAATTCTAGTTTCTGGAAGAAACTGACCTTGCGTTAGGGTACATAGGATGCTACCTGAGCATGCTAAGTGGAGTCTTCTATCATTTTCAAGAACACAGTGATTGTTTATAAAGAGCCTCTACTTTGGAGAAGTGTGGGGGAGGTAACCGTTTTTCTAGTGCGGTATTCTTTGGCCTCTTAAGAGTGGATGTTTACCTACGCTTCTTCGCCAACTCTTGAAAAACTTCATGGCCATGGATCACAGGAGGCCTGTGAATATGTCCAAGGAGACTAGAATTTGTTTTCTTTGTATTAACAATGCCTGTGAGTATAAAATTGCAACTACACACTTTGTTGTGTTTGATTTCATACATTGATGGTTTTGTTTTGTTTGTTTGTTTTTGGTGTATAGCCGAATTTGTGGGAGTCCTTGTCCTGCAGTCTGGCCTGATGTAATAAAGTTAGCCTATTTCAACACCATGAAACCAAAGAAGCAGTATCGTCGAAAATTGAGAGAAGAGTTTGCTTTGTAAGGATGGAGACTTCATTTAACCATCTGTATTCCATTAATTTTTCTTAGGTCCTTTAAGAATTTCAGTATTTTTCAAAGATTTGTTTCTGGGTTCAGTCAAATGTAGAGAGAAGTGACCTGAAGTTCCTATCCTTCCCTTGATACACATGCCGAGCTATTATTGTTGTTAGTTAATGGGAACTGTGTATATGTATCAAGGAAGGGGGAATTGACCCAAATATTTCAGCCACCTGTCAGCTTTGTACTTCGGAAATGGTTGCTCTTTGGGCCTGGGTGCACCTGCTCATTGTCCCTATGGCTAAAAGCAGCTCAGGATACTTAGTCACTTTTAATTATGATTGGCTAACATTAGGGACTTGTTAGTCATAAATTCAGTATATAAGACTAATTCTCCAAGCCATGTATCCTAAAATAATGCCACTGGAGTTGTCTCATGCAAATAACAAACATGAAAGTTACAGAAAACATCTGTAAGATTATTTTAAAAACTGCCTTTTCTCCTTCAACTATTTTGGGGTTTAGGAAAATGTATCATCCTGTTTATATTAGTGGAGCCTACTTGTGTAACTTTAAAGCAATAGCATTATTGTCTGTAGCCCAATTAAAAAGTATAAATCTCTTTGTGCTAAATTCCAAGTATATAATAATATTAGACCCTTGTTAAAAGGAAAACGTTTAAAACAAATGTATTAATATAAGGCCCAAGTTTTAAATCATACAATTAAACTCTACTTGACAACATTAAAAAATACAAGTTTTATAGCACAAAGACACGGCATCTGAAATAACACAAATGTGGACCCCCCCATTTCTCTCTCCTTCTTGCCAGTATTCCACCAGCTGCGTTAGATCTGTTTGATTATATGCTTGCTTTGGACCCTAGCAAGCGTTGCACAGCTGAACAGGCTCTTCAGTGTGAGTTTCTGCGAGATGTGGAACCTTCTAAAATGCCTCCTCCAGAGTAAGTTACTTCCTGTGGTAATGTCAGTGCTTACGTGATACAAAATGGGAGTATGTATTTAATGTTCATTGTGTAGTGGTGAAAACAAAGGTAGTACAAACATAATACCTAATGTGTCAGATATTAGTAACCGTTCCATTAAGAGAACTGCAAAGTTCAGTGGCTCCTGTACTAATGAATGAGAACTGTTCCCTAGTTCCATGTTTGATTTGTTAGTCAAACGTTCTGTACATTTTTCTTAGAGTTAGTGACCTGCAAGTGTATTTAGAAGAATGAATGTCTCCAAACAACAAGGGTAAAAAAAACAAAAACATTTATTCCCCTAATTTAATGCAAAAGTTCTGGATTACTGTTTAGAGGATTGCAGGTTGCTGAGTTCTTATAGTAGAGCACCTTTCCTTTTTGTAAACTCTGTCAATCCAAGTAGACAGCGTTGTCACGTTGAGAAAATAAATATACATTTTGTTCTGCCATGAGGACACTTATTTATGAAATGAAGCCAACTGATAAACATTTTCAGCTAGGAAGCTCTTCTGAGATTATACTTGCATTACACACTTGTTATGAGTATGGATTCACAGAATCCCAACAGACTCACCTTTTCAGATTTTATGTTATATATTGAGCATTTATTTTAATATTTTGTACAAAGAAAATGCTGAATATTTACCATTCTTCTTTACAGCCTTCCTTTGTGGCAAGATTGTCATGAACTGTGGAGTAAGAAACGTAGACGGCAAAAGCAGATGGGCATGGCAGATGACACAACAGCAGCTAAAATTCCTAGGAAGGATTTGTCTTTAGGCCTGGATGATAGCAGAACCAACACCCCACAAGGCATGCAGACTTCTTCCAAACTCACAACTCAGGGCAACTCTAGTGTAGCACTTGGTCAGTAATCTTTTTTTGTCGTTTTTAAATTGTCTATTACTTGCTGACTATGCATTTAGAAATTTAGATGTTAACGCTTTCAAAATCTTGAAAGCTCTTGGAATTCTTAAGGGAAACAAAAAGTGTAAATTTAAAAAATGCTAAAGATTTATCTTGTCCTCAGTAGTCAGGCATTCCCAATATGACTTGCATAATGAGTTTTCACCTTGACCAGTGTCAAAGTTTTTAAATATTTTGATCTGCCTGGTAGTAATTTTAATTTTCGTGGGGGGTGGGGGGGGTCTGTTGTCCACCTCAGGGTTTATTAAACCCCACCCATGAGCAGCTGCTCTAACTCACATTGTACAACTCTTCATAGTCTAGAGCAACCTCACTGATCATGACATAAATTGAAGGGAAAGGTTTCATGTCAGACATCTTCACAACAAATAGATTCCTCCCCCATGTTAAATAATCTTCCCTCTCCCAAGTATATCTGCTTTAGCAAGTCTCTTCTAGCTGGTATTGCTGAACTGAGATACTAGCTAATGAGGGAGCTTACTATATGATGACAAGAGAATTAGTGAACTACCTCTACAGTATTCCCAGCCCCACCCATTAAAGCAGAAAACCAAGCCTAGAGTGTCTTGCTTGGTGTTACAAAAAACTGCTTTGAAGCCAGTAGGAAGAAAATGTTAATTTATAATCATAAACAAATGGGGTGTCTCCTTATACAGGAGTTGGTACTACTGCCCTTACTATAAGCAAGGTGTTTTTTTACTTGCATTCTAAAGTATAGATTGTGTACGTCGTGCGTGTGGGGCAGCTTACAAAGGAACAGACAAGAGTTTGATATAGACAGCTTTGTAATGCGGCAAGCGAGTATATGTAGTGTCACTGAAGTGGGAGCTCCAAGAATTGAAAGAGAGCGAATGTGTAGTGCATTCATTTAAATTCTGTATGGACAGTATAATCTCAAATCAGCTAGCTCTCTCTTCAACGGTAGACCATAGCTCCAAGTATATGTTGCAGAGCTGTAATGATATAGTTCTCATGACCCGTGTAGTTTACCACCTCTTGCTCCTGGTCATCCTGTTTTTCATTTTAATCCAGCAGTGTATTTCTGCCACTCTTTTGCAACAGTAGCCTCAAGTCTTGGCAAGACTTTCAAATTCTGCTTATCCCCTAAAAATTTTATCCCACGTTGAAGATTAAAACATTTTATTAGAGTCCCAGTGGTTGGAGTTACTTCCTTTATGCTGTTATAACACTTTGTCACCTCATGAAGTACTAACTGTATTAATCATTACTAATACAGTGTTAATAATACATATCTAGTACCAAATTAACCAAAGAACTCAAGAATTAATTATTCAGCCCCATGTCATTCTTGGCACAAGTGTAAGTATAGAAGAAAATATGTACCAAGGTGGAGAAAGCAGGGTTTTAGTGTGTGGTGGAGTAGAGACAGTATTGTATAAAATTGAAAATGTCTGTTCTAAGACTTAGGAGTGTGTACATGCTGAATGAACGAATACACAAGGCCATGGGGCAAACTAAGGAGCTGACACACAAGTGCAGGCTTTATCCAAATTTAAATAAACTAAATCATTGCACATATGACAATGCACAAAGCACTAACATTTTTCATTTTGGGTAAAAAATAATTTGTCCTGAATTATTTGCTACTGTTCTGGTTCTTATGTGAAGCTCTTGTCATTGCATTTTATAACTTAACAGTGTGTGTGGAGCTTACTTACGATTTCCACCAAGAATTTGAATTCCCCTATGATATGGATGTCTTCTAAAATTTTGGGGTGGGTAGAAAGATGCTGCAATTTTCTGTCTCATTCATATTGTCTACTGGATTTTCAATTTTGGATTCTGAGAAATATCTTCTGTTCCTGGTCCTTGAACAGACCATTTTCAGATGTCACGTAATTTGCAGCAGGCTTGACATCTGTTATGTGGCTAATTAATACATCCAGAGAATGCAGTGCAAAGCGTCTGAGAGAGTAGAGTTCTGTGCATTGCCAAATAAAAATAAGTTAATTGTTTTTGAATTCCCCTTGTCTTCACTACATTTTAGCTGATAGCACCCCAGCGTACATCAACAAGCAGCCTGATTTAATTTTGCAACAACTGTCTGCTCACAACTGTGTCCGCTTTAGCGATGAGTCAAATGCTGAGGACAGAAAGTTTTAAAAATTCCAGCTGTCCAGACATTCACTGGATGCTGCCAGAAGTTACATTACATTGGTAGCCTTCTAGTTTCACATGTGAAAGTTCAATTTTTATATTGAATATTTAATATCAACCTGACAGAGGCACTGTTTACAAATAGGAAGACATGATGCCTTTGCTTCATTTTTCTATAAAGAAAGAAGTTTCCCCATTATAATGAAATAAGATGTTATCCTAGGCTTTTTACTGTGTTCACCACCTGGCAGATCTGGAATTGAAATTCGAATTATTAGGATTTTGTGCCATTCCCAATTAACAACAGTTTTTTCTCTCACTGGTCATGCTGCTAGGTTTATGTGCTCTCTTTCATGATGAATCTGTAGGTGCACCCTGAATAAGGGATCCTGTTCCATTCCTGCTTCATATTTGAGTGTACCCTTGATCTGTTCTGTCTGTTTAAAGTTCATAAGTCTCATAACACAAGTAACAAGCCTCACCATAAAGTGCCTTTGTGGGTTCTTTTAAACTTTAAAGCTAGCAATGAGTAGGTGACTTAAAACCCATGCTTCTGCTCTCATGTGGCTGTCTCCCCACACCTCTGAAATCAACAGAACAGTCTTCTATCTTACTCAGCACTTTACTTGTCCTTCTCAGTAGTTTTGCACTTATGCCATTACCTTCAGATAGCTCATTAGCTTCTGGGTCAGTTTGTCTGGTCACCTTAGCAGGTGTCACAGCATACAAATTAAGCATGTGGTGGGTCAGGGTCTGACTGGAAATGTGTTTTACAGATGGCCACTTTTTAAGCAAAGGGATGTAATATGTCAAAGATAGGAGACTTTGTGGTGACTGGAAATCTTACAGCTGTCTAAGGCAGGTGGTCTTAAACCCTGGCTTCATTGTATTGTGGAAAATGGAGCTCAAACATGATGTTTCTCATCTGTCTTAGTGTGTGGGCGTGCCCTTTGTAAGTCATTTTCTCTGTATTGGATCATGCTATTCAATTTCGTATTAATACTCTTCCAAATGTAATTAATTTGTAAAAGCATTCCATTTCTGTGTTGTCAGAAACCTGTACTTCGCCAAGATTATCAGCCATGGTATATTAAGCTCGATTTGGAGCCTCTGAAATATGACCGTTCTAAATAACACTTTTAAAACTCCTTTTTGTCTTTAGTGAAAACGGGCACTGGACAGCAGTTAAACCAGAATGAAGTGGCAATCCTGCTAAATCTTCTACAGTCTAAATCAAGTGTTAGCATGGCACATTTTGCCGAAGTGTTGAATATTAAGATAAATGCAGAGACTCAGCAGCAACTAGATAAAATAAACATCCCGGCTGGTATTTTGGCAGCAGGTGAAAAACAGCCAGAGCAACAGCCGCCTCCACCACCACCAGAACAGGAGCCTTTGCAGCAGCCAGCGGTCACTCAGCCAGCTGTCCCCCCTGCTCAGCTGACTCAGCCTAAAATTGAGACTGATGCTGCCCAGGCAGCTGTGCAGAGCGCATTTGCTGTGTTGTTGTCTCAGTTAATAAAGACTCAGCAAACAAAGCAAAAAGAACTTGTACTAGAGGAGAAGGAGAATGGATCAGGAAATGAAATGTCGTTACAACTCAGGCAGCCTCCGGAGCCCTGCACTCCTGCATCTGATAACCAGGAGGACACGGAATCTCCAGCATCTGTTTACCCACATCTGATCAAATCATTATACTCATGTGCAGGTACTTACAGTTTTGAATGTTGATAAGTAGATATCTTGACCACCAGAGAGATTGACTTGAAGATAAACAGCTAACATCATGCTTTGTACCCTGGGTATGCATGGTTATGCCATACCCATTAGCAAAACATTCACAGGAGCGATGACACTGAGGACGTGAGAAGTAATTTCATTTCCTTTTGTCACTTACTATCTTTATAAAACTTTCATAGATAATTGACGGATTTTATTATACTGTACATACACAGCTTACTCTAAGGTGTAGACATGCAGTTATACTGGCTCTGGGTTGGTGTTCGTATTATTATGGTAGCACCTAGATGGCCACCCCCAATCTTTAAGTTAGATGATCAGGTGTGCTTGCAGGAGGATCCTGGAACTCTCAGTTCTGAAGAACCTTTGAGAATAGTGTCTTTTTGTGTCTGAGAAAAGGCATTTTGGAGATACTCTTACATTTAATTAGTTGATTAACCTTTATTTTTTGTGAAGAAGTGCGGTAGCAAACTTTTGTGAATTTTTGCAAAGTGTTTTTTCTTCCCCCTTCTGGTATTGTAATTATTTGTCAAACGTAATTTCAGATCTTGCTCTAAGGCTCTTCTTCTTAATCCATTTAGGTCAAGATGATTTGGTTAGACAGCCTGAGATGAGGCTTCTAAACCAAACACCAGAACAAGAACGCCCTCGCATCTTGCCCCCAGACCAGCGTCCTCCTGAGCCACCAGAACCACCTCCTCTCACTGAAGAAGACGACCTAGATTATCGGACAGAAAACCAGCATTTGCCTATTTCTAGTTCTTCAGGAACGGATCCTCATGCTGGGGTGAAAGCTGCTCTTCTACAACTGCTTTCTCAGCATCAGGTTCGGCCAACTGAGGAACCAGTAACAACTAGTGTGGATTATCAGGCAAGAGACTCCTATGTAACTGACTACAAGGATAATTTTGGATCTTCTTTCTCTTCTGCCCATTATGGTGGTAGTGATGGAATAGGAAGTGGATCATCTGGGGCACTGGAAAGGAGAAGCTTCATTGGAAATTCAGATATTCAGTCTTTGGATAACTACAGTACTGCTTCATCTCACTCTGGTGGTGCACCTCCACCTCCTGCCTTTTCAGAACCATTTCCCAGCTCAGTAACTGGTTATGGAGACATTTACCTCAACACTGGTCCCCTGCTATTTAGTGGAGATAAGGACCATAGGTTTGAATATAGCCATGGCCCTATTGCAGTTCTGGGAAACAGTGGCGACACTTCCACAGGGTCAGAAAGTACTCATTCTTTGTCCACAAAGATGCACAACTATAGTTATGGAAGTAATTTACAAGAAAACCCTAGTGGCATTAGCCACATCCATGGACAAACTTGGACTTCTCCAGCCCAAGGACCTGGATATTCCCAAGGATACAGAGGACACATTAGCACATCAACAGTCAGAGGGCGAGGCAGAGGATTACCATACTGAGTATCTGTTTTTCCTCAGGCACATCATTTTTATCTGGAAAGACTTTTTTTCTAGCTGCAGTTTAAAGCAGCAATCCAATAGACTTGAATAATGTTAATTCAACAGCTTTATTTTTATGTGGAAAAGGGTCTTGCATACAGTAGGAAAATTTAAACTGCTTAAAACTCATGCTGTCTGAAAACTAGATCAATTGAGTGTACATGTTCACAAATTCTAGTTATGAATTTTATTTTGTATTTTGGCAGTTTTAAGTGGATGCTAAATTTAGGGACATCAGCTTTTTATGGCACTCTTTCAGATCTTCTGAACTATGCACATTTGTGCTTTTTTTGTAAGTTTGGACCAACTTTTATGTAAAAAATTTTACAACAATCAAAGCAGGGCACTGATTTATTTGGTATTTTTCTTTTTACAAAACTACCTTTAGTCAAAGGTCACTGTCAGTCTTTGCACTGCTTTCAGTGTTATTGTGGAAGGTGTACTTTGTGCTCATTTCAGATAATAAAACACAACCTTTCTCTTGATGCAACAATTTTATAAATATTTGGTCAATGTTATTTTTTTCTTTAAAAAAAAGGATGGTGTAGTAAAATGTTTCCCCATCTCCCAGACATGTTTGTATCAAAACTGTTTTACTTGAATGGTAAGTGCCTTAACGTGTAAGTTTAAGGTCTGCGAAAATTCTCACATTTTTCTTATAAAGGAAATTCCCTTTCTTTAAGGTTATTTTGTAGCTTGATTCAAAGATTAATACTTAAATATAGATACACTACATTAAAACAGAGATAATTATAGGCAACTTGGATAGAGTGCATTTTAAAGTGGCATATTTGCCATTTATGTCAGCTAAGCCAATTTAGTAGGTATACTAAGTTTTCTCTTCATTGAAATGACCTTCCCCAAACTGAATTTACTGAGAGAATGTCAATGTGAAGACATTAAAGAAAGGTAGGTTTCCCTCAGCTTTTCTCTAAAAGCTGTATTAACTTCTGTAGTCCCTCTGCCAAATAAGATCTACTTTATACTGAGCTATGGATGGTAAAATAGACTGTAAAGAAGACAATGAGAGAAATCTTTTTCCTCAGTGTCATTGGTAATAGTTAATGAGTTTTGTGTGGAAAGCTGACACTGTCTCCTCTTTACCACATATAAAAGCATTATGGAAAGCCTCCAAGGTTAAAGACCAGTATTTAATGCAACATAGAACATTTAGCAGTTCAAATTTTCTGGAAACTGGGATTGTGCCAATTAATCCTTTCTATATTCAGCTATTCCATTGATCATTGTAATACTTGATTTGAACAACAAAAAAAATTACTGTAGCTAAAATTGCTACCAGAAACCACCACTCCAGTTTTATATTAGTTATACTTTCCAGCATGTTTTCCTCTGAGAACAGCAGTCTCTCTCTCTCTCCTGCAGAGAGGGGATATGGCTATATTTTCCACGTACTGAAAAGAATGTTTAATAGCCCATATTGGATACAATTTTCCAACTGATTATCCAGTTGATAAATTGATACATTATGTAAGACTGTTTAATTACTTTTAAAAAGGTCAAATTTCTACTTACATTATTACCAGTAGAGTCATGTCAGTGACGTCTTGGATTTTCAGATTAGAAGCCAAAGTTGTCTATTTCATTTAAAATTCTAATTTATGACTAATTATTGCAGCATACGGTGTGAAGAACATTAAAATGTAGCTAAATAGTGTTCAAGTATCTGCAGTTGCATCATGGTGAGTCTTATCTCTTTAGACTTCCCTCTAAATCTCATAGTTATCCAAGTTCTCATCAGCCACACTAGAGAATCCTGCTGTCTGAAAATAAAAGCAGCTAAGCTGGAAACAAATATTTGTGACCTGAATAGCCTGTGTTTAAAAGAAATTAAACACTTTATATAAAATGACACTGTGTTTGAATAGTTTTTCTTGAGTTAAACACATCTTAGTATTTTTTGCAGGAGAGAATAAATGCAAGCAAAATAGTGTTAGTATTGTCGTGTTCAGCTATAGCGTCTTACCATTTTTATAAAAGTATGCTCAGATAAAACAAAAGCCAGGCTCGACAATAAAAATCTAGCAAAAGTTAGGTGTAAAATCTGGCAAAAGACTTTCAAATCCATATACAACCTTTGTGGCAAGAAATGCATGGTCAAATATTAATGTGTACTGCACTTCAAAAAAAAAAAAAAATAGCCTTGTGAAACTTCCCTAAGAAGCAGGTAAGTCCAAATGAAAAGTAGATGATAACGAACAAATCAGGAATAAGTGATTTTGACTTTCAAAAATAAAATGTGAGGAAGAAATCATACCTCTTACAGCTTCCTGCATAGAGATAAACTTTCAAGTCAGATAATATACTTATTTCACTAAAGTTTCTGTAAAAAGCCAGCCTCTCTTGTCCACATAAATAGTAATAGAGCAGTTTGATTTATGAACTGAAATACTGAGACAATTAAGGTGTTCCATGTAGTTAGAAACTTTGGCATGTTAATGTATTGGTTGATATCAAAACATCTGACTAATTTTAGACTTTGATCTTGACTGAATAAGAATAAAAGAGCAATTAGAAAAGGACACAAAGCTGATTTCCAAATGACAACAAATGCATTAAGATTTAGCAAGTCCATTCACATGCCATTGCTGGTATATGTATTGCACAGTGATTTTCTACTAATTTTAGTTCAAGCAATACTGGCCTAACATTTGAAAACCAATGGTCCACACTGTTCAAATAATTCAGAAAGTCAGGCTGAATTACGCAGCCACAATAATCTTGCCTTTTTTAAAACCCAGGCAATAGATTTCTCCCACTTCCACCCCTTGTATGACATTTTGCTACCCTGCAAGGATCAGAACAATTTTAGGTTATGAGCCCTATGCCGCTCCCCTTACAAGCAGCCCAGATAAGGAGGTCATGTGTCCATAGTGTACAGTTCTCTAGCAATCCCAGGCTATGACTCAGCCCTCAGAAGGCTACAAAAAATGAGAGCAACCCCCGTGGCTGCTTTATGATGTGCCCAGAATATGGGCAGTGCAAAAATGGCTTAAAGTTACTTTGCCCCCTATCCCCTTGATTACTTCTGTGCTGCACCTCCTAGAAGTACTACAGAGAATTGGACCCAACATCAAAAAGTGTTTTTCTCTACCATCCAGATTAAAGTATTTGATCCTGGACCTACTCCACGGGTTGAATAGTTAATTTTAAATGAAGTGGTCTCCAACATTACCTGGAGTAAAAAAATTTAAAACACTAGTGCTAGTATGACAGGCATAACAATTTGCACTAATACGATATTACATAACTTCAGCCAAATGAAAAGGAGAGAGAGACACTGACATCAAAATAAATTCATGATCCTAGGATAAAGTAATCCGGAGTAGAAGAAACAGGAGAAAAAGAAAAAAAACTACAACATTTCCCCCCATCAAGTAACTAAATCTGATCTTTAAATGCAAATGTAATTGCTAGAAAATTAAACTTATACATTTTAAAAATTGCATATTTATATTTTTCATACCTATTCAATACATATTTAATTACTATTACCTTTTATCATCCTAAGCATCAGATGCTTAACGAAAAACAGAGGAGGAAGGAGTTTTAATGTAAACTATTGATGCTTTGAGTTTGCTTTTCCTGTTATATTTATATCAGGAGTTAGTGCCAGTCTGAAGAAAGTTATTAAAGGCCCATCTGTTGCTGAGATTTATAAATAAGCTGTAAAACTAATTTTAAAACTAGCACGGGTAACTTTCATGCAATTGTTATTCAGACTAAAACTCCATTAGGTCCCAAACTACAAGATCTGGCCCCATGTTTCATTACCAGTAGAGGAAATAAATTTCAGCCAAACTTTTTGAATTTTTGTTTTAGATTGAAGAGAAAAATAAATCCCTTCCAAAGGATGAAAAGTCTCAGAATTGAATTATGTCGGTGGAAAAATCTTGATTAATGCTTAAAATTGTTTGAGGCAGTATTAATGTGTTCTCTGCAGATAAGTATGCCATTAAATAAAAAAAATTGCCAGAAAACTGATTCAGATCTAAACTGTTTCATATTTAAAAATTAAGTGCTGGACTTAAATTCAAACTAATTTTCACTGAACAAGGTTAAGTATTCTTATCATAAGAATTATTTTAGGGCAACAAAATTTAAAATACTGAAACTGTTACTTCAGCTTACTTATTGTTGATATTTCTTTAAGCCATTTGTATATAAGATGTATCGAGTAGCCTGTAAATAAAATACCATGAGAACTTCAGCCTTTTTATCCTTGTTTTCCCTCCTTGAAAATCAAATGGCCTATCACAAAATTATTTTACATTTTATTATGATGGAATAGGTTGACTCGCCATTCGTTTTGGAATCCCACACCTTCAGTAGCGTTCAGTATATTAAAATCTGTAAGCCATCCATTGCTTTTCAAAGCCAGGCAGTCACCATACTCAATTTGTGTATCTAACATTCATAATTTGTGATAATGGGAATGGAATATTAGTACTGCAGTGCTGATGTCACTAACCCATTGTTCACAGGATACTTAAGACTTCAAAGCCAAGTGAAGTGTCACAACTACCAGAATAAAGATAACCTGATTTAATTTCATTTTTTCCCATGTATTTTACATAGTGAAACTGATCAAGAGTCAGTGGGGTCAGGTTAGTAAAAAGGGGAATTCTTTAGTTAGCAGGCCAAATGAGAAGATTTCAGTGTGATTTTTAACATAAGTTCAAATGGCATGAAGAGGTCTTGAATTATGCAGGGTTGGAATCTATTGTAGAACAAAGGGATACATTATTTTACACTTCAAAGCAAGAACATGGGAGAGGTGCAGATCTCTTCAGGGAATTAGGTGACTGTCTGGAGAACCTGCTGCCTGAGCTGTTGGTTGATCTCCTGGAACATAGGATATGTAGATCAGTGAGGTATTTTCGAGCCCGCTAAAAGGGAGGATCGATGCATAGGCCAAAATTGATAAAAGCTCCAAATCAGTAATCCAGACTTTTTTTAATTACTGGGTTATTTTCATACCATGGTTGAAGAGAAATGCACAAATCTGGCATGACTTCTAACAATAGCCCTTTCTACACTAGGATGACTTATGAAAAATATCCACTGTTCACATTTTTAATGTCATTGCTGTTACCAGCACTAGGACAACTGCTGCTGCAGCCGCTACAGTGTTAAGGATTTAGCCTTGCAGCTGTCCACCACCATTCTATCAAAGTTGCTAACACAATTGAAGCAGAACCAATGCAAGGAAATTGAAAAATGGATCTAATGTAGACAGTCTCAATAGGTAATTTTTACCCAGAGATTTTTTCTTTAACAAACTTCAACAGCATGACCATCTCTACAGGGTAGCGAGGTAGGAAAGTCTACAGACCAGGTTTCATTTTCCTTCTAAATAAATGTTAAGTATTATTCACAGTGTATTTAGATGGAGTACTTTATTTCTCTGGTGAAGGGGGGCACGTGATGTACATGTGAGCTAGTCCAGCACACACACAGCTAGTCAGTAGAGAGGCAGGAAATGTGTGAATCACAACCTAAGGAAGCACCTGAGGTCAGGAAAAGGAAGCCTTGCTACCAACTATAGTGGAAACCTGAGTCTTCGGTCAAAGATTGAGACAGTTTCTTCTTCAACTGCTGAATGGAAATTGTATCAAGGCCTATGGGAGAGAAACAAGCAACAACAACATAGACTCCTTATTTCAGTACAGAGTTACAAAGGTTAGTAGTATAACAGGATGAAATCAGTTGACAAGAAACAAAGGCAAAGTAACTTGAGCTATAAACTGAAGCATTTTAGTTTTCAAAGAACCATTATGAACCACACATGTGCTTTCTTTTATAAGGAATAGTGCATGCAGTTATCCATACACTCATCATTTGAAGCATCTCTAGCAAACCATGAGCTTCTAAGGAGATGGTTACAGAGCATTGTAAACCTGGACTCAAGCTTCAGTTTAAACCTCCCCTTTCAATCTACATACAAATCTCTCAGCCTTGACCTAGGACCCTGTGGGTCTGGAGGGGCCAAGCCAGGAACCAGGGTTCAAGACCTATTGAGTTGCAATGTCAACATAGTCCTGCTTGACTCGTGTCCTGGCAACTGGCCAAAAGTATCCCACAATCCCATGGGGCCACCTTCCTTAGTCCTCTCTATCCCAAGAATCCTCAATTGACTCCAATGGAATCGACGTCTCTTGGTGTACTGCAGCAGCTCAGTGAGCCAGCATTAACCCTTCCATTGGCTTCTGACTAGAGACCTGCAAATGCACCATCAGAAAGTTTTCAGCATTTGCACTAGAGACTGACCAGCCTTTTTTGCAAAGCCCGTTGCTTCATAGTCATGGAAACGCAGCCAGATTTTGATTAATCTCTGGTGCAAAGCCAGCAGAACCACAGTAAGCATACTGGAATGATCAAGCATTACCAGCAAATAGTGAAGAAGCTGGCAGCATTGCAAATATATCAGACTTGTAACCAGCGTAGGGAGTGGCTTAAACAGCTCAAGAGTGAGGACAGGAAAACCAGGGATCAGAACCACACAGTTGGCAACTCACCACTATTGTGCCCATTTTATGAGGCATTTCACCAGGCTGGGAACAGCCAATGGTGCAGGATGAACTGGTCAGCTGGGATGGCACCCTGCTGGCCTCAGAATCCAGAGTGAGGCCAGCAAAGTGACTCTGTTGCTGAAGAGAGTCCTGTGGGAGGTTTTGCCACAGGAG
Organism: Trachemys scripta elegans; assembly: GCF_013100865.1. Lineage (NCBI taxonomy): Eukaryota > Metazoa > Chordata > Testudines > Emydidae > Trachemys > Trachemys scripta. Next base: position 90,282,632 of record NC_048299.1, read on the forward strand.
CAGCAGCACATCCTAGGGCCATATTCGGAGGAGCTGTTCGATGCCTCCCCTCCAAAGAACAGCCTGACTTGGAGCCTGCAGCCGACACGGGTCAGAAGCCATTCCAGAGCCTGGTAAGTTTCTGACTCCATTTAATACAGTAATGGGATGGATTTCCATTCTATGAACCAATGCAAAAGTTATTAGAAGTCCTGGCTAGAAGCATGTATCTACTAACAGGAGATTGTATCCCAGGGACATGGTTCCCCACCTTCCTCTAACATGGAGTTCCAGATGGTGATCGGGAAATACAAACAGCAAAAATGCCTTGAAAGCGAAAAGGCAGATTTTTGCTAGGCCACTCCTGCTTCTTAAAAATACTAACCTTCCACTGCCATTCCTGTAAGTTTGCCACTCTGTAACCACTCAGCAGCGTAATGAGCCACCTGGAACAGTGAACGGTATGGGGAGGAGGTAGAAATCCATTCACCAATCTAGTCCATTTAGGTAAAGGTAGTCCAGGCAGTCTATAGGTGACAAAAAAATTTGCCTCAAATACGGCTGGGTTTGAAATGAGTCCAGAAATGTGCAGGGTGAGGGGGGAAGGCACAGCAGTGGAGTTACATGTGTTTGCATAAAGTCATATCTGGTTCAGCCAGGTGGAACCTAACACCAAATCTTGTTGATTCCCTCGTGAAGTCTGACCCAATCCCGTATGCTGACAGATGCAAACTCCTCCTGCAGCATGAACTCCAGATAAGTTGGTCACATTTTGGGGAAGGGCGTATGGTCCAGGGCCACTTCGGTAGGTGTCCAGGCCTTTCCACTCAGATGTGCTGTTCAGTCACTGTGCATTTGAATACACTGGCTGCATACCAGCAGGTTTAAATAACATCTTTTGCCAGTCGGGCACCACATGCCTGAAATGATTGGAAAAGCCTTTGTAACATGACCACTGACTGCCCACCTCCCATCCCCAGCACAAATAGTTCTGCAATTTTTAGAAAACAAAAACCAGTTTTGAATTTACAACTTACCATTGCCTCTGCACCTCTGTTGCTGCGATTAACCAGGCTGTGTCCAGGGAGCTTCTGTGGTCTGAAGCATCCCTCTCACAATATACTGAGGTTCAGTATGGAAAAGTAACATTTGATGTCCTCCTGCACTGGGCTATTTGAACCAACTCCTCTCGGTGTCTCACCCTCTAGTGGCTGCTGTGCCTCCACAGTTCAGTATAAGCCTGGCCCAACATAGCTTTACAGATTGTTCCAAGAGGAAGTGTTTCCGTGATGAACCTATAGGTGAGGTCTGGCCGGGGCCACCAATCAGGTCCAGTACCAAAGACCGAGGGACGTATGGCTCGAGGAAAGGCTGAGGCTTGCTGTGAGGCTTGAGGACAGGCACTTGCTTTGAAGTTTCTGGAACAGGAATGGCAGCTAAGGGAGGAGGCCAAACCTCAGCAGAGAGAACTGTCTGAGCAGCTGATCTCAATAATGGCTGCAAAAGTACCGGCTTCTGCTGCATCACTTTTTGTCCCCTGTAAGGTTCTGTTGTTACTGATGTGTTAGTGTAGTAATGGCAGCTGGCCTGCCTGGCAATGGGGGAACGTTGTACTTTTCTAAGACATATTTATAAATAAAGCTTTTTATGTCCCCAAGAAAGTTTATTGCTATCACTGCATGGCATCATACAATGTGTATTTAAAATGCTAAAGGTAACCATATGATCAGGGACATCTAGGAATCCATAAGCAAACACCATTCCTCTATACAGTTAGGTACAGCAACCCACACTTCAATCACAGTATGGATTCATATAAGGAAGTTAATCACCTCCTGCCCCTATTTTGTAAGTGGTCATATCATTCATAAGTACCTTGCATGGCTCTCAAGCCCCTATCCCTCCCCAAGCACTGAACCTCCACCCCAAATCAATGAGCCCATCTTCTATTAGGCCAAGCAAGTTTATAGTGAGGGAGCACAAAGCATCCCTGACTTCCATTGTCTGGGTGCAACCAGCTCCAGCAATGGTAGGGCACTTTCTGGCTGAGTGTACTGGTTCAGTGACCCCTCACTGTCAAAGGTCCACTGAAGAAAAGTCTCACAAAGCTTGTGATGAGCACAGTAATGTGCACAGCATGATTGATCCTGGCATCCAAACAGGTCTGTAGACATTGCCAACAGGATTTCGATCTGCCAAAAACACTCCAACAACCATTCAACACCCGCTGAGAGCACAATAAACCTTTTGCCAGGGCCTCTTAAGGTTCATATGTCAAGGCAAGAGGGGGCATGCAGTGTCCCCTAGAATAATGGTGGGGATAGTAATTCTGTTCATGACAATGTCATTTGGTGGGAATAGTGTCCCAGCCTGTCCATGAATGTAGATTCCTGATCAGCAAAAAGCCCTGCCAACATGAAATTTCCAATGCAGCCCATACTGACATTCATAAATCAGCCTCTGTGGTCCATGAGGGCCCACATAACAATGGATAGTACCCTTTGTGGTTTACTCATGTGCTCCTTGAGGAGGGTAAACTACGGGCACGAGTCCCAACAATGGCCCCAGTGCAGTTTGGAAACTCCATTCTCTCAAAGCCAGCCATTACTTCAGGAATATCTATTATGCCCGCCACTTTGGGTAAACCACATGCCTGATTGCCTCAGAAACCTCTGCCAACCACTCTACTCACAGTCTATTTCCCAACACCAAACTGGTTGGCCACGTCCTGTTGCAGTCTAGGGTAGCCAGCTTCCAGAGGCCTATAGCAATCCACTTCTGAAGTGGCATGGGTGCCTTCATACGTGTCTTTGCACTGGAGGGTTGGGGCAAACTGCTCACAAAGCTCCAGAAATGTAGCTTTCTTCATGCAAAAGTTCTGGGCCCATTGTTTGTCATCCACATGATGCTGTGGACCTACCTGTGCTTGTTGTCCTGCTCCAAAAGCGTTGATCTACGTAGGGAGGATCAGCAGCTATAGTGAGTGTAATGAGCAGCATCAGCCAGTTCAAGTCTGCCATGCCTGGGTACTTGTGGTGGTGCTGCTGCCTCCTTTTCCTCCAGCTCCATTATAAAGTTAGACAGGTGCCCTTTGGTGGGTCAGAAAACGCTGCTGAAATGTCCACCAGCATCTCACAGCTTTGCCTGTTCCCTGACACAGGAGTGAAAGCATAAGCAACAGAAGTTCTTCAAATGGTGCCTCCTCCATGTTGCTGTCTCTGGTAGTTGGGAGTGCACAGACCAAAATGATTGCTCAGTAGGCTGGGTTGGCAGGCTGTTCAAACTTCCTCTGATGTGCAGGGTGGACAGTCAAGTTTTCCCACAGTTCACTACAGTCAAAAGGCTAGAGCAGCTACAACACAAGAGGGCATTAGGGAGTCTTGGGACATGGCTGGTTTGACTGGGGTCTGTATGCTGCAGTGTGGACGTCATAGTCTCAGGTTCAAGCCCAGGTTAGAAAATTCTTAATGTAGGGTTGACAATGTGTAGATGCTCAAGCCCTGGATTCTGTAACCCAGGGTCAGCTGACTCGAGTCCTGCTAACATTGCAGTGGAGACATACCCTATATCTCTACATTTACTTTTGCCAGAACACATTTAGAATTTAGACTTTTTCCTCCATGCAGACTTTCTGGCAGCTACAAGAAGTGTGTGGGAAGATAACTTCCCCCTCCAACTGCACCTGCTGGAAAAAGAGCAGCACAGCCCACAATTCAAAGCTGAAATGTCAGTGCTGCTGTTCCATACAGTCTGAGGGGTTGTGATGTTGAAGTTCATTAATTCACTTCTCATGACTTCTCAGTTCAGGCTTTTTGTAGCTGCCAGCTTAGGGAACCCCCCGAGGCTATAAGATGCATCTCAGTTTGTAAAGTAGTGGGAAATAGTCAAAGCACACATCACAAAGCCAGCTAAATTCTGTATGAACAATTCCTGTAAGTGTCAGGGATTGCACGGTGGGCTTAGTGCTGTTTCATTACAGGATGACTCTATGCAGTGCTCAGCCTAATGGGTCATTAGATGAGTGAGTGAATTTTTTGTAAACAAAATATTTTTAAATGTATCAAAACATGGAGAGTAAAAGAAGCCTTAGTGTGCAGTAAACAAAGTAGCTTTTAAACTCTAATCTTAGAGTTGCCTCTGCCTCAAATGTACTGCATTCATACAGTAAAAAATGGCTTTTCTAATTGCCAGTTTTGCAAACTCAACCTGGGACCTGAGAATCAAGTTTCTGTTCATGTATCATCACACATTGAGGATTCTGAAGGAAAAATTCTGTCCTCAGTATAATTGGGGGCAGAATTTGGCCTACAATTGGAACTTAACTAACAGTTCTGCTGATGTCTGAGCCTCTGATGCCATCTCTCTCTCTCTCTCTCTCACACTCAGAATAAAAACGTAGTCACTAGATTTTGTGTGTGTGTGTGTGTGTGAGAGAGAGAGAGAGAGAGAGAGGAGCAGATATGACTATGAATACAAAGTGTGCAGGTTTTGTATAGGAAGGAACCATTTTTATATAAGTAGAACCTCAATTTTATGAGCCTCAGTCTTGCAAGCAATTATACAAATAATTTTTCCCCAATGGAAAAAAAAATCACATAATAAAAGTGACATCCCTACATATTCCAATGCCTCTGGCAATGCTTTGCACTGGTTTGAAGGATGAGATCAAAGTGATTCAGGGCACCATTCTGCAACTTTTGCGCTCTAGCTTCTGTAATCTTGCTGTTAAATTTTATGAACTCCTTGGTCCCCAAACAGTTTGTAAAATAGGGGTTCATCGGTTGCTTTACAGTTCAGTTTTAACATGTTTTGCATTATTTCTCCAATGTCTTTTCGCCATAAGATCCACTACTTTAGCCTTTACTTCTGCATACTCTGCTACTTCCACTGTTCTGAGGCATGTTCTAAAATATTTTTCCCACAACAAATGACACCCCACTCCCAGCTGCTGTAATGTCAACAGCTCTACATGTATGTTCCACTTTGTCTCCACCCTGAGGTTCCTCTGACCTCTCCTTCCAGACAGGACTCTGCTGCGTCTTTCACTCACTTGCCGTAGCTCTGTAGCCATTCTGGTAGAGAAAGGGGCATTGCTAAGGATATCAGGGGCACCAGCGATTCCCTTGGCTTGGTCTGTTTCCCCCGTGCTTGGATCAAGACAGGGGGCTGGTATTCATAGCCCCTCCTCAACTTTGCAGCATTGCTGGAAAGAACTTTGGGTGCAGTTTCAAGGGCACAAGCGGTGTTTTTCAGGATTTCTTCAGTTTTGTGCCTCATTTATGCAGCACTGAGCATTTTCCAATTAAAATCTCAGCCTGTCTGTCCTCTCATGGATGCCCAGTCATCAGCTTGAGCTACACATGGGTAAAACAGAGCTCCTAATCTTCCCCCCACTTAAGCCCTCCCCACTACTTCCTTTCTTGATCACTGTGAATAACTCTGCCAGCCTGCCTGTCATTCTGGTCTGTAACCTGGGTGTCGTCTTCAACTCAAACCTCTCTTCAGGTCCTCACATTTAGGCAGCATCTAAATATTGCTGATTCTTTCTGCATGACATATCTAAAGGTGTCTACACTAGTATTGGAAGAGGTAAAAATTCCAGCTCGAATTTTTTTTATTATTTATTTATTATTTTTTTAATTATTATTTATTTATTAAATTTATTATTTTATTTATTTACTTTTAGACCTGAGCTAGCACGCTAAAAATAGAGCGCAGCTGCAGTGGACCGAGCAGCAGCAGTGGCTAGCCACTCCAAGTACATACCTATGGTCTTGGATGGGATTGTACTCAGGTGGCTATCCCCTCCTGTTGTGCCACTGTAGCTACACTCTATTTTTAGCATGCTAGCTCCATCAGAGCTAGTGTGGGTATGTCTCCTTGCACTGGAATGTACATCTTCCAGCTCTAGTGTAGATATACAACAAGACACAGCATTTTTTTATCCATCCGTCCAGCTAAAACTCTCAACATCCTGTGACTTGAGTACTGCAACATCCCTCTCTCTGGCCTTGACATATGCAAGCTTGTCCTGCCTGGTCCCACCTATTCAGACTCCTGCTGTAAAGATCATTTTCCCAGCCCATTGTTTTGGCCATGTCATCCCTCTACTATTTCTCCCTTCTATATTTCATCATATATAAGCTGCTTGTCTTCACTTTCAACACCCTTCACAGTCAATCCCCCACTACTGATGGTCTCATTCTCTGTCGACACTCACCTCCGATTGGCCCATGCTGCCAGCTTCCATCGCCCACTTGTTAAATTTTCAAACAAGCACCTTCATGCCTTCTCCCATGCTGCTCCACACACTTGGGAGGAGCTCCCTGTAAACATCCACAAAGCCTCATTACCCTCTTCAAAACACTCCTTTCCCAAGATGCCTACAAAACACTCAACTGCAATTTAGGCTGTTGGTTTGCAGAGACCACTGCCTGCCAAGCTGACCAATAGTGTGATTGATTGTTTGCACTCTCTTGACTGTACCCATCTTGTCTTATACTTGAGTTGTAAGCTCCTGGGACAGGGACTGACTTTTTGTTATGTTTGTACTGCGCCTACCACAATGGAGACCAGGTCCATGACTCGGGCTCCTAGGTACAATGCTAACAATGTAATTTGTAACTAATACAAATGTCTTCCAGGGAGCTCTTCCTGAAGGGTGAGTTGGAAGTAGCCTGGAGATTTCCCTTCTTTTAGCTTTTTCCTCCCCATGCTGAAATAATAGCAATGCCACCACTGTGACCTGGAAGGGCCTCTCTCACACCAGCCCGACAGCAATCTAGGCCTTGACAAAGGTTTGAAGCCAGGATCAATCGCAACTCAGGTGCATTGGGCTGCTTTGGGGTTCTGTCAGTGGTTCCCCACCCCCAATGCCTTATCCCTCCATTGGTGCTATAGCTACTTACAGTAGGACTTCAGAGCAAAGTTAGATTTACTCCCCTGCTCAAATGTGGCCAGATACACGAATATTGCCTAGAAGGCTCAAAAGTCAAAAAGTTAATAGAGGTGGATGATCTACCTGCATCGTGGCTCCTTCTCTGCAGGAGACTGGAGAGGTTACCAGCCAGGGCAAGAAACATTTTGCACAGAATAAATTATCCAGCCATTTACCAAGAGCCCTAGTATCCATATCCACACACTTTCAGGATTCTGTCCACCTCACTATTGTCTGGGTATTCATGCAGATACCTTTCCTTTAAATGTGGTCTCCCTTGCCAAATTGGGGACCTCCAAAAAGGGAAAAAAAACCCTTTAAGTCTTATCCCATTCTTTTTTCACCAGGTTAAGTGATGTGACTGCTGGTTGGTACTATAGCAATACTGGGACTAGCCTTCTCATCCATTGTCTCAAATTCTTCCATATACCACCAGACTGGAGAGAAAGGGTCTGTGTAGCATACTTTCTGGAGCTCCTGCCCAAACCCCTTTCCTTGGTTCATTCACTGATGAAACTGTCATGGAGCAAGAAGGAAAGAAGCAGCTAAAGAACGGGATCTGACATGGAGAACTTAGCTTTTGTGTGAAGGAGGATGTCAAATGGTTCAGAGTATCCACAGGGAAAACATCAAGCAGCATCCAACCTTCCCCATCCTTCTAAAGAGAGGAAGGCTCAAAATTCTTCAACCAAGAAACCAATGAACATCTACCAGCATGTTTGCCACAGAGAGAATTTCGAACATAGCCAAAACAACCAGTTTTGCCCTTCCTCTCCAACTGATCCAGGAACGATCTTTCTGGTCCCATCCAACAAGATCATCAGACCACCTTTCCATCTTTCTCCACTGGACTGAAACCTAACGTGCCCTACAATTCCCTCTTCCAGGGAAAAGAGATGAAAGTTTCACCTTCACACTCAATATAAAGATGCAAGAAAATTTTTTAAAAGTCTCCCCTTCACCTTACTCAGGATTTGGCACCTTCAGAGGAACTTATCTCCATGTTCCCATTGTTCTATTAGCAGTATTTCTTCCATCCCACAATCCAAACTGAATGCTCAGGGTACAGGAAAGGTCCCAGTGTTTTCTCTACAATCCTCAATAATCAAGTCCCTTCACAATTAGAGAGGGATCCTCTTAAGGATAAGCCTCTAGAGCAGATGCATCCTCTATCATCTTTTCTACAGAGAACATTTTAAGAGAAGCAGAACTTACGGTACTATGGAAATGGTCAAGAAGCAATACAGAACAACAAAAAAACACCCCTTCTAGGGCCTTTAAGCAGTGTGGGGAAAAAGAACTGGGTAACCTTCTTTTTGACAGCCAAAATAACATCAAAGGCCCAAAATCAGGCTTGACAGAGGCTCAATATACTGACTGCCCTTACAAAAGGCAGTACAGACCAGGGCCTGAACAAGACTAAGCTGTACAATTCCCTGCCAAATACGGTCAAGGGTTATGACCAGAGGAGGGAGGGGAGGGAGCAATGCGAAAGGCCTCAGCAACAGAGTAACCGCTTGTTTATGAAACATAGTAACTGCCTATATGAAGAAATTGCTTCTAGTAAAGGCCAACTTCTCCTGTAGTTCCAACTAACTGCCAAACTAGCCAATCATATATCTTCTTTGGGCGTCCCGTGATAAACCCCTATGCCCTTAACCGTAAAACCCCGGAAAGATAATATGTACCTTAACAAGAAAAACCCTCCAACTGGTGCCAGGTGCCAAGTACCACCCATGGCGGAAACCACCAAGAACCCCCCCACCGAATAGGCACCCAATTCTCGTAAAATAATGAGGAAGGTACCGGGAAAAAGGGACAGACCCCAACTCTTATTTCACACAAATGACGTATTATTTGTACTATGCTTGCGGTTTGACGGAATAAAAGCAGCCTGCTGTGCTAGGGGTGGTAGTTTTCGGACTGCTACCCCAACACGTTGGTATGTATTGCAATAAACTGGCCTCAGGCTTGAGTCTGTGAACTAAAATCAATGCGTGGGTGACTTTTTCCACGACAGCAGTCATCAATGCCCTTGTGAAATTGTTCCATGAGATTCCCCTGAACGTTATACCTATCTGTATGGAAAGAATAGGACAAGTATGACATATCAACTTGAATTTTTAATCCATCATAATCCTCTCCTAACAGTTTATGTTCTAGTTTGGTTAAACCTGCCAGCCAACTTGCTTAGCAGTAGGGGATTGAGTGCTCAGTGAGAAGTCTTTTTAATTTACTAGTGTCCATTTGGAGCCTGAAACATATTCCCCTCCCATTGACATTCACAAGCATGTGAGACAGGATGATTCTCTATTGTGGGCAGACCCGATGGTTTGTGAATATTGTCTTCATGGTCAAGAGGCAGGGAAGATCACATCAGAACAAGGCTTTTGTCAACCTGATTGCTCCATCCTGAGGCTCTGGTCCTGCAGATTACTACCTATGTTGATGATATTTACTACATATTTTACTCCTGGGGGAATTCTGCGTCACTGTGTGTGCACAGAATTCATAGCCCCTGCAGATTTCTTTGCTTACCCGCAGAAAAATGACTTCTGACAGGGAAGCAAAGGGAAGCCACGAGTCCCTGGCAGTGCAGACAGATGGGTTTGGGCACCCAGAGCAGCCGGTAGAGATGTAAATCACTGCCGGGGGGAGGGTAGTAAAGAGAAAGAGAGAGAGAGTGTGTCTGTGTGTAAGAGAGAGAGACACACTCTGTCCCTCTCACTTACTATTGCAGCACGCTTGGCATGGAGGGCTTTGGGGTATTTTTCAAGAGGTAGGCGTGGGGTAGGCTCTGCTCCCTCAGGCAGAGGAGAACATAGCAGCCTGCCTGTTTAGTGAATTATTCCCATTGTTCTTAGTGAATTCCCCCAGGAGTATAAAACAGATGTAGAAATGTTAAGGCTCCTTTATATTGCCAGGGTGGTGTAAAGGAGCCTTTATTGTAAAGGAGAGTATGGCCTTATAAATGCTTAGGGTGCTTTAGTGATTACAACTGGTCTAAATTTTTGGACTGAAAAAATTCCCTGTCAAAATGTGCTTCATGAACTGTTTACTACTGACCTTTCTAGAGATGGGCAGTAGCCAGGATAAATTGTGAGTTTGAGTCCCCAGCCCTCACTTGCTCTTCAGTTGTCTATGATGTAATACTGAGCATATGGCTGCATATATTTGTTGACTAATAATTAGAAGTAAAGGGTCAATACTAGCCACATTACTATTAGACAGAGGGGTTTGGAGATTTCCTCCAATGCTCCCCACTCCCATTTTCCATCCATTGTATTGTACTTTAAATAAATTACCAAAATAATTGAACTAGCTGGATTATATTGCATTATTTTGACAAAAAATACACAGAATTTTAAAATATTGTGTGCAGAATATTGAATTTTTTTGGTGCAGAATTCTCCCAGGAGTAATATTTGCGGATTCTGAAACTGAAGTCCATTCACCAAGCTCCTCAGTCATCCAGAGCTCCACAGGCTGAGGCTTATAACCATGTATGGAGAGTGTTATTCAGACAGGAATACTCTAGGAGGCTGGTTGACCTCCTTTGTAAACCCAAAGGTTTGTGCTATACTGACTATTGAGCAATATTTGGAGACTGTAGTTCTCATGGTCGTCCTACCTCATCGGTACCGATCATTCTTTTATCTAGGAAGAAATTGTTTTGAGTCTGAGGATTTCACAAGTTCTGCTTCAAGCTTCCATTACCTATGGACCTTCATAATTTATTATTCCCTAATTTTGAAGATGTTTGGACTCTGCTGGCAACCTCCTAGATATAATATCCATACTAGTGGATCTTATAAAGGGGAAAGGTCAAATTAATTTTCTTACATGTCATTTTCTACAAGTAGGATCTGCTACTCTGGCCATGTCCACCCTATTAGCTCTGTTGATGACTACTTAGCAGTCATGAATTACATTGTGGAAAGAAAAATGTTAGTATGGATTTAAAAAAAAACAAAAAAACCTCTACCCCACATCTTCAATTTAGTGTATGTTCACATGTTCCAGTCTTGTATCTCTTTGGAAGCCTCCACTAGAGTTACACAGGCAGTGTAGTAAATGTGCCAGCAAGAGGAACTGGTGATTTCTAAAGACAGGAGGAGGAACAGGAACTCTTAGTACCTGCTTTGGAGATTCAGTAGAAGTGGCAGAATAGCCAGAATAATGGATCTCACTTTTAAAAAGTAAAATTATAGGCAAGAAAACCAGGTCAACTTAAGCATTTATTATTCCACCCAAAAAGTTACACTGAGAATATTAGGGATGCCGTTAAGCACGCCAAAATTAGGAAATGGCTAAGTCTGCACATGCCCTGTTGTGCTGATGCATTACGATAGTCTTTGCACGATCATACACTATTGCTCAAAAAACAAAATTTAACAGATTTATGTGCAAGTGTAGCATCTTGTAATGTTTTCTTCATTAATTTTATAGTTATTATGGTCCAATACATCTAGTGACTTAGAGTATAGTCTTCAAAGGTGCTCAGCATTTGGCAATGATCACTGAATTCACACCATGGAAGTCAATGTGAAGACATCCTATGACTTCAGCAGGCTTTGGATCAGGCCCTAACTGATCAGTTCTCTTCTCTCAACACGCTATTGCAGCGATTTCCCTCCATCACCACATTAGGAGGATTTTGTTCTTTTCTAGATGTCCCTCTTAATACTGTATGTAGCTGGAGGTTTTTTTTAATCCAACAGAAACACACATACACCACTGCATTAACATTTGTTTGATTTTCTTGTTTAACACTCTTAACAAAGTATCACTTCTCTGTAGTTTTCATGTGACCTATCCTCAAACTTTCCTAAGGAAGTTAATTACTTTATCCAAGTACTAGATGCATGTTCTTTAATATAATAATGTCTTTTTAATGAGTGAGAATTTCTTTGTAGAATTTTGTCCTTATATATTATTTTTTCAAATCTTACCATTATATTTCTAAGTAAATCAAAAACTGAATTTTTCCATAAGTATCTGTTTTCCCTCCTAGGTGCGAAATACCTCATATTGTTATGTAGTAAGTACTTTTTAAAATACCAAGAAGTATTTTTTTGAAATGTTGCTGAATGCTACAGTGAATGAAAGTTAATGTAATTTTAAACCATTATAAATGGCAGGACACCTTTTCTCCTACTCTTATAGTTCACCAACAGTATATTGTGCAGCCTCTTTGAATATGTGATAGTACAAGGTGGCACATCTGCTTATGCAAATGTTGGAAAGGTAGGAAACGTTATATATTTGAGACAGAATATAATCATGTAATTTGCTAAACGATAATGCATGTACAGTGTTAGCTGGGGTCCTTGGGCTCAGAATAACATACAGTCTCAACAGGAGCTCTTGCCAGAACCCTAGCACAGGTGACTAGACAGTTCGCTGTGAAGGTGACAGTGTTGGGTATGCACATCTTGATCAGCCTTCCTTAGGGTCACACAATAATCTTAATGAATGTATCTACTGTATATGCTCCTAACCAGACTTTCAAATGTACAGACATTAGTGGATCAAAGAACTTCCTCAGGAATAAGGCTGTGCACCTCTGAGATGATGATTTAATGTCAAAGCTTCAGCAGTCAAACCTCAGGTGATTTTCCTACAAGAAGGTTCAAAAGACGCAAAAGATTTTATTTTATATTATAGCAAGAAACATTTTTCTTGCTTTTTTTCAGATCCAACAATGGCTGAATCAATTTTACTCAAACCAAATCAAACCCCCTTCAAGCAGAGACCAAATATCAGCACAAAAGTAATGACCGCTCAGACCTTTCTGACACAAGAATGCTCAATGCCCTATTTTAGCTAATTAAATATTATGCTTAGGGCTCTGAACACTTGGATGAGGAGAACATGATTGAACCATTTATCCCAGAGGTAGTTTGGAACAGGAGCAAACCACATGGCCTGAAAAGCAGGGTGGAGATTCAGGAGCCAAATCTGTCTGCTAGGCATTCACTCAACCCTCTTGCCAGTATCAGCCTCAGCCAGGTTCAGCTGTTTTATGCTGCATTAGATTCCTGCAATTAGCTGTGACCCTCTGGTGGTATGTAAATGGGCAAGTTAATGCTGACTTCTTCCTTTGTAACGTTTAAGATGACTATTTATTTTAATGCCATGTTGTAGGAGAACATGCTTTTTACAGCATCATTTCTCCACATCCTTCTCTCTTCTGTCTAGCTGTTAGCCCTTAGTAATGCATACTGTGGGGTGGTGGCAGACTAATACACATGGTAGCCCCATTACCTTCTCATGCCTTCCTAACCTCTTTAGGGTGTGGATTGTACCCCTCTAATTCCAACAGCAGAGCTTAAAGGGAAGAGAGAGAGAAAACAATTTCAGCCTTCAACTGGTATACAGATTAACAGGTCCAACTTGCTTAGGCAAGAAGTGCTACTGCTGAGTTATCTGAAACTACTGGCAGGAGGTCACAGACTTTGGAGGCAAAAGAGCAGAAACAAGTACGCTGGTAAAATGTTCACATAGTGGAGTAGAGTGTGAAGACAAGGTTTCCTGTAAATCTGGCTTTCTGTACAGATCCCAAAGTCTAAAGCTCTGAGTTTCAGGTCTCCTTGATCTATACACGTCATTTCTTTTAGGCAGAGGCACTGGTTACTTTCCAGATTTTCTTGCAGTGTATTTCCTTGTGAATCACAAGATTGTAGCAAATGTCTTAGTTGTTGTCTCGAGGGGACTGATAGACATCAGCCAAACCAGGAGATACTCTATTTTTCTCAAGTATCTATGGCCTGGTCTACACTAGGGGTGGGGATCGATCTAAGTTATGCAACTTCAGCTATGTGAATAATGTAGCTGAAGTCGACGTACTTAGATCGACTTGTCTTCACTGCAGTGAGTCGACTGCTGCCGCTCCCCCGTCGACTCTGCCTGCATCTGTTGCGGCGGTGGAGTACAGGAATTGATGGGAGAGCGCTCGGAGGTTGATTTAAATTAACCCCCACTGGATTGATCGCTGCCCGCCGATACGGCGGGTAGTGTAGCCATACCCTATGTGACCCTGATCACCACAGCATCCGAATGCCTCACAATCTTTAGTCTATTTACCCTCACAATAGTTCAGAGAGAGAGAGAAGTGCTACTACTTTCATTTTGCAGCTGAGGAAATGAGGGGCAGGGAGACTATGATGTATCCAAGGTCAATGCAGTCTGTGGCAAAGCAGAGAACTGAACACAGGCTTCCTAAGTCAGAGTCTAGCACCTAAAGGATGGTGCAGTGGTTACTTTGCCTGTGTCATGAGACTGAATGCAGGGATGAGCAGTTGCGTGTGTTCCTTACATTTCTCCTGATGAAGCATCTGTACAGCACTGATTAATTAATTTTTAACAGCTGAGGCAAAACATTAGTCTTTTCCCTGGGGATTGTCTTTTCCCAGTGATTCTAAAAAAGCTGGTTCTCTACTACTTCTTCTAAGCCAATAACCTTGACATTTCTGTGTCCAAATTATATTGTAAAGTGACTTGCTCCAGGTCACAGAGTGAGTCAGAATTACCAAACTCGTCATTTTATACTTTGATCTTGTTATTCCTTTTGAAGTGTTGGGCATTCAACAATTTCTATTCCCTATACCAGACTAACATGAAGACATTTATCACGTAGAAGAAAGGATGATCCGGTGGTTAGGGCATTAGCCTGGGATTTGGAAGACCTTCATTCAATTCCCTGCTCTGTCACGGATCGTATGACCTTGGGTAATGCAGTGTTGGGTAAATCACTTAAGCCTAAATCCCTTTTGAGGTTGTGAGGTCTAGTCTCCAGGGCCTCAGTTCCCCATATGTAAAATGGGGATAATAGTTCCCTATTTAACAGGACGGTTGAGGGGATAAATACATGAAAAGACTGTGAGGTGCTTAGATACTATGGTAATGGGGGCACACAAGTATCTAAGATACACAGAATCTGCTGAACTTCAGTTCCACTAAGGATTGGACCTTCTTTACAGGTGACATTCTTCCTCATTTTGGTTTTCCCCCCATTTGGATTCATTGTATAGTCAACTGATCCAACATGCAAAGAAACCACATGAAAGGAACTGTCCAACTCTATGATCTCAAACTACTATTTATGGTTAAGATGTTAGGACTCAAGACAGAGAAGTGGCCACTAATTCTGATTGGGTTTCATACCTAAATCAAGTTCTAGCTACATTACTACTGGAACATGATATGCAGCATGAGCTATCCTACTAATTACAAAACTAAATTAATCACAAATGAGTCCATTAACTTAATTGTTAAACAAAGACACCACTGGTCTGGGAAACCGCTGCTTTTTATTACTTAGTTTTATGATTGTAAATAACTTTAAATTTTGTCTTACCCCCCACAAAAGAGAGACAAAATACCTAAACAGAATTTTTATTTTGTAAATTTAGTATTTCTTTCACAGTGAAAGATGTCTGACTAGTTCAGCCTTCTTTCCATTCTGATCTTAGTTTTACTGGTATTCTATTACCATTTAGACAGTGGTTCTCAACCCTTTGGGGCTCAGGATCCATTTTTAAACCTCGATGGCCTGTCCCAACCCAGTAAATAGCTTAATGCTTAAAAAAACAAAACAAAACGAAACAAAACTGGCTTACTAAATATTTCTTACCTAATGTATTATATCTACATTAACATATGTACTAAATAAGTACACCATGCATACCATAGCGGCAACTTCAGAGCTCTTGTCCCAGGGGACTGACCAGGCACTGTGCTCCCTACTCTGGCTTCAAAGCACAACTCACCCAAATTTGAGAGTAGCATTGCGGTTGCACCACCATTCACCCAGCATGGGGACAGCTAGGCCAAACCTGAGCAGTGCTAAAACCCAGTGCACTGGATTGCAATGCCCGGAGTGGGGAGCCAAGCCCAGGCAGCTTCCTGGGACTTGGGCCACAGGAGCTGCTGCTGTGGGGTGAGTGCAGAGTGGGCTCTGCAACACTCCTGGCCAAGGCCTTCTTCCTCCACCATGGGCAGGACCTGACCCTTCCCCCCCCCCCCCCCCCCCAGATCCTCACAGCCTACTAGGAGCAAGACCAGAATCCTGTCCCACCCCTTCCCAGGCCTCCCACATTCTGGGACCCCGTTACACATTCTGGTCATCTACTTTTCATCTGCAACCCCATGAGTTGAGAAACTCTGATTTAGATCATATAGCGGTCAAACAGCAAAATCCAAGAGGGTGCTAGAAGCACAGTGAAAATGCAAAAAAGGTTATCCCTCCCCACTCTATAAGTCAGATTCTCCATTGGCTAGGTGCACTTTTTCTCAACTGGTCACTTAATTGGGTAGCCTGGTGAGAGGCAGTGCTTTTATAAGGCTGCCTGCATGGGGGAAACCTCCCCTATATCTAGGCCACAAGGAAGCAAATGGTTTAGAGGTTAATTAAGATTAACAAGCTCTTTGTGGTAGGGAACTTGTCTCTGACACTCTGCAAGTGCTAAGCAAACAACAACCGTGAGAATTCTTCTGATCTATGTTCCCAAAAAGTGCACGTCAAAAAATAAAAACAATGAATATATATTTTTTAAAAGTGAGCTTTCAGGTTATTTGGTTATACCGTAGCATATAAGAATGGCACTTGACATATACTAAATTTTGTTGTGTGTAGAAAACAACTTACCTTTGTTATTTTTTCTTTCTAGATCCCTTTTGTAATTGTGGATTGCAGATTCCTTCTCTGAGATGTCCAAGCACACACTATGTTAGCTTTGTCACAGCCAGCATAGATCAGCAGAGGACACTGGAGTAAAGCCACAGGACAGGCAAGTTGGAAGGGGTTTTATTTTTTTTTAAATTGACACATTTGCAATTAAAATTATTTTATGCCTTTTGATAACATGAAAACAAATTTTGCAAATCGTATTTCTTTGCATTAAAAGTTCATCCTTTGTTCAGCCTCCATCATAAGGTAAAAAGGTGGAAGTTTGCTTCCTTTCTGAGTTAGCTGATTTCATTAAATGTGAATATGAGAGGCTAGAAAGGCCATTAAGAGAGAGCGTGAGAGAAAGCATCCTAGTGTTTTGCTCCAAAAGAGAGAATGAAAGCACCGCCGTGTCCGGAATTGTATAAAATGGAAACCAAGTATGAAAGCTGTCTTGCTAGACCAATGAAAGAGGATGAGTGAGGCAAAAGAGAATCATTGATTTGCTTTGCTGATTGTAATGTAAAGCAACATATGGCCTTTTTCCACACGAGGAATTTTTTTAACTATGTAGCTGGACTTTTAACTGGAAACTTATATTAACTACTATTTATCCCACTACTTCAACTAGCTATCAGTGTATGCTTCCAAAGTGTTTGTATAAGGAATTCCATATGGTAATAAAGGGAAAAGGGAGATGCAGTTTTGAGGAAAGATCTGGATAGCCATGCTCTATTACTAAGTGTTCCTGGAAAAGGATAAAAAGGAATTGAGTACACAGAACAAGAAAGTTGGCAAACATCCAGACAGGGAAGTAAGGGATAGTCTGGATGGATAACTGGTAGAACATTACCATTTATGTTGACACACACTTCTGATGTTGATGGAAGCATGGAAAAGGGCAATTTACCATACTCTTTGATGGGGAGAAATATCACCAGAGGGAAAAATCCCAAATTACAAAATATTTCTTGGTGAGACAGCCAGATTTTTTCCTTGAAAACTTGTTAGCTTTAGAGAAGAGAAAAATCATACTACTAATTATCCTCCCAGATTTTTAAAAAACAAGTTTGACCTTGATCCCGCAAACACTTTAAATATGTGAGTACCTTTGTTGGCTTCAGTGAGACTGTGTGCTTAAACTTATGTCAGAAATTTCCGAGTGCTATTCAGTCAGAATAGAGAAGGGGTTTTCTTGTCTCTGGCTGCTGAAGTCTTTTGAAAGACTAGCGCGCCCCTTTCTAAAAATATTGTTTCATGTTCTTGGGAATTGGTTTAGTTTAAGCATTCTCAAACTTTATTGCACTGCGACCCCCTGATAACATAAATTACTACACGACCCCAGGAGAGGGGACCAAAACCTGAGCCTGCCTTAGTCCCACCACTCCAGGCCGGGGTGCCAAAGCCCAAAAGGCATCAGCCCCAGACAGGGGGCCTGTAGCCTGAGCTCTGCTGCCCATGGGCCCCAGCAAGTCTAATGCCAGCCCTGGCAACCCCATTAAAATAGGGTTGCAACCCACTTTGGGGTCCCGACCCACAGTTTGAGAACTGCTGGTAGTTGATAGGTGGAAGTTACTTACAAAAAGGATTTTCGGATTTCAAATCCAGGTGCTTTTCTGGTACTATTAAAGCCAGGGATGAGTGGCTGCAGGGCTAGAAGATACAATTTAAAGTATCCAAGGGGCATTTCATTTTGCAAAGGGGACCAATATGTACTAAGGCACAAATGAGAGTTCTGTGACTGAGTGAGGAAAGTTGTACATGCAACTATTTTTTGTGTGCCCAACATTGTAATATATGTAGGAAAATTCAAAGCCAACCCATTCCTGTAGAGTGACAAGACATGAGTAACCACTCTAGCTATAGTCCCAATAAAAGAAATCAAATAATTCATACATTGATTAAAGCGTGACGCTGTCTTATTCCATCAGCATACTATGTGCATGCCAGCAAAGGAAAAAATATTGAAAGAAAATAAAAACTCTTTTTACTGTTAAGTGATCTCCTGTAGCTGTAAGATGTCATTATATACACCACTACCTTGATATAACGCAACCCGATATAACACGAATTCGAATATAATGCGGTAAAGCAGTGCTCCGGGGGGGCGGGGCTGCGCGCTCTGGTGGATCAAAGCAAGTTCAATATAACGCCGTTTCACCTATAACGCAGTAAGATTTTTTGGCTCCTGAGGACAGCATTATATCGAGGTAGAGGTATACTTGATGCAGGAACTGACAACATTCAAACCCCACAGCAATATTCAGTTAAAACATTTCAACTAAGGCTAGTTTACCAATGCAAAACCTATTGTTCTTAAGTAAGATCAGTAATTAAGGCTTTGCTGCTGCTGCCACCAATGAGATACATGAGAAATTTCAGAATAAGAATGCATATTGTAATTGAACTGAGAATTTTAACAAGGCAGAATCAACATTAGTAACATTAACAGTAAGTTTTAATTCTTCTTGGTCCCAGGATATTAGAGACACAAGGTGGGGGAAGATATTTTATTGAACCAACTCCTGTTTCGAGCTATTCTTCAGATATTACCTCACCCACCTTCTCTCTCCAAGTTTTAATTCTGACAAAGAGATTGTTTAAGTCACTCAAATCAATCCAAGATTTCATTCAATAGAGCAGCATTGGTTTGCTGTCATGTTGTAGGATTCCATAGGCTGGAGAGAAACAGATCCAGCGCTCACATTCAGAGAAATTATTCCTTTAGGCTCCAAATCAGTTAGGTACATAAGCATGTGAGTAGTCCTCTGGACATGAATTATGGCTTTAATTAGGAATTTTAGTAATTACAATTAGTAGGGTTTTTGTTTTTAAATGAGAGCTTCAACAGCAGGTGGTTTGCATTTCTCTTTCTTCAAGTTCCTCTTTAAATACATCATTAAATTAGAAAAAACAAGTCCAATTCAGTGCAACATTATGGCTGCACAATCAGTCACTAAAAGGCAAAAAATGAAATAATTAAGGTTCCAACAGTAACGTTAACTTGGCTTCATTACACCTACTGTATGTCTTATGATATATATCTTTTGATATCATACATAACTGGAAAACAGTTGTAAAATAGAATACATAGATGCAACATCTATGTTCATGTTTTTGGAACCTTGAATTCTGCACTTCCTGACTTTAGGTGACTTTAAGCAAACAACCTTAATAGTGCATTAAGTAATTTTTTCACTTTATTTCTGAATTTTTTCTAAAGAAAAGAAAAAAAATCTAAGGTAGGGCTAATGCTTAAGTTGTTGACGTATGCTGACATCTGTAAACTCTTTCAAGAGCTTAAGCCACATATAATACAGTTTACTCTAAAAACAACTGGTCTAAAGCTTACATTGTGAGGTTGCATGTTTGTTTCTCAATAACGTAAAATTTTGCTCCGTTTACAAGATTTTTTTTTTTTTTTTTTAAATCCAATCCTCCCATCTGAAACCCTGCCAGGCTTGCAAACTCAACTTGTGATCTGAAAGTCAAGCTGTTTTTCTTTCCATCTTGTTAACTATGGTCAATAATGAATTGTGCAGAACAATTTCGGTCCTCTGTTACATCTGTGCAACTCCAATGTTATCTTCTACTTTCTTTCACCCTTGACAAATTCCTTTGACCTCAATAGGGTGAGACTATAACCTTGCAACTCTCACTTTTAACAATTCCATTGATTATGCCCCAACCCAGTATGGAATCCAGCCAATTCTTCTATAACTCTAGTGATTCTGCAGTATTGACAGGAATAAAAAGTACTACAAGTTTCTCTTTCTAAATTAAGTAGATATTACTGAAAAAGACATGGACCAAGTCCATTGAGTAAGAGAGGACAATTTTTACAGAGTTACTCTTGAGACTAGAGCCTTATATTAGGGGCATCTAGCCCTCGAAATACACTGAAAAGTGTACATGTAAAACAAAACAGTGCACTTAAAAACAAAACAAAAAATATGCATGCAAGGTGTTATAACCTTAAATATAGCACCTATCTAGTGCTTGTTATCAATTTTTATGTTTATTATATAATGAAAGTGGAATGCAGGTGATTTACAATTTAGACTAGATTGTTAGTTATGCATGTAATTAATATGACTGGATAAGAATTGTGTGTACAATTTTGCATGTGCAACTGCTTGTGTGCACTTCTAAAAATGTGGGCCTTAATATTTTCTAAAATGTTAATGTACATGTATTGTAAATTCCTTTGAATTGGCTTGCAGAGAGTAACATGGCAACAATTCATTGTTTACATTACTTCCATACATGTATCACTTAAATCAAAGGACTGGTGACCAGAGGAAAAAGAAACTGTACCCTTTTTTGTTTTTATTTTGAATCAATTTTGTATACTTAAGCTGTATACTCTTACTGTTATGACATGGGGGAAAAAGTGTGCTCCAGTATAAAATAACATCCTGCTAAAAACTTTTAATGCAACAATTCATGGTAAATTTGGCCACTGTAAATCACATTTGACGTGTTCAGTCTATCTCAGGGGTAGGCAACCTATGGCATGCGTGCCAAAAGCGGCACGGGAGCTGATTTTCAGTGGCACTCCCACTGCCCGGGTCCTGGCCACCGGTCCTGGGGGCTCTGCATTTTAATTTAATGTTAAATGAAGCTTCTTAAACATTTTAAAAACCTTATTTACTTTACATACAATAGTTTAGTTATATGTTATATACTTACAGAAAGAGACCTTCTAAAAATGTTAACATGTATTACTGGCACCCAAAACCTTAAATTAGAGTGAATAAATGAAGACTCGGCACACCACTTTTGAAAGGTTGCCAACCCCTGATCTATCTTCAGACAAAGGCTTTCCTATAGAAAAATGTCCAAAAGTCATATAGTAAATATTAACTTGAGCAACTAAGGAGTACAGAGAACAGTTATTTTAGAAGGGTCTCACTGCCAAGAAAACGGTTAACAACAAACTGTAATCAAACTATATTGCTGGAATGTTATAAACATTTTCATATATGCCAAATAAACACTCAGGACTATGGAATATATTAGAAAACACTCAGATTTTGCTTTCAGGCTAATGGAAAATAAGAACGCAATGATTTTTTCCATAAGACAGAGCAACTGGTTGGCTACACTATAGATTTCTTCAGTTATAAAACTTCTGCTTATAAAGAGAAAAAAAAGCCCCTTGAAATTAATGACTAATACTGCTAATGACTGTCTTATTCAGTGCTAATTGCTTGGGAATCCTCCAGTGGAAACTACAATAATTAAACAGATTGCTGACTAAATCATTTCCAGGTGCAGTAAAATTTACTAGTACAAGTATTCCAGTTCTTATTTTTGAGAAAGTTATGGTACAACCTAAACTTTTGCACTTTCCTCCATGCAAAATTAACAAAAGAAATCTTATTACAATAATGTAACATTTAGTTCCTGCACAGACTTTAAAAATGGGTATTAAGGATGAAATCCTGGCTCTAATGAAGGCAATGGGAGTTTTATCATTGACTTCAGTGGGGCCAGAATTTCACTTTATATCTTTTAATTTTATTCAAAAGAAACAAAATTCCATTTATCCAGCACAATAGGTAAATAGTTGTTTTTACTCTCTGTATTTCAAGAAACTTATTTTTACCCAAATTTCCTAAAATGATGAGTGGTACAGATATGTAGACAAGTATTGCACATTTTAGTAAAGAAATCATGAAGATTCTCAATGGTTTTAAACTGTTGCATGCTAGCAATGTGAGAAACCTCCACTGGATTTATTTTGCAAAAAGATAAGATTGCCTGAGGGCATCTACAAGCTCTTTGTAGCAGAAATGGCGGTCACTTACTAGAAAGATACCCCAGGAAAATAAATGAAAGCAGCTATGCAGGCTTGGACAAGGCTATAGGATACAATTAATGAGCAATTACATTAGGGAAGGTGCTATGTAGATGCCCACAGCAGAATCAGATATCACCGGTTACAGCTGGTATTTTTGTGGAAAAAACGTATTAAAAAAGTTACCAGATTAAAAACCAAACAAACCCTGAAATCAGAAGCAATGTCTAGTAATTAGAGGATGGGACTGAAATTCAATAACTCAAGTCTTATTCCCCGTTCTGCCACTGAATATCAGAGAAACCTTGGAACAAAGGCTAGAGTCAGAGAGATTGTCTACATTGCAATTAAAAACCCATGGCTGGCCCCTGCCAACTAGCTCAGGCTCATGGGACTGTTTAATTGCGGTGTAGACATTTGGGCTCAGGCTGAGACCCTGCGAAGGGAAAGACAAGCCAAGGGCATCTAACTGCAGTGGGACTTAGGCATGTAACTGCCTCTTTAAAAACTGCAGCTAGGTGACCACAGATTGAGAATTTTGTGCATGTCTTGTGGGAAACCCAATTTCAAATCCCTCTCCTACCCAATTTGAAGCAGGGACTTGAACCTAACTTTTCCACATCCCAGGTGAGTGCCCTAACCACTGGGCTATAGAGTCACTCTCTCTCTCTGGCCCAATGATTTACAGAAAGTGGAAAAGTCTCACCATGAGAGATTGAGGAGCAATGCCAACAGTCTATCCATTAGTGTGCTCAATTGGGAGGTGGAGATCGGGGGTCAAGTCCAAATCAGATGGAGGAAGGATGTGAAAACATCTCCATCTCCGGTAAGTGCCCTGAACACTAGGCTACTAGATGGACAGACACGCATGAAATTCCAAAGCTGTCTTTTGTGCAGAACCCAATCCTGTAAGCGTGCTCAGAGAACACCTCTGAAATTGGGTTCTGCCGGTAAGAGACAAGGGAATGCCTAGTTTGAGAATGCCACTGGGGCTTAGATATGAGCTAGGGCTCTGAGCAGTTAGTTTGCTGTGAAGTGGCACCAGCATTTAGGAAGACTTGTGCCTGCCTACTGGCAGAAACTTATGCACTATGGGGACTTTAGGCACCTACAGGGTTAGGTGGCAGCTGAGCAGTGGTTTTGAGAATGTCAGTGGCACCTAAATGTTGGACTTAGGTACCAAAAGAGGCAGCTAGGCACTTAGATCTTTGTGGATCTAGCCCCTACCCTTTCTGTTTCCCCATCTGTAAAATGGTGGAATAGGATTGACCGGTCTTAAAAGGACTATGTGATGCTTAAAGTATTAAAACATTCTGGCTACCTTTGGATGAAAGGTTATATACATAAAGTGAATTTATAGTTAAGAATGCAAGGGTAAGATTAAAACTACTTCTAGTGCTACACAGGATTTCCCCCTCATTTGTGAGAACCTTTGATATTATCCTTCTTGCACTAGCTAGCCAAAGGTGACAAAAAATCATTGTCTTGAGATTATTGATTCTACTTTTGCAGCTTAGGGCAGAAATTCCATAGTTCATCACTCATTCACAGGGGAGAAGTACCTCATACAAGATTTTAAATCTGTAATTCACGGAGGAACAAAGACATTGGTAGCCCACATGCCTGAGATATCTCCTCTAGTAGATGGTTTGCTTAAGCGGTGCTTTTTGAGTATCAACTGAAGAATTAAACTAAAATTTCTTGACACCAGTCAGCTTATCTAATTGGTGCTGCTAAACAAACAAACAAAAAAAAATGTATCTTGGCAGGTGCTGAAGGCTTCTGGCAATGGACCCAGTATGGTTTCACCATGCAAGGGAAGGTAAAATATTTCAGGTGGTAAGAGAGCCAGCATGGACCATGCACACACTGCATCCAGCTCAGCTTTGTGGAGGTGCTTTGGTGCAAGCTGATGAAGGAATGGGGTTGGAGTAGCCTCCAGAGAACAACTTAACAGGTTGGTGGTGGAAGTCTTCTTCCCTCTTGATCTACTCCAGCTCCCTTGCCTCTGATGACCAATCTGTATAGTTTAACAAGCAAGAACTTGAGCCATATAAGAACCTTCCAAAGGGAGAACAGAGAGCAGTTCATTTTCTGTCACTGCCTATTAGCATGGAAGTAGACCAGACAGGGAATCAGAAATGGTGTGCTGGCTTGTGGTTAGGGGGGTTGTGTGCAGTAACAAAAGTCCCCTGGAAGAATTGGATCCTATATGAATTTACAGGCCTAAGGTCCACCATATTTGCAAGAAAGTAAGTTTTGGGGAGACTGAGTTGAGATACAAACAAGAGCAACCTTTTCCTGTCTATTACAGCAATCTCTAATGAATATTCAGAGGGTGAACAGGGCATCCATCCTATAATGGGGAAATAGATGTGGCCAGCATCTAGTTGGGCTCTCACACTGAAGGGTAACATAAGATGTTGTGGTTTCCAACTGTGGTTGAAAGTTTAGTTAGAGAATGATAGAGGTCAGGAGGAAGGAAAAAAGCATTGAGAGTGATGCTCCTATTTAAGTATTCCTGACACTTTAGTTTTTGTTTCCACCATGTTCTCTGTTCAGAACTTTCGAACTATTGTAATAAAAATATTCTACATGTTGTAAATTAAATATTTATCATACCATCAAGAGAGTTTTTCATGTGGAACCACAGACTGAGCTTCTTGCCCACTAAAAAGGCAAGGAAAACCAGAACCTTACCTGTAAGCATAGGCGCCGACTCCATGGCTGCTCTGGGGCTCAAGCACCCATCAAAAAAAAGGGGGGGGGTGCTCAGCACCTGCAGAGCCAGATTAATCTTTTATGGGCCCCACCCCCATTCGGCCTCTTCCTCCCAAAGCCCCACCAACTGCTCTGTCCTGAAGGCCTGGCTGCTGCTCGCACGGAGGGAGCACCCACTGGCAAAAACATGAGTCAGAGCCTGTACCTGTAAGTCAGGTTTCTAGTATACCACTCTAGACATCTGGTTTGTCAGTGTATTTTATGCTCTGCAGGCAGATGTCACTGATTAGCATGGTAAATTTTCTGGCCACATTCCAAAGCACATGCTATTTCTGTCATTCCCTCAAGTTCCTATGATGATTAGGTTATTGGACAAACTAGACAAATTTTCCTAAACAGACTAATTTATAAATCCCCCAACAAAACAAAAGAAAAGGGGGGGCAAATATAAAACTGACTGAACAAGTATTTCCAGGTGAGTTTTGCAAAAGCCCTGGGTTATATCCAAGGACTACGGCTGGGATTTTTGAAAGTGGGTGCGTTAGGCATAGAAAGCTAATGGGAGTTGTGTGTTTAATTCCTGTAGGCACATTTGAAAAACTCCACCCTAAGTTTCCAATTTCTATACCAATTTAGAGCAGCAGTGTATATAAAATAAATCCATATAGCACAAAAATGGACTTAAGTGTCACTTGTTCTGTAAGACCTCTAAGAGCCATACAGCTATATCACCTGAAGTCCTAACATCTAATTTGTAATAACGGTTACTGAGTAGTGAATAAATTTTCATGTAATTATCTTACTCATTCTTGAAGAGGCAGATTTTTTTCAGCCCACTGATCTAGCTGAATAGTCTTCACATCAACCTCTACTATAGGCTTCCTTAATGCATGAAGTAGTCAGTTAGCTCTGGAGTCTTGAATGATTTCACTTGTATTATATTTTGAAACAATTTTTTTTTTCAGACTGAACTTTCATTCTAATTGAATCTGAATTTTAAAACTTCTCTTTATCAGAAGGAAGAGGAGAACAAAGTGAGGGTAAGCAGATGTTCTTGTTTATACATTGTTTTTACAGAGTGAACTCTGGGATTGGTTTGATCTCTACCTTGTCACTGAATTGAGATGAAAGGAAATTTGCATCAAAGAACTACTAATTGCTCCAAATCCTCTGCTGAGGAGATGGATATTATGAATGCTACTTGCCAGGACAAAAATTGTATAGACAGCAGAGAAACAGTAGCTAAAGACTCAAAAAGAGGAGGGCCAATTCCATTAGCAACTTTGTTCCATGGAATATTGATCTTTATTTTGGATGCTATCCTGAACATCTTACAAGCTAGATGGGTAAAATAGTCAAATATGGGAACCGTAAAGCTGGGTTTTAATACACTCAACTGCAAGGCCATATCTAGGAACAAAGAATGTAGGTCACACAAGACAGGAGCCAGTATCCTGCAGTGGAGTGACATTTAAAAGGATTTAGGAGTTATGATGGATAAATTGAACACGAGTTACCAGTGTGATGCTGTGACTAAGAGGGTCAATATGATCCTTGGATGCAAAGGCACAGAAATGTCAAATAGGAGTATGGAGGTGATATTTACCTTAGCATTAGTATGCTGCACTGGTGAGATCATTACTGGAATAATGGGTCTGGTTCTGGTGTCCACATCTCAAAAGAAATGTTAAAAAATGGGAGGTTTAGAAAAAAAGCTCCAAAAATGATTTGAGGTCTGGAAAATATGCATCAATGAGACTTAAGAACCTGTATTTAGGTTACTGAAAAGAAGCTGAAGGGGTAAACTTGATCACCATCTACAAGAACCTACACACAGAAGATATTTCTGATCGTAGATGGCTCTTTCATCTCGCAGAAAAATGTATAACAATGGTTGAAATCTGAAGCTAGACAAATTCAGGCTAGTAATAAGGTGCACATTTTAAACAGTGAAGCTAACTGACTGCAACACCTTCAGTTGGGATGATGCATTCTCCATCACTTGAAATCTTTAAATGAAGACTGGATATCTCCCCTAAAAGATATGGATACAAATCATTAACACATTTTTATTCTTAGTAAAACCTTTACATAGCCTAGATTTAGGCCCTAAATTGAAAGTGATCCTCTCAAAATTACTGCCTATTTTCTTAGTTTAGTGAATTTAATGTATAAAGAACAAGCCTAGCAATATCTGCTGCTAAGGAATATGCTAATACAGAATAATTTATATTGGAATGGAATCCCAGCTCAGTTGCTGTTTCTATCATTGACAGCACTCAGTACATAATTTGTTTTTGGAGGTTAAATGTTCTACAGGTAAAAAAGGTTTACTGAATTACATGAGTCTGTTTTGAAGTAAATAGAAACTTTGCTTGAATAAGGAGCACACGATGAGGCTGAAATTTTAAAATAGGACAAGTACACTTCTACCCCGATATAATGCTGTACTCGGGAGCCAAAAAATCTTACCGTGTTATATGTGAAACCACATTATATTGAACTTCCTTTGATCTGCCAGAGCGCACAACGCTCCCCTGGAGTGCTGCTTTACCGCATTATATCCGAATTCGTGTTATATCGGGGTAGAGGTGTACTATTATACTAAGGAGGTGCCACTACCACATTTTAGTTGATTTGTACTTAAGGCAGCCATTAAACCTCTTACTTGTGTGTAAGAGAGTTCATCCTTCCCTATCTTGCAACACTAGCTCAAGAATTTTTCTGTGGTTACAAGTAAATCTGGTAATTTGAGGAACTGAAACATTTAAAAGTTACCCCTTGGGGGGGGGGGGGGGGGGAATAGTCTAACCTTTTTGAACTCTAAGAGGGATTTTTGGTGCTTGAAAGTTGAATATTGACTTACTTTTAGAATCTACAAGTAAGACATTCTGTTTTTAAACTAAGAAAATATAAGCTGTTGATTCAAGTTGTAGTCAGTCATTTTCCATATACAGCAAATATTACAGTGGAAAACTGGTTTAACTTTAGCATGCCACTATTCAATGTAAAATAAAATAGTTAATCCATTATTTTTGCTGAAGAGATCATACAATAAATTTGATGGTTTCAACTTAGGAGAAGCAGAGAAAACATTTTTCATCCAAAAGGACAGCCTTACAGCTATCAGTTAAAAAGTTCACTACTTCACCAGTTGAACTGTGAGCAAGAAGCAACGCCTAGAACTTGTCTCAGACTGTGGGAAGTCTGCAGGAGAAGTCCATGCCTCCGTGGTGTTTTAGGAAATGAGCTGTTCTCCTGGCTCCCTTACATGCCTTGTGGAAAGCCCTTTGGCTAGTGATCCCTGTATTCTTATCTCCTCCCTCCCCAAAAAGTTAGTATTCAATTTCAAGGATAGGATTTTCAAAAGCACTTGTATCAGCCTAATTCTGCTCCCATTAAAATATAAAGTAAAATTTCTATTGGCTTTATTAGGAGCAGAGTTAGGCCAATGCGTGTTATTTTGAAAATCTCACCCCTGAACTGTAACAGAATAAATCTGGATGTGTGCAAAAGTTTCACAGATTACCAAGAACAATTTATATCAGTATAAAACTTGTGCTTATAGATTGCATGAACACTGACAGGCAATGCAGGAGTCACCTGCCTAGGATCTATTGAAGGGGAAGAAAACTTGTCAAGGATTTCAGGAGTGGAGTTAGTTAGGACTAGGGAAACAATTCACTGCTTTAACCACCACCTTCCTGCCCATTCCTACTCCCACCCCCAAATAAACCCCCACCAAACTGTACACTTCTGGTGGAGAAGTCTAACTGTTGTTCACGTTCTCTTGCCCACAATGTTAATATAACAATATATGGTCAAGATATGATATTTTGCTTAGTATAGTTAATTCTGCATCAAGATGCCCCAACCCCATTTCCAACCCTTGGACTTTTGCTTCCACATTTACATTTTTTTAAAAAAACCCACAAATATTAGTGAAATGTATATTCATAACAAAAATTACATGCAAAAATTAAGGTCAGGCAATTTTACGTACACGGAAGGAAAGAATATTGTTAAATTGAAAGAAAGTTCGTGTAGTTGATTTTTATTCTGGGAGCGGATTGGAAAATGATTTTGGGCATGAATCTTGCTATAGTTTAAGATTTCCTTGCCTTAGTGGTCATGTTGTAAGAAAACAAACTCAACTGGCCTACCTTAAATAAAGTAGCTGAGTTTGTGAGAATTGTATCTAAACAAAAACAAATGGGCATAAAATACAACAAATGAGTCTTTATAATACAGTGGATCCCTCCACCCCCAACGACAGAATGAGAGGGAATTGCTGGAGTTAGGAGAAAGAAGAACAGGACTCACTTAAATATACATTTGGAGAAAGATAAGAAGTCAGTTTAATTTGATTCTAGGCAGCCCTATCTAATTCATGATCTTTTAAATGTTTTGTATTTGAATCCAGAACAACTGTTACTATTACTATTAAATTTTATTTGCTGGAAAAATAAGAGAAAAAGCCAGCTAGCTAATAGTGTTTGAACACAGGTGAGTGGCACAACTTCCAAACCTAGATCCCAGGGAATTACACACATGCTTAAGGTTTACTCATATAAGTAATCATTTTGGAGGTCAATGAGTCTATTCACATATGTAAAGAAGTGAAGCACACACAGATGCCTTTTCAGAATCAAGGCCTTAAGATTATTATTGGGGGAAAAACAACTTCAGTTAGCCACGTTCTGAGTGTTTAAGTGTCCTCCAAAATTGTAACTGACAAGAAGTTTTGTATATTCTGTCTCATTTCCTTCTACAGGATATCCTTTTAATAAAAGAAAAAATAGGATCAGGCCCATCAGGGTAATCCACTGGCAGGCTGCTAGACGGTTTGTTTGCATTTGTACGGCTCCTTGCAGCTCCCAGTGGCCACGGTTCGCCGTTCCTGGCCAATGGGAGTTGCGGAAAGCAGCGGCCAGCACGTCAGCCGCAGGTTGCCCACCACTGTCTTATATCAAATAGTTAATATATTTCATTACTCATTCATGGTTAAACAATAACTTTGACAAAGAGAAGAGTAAATTAAATAGCCACTTTCTGATGATCTCACAATGAACATGAAATGAATTCAACACTGAAAATTGCTTAACATTTTGGGTGCTACTTTAACAAGTTTATTAATAAAATGCAACAGAGGGTCCTGTGGCACCTTTGAGACTAACGGAAGTATTGGGAGCATAAGCTTTCGTGGGTAAGAACCTCACTTCTTCAGATGCAAGTCTTGCATCTGAAGAAGTGAGGTTCTTACCCACGAAAGCTTATGCTCCCAATACTTCTGTTAGTCTCAAAGGTGCCACAGGACCCTCTGTTGCATTTTATTAATAAACTTGTTAAAGTAGCACCCAAAATGTTAAGCAATTTTCAGTGTTGAATTCATTTCATGTTCATTGTGAGATCATCAGAAAGTGGCTATTTAATTTACTCTTCTCTTTGTCAAAGTTATTGTTTAACCATGAATGAGTAATGAAATATATTAACTATTTGNTGCACCCCAAACCCCATATCCCCAGCCCCACCCAGAGCCTGCATCCCTTGCACCCCAACCCTCTGTTCCAGCCCTGAGTCCCCTCCCACAGAACCCTTCGGCCCCAACCCCATCACATGAATTTTGTTATGTGCACCAATATGAATGCGACATGCCACACATCATCTCCATATTGGTGCACATAACAAAATTCATTCCACACATTGGTGGGGAAAAATTAGAGGGAATACTGATCTGTACCATATGCTAGTGAGAGCAATAACAATTTAAATTTAATGAGTTAAAATAGTGAATACTGTGTCAGATTAGATATTTGCTTCAGAGCTTGTCAAAAGTAATTGCACTACTCTGGAGTTATGAAAAACTTGAAAAACTGAGTTAACAGGAAAGCTCCATGAACAAAGGACTGAAGGCAAACACAGTAGGGTAGATAAATAATTTATCAATTCAACCTAAATAAAAACAGACCTAAACATAACTTACCTTAAAATGTCTGAAGTCTGCTAGGGAACAAACCTTCCCCATATTCTCATTTTTTCCTTAAAGGAAGAGTCCACTCCTCAACAAAACACAGGCACCATTTTTACAGCGCTCGCAAAGAGGGGAAGCCCGGGTGCATTGTCTATCAACTAGTATTCTCAGAGCCATTCTGATATCATGCATAAGCTTCATAAACAAATAAGGATGTCATGTATTCCAGCGCCATTAGAAGCAGGAATGTTTGCCACATGGAAAAATGGCAAAATCTGTGGTGAAACAAGTGTTTTCAAGCTATAGAAAATAAGTCAAAGCTGAAAATTGGCTTTAAGTACATTGTATTTACAGTTATGAACAAGAATTCATGCATTTTAGTCACAGCTATTTAATAATGACATTTTGAAACACTGATCAGTTTATTGTAGAGTAAGAAGACCAAACTATTCACATTATAAGTGCTTGGTGGAGTTTGAGGAGTTTAGCAAAAGATTGTTTACATTTATATTCCTTGCCAAATCTTGGCTGAATTATTTGAGTCTGGCAGTTTGATGTACTTTATCATAAATATAGGTCCAAATCCTGACATGCACAGGAGCAGCCGCATACTAGATGGCACGGTTGAAGGCCAGTATTAGTTTAACAATACTTCAAGATATTTTCCTGAAAATTTCTTTTTCTGGAAAAGTATCTACCTTCTCTGAAGTCTGAGACCCAAATCCAGTGGTAGCTGGGGTGAACTGTAAAGCTAAAGTGAAAGAAATGCATCTTTACGCAGTACAATGGCAGCTGATGTTGGGCTATTGTAAAATAGTCCCACCTCTTACAGTGTCTTCTGTTATGAACCCTTTCCCTTCCCAAACCCAGTTTCTTCTCATATCTGTAACTGGGAACATTTATAATTTGAGTCTCTGAAGAGTATCAGATATCACCAAATCTGTTTCTCAAGAGCATAAAACATGTTATTAAAAAGAAACTGCACTGAATTATATATGGCACAGTAAAAGAAAGTTGACGCAGTAAAGCATCTCATTGCTTTTTGTTTGAGCTTTACAGCCCCCATCAAATAAAAAAAGCAAAGCTTAATATTTCACGTTTCATGATGGGTACATTTCACTGTTTTTAGTTCTATAAAACTTTCCATGGTTTATTCTTAAGTAATCTCAGTACTGCTGGTATGCACGGTGGATAAAAACAAGGACAGTCTAATGATACATTACAAATAGCTGGTTAACCAAGAACCAATTTTGATTCTGGACGGAGGGTTTAAATATTCTTGACATCAAGCAGACAGTATGGAAGAATTCTGCAAACATTTAAGGGCTATTTCACATTCCTCATTCAAGTAAAACTCCGATATTTGAGAGCTACAACTTAGCAAGGTGTATTGAGTAGTGTCCTAAGCAGACATCCATGGATGCAATGCGTGCACACACACAAAAATCTTAGAGTATGTGATTCTGACAACTACCAAGGTCATTCTTCTGAAATGTTATGAAGCACCCAAACTTAGTATCACACTTTAAAATTGACCTCAGACTTCCTTTACTTTAGTAAGTTCTCACCCATAATCTATATTTAAAATCCAGCATAACAAAGGTCAAAAACAAATACTGATATTTTCAACCATAACATCTCAGGTGTTTTGACAGTTTTTAGACATTATTACAAGCATAACAAGTCATAGAAAGGGCTTGTTTAAACATGATTTTATTTCCTATTTATTCTGGAAATAAGAGCATCCACACATGGAGTTAATCAGGGATAACTCCAAGTGTAGATAAGCCCTAAACAAAGCTTTCATATAACTTAGACACATTACCCATCAGGAGACAAAAAATGGTAAAAAGGCTCTTGTAGGCAGATATGTTAATCTAGTTTCTTTATCTAAGTCAGAAGAGAGTTATAAATGTTAATGGACAATTTAAGAGTGAAATGTTATGGTATGTACTGAACTCAATTATCTAATCATACAAACGGAGTTTGATTCATCACCAGATCTACACTATTCTAAAAATTAGAGCAAGACGACATCTTTGTATTAATTTAATTATCTAATGTTTATGTGCAGGTTAATCTTTACTTGCCAGAACACAAATTTGTTTGCTATAATCCATACATTTCTATTTTGTTTTCAAATATGAATCCTTTAAAATGCAACCAAAAACAAACAAACCCAAAAAAAAAAAAAAAAAAAAAAAAAAGCCAAAAACAAAACAGAAAAACCACAACCCAAACATGATTACAGACGTTTATCATTCAAGAGCTGGTTTAACAAATTAAACTTTCCAAATACAATACATTGGTTTCCTGAGATGGCTAAAACTCATGTTTCACTTATTTTACACTAGAATTAACAAAAAATTGTGCACAAAATCAAAATTTAACCAGAGAATATAAGCATTATATTTACAGAATATAACTAATTACTTCTTTGCCAAGTACACCTTAACAAAAAAGTCCTAAAATAATTTTTTTTACATTACAAACCAAGGATTTACAAAGGTTTTTGTTTTTTGTATTTCCACACTTCATTTTAAAAACGTTGAAACATAAAAAAATACCACTTCCTAAAGGAGTTAACAATAAAAGTTAGGGTAACAATCTGGCATGGAAGAGGTAAATAAATGGAAACCTGTTTTAACAGACACAAATCAATCGCTGGTGATTAAAGAACACTTTGTTCTTCGAAGCTGGTAGGCACTTCCATGTAGCCAGAAATGTATATTATCCACCACTACTTTCCCCTCCCCCATACATAAAAATATCCAATGCAGTAAAAAGAAGTCAGATAAAAGGGTGGACATTTGTTCAAATAAAAGCATTAGCTAGGGTCTTGATTACTGTTCATTTTGTGTAGGTTTAAAGATTTTGTCCCAAAGTTTTCCTGACAGATGGAGTTATTTGGCTTTTAGAAATGTTAACTGAAATACCTCCCTTTTTTACCAGTATATGTTGTTTGCTCACTGCTGTATTGTTGGTTTATGTCTGTAACAGAAACTGGCTCTAGGCCAGCCCATGGGTCCTCAAGCATTGAAGGTCTGTAATAGTTTTCCACATCATTAGACACTCTTTTCCCTCTGCCATGCGCTGTACCAAATGGAGTAGATGTCCTGGGTGATCCCTTTGGAAGAAAACCATCAGGTAAAGAAACATTTAATAGACTAATTAAAATGAAAAAAGTTTTCCTCTAATGTAGCAGACCTTTCAAATTCCATCTGCTAGTGATAATTACCACTGCCCTAGAGTATCTTCCTCAGAAAAGTTTAGTTTATGTATCAAGGTTCATCACAATATTTTCTTGGAAATGGTGATGTACCATTATACAAGAGTAAGCTTGTCTAAAGTAAATGTTCACTTCATACCTGTATGTAACTGCAGAAAAAAACAACCGAGACTACTTTTAAATAGACTACACAGTCCTGAAACAGGTCTAATTTAAAAGCTAGGCAACAAAACAAAGAATAGATTAAGCTTGGAAAGAGTTTACAAAGAACCATTTACAAACAGAAAAATCTAGACAACACAGAGTATTTAAGGGCTGAGGGTTTAATCTGTGCTGTACAAAGCAAAGACACAGTTAACCCAAAACACTTACAGTAAAGAACATTGTATTTGGGTTAAACCAGTTGTTTTTCAAGTTCTACATAAAAGATTCCCTTCTTTAGATAACCAAATGTGGGTACTGTTGCTATATAAATCTGTTAATTAAATGCAGCACAAACTGTTTACAATGGACTAATTATTTGTCTGTTGGTGCTTTTGAGACTTGAATTTTGTCAAAGCAGAGACAAGTTACGTTAATTATTCTCACTGACTACTGTTGCAAGTACATAACCTAAGAGAACTGTAACAAAGATTTTACTTTGTGAATCTGACAGCATGGGTATTGTTAATTTCATACTTTCCTCTGTAAACTTAGTTTCCTTTTGTATAAATGTAGGTCCTTCACACAGCAACAGATAAGATTTTAAACTCTCAAATTTGGCAGGAAAAACTTGGAACCAGACAAACTGCTCAGGGATGGTCTAAACCAGGGATCGGCAACCTTTGGCACGCGGCTTGCCAGGGTAAGCTCCCTGGCGAGCCGGGCCGGTTTGTTTACCTGCCGCGTCTGCAGGTTTGGCTGATCGCAGTTCCCACTGGCTGTGGTTTGCCGTCCCAGGCCAATGGGGGCTGCGGGAAGCGGCGCGGGCCGAGGGATGTGCTGGTCGCCGCTTCCCGCAGCCCCCATTGGCCTGGAGCAGCGGACCACGGCCAGTGGGAGCTGCGATCGGCCAAACCTGCAGACGCGGCAGGTAAACAAACCGGCCCGGCCCGCCCGGGGGCTTACCCTGGCGCGCCACGTGCCAAAGGTTGCCAATCCTTGGTCTAAACAATGGCACAGAAATTATGTATCTAAAGATACCAGACAGCAACAAGTTGTTCTTCCATACAGAGATGGTCCCTACACCTAGTCACAGAGGAGGAAGAACTGAGGATGTTGGGGACCATCCATCCTCTCCAAACCTCAATTCTAAAAATCTGGTGGTGCAAAGGGGTGCACAATAGGTAAGTTTTTTATAGAGAGCACCTGAAGTTTTATGGCACTGGAGATACATCCCACAAATGGGAATATGCAGAAGCCACCTTGATTTTTTTCACCCCACTTATTTCTCCATGTCATCATTATATGGATATGACTAGGATCTCACAAACAGAAGAATGACTACAAGTAGAGAAGTAGAACAACAGTGATGCCACAATTTTCATCTCAGTGTACCCAAGTCATAAGAAAAAATATATAAACACAAGAACACCTGTTATATTTCACAAAGCCTTCCATGAGACATTAGTAGATTTACAAGTGTTTCTAGACCAAGCCAATAAAAACTAGCAAAAAAGACTGGCATTAAGAGACACTCATTTAAGCCTGCATATTAAAAAGCAAAGCTGTATATTCTAGACTTCAGAAGACTGATCAAAGAAAGAGATGCTTCACTTCACTAAAATGTTGTAATCTAATTCAGTGGTTATAACACTGCTCCCAATCACCACACTCAGGAAATCTTTATTCTTTTTGTAACATTCTACTTATAATTTTCAGCATTCAGAAGACAATTAATTTATCCAAACTCAAAAACTCTGACACTGGATTTGTAATAAATATTTTGAAGGGATGATTGCATTGGAGAAGTGTATTTAAAATTCTAACGGGCTCATTTAGACATGAAACTCAATTTGGAATAAGGTGGGCTGTGAAGTTAGAAGGCATTAGTTATTCCTGCCTAACTCCATGTGTTGATGCTTTTTTGGAATAAGAATCCCGTTTTGAAGTAAGCTCATTTGGAATAAAGCACTCATTCTGGAAGAGGAGCTTCCACACATTGTTAATCACAAATCACTATTCTGAAATAACTCCCTATGTATGTAGACGTTCATATCTTAAAATATTAACCATGACAAGTATCTCCAAACACAAAAAAGTGTTAATTCTTAATTTTATTACTGAGAAAGTGTGGGGAAAGGGAGACAAATTTCAGAACACTTAACATTATAGTGAAGCTATTCTCACATCAATCCTCCTTTGAATAGAAAACCTAAGGCTCTGTCTACACAAGGAAAACTGTCTCTAGCTGATGTGGTTTAATATCATGATTTTAAATGTGGCAATAATGCCTAGAAAGATAGCAATGGTCACTCCCATTCCCAATTTCCTCTGTTAATGCTGAAAAGGTTTAGGTGCCAGCTCAGAGGAGCCAAGGGTTTTCAACCCTTTATAGAAAGCATGATAGGATACCATTTTACCAGATTTTGCACTTCCTGTAATAATGCTGACATTTTCTGTCCCATCTCCACATTTTTCCAGCCTCCATTGATGGGGGAAATCAGGGTTACCACCACTGTCAGCAATGGGACATTTCCCTGTTGGAGATGGAGCCTCTGTATTCAAAAGTCTTACTAGTCACTACTATGTCCAAACGGTTAATCAAGTTAGCATAAAAAGGTAATAATGGAAGTAGAAATACTTATGGCAGAAAACTAAGTCAAAGCTAAGTAAAGAGAAAGTCCTATAGTTAGATAGGGACAGGTATTTATTCAAACTGTTTTGAAAATTAATATAATTATAACAAATCTATACTTAATACTATTTCCCTTTAAGCTTTTTTTAAAAAAAGGTTATGGTAACTGAGGGTGCAAATTCAACTGTCCTCATTTTTAGTGCTTGAAAAGCACAATATTAGGTGTTAAGTAAAAAAATCTGACAAACACTGTTAATAAGAATTGCCTTTTCTAAGTCCTGTTTCCAGACAAAAGATTTTAGATGGTTTTTCTAGGTCCCTAAACTTGAGGATATCAGTAGTATTACAAACTTTAGAGATTTTGATGTGTATGAGGGTACGTCTACACTTACCGGAGGGTCCGGCGGCAGGCAATCGATGTTCTGGGATCGATTTATCATGTCTGGTTTAGACGCGATAAGTCTATCCTGGAAGTGCTTGCCGTCGACACCGGTACTCCAGCTCGGCAAGAGGAGTACGCGGCATCGACGGGGGAGCCTCCCTGCCGCGTCTGGACCCGCGGTAAGTTCGGACTAAGGTACTTCAAATTCAGCTACGTTATTAACATAGCTGAATTTGCATACCTTAGTCCGAAGTGGGGGGTTAGTGGGGACTAGGCCTGAGCAATGATGGGTTTACAGGAAGGAGAGAGAGAGAATATTAGTCTCTCCAGTGGTAACACAAACTTTTGAACAGACAATGGAATCAAACTGCTCAGTACTCGTCATTTTCTTCCCAGAAATCATTATGAAATAGCTTTCTCCTGAATGCAGTGGTCTAATCTATTAGAGACTAAGTTGTAGGGACACAGTCATGAGTAGTTACACTTTGCCACAATATAACTTCTTTACCATGTCTATTTATGTACTCTGTACTTGTGCAACTCAAAGAACAGTTAAATTTAGTTACGGTACTTTTCTAAATATTTTTAGTATCTATCAGCATGAAGTTTAAGATCAATTGTTAACTGTCCCCTCCATACCTTTTACTCATGTTAGATTTCAATCCCTTCCTCCACTGCAAATTCCTAACTTTTATTCATTTACTCCACAAAGAATACATTGTGAACAAAATAACTTGACCAACAATTTTACAGAAATTCAACAAACTATCCATAGTTTCCAATGCTGTAAGCATAGTCCCATGTCAATAACCACTCTGAAAAGGCAAAACCAGAGTGATTCAGCATGAAGACCCATGCACAGCTTATCAGGCACTTTTAGTAGGAATAGAAATAGGTTTTCCAACTGAGCTGAAAACAAATAATTTCAGTAGTTACTGGGAACTGTATTTTGTATGGCTTTAACACTGTTCACTTTCTACCTGATTAAGTTGATAAAAAAAAAGTAGTAAACCACTGTTTGGTGGAGTGTTCTCTACACCTACATATCAGCTATTGGGACTATGACTATAGCATTTCTACAGTGCATGTGCGTTCTGATAAAGTTAGTTCTGTATTCCCCCCTCCCCCAACTTTTGTTTTTAAAGACAAAGCTTAAGTTATGAACTACAAAAGTTATGACATTGCTAGGTAAGAAATATTTCACCTGCACAGGTGTTACTTTAACTATTAGCTCCATACAGAAACTAACTACAATTCAGAGATTAGCATAGTGATTCATCACTTTAAAATTGGAAGTTGAAAACCACAAAGCATTATTGAGACAGTATTTCACGTCTCTATTTTAAAGTTCCTTTTATAACTAGGAAAGATTTTCAACTCTGTTTGAAAACAATTTTTTTAGTCATTTTAGCAGCAACCTATGCTTGACTGTACCCAATCTCCCAATTATGTCAACTCCTCAAGTAAGAGGTCCCGGCCAAAGTTACAAACATTCAAATTCATTTTAGCTCTTAAAAAAAAAACTAAAAACAACTTGGTAAAGTTGAGACCGGGAAAAAGCTAACATAAGGAAGGAGAGAGATGAGTTTGATGCTTTCTTATCCCGCCCCCACAAATGCCAGGGCAGGAGGGGAGAGAATGTTCCTGGGGTTCTTGTCTCTTTCCCAGCCCCAAAGAGCCTGGAAGTGGATTCTGCTTTGCGTCAGTTTCCCTCCCTTTCAGAAAATGTGGAAAGCGCTGGTTGTGTGAATCAGTCTCTCTCCTCCCTCTAGTACAGGGTGGGGATGGATTTCACTCTGTATTGCACTAGTCCCTCTTTTCTGGGATCTGGGAAGGGAGCCTAAGGGGGGGGGGGGCGGAAATTGGGGGGGGGGGGGCTGCTGCGTGTTTCAATCCGCCATTAAGCTCCTTCCCACACGCGCACGGCGCCCACGCACCGAGGCACACAGCAGCGCCTCCCGCTGTCCAGGGCAGCTCCCCCTCCCATACCTGGTAGTATCTCTGGGAGCCCCGCGGCGAGGACTTGTATTGCTGCGGATGATGCGGCGGACGCTGCTGGGCCGCGGCCGGGGGGATGCTGCCGTAGGGAGCCGAGTACCTGGGGCTGGCACTCTGCGGCCTGCGCGGGCTTTGACCCCCCGGGGACGGGCTCCCGAACCGCCCGCCGCCGCCGTGGAAGCTGTGGCCTCGGGGCGAGTAGGGCCGGTGGCCGTACGGCGGTGTGTGGTGGGGGCTCCCGTAGCCCCGCGGGGAGGGCGGCATAGGGCCCCCGCCGGAGGGAGGGCTCCGAAACCCGCCGCCCCAGGGCCCCCCGCCCGGGTACGGGGGCGTGGGGGGGCGGAAGCTCTGTCGGTGCATGGCCCCGTTCCGGCTCCCGCTGCGGCCTCAGAACCCCGAGCCGGGAAACGAACGAAAAGTGCGCAACCGCCCCTCCTAACCGCCAGAGACACACGGCGCGTGCGCGCGCGGCGTGCTGCGTTGCTGCTCGCTGGGGCCCGACGCGCCCTGTGCCGCGGCCAGGAGGTTCCGGGTTCGGAGGTTCCGGCGAGGCAGAGAGGGAGGGGGGAACAGAACACTACACCAGCGTTTCCCCCAGCATCAGTTAGGGCACTCCGGGCACCGCGGTCCCCGGGGAGGAGTCGGCAGCAGCTGCCAGGGAGCAGGCACCCAGCAGGGTGGGTGGGCAAGGTTTGGCTGAAGACACCGAAGGTGAAGCTCTCCTCTTAGGAGAAGGCCCCTCGTGTTCTCACTGCTGACTCCGCGTGGACGGTGAAGTCCCATCCCCAAAGCAGACTGTAGCCATTAACCCACCTTGGGTTCCAGGCAGGGTAGTGCCTTGTGGCTGGGCCTACCCAAACAGCTGTGTTTTATCCATTCGAATAAATATAAACATCAGAGGCCCTCAGATCAACCCCTGTTTTGAACAGGTTGAGGAAGGAAAAAGGACCAGAGGGAGAGCTCCCTGGCTTGGGTAGGCATCACCACTCTGGCTTCTCCTTGGCTGGTGCACTAAGAGCTTCCCCCCTCCTGTTTCAATCTACTTTAACCACTGGTTCAAAATAAGATCCCCTCTGCCCTAGTGGGTTTCCTCAGGCTTGGTTCCACTTGCTGGAAGTTCAGTGCCCTTGGCTCTTCCAGATTACTTTCTCCTAGTAGGGCTCAGGTACCCG
Organism: Trachemys scripta elegans; assembly: GCF_013100865.1. Lineage (NCBI taxonomy): Eukaryota > Metazoa > Chordata > Testudines > Emydidae > Trachemys > Trachemys scripta. Next base: position 90,323,270 of record NC_048299.1, read on the forward strand.
CCTCTCTGGTCTTTTGGCTGCACAGATCAGCTTGTTGTTTTTTAAAGTGATAGTCTTACCAGTGCAACCCAATCTTCACAGTATTTATCCTTGTCCTTTCAGACATGCTTTGATTAGTGAAATAGTTAACAATATTGATATTTAAATTATCACTGGGAATCTGAGGTGTGAACTACCCTACTGAGTTGAATGGGGCTGCTCCCATATCAGAGCTATTGTTTCAGGCTCTGCAGATTCAGGGCCTGTCTACACTTGAAATGCTACAGCTGCACTGCTGAAGCACTTCAGTGTAGACACTATTCTTATATTGAAGGGAGGAGCTCTCCCATCTGTTGGCAATCCACCTCCCCCAGAGGGGGAAGCTAGGTCAAAGAATTCTTTTGTTGAGCTACCATGGTCTATATTCGGGGTTAGGTCAGCTTAACTACATCATAAAATCATAGGGTTAGACGGGACTGCGTCCACAAGGGTCATCTAGTCTAACCCCCATCCAAGACATAACTTCATTTCAGTGTTATGGTGGCTCTTTAATCTAGGTTAAATTAATGGAGAAGTGTAGCCCTTTTATATAAACTGTCCAAGATTCTAGCATTGCTTTGAGAACTAGGCCTCAATGCTGTGCTCTATGTGGGTGGACCAACGCATAGCCCCATTTCTACTTCAGCACGAGCACCTATAACTTTTTTATTATCTGTCATTTAGGTGTTAAAATTTGCAATGTTGAAGTTAATTTAATCTTTTGCATTTTTTAAAAGAGCTAAGCAAAAAGAAATTACAAATACAAGCCATAAATTGCTGCATTTTATAAACCAACCGTGCAGAATACCATTTCAAACCAAAAAAAAGTAACATAACCTGTTTACCTCAATTAAGTTTAAATTATGCTCCACATGAAAGAGGTCCTAACTTTACAACCTAGTTGAGACTGTATTAAACTAATGCCTTGTTGATTAATTTCCCCCCAAATAGCTCAAATTATTGATTTCCAACAAAATACTTGTGGGAATCTGTAGCAGATATGTTCTGTGACAGGTTTACCTACCTATTTATGTGTCTACCAACATACTTATATGGTTTTCACTGTAATACTTGAATGCCTCTCAAATACGTAAAAGTACAAATAACAGTAACAAACTTTATGTTTCCCACCCTGTACAAGAAGCTCTGAAAGTTGCTCAACAAAAGTATGCTAGAGTTTAAACTTGGTAAACTTTCTCTGGAAAAAAATAAGATACATCTCTTAAATGCTAATTAAGTGCAACTGGTGGAACTCTCCTCTTATTATCCTCTGGCAACATATCCCAGAGGATGATCATCAGTTTCTAGGGCAGTAAGGAATTTCCTTCCTTACTGGGGGAAAAGTATAATACATTTGTGAGCTATATATTGTAAAGGACACTCTGGTAACCTTATGATGGATGCCTTACAAATGCATGGGATGAATATGCCAACTCTAGTTTTACACCGAGTAAATTAGTACAAGAGGGATTCTCCCCAACTATTTGCTCAACCAGGCAGAATAAAACTTCACAGCGCGGGGCAAAATTTATGCCACTCTGAGTTTACGTGAAGCAGCAGTGCTCAGTCTGAAAAGGATTTAGCAGAGGGGTAATACAGAACAAAAATTGCTCCCCTGGGAGCAAAATGTACTAGAAAGCCACCTAAGTCCGCATCTTCCCTAGAAGAGTATAGCAATAAACCATAGTGAAACAAAGTCTGAGAACTCCCTGACCGTGACTGAGGTTGAGAGTTTTCCCCACAAGCCTGAATCCTAGTCTCCCACTCCTGAACTTCCCACTACCACCAGGAAAGGTGGTTTCATTGTCGCACTCACAGAGAAGGGACCAGGAGACATTTAGCGTCGCGCTTGCGTAGTCCACATAGCTGGGAACATTTTCACGCTCCGAGAAAAAATGGGAGAGACATTGAGAACTACGCCTGCGCGGTGCGAAAGGGTGGGAGAATTTCCGTGCGGAAAGGGTAGACTGGAAGCAGCGTAGCACTGCGCCTGCGCAGTATACCGGACTGGGCACATTTTTCACACACACAGAGGTGGGAAGGGGCCGAGTCAAATCGGACCCTGACGCGCCTCCTCCAGTCCTTTCCCCCGAGTGCCTGCGGCTCTGATAGCGGTCGCTATTGCTCGCAGTGAGTCAGTCCTGTGCCTCGGTACGTAGCCTACGGTGCCTCTGAGACGTGTGATTGTCCCGGCTCGGGCTGACAGCCGCAGCAATGCTGACCGCTCTGCTGCGAAGAAGGAGTTGCTCCTGTGTCAGGCGCAGGACGAGTCTGTGCCCCACTCTCCCTAGCAGCAGTGGCTACCCTGTCTCGCCCCTCTGCCCCAGCCCTCTGAGAATCCTCTCCTCACCTAGCAGCAGCAGAGGGGTGCAGGGAAGCTCTCTCCAGCCAGGTAGTCACTTCTTTTAAACTCTTAATTTAATAAACCACTTGTTTTATCTGGCCTGGACACCGTGGATCGTGTGTATCATGTAACACGTGCGCAGGGCGGTGGAAATGAATCAAAGTCCAGGAGAAATTTTACTTAAAAAGCATCTCAGAGCAAGCGTCTCTTCATACTATTATTATTTATGTGTACAGGTGAGAGATCTTTGCCAAACCAACATGTTTCCTGCCCCAGCTATCTTAGTTTAGAAAAACACAAGAAAAACACATCCAGAGCTGGATGATAAGGGACAAGCCAACATAAATATTTGCTTGGTTGAGAATTACGCTATACGTGTGATGTGCTATAATAATGTCGTTCATTCCCCAAAGGCGCTGAGAGCGCCACACACACAAACACTGAAATGCAACTGCCTCTAGGGCTGCAGATAGCGAGGGAAACTTCTGCTCTTATGAAAAATATGATGGGATATTTTAATGTCCATGCAGGGCATGAGAATATGACACTAATAATATCTGTCAACGATAGCAGACTGAATTCACATAGATTTCTAGATCGTTTTCTTTGTCCCCTAGCATTTTAAGGAAATTTTTTTAAAGTTTATCTGAAATTGGACTTGACTCTACACTCGTGCTGCAGCATTACTAAAACCATAACTGTCCTGATTGCAAATGATTATTTTTTTCTAAATGAAAATGTACATCTGGCTTTGGGGTATAATTTTCCACAGTGGCTGAGGAAGAACTCAAAAGGTTCTGATTCTAATGCAGACTTTCCAGGGTGGTCAATGAATGTATGCAGGTGGCAAAAAAATAAAGGGAGAATCATGGGAGGGGCTGGAGCCCAAGAAGAACTAATTATCAGACTACTAACAGCAATATATAGAGAATGTGTTACGCTTTTTAGTTCAGTTACAAAAGCTGTTTGTTTCCATTTTATGGGCAAACAACCCATTTTGTGAGCCTCTTATTATTTAACAAAACTTTTCACTGTTTGCTTTCCTGCAAGCTCTATTTTTATCTTTAGTTAAAAAAGCCTACTTTCTGGTGGCCATTTAATAAGCAGAATTGATTTGCTCATTTTCTAATCTGTTTCAAATACCAAATAGAAATATAAGCAGCTGAACTGGAATGATCACGCCACAGCAGTAGCTTGTACTTTCATCCAAATTGATTGCTGGTGTAAGTGCATTGATGCTGCATCTACTTACACAATGAGTAAATGTGGCCACTGGAGGCAGTCTGCATGAATGAGAGAATATATCTACTTTGCAATTCGGTAGAGGAGGGCTTGATTCTCATCACTTGCCCAGATATAAATTAGAAGTAATTTAATTGAAGACAGTGGAGCAGCATTGGTGTAAAAGTGATGTGAGAGAAGAATCAGGCCTACAGAATGCTTCCTTTTGTCCCCTTTCTCCTATATTTGCCTCTGTTTTAAAATATAAAAGAAAACTTTAAGATTTTCAGGATTAAAAGTAGTGCAAATCAATTCTACTATGAAAAAAATTCTGTTTTTTTTTGTTAATGTTGTTATAAGCTACGTTAACACACCTGACACCATCCTGCCTGTGTAAAGTGTACTAAATGTAATATGGGAGACTCTTCAGTTTAAAATACCCTCAGAGTCTACAAAGTTTGAGTGGGCCTGATTATTTTTTTCTCAATCAGAGCTACTTGTAATAGAGGTCCATGTGTTTGTCCAGTTTATTATAGGAATAAACAATCTGCAAATATGGTGTAGCTACACCTGAGAGAGAGGAATTCTTGCACTAGTTGAGCTATAGGCTTAATTCAATAAAAGGCGAAGTTGGTACTATTTGATTTACTTAAGAAATCAATAACTGTCACAGGAGAGGATGAAGATGGGGGATGATACTCGGATAGGACTCAGAATGATTTTGGCAGTGTTCACATGACTAGTGTATTAGAACTATTATTTCTCTGGTGATCAAGTGGGTATAGATTGAGTGTATCATGTAAAATCAGCTCATTGGCTTACTATCAGAAACCAAAACTGAGGCATCATGTAAATTCATAGATGATTAGGCAAGAGTAGTTCCGCTCGCTGGCATTGCTTCTGAAACTTTCTGAACCAAGCTTTTGATCTACCTTCCACAGACCTTCCCCTCGCCTCTATTTCTCTGTCATTGGGACAACACCCCTATTCAACTTCCCGTATCTATTGTCCAACAGACCACTTCTCCCAGAAACACCTCTGCACTTTCTCCTATGCTGACCCCTACTCCAGTGGGGCCATGGTCATTGATTGGGGTTCCTAATTAATACCGTAATATGAATGATATGATAATAATGGGGACTCATTCTCTTGTTAATTATGGCTTTGTGTAAATGCATATTTTAACAGGTGAAATCTAAATACTTTGCAGACTTCCCTTAGAGAGTCTGAGGGGACTCCTAAAGGACTGTCAACTACAGCTGCAGAACTTTTTGAGTCTGGAAGTGCCTTTACTTGTGAAACTACTGTTGCTGTGGTACTACCACAGCAGTGTATGTATGAGAAAGGGAGAAAATCAGGCTCCATATGGTCTGTGGCATAGTGAAGAGATTGCGAGTTTTAGAGAGGATGGAAAAAAAGGCAGACTTTTTGTCATCTGCAGATGCTCTAATAAAGTTCTGTTCTTCTGTAATGCCCTGATTCAGCACTTAAAACACACTTAAACATATGCTTACCGTTAAGCATGAGAGTAGTCAGTCTTAATGAAGTAAATAGGACAACTTACCTGCTTAAAGTTAAGCATATGGTTAAATTCTTATCATCTGGGGCCTAAGTGAGTTTACAGATGGAGGGCTGATTAAGCGTCATCAAGCTATGTGTGGCTTTATTGAGGTTGTCCCACCAAGTATTTTATATTGATATCCAGCATAATTACTAGTAAACTATTTTGCAACCTCTCCAGTATTTACAGTGAAATACAACAGTACTAAACATGTGTACCTGACTTCCTGTGTTTAAGATGTGCAAAACAACTATGAGGCAAATATTTAGACAGACATTTTTTTTTTTAAATGCTGACTAGTCTGCATATCACACTTCCTCATGGCAACAACAACAGTAACAACAACAAAACAAACCACCCAAATCCCTCTGGAGAGATTTGTAATAATTGAGGAAAATGTCTTACAATTGAAGACACTATTTTTTCAGAGTGCAGTGTGATGAATTAAAATATTTGAGCAGGGGCCTTAAATTCCCAGTCCATCCTAATACTCTGCGTGCATGCTTTGTAACTGAGGGCTAGAGAGAAAGTGAGACTGTCTTACAATACTTTGTCTTTTCCCCTTGTTTGAACAAGTACATGAGTAAAGATGAGTTCCTCCTGGCTAATGCTATGTAACCTTTCTTGTTTTAACAGAGGTCTGATTTTTATTTATTTATTGAAATTGCAATGGCATTTATCACTATAGTAGTTGAACATCTCACTGATATTAATTAATACACCTCACAACATCCCTATGAGGTAGCGAAATATTATCCCCCATTTTACAGAAGAGTTAAGTGATGTGCCCAAGATCACCCAGAAGATCTGTAACACCTGTGCCCTAGACTGCATGTCCCCTTGGGGTTTAATATCCTTCATATAGTTTTCAACGATGGTCATGGTTGGAAGGAAAAATATGTGTGGATAAATTTCTTGAGCATATATTTACCATCAGGAGTGCTATCAGACAGAACAAATATTTTCTTGGTTTGTGCTCATCTGCTTCAGTTTTCAAGTGCCTTTTAAAATGTGAAGACACACTTTTTGTGTGTGTTGTAAGTGCTGACCCTACTTTTGATTGTCAGCATAGGTCAAACAACTCTGCAGTTGGGGAGTCATTACTTCATGTCAGTCTGTTATCCATTAGTTTTAATTCATATATCTTCTTGACACTGACTGCTATGAGTTTATTGAATCTTTCTACACAGGCTGCTGCTTATCAGCTTAATGTCTATGTATGTAACAGGCACTTTTAAAAATAACAAAACAACAGTATATTGTAGTGTTCTAAGGGATTTAAAATAGGCTCTACAATACTAATTTATATCATGCTTTACAAACAACTGATTTTATATATCTGAAGCTGCTGTTATCCCTATTTTATGCAATGTGGGTAACAAGGCAGAGTGTGATACAGCAGATATTTCAGACTTCCATGGAGAGACATTAGTCTCCTTAAAAAAAGAGGTTCACAAATAAAATATTGTTTTCTCTTTCTTACCAGGTGCTAATAAGGTGAAGCCGCTAGAAGGTGTGAAAATTCTTGATCTAACAAGGTTTGTGTTTGCTGTTTGTAGTTCAGAATAGTTTTCTGAGATTCAAATGCTGTGATAAAACAACTACGAAAACCCACTGCTTTTTAATATTGCAGGGTACTTGCAGGACCCTTTGCAACAATGAATTTAGGAGACCTAGGAGCAGAAGTTATTAAAGTGGAAAGACCAGGTAAGGTTTCTTAGTATAATCAGACTGAGGATCAGTTTAATCATTAGTTGTCTATGTACTTTTGAATAATTTTTTTCCTCTGTGCTGTTTTAAGGGGTGCCCTGCAATCCTTGGAGGCACTTTGATTTATAGTCAAGGCCCATTAGGGGTTTGGGGAGCACAGTCTGGGCTGAACATATAAAATGCAATTCCCTTGCCTGCTTTTCTCCCCCTCCCACCCTGCGGAAGTGAGGAGAAAGAAAATGCTGGTGTGTGTCTGTCTAGGCCCTTGGAAAACTTTAATTTGTTAGCTATTACTTTGTAGCCTATAGGTTTTGACTCTTTTTTGGGGCCCTGTGGATATCATTCTATTTCCAGTTTCCTTCAGACTCACAGGTGGAGAACTAGTTGCTGGCATACTTGCTGGTCTAGTTACTGGAGCTTCTCCTGTCAGTTTATTCTAAAAACTGTAATTTAGTGGTAAGTGTAGATAAGTTTTTTGTTCAGAAGTAACTTATGGCCTTAAGTCTTCTAGGAAGGATAAGGGCATGAGAAGTCTGAAGTTCTAAGATCAAGTCCTTTTTGGGTTATGAATTCAGAAAATAATGTTAATCCACTTAGCAAAAGACTTCAGACATGAAATGTACATTATCTGTGACTCGAAATTTAGATTCTTTCTAAATAATTTAAAAGAAAACATTCTCCTTTGGCCTCAGACTAAGTATTTTTGGCCTAGGGAGTTTTCTTTATCACATGAAAAGGCTTTTAAAATAGGGTTTAGGGAAAAAGTGCTGCAGTCTGAACTATAATGTCATGACAAACAGTATTCTTCCAGAAATTATCTATTATTTTTATGATTTATTTTTATTACAGGAGTACCTAGAGGCCCCAGTCAGGGAGCAGAGCCTCACTGTGCTAGGTGCTGTACACACATTTAATGACAAGATTGTCCCTGCCCCAAGAAGTTTATAATCTCATTATAGGACAAGATATAGTTATTTCTAATTGTTTTTTCTATACTGTTATGACCCTTATGTATTGTTGGTGGCTTCAGAGGATAGCTGCAGGCTACCAGTTAAAACACATGCTTTGCTCTACCTGCAAAGCCAATTGTGAATAAGGCAGCTTATTTAAAACAGACAGACAAAAAAAAGGTAAAAATTAGTACAAGAGTCGGGAGGTTTGGGGCCAGCATATGCAAAATGGTTGGGGCCTATCATGCTAAATGGAATTGTTTTGAATCCAGAATAGGTTTTGTACCTAGAGATGTATAACTGGACTGATGTTATCACTGATATATGGCAACATATTACACTTTATGTGGTGACCTTGTTAGATCTCATAAACTGATGGCCCTGAGATTAGTTGTTCTATATTACCACATGAAAGACCTTTGATTGATTTCCTGGTCTCATCACTTGCTTCTTAGGCAAGGGTTGGGAATGCTGCAGAAGCACTCCCATTCTGTTTGACCCCTGGAAATAAAATACACCATCTGCTTTTACAGCTGGATTTAGTGAATCATTTGCCTCTGGCATATTAATCAGACATCTGTTACTGATTGAAACACCGGGTTTCTAACTGGTCATTCTGGGCTCTTTTCTCCCATCAGTACACAGAGGATTTCCAAGAGTAACTGCCATTAATGCAATAGAAATTTATGGGTTTGTATAAAACTTTAGTATTAGGTTCCTGATACTATGAAAATAGAATTTTTATTTTGAGATACAGTCTGATCTGCTGTTGCTACAATTATCAGTGTATAGGAGTGGCACAGCATTGTTACAGTGGTGGCGCCAAACTAGGGATGCAATAAAAGGCATTGCATAATGCCTTGTTAGCATAAATTGATGCAACTAGGCCCCAAGATGATGCTATGAACTTAGGACTCTTTTATTGACTTCTGAAAGGTGAATGCACCAATGCTTCTTTCCTCTCTGACCCTGTACATCTAGAGGGAACAGTGATTATGACTCTCATTACAAAAAATTCTCCAATAGGTGAAAGCTTCTGTAAAACATTGACAGTATATGAAATTGTAATTCTACAAAGGAGAAATATGACTGGTATTAATTATTTTGGGTAGACATTTTTTGGGAGCGGGAAGATTGTGTCCTTTCCAAATGTAACTAAATATAGCCATATTTGCCTGGATATAGCTGGTGTTCCAAAAGAAGGCAACAAAATAGATACCAGTGTTTTCAGGGTTCAGATCCATGCGTGTGATTTTGTTGAGTTGCAGATCTTTCTATTCCTGTCCAGGCTCTCCCACTATATCCCCAGTACAAGTGATTTAGGCTGGCCCACCTCTCTGCAGGATTCCCAAACCCTGAAGGCCATGACTGCTGCTGCAGCTCTGAGTTCTTGTTCCTTCTGCCCCTCCTTTCCAAGGAACAGAGGGGGAGCCAACTGCCCAGGAGCTGGCCTTATTTTTCACCAGCTGATAGGTGCCAGTATAAGAATCTGGATAGCCTGATGGAAATGAGTACAATTGTAAGTTTAGGAGCACCTAGATTAGGAATAGGAACTTTTAGTCTTGTTCCTATTGATTGTAAATAGCATGTGATTGCAGAATGGATTTCTGTGAAATGCATATGTAATGGGGGGCAAACCAGAACTGAAACATCCATAGAAAATATGTCATTCATTCAAATAACATATAGGGAAATACATAATGGTAAGTTGAACAAAACTGGCTTAAACTCGGTGAGTTGGCGGAGATCTAAGTAGGTGTAGGACATGATGTTATAGGTATATATTCTAAGAACAATGATTTTAGCAGGAGCCATGTGAAAATTTCTTAACTGAATGTGCATCACAGCTCTGTATGGAAGGGATGGAAATTGTATGGTTATTAGGCTCTGTACGTGGATTTTAAAGAGGAATTGCCAATTTAAAAATCATATTTTATGCAAACTCTTACTTCATTATGTTATTCATTGTGACAGAGTGCTGAGAGCTAATAGAGGGTCAGCACTCTGATCACTGTGGCCTCAATTAGCTTCCCCAGTGATGGCTGATTTGAGGAAATAAGGAGGAAGTAGTTAATCTGACAAGGAAGCTGTGTGATTTAAGGAATTAATTGGCCCATCAGCTGATTATCTTGATAAAAGGTAGAAAGGAAGTGCTAGAGCATGGAGTACAGGGCTAGCTGAGCCCAGATTGAAGGAAATTCCAAGGAAGGGAGATCTCATTTCCTCCCTGGTCCCTGATGAACAGGAGCTGAAGGTCATAGAGATTAGGACTGTTGTGTTGTACTGTACAGGTGTTAGTGGAGGGGACTTGAATAAATCATACAGCGTGGACACTAAAATAAGAAAGTTAGAGCCATTCCTGGGGTAGCTGCGGGGGTAGAGGGGAGGAATGCATGCTCTTTCACAAATAAAAGCCTAGATGATCAAAGCTGAAGGATTTAAAACAGTTGCTTAAACTGTTTATGTTGTTTGCCCACTTCTTTGAATTTGCTTCAGCTTGGATAGGTTCTTAGTGCTGCAATGTTTGGATTGAAAATGCTGAAGGGGAATGTTAGCTTGTGTTTAGAAAGATTTCTAATTAATTCTTTTAAAAATCTACAGTTTGGGCAATGTTTGAGTTAACATTCTCTTTAAAAAATGTGTCCTGAATGAAAATTAAGTAAGCATATAAAATTAGGAATACCTTATCCCACCAAGGAAATAATATAGATCAGTGGTTCTCAACCTATTTACCATTGTGGGTCGCATATGCGGGTCGCATATGCTGCTCTCTATGTTTTATGTAGGCCACATCCACACTATATATATACATCTGTAGGGCTCTGAGGATGTCACGTGGGCTGCAAGTGTCCTGCGGGTTGAGACCCATTGATGTAGATTCATATTGCATTAGTCGAACATTGTGAATTTTAAATGTATTTTGCACTGTACCAGAGTAAACACCCATAGGACACATCCCATACCAGTAAGGGAACAAGCAGGTGTTTTCCCATCACTGTATTATGTTTCAGTAGTTTAATATGCCCTGAGCTAAAGCTTTTCTGTGTGAACTTAAGCTGGAGTACATTTTGTTGCACAGAGGTAGAATACTGAGCAAATTACTTGCCTCTTGAGGTTGGCCACAATTAGGCACATAAGTCAGAGATATTGAAGTAGAATTGAACAGATTGGTATGGCAAGAAACAAGAGACTAGAGCTTCATTTAAAAAAAATTAAAATGTCTAGATTACAGTAACTATTTTCTTTCCTTTTTGTTGTTGTTACACATGTCTTGAAATGGGGATTACAAGCACTTGGATTTATTGATTAAAAGGTGTCTTAGCCTCAGGAAGATGAATCAGTGGGCAGATTCTAATATTCCAAATCACTGAGCAGTTTCAAGTATCTGACTTAAAAAACAACCTGCTAGAGAAATGTTTCCTTCTCTTTCCCCTAAATGTAAATTCAATTTTGTTCCAGTGAAAGATTTTCTGTGTATAAAATTGTTACAACCTTAAATTCCAGTATTTTGTATCCGGCCATGAATAGAAATGGGATCTTTATTCCATTGGAAAGGGAGATTCTCCGCTTCCCACAGAACATTCACTTCTAGCTCTGGAAATGTCCGAGGTTAACAGACTTCAGGAGTGAATTTTTAGATAACCAAAAAAAACCCAAAAACATTTTAGCATTTTTTTTTTATGGCTCCCTCTGAGCATGGTAGTTATGGCCTGAATTTATCTCTGTTTTGTAGGATCACAGCAAGCTGCTACTTTTGAATATTTCACTTTATTACAACTGATTTCTCTTCCCACTCTATGCAGGTATTTTTTAGATTTGAAGAAGTTTTCTTAAGAACTTCCTTGTTTTAGATACTAATAACAAGTGCTTTGTCCTAGTGTAATAACTACATTTCTTAAATTTTGCAGATTTTATTTGTTTAGTTGAGCTCCTCTTAAAATTATACAAGTAGAATAACAAACTCCAGGGAGTGCAGTTGTTTCATAGGTATTTCCACATTTGGCCTCCAGTCTTGTGCCTCACTACGCACTTGAGGCATGCAGATATGTCATAGCAGCTGCACATTATGTCATGTGTTTTTCCTTACATAAGTTTCCGGCCATTTAAAAAAAAAAAAAAAAGTCTTTTCTCTTTTTATTATTTGAAGAAAAAAAAAAAAAACCCCACTAAAGTCAAACTACACACTCATTTATTATACTTAAATCAGAAAGCTATCCACAATGAACACCTAAGAAAAAGATTCTACCACTTCAGCCAACAAATCATCCTCTGAGACTTGCTCCTGCAACTTTGTTTACTAGGGTTTTAAATTGTTTAATTTTGGAAAGCTCACAGTCCCATACCAATAAGTGAAACTGAAAACTAGGATTCAAAGTATAATGGGTATAGGGAGGAAGCAGGGTCTTGTGGTTAAAGTACAAACCTAAGATTTGGGAGACCTGCATTTTATTCTTAGCTCTATCGCATTCAGATCTCAGAGGAGTCACTTAACCTCTCAGTGTTTGCTTCCCACATCTGTAAAGTAAGTTCATAAACTTATCCTGTGACAAAAGCCCTACTTCATAGGGGTGTTACTAGACTTACTCCATTATTGGTGTTAGTAATCCACTTTGAGATCCTTATAGGAAGGTACTGTAGAAATGTATTGATGGCATGGCTTGAACTGGATGAGTGTAGAAAAAAGTGTAATGATACTTTCCCAAGCTCCACCCACAAACCAAGCTCCTCCCTTTTGAGACACCAAAATGTGGAGTTCTTGGTAACTGTAATCTTTTTATGTGTTTGTACAATGCCTAGCACAATGATGTTCAACCTGGCTGTTGCCTTTACGTGCTACTGCAATATAAATGTGAAATAATAATATATGCTGCTTTAAGCTCTGCTGGGTTACTCAAGCTTGGTTCCCCCTTCCATAGGGTTCATATTTATTCATGGACAGGGAGGGGTTAAAGTCTAAGCACAGTAGGTACGTGCCTAGGGCTGTGGCTCCCATAGTCACGTGATTACATCTGAATCAAAATTTTCATTTTAAAATATGTATTTCTAGCCCTCGTGATTGAAGAAAAGCTTCAAAATTGAACCCAGGCATAACGGGTGCAGTGATACCTGGCTGAGGCTGCAGACATTCTCTGGTAGAGGGATGAGGAGCAGCCATTGGAATGAGAGAGGAAGCTGCCTGGTCTCACATGTACTGCCAGAGCAGACCAAGCCCACGCTACTCTGAGGGAATGTGGGCTTTTTGGGGTTGTTGTATGTCTTGCTGAGCTTTTCAGGATTGCCCCACCCCGTATTGATGAGATTTATTGGGCCCCCCTGATTTCTACTCCTCTCTGCTGGGGAAAAAAAGTGGTGATACTCTTCCAAGCACCTCCCACTTGTGGCATCAAAGTAAAATGTCACTCACATTAGATTGTGCATATCTTTGTACTATAATCGTCCCTTTCTTTTTTTTTATTTATACAGGTTCTGGTCACCAGTGAAATAGTTAATAATGTTGGCATTTAAATTATTGTGATTGGACATCTAAGTTACAGATAAGCAGGACATTTTATTCTTTTGATAGCTGTTTCAGACTGTCTACAAACTCATTATAACATTGGTTATGCTTGGTTCACAGTTTGAAGGTTTTTTTTCACAATCATAAAGGCTAGAGATTGACTTTCTTAATTTTTGATGAAATTGAGAGTGTGGAGGACAAGAAGTCAACCCAAAAGAGGTACTGGATTGCCAACTCAGTGCAACACAGTCCAATTCAAATTATTTATTTTCAAGCATGTTAACAGTTAATATTGCTTTTGAAGTGAGCTGTTTGTATATTCATATCATCCCTTCTTTTTCTGTACTTTTTGTCTTTGAATGCAATAAAAATATTTTTCAAATAGTCACAGCAGTGGCAAAAACAAGCCTGTTTTGCTTAATCAGGTTTCGGAGTTTTTCTTTACAGATAACAAAAAAATATCTAAAATATGTATGATTCTAAACCATTGTCTACCAATGGTGATTAAAGGAGATGTTTTGGCTGTCCTAGCTGATGCTTAAACCATTTTAAAGGTAAACTGGGAGAAGAACAGAGTGTTCATTTTCTGCATATTTGTCAGTGTATTTGGTGCAGCATAATACTGGACAGATACAGAAATGTGACATACTTATTTTCAGGAGTTGGTGATGACACAAGAGCCTGGGGACCACCTTTTGTTGGAACAGAAAGCATTTATTTTCTCAGTGTAAATCGAAATAAAAAGGTAAACAGAAGCTCCTCTATTGTGCATTGTGGTTTGGGTTTTTCTGTGACAAGGAACTCAGAACAAACGTCATAAAATTTTTCTTTTATGTTCTTTAGATAATATTTGCAGTAGTACTAGAGACTGGATTATATTGAACAGAAGCAATTTTTTTTGGACAAATTAGATAACTGTAACAATTAGGGAGAAACCAGTAACTAACAAAGCAAGAATTCTAATTGTCTGTTTTTTCTTAAGCATGCTTTACGGGGTACAAACCTCAAATACTGTAGTTTACAATTGTGTAATCCTTACTATATGTAAATGTGGTAAGATTAACATTAGCATTAAATTGGAACTGGAGAGTTCCTTTAAAGAACCAGAATGAGTATTTTAAACAATTAAGGATGTATAACTTGTTACATTTGGAAGAAGAAAACAGGGTGAGTGACACGGACTTTCACATAACGAACAATATTGTGTTTTTTGTTACCAGAGTATAGCTGTCAATATGAAAAATCCAAAAGGAGCAAAGATGATCAGAGAGGTATGTTCTGGTACAATGTAAATAATGCATTTTACATTGTTTTCAGCATAATAGCAAAGAATAAACATTAATATAATGGCCGATTAACTATATTACCCTGTTTTTAATGATTAATGTGTATCACCTGTATAGTTGTGTTAAACAGCAATACACTCATTTTCTTTTATACACTTAAACATTTATCTTAATGACTCAATATACAGTGCAACTCAGTTACACTGTACAGTGAGTTTGGATAGTGTGAAATCCTCTTTAAAGTGGATTTCACACTAAGTCTCAAATTGTTTCAGTGCATTGCAATGAGAAATTGCACTTTCATTTATAGTGCTTAAAGTAAAGCTTTTATGTGGAAAAATGGACTTCATGTTTAAGAGTATTTCACTGTATTAGGAATGGTGAACCATCTGTTCATCTATATTTTCAATATTGTATAGCAAATGTTTGCATATGTCTACTTTGCTCACTGCCCAATGAAG
Source organism: Trachemys scripta elegans (assembly GCF_013100865.1). Taxonomy (NCBI): domain Eukaryota; kingdom Metazoa; phylum Chordata; order Testudines; family Emydidae; genus Trachemys; species Trachemys scripta. The sequence continues at coordinate 90,338,318 of NC_048299.1, forward strand.
TCTGTGGGAGCAGGTTTGGGCTCCAGTATTTGAAGTGTTTTTCGTGTGTTTACTGTTGATCAGATCCTATGAATAGCAAAGCTGCCTCAATGTCTGTTCACTTGCCAGATCAGGCTTCATATTTCTGTTCTGTCTCTCTTTCAGTTTTTCATTTTAGAACTTAAAATGTGGTTTTATTCTCAGAAGTAACTATGTAAAAATGGCACGTCGTATTCAATAGAGCTATTCCTTATTTATGTCTCACCTGTTTAATTTAGTGACAGACAAGATGTGCTACTTGTTACTCCTGTTAACCCTGCAGCACCAACACACCAAAGGGCAGTTTTTTGCTGGCGATGATATATAAAATGATGTATTCCAATTTGAGTTTGTTTTTTTCACTTATGCAGAATTTGGAAATCATTTGGAGACCTTAAACCAAGGATCCTATAACGTCATTTTCATAGACAGACCTCAGAATAGAACTGAAAGGCAATATTGATTGCTACTTAACATCATAGTTTCCTATGGATGGTTTGGAAAAATTATACAAATAAAATAATTGTGCTTGATATAAAATTGATGTATTTTAGCAGCTTCCCTCCCGTCATCTGCCACCCCACATCTGCACCTAACACCTCAGCAGAAAAACACATGGGCAGCTTGGCACTGAGTCAAAATTTACTGTGCATCCAGAACATGACCTGTTAGTGGTATAGCTTAGTGGGAGAGCTCGACTAGCACCCATAGTAGGTACAGCCACCTGCCAAGAAATACACAGATTCCAGGAAACGGTAAACTCTTCAAGTAAGGAGTGGCAATGCAAGGATCCATCAAGTCCCATAACTGAGAAGGAGGTTGGAGACCCCCATCCTACCACTTCTCAACTTCTTCCTCTGTCCAGCACATTCTCCTGATTCTCTCCAAGACTGCCCTTGATGACTATGACAATGGTGTTTCTTTCTGTTCTGTTTATCAAGATTAGCTTGGGGCTAGGTAACTAAACAGGCTAACTAACCCCAACCTAACCACAATGATTTCCCTCATGTAGACACAGGTTATGGCAGGCGTCGCAGGACCTCACCGTAACCACCTTTCCTAACATAGGCAAACCCCAAGTGACTCTGTTGCCCAGTTAGGGTAAAATATGGGTCATTTCTGAGGTCTCCTCCCCTAATGATTTTACTGAAAGGCCAAAAGCTAAAAAGGAAAAAGATAAGTAGGGCTAATTTCTGTCCCTCTTCCCCCAAGCTAATTGATTATTCCTCAGGCAAGGCTTACAAAATATCTAGAAAAACTGAAAAGCCAAAAGTCATATGCTCAGGAAACATGTGGCTTCATCCTTTTTAGTGTCCTAATTGTCTGTAGCTTCCTCATCCCTTGGATTCTTCATTCTGAGTCAGACAAATTTAAGTAGGCTCCCCAAACCAGGTTTTTCCCTCAGGAGTATTTCAACTGCATTGTTTAGTCATCCTGACTCTCTTGGCCTGGGAACAGTAGTTTGAGGAAGCCAAACAAGCCCCTGCAAGCAAATAGTTTCCCACCGGCAGCAAAAAATAGTTAGATTTTTCCCTCAGTGCTGCTGTAGATGAAGTAAATAGGTCTGAATGGAAACAGTCTTCCAACAGCAGATGCCTTAATAGGCAAATCCTGATACTGTAGAAGATCTAAAAGGAGAACCAACCAATAGTTTAGATGCCTGAAATTGACACGAGAGTGACTGTGGAAATGAAGGAGACCATCATTCCAGCGGAGGCTGATTTCTCCCCCAACAAAAAAATAAAACTGAAAATCAAAGCCTAACAGAGAAGAAATTACAAAGCAAATTTAGGATTTGTGCAATCATTCACTTCAGATTTAAAGAGCAAGCGTTCAGGCCTTACTGACTCTGATTTCCCATAGCCCCCATCCTTTATGGAAGATGCAGTCATAAATGTAACTTTTTTTCTCTTTGATTAATGGCAACCAAAGCAGTGGTGTTGTAGTAACAGTAGAGATGAACTAAGGAGGTGTGTTTTGGTTCTGGACTAGATTTAGGCAAAGTTTCTGGACTGGGGCTAACAGGTTGGTGGTTTTGGATTATATGGTGCTAAAATCTTCCAGATTTATTTTTGTGAGATTATAGTTGGACCTAAATTGGAACCAGAAGATGGGACCTTCCCAGTGCTGGATTTGACCAAATGGGTGTGCATGAATGGATACTTTTTTCTTTAGTGGCAGATTTATAACTGGTGGTTATCTTAGTGGTCAATACATCTGGTGCACACTCCATGCTGAATCCTGAGCCTTATCTGGTATTATATGTTCCATACAGAAAAAAGTTGTGTTAAATACCATAAGGAAATTCATGAATAAGAAAAGTTCAGGTCTTGGGAAATAATCTATCCTTAACTTACGTCCTGATCCCAAGCACCAGAAAGAAGTGGTTGTGTACTCTAACTAGAGGTTATGTGGATATTAAAATTTTATATACAGGGTACTGAACACTTGAGAAAATCAGTTGTCTTATTTCCTAAATTTCCATCTTGGATACGGGAAAGAAGGCATGCAAATAAATGTTCACTACATGTATCGATAGCTGTGTTAAAGAGAAAAGCCAAAAGACTAGTAGCCTCAAAGAACCTTCAGGCGCATTCCACAGATGCAGCCAAAACAACTTGGTTAGAAGAGGCTTGCAAGTCAGCAGGAGAAATCTGTAAATCAGCAGTCTGGTCCATTTTTCATCCTTTTACAAAGCAATAGAAGATGGGTTTCCAGACATCTGCTCTCACATAATTAGTCACAAGGTTATTTCACCCTTTGGTACCCCAATAACTCATGCTGCTCTTCCTTAGTCTACTTAGCTCATATCACTGTTTGCCCTTTCTAATATTTTCAGTCACTGCTGGCTGCTTCCTAAGAATGTGATGGATAAGTGGATATGCAGCTCAGTAGAGAGAAATCTAATCTTATCTGTCATTTCCTCTCTTCTAAAAGTAGTCCACTTATCTGACATCCTATCACCCTTTTGTGTTGATATGTCTGAGTATATTTTTTACAGCCCTACTTACCAATTCATCAAAACTCTCTCTGAGGATAACTCTGTAGGATATATTTCTGCTGTGCATTTACTATAAATAATTTTGTAGTGGTTCTTACATAAAATTGATATTAGTTACCATAGGTTTGGGAAAACTCTCTGGGAAATTAATGGGCAGGCCCTTTTCTCTTCTGCTGTCCTTGACTGACAGCTCTAGCTGCCTCTGTCTCTGAAGTCAGCAGATCCATCCCACACATTCATGCCTATGTCAGAGAAGAGAAATTGATAAGTTGTATCCCATCGCACCTATCTTTATGGAATTCTTTTAAAAGTTCTCCCCAAAAGGATAAATTGGCAATATTAATACTACTTTCTAAAAATTTTCTTCTTTTAATAAAATAGTATCTGTTTTTAGTATTGGTGTTTTCCAAATAATGAGTGCAATTATGAGAGAGAGAAACAGAAATGATCTATATTTTTTGTACTTATACCACCACTTTTTACTAAGATATAAAGTTGAACAGAATTGTGTACTAGCTGTATTAAGTACAATTCCAGTGCATGCGCCTTTTTGTTCCCATTCGTTATTGGAGACCAAAATAAAAAAGATAGACTTTGTATTCAGAGATCTAAAGTGGGGAATGAACAGTGAAATTTGATTGCTATTAAGTCACAACCCTATGTCAGGGTTAGGGTGATCTGATTGCACCAGCTAGGCATCAGGGTGAGACCAAGCCTTGTAGAGCTCCCGAGTAGTACAGTTAGTGCAGCACTTTTGGGTGATCGGCCTTAGTCTAGCCCAGGTGCGAGCAGCCACATTGCAAAGCCAAACCTGAGTTACTGCATCCTCACTGATGGTGCATTCCTCTCTGTGTGTCACTAGACTTCTGGGGGCATTTTCCATGGTTCTTTGTGCTGCAGTAAACTGAGTTGCTTTGATTTTTTTCCTGGTGAGTTGTGGGATAACTTGTCTCTCCTTCTGGGTACTTTGGGGTGAGAGAGGGAGGAAATTGTGGGAGAGCATTGGAGGACTATCAGCAATTGAAAGGGTTAGCCTATGTCCTCACTACAAAGTGGGTGAGTTACCAGCCTGAGTGAAAGTGGTACCTGAGCTCTAGCCTGTATCCCCAGCAGGGCCAGCCACCCTGTGTCTGAAGTACAACCAAACTCTGGTGAGATGTTTTTGTTTGTGGACAAGAGGGGGTTGGGGAAACAACATAGTAAGAGCCTGCATTAATTCTACAGTGAAGACACCTTTAAAAAGTATTCAAAGTGTGCTCCCCATCTTACCTGACTGGTTTTGCTAGCCAGTGCAGAGAGGTTGGAGGGCTATGGTCCTACCTTCTCCCGTCTTCCAGGCTAGCGCTGACAGTGGCACTAGCTCTGTGGAACCTTTGTTCTCCCTGAGAGACAGGACTCCTCCCATGCCAGTCACACACTTTTTGTAGCTTCCACAAAATAGTGTGCATTTAATTTCTCAGCAATGGAATGATGAATTAAACAACAATTAATCCTCCCCCATTAAAATTCAACAATGTTTATTCAAAATCTAGAGACGATTCCACAAAAGGCTTTAAATAATTTTAAACCAGTCATGTTGTAGTCCTGGATTTTCTTGATACTGTCCCTTGACATTAAAATGCCTTATGTCGAATTTATAGAATATCTGTGGATGTTATTAGTGTCTCCTCCATGCAGCCAATCCAGTCATTCATAAGTTGCATGCCTTGTTGTCTAGATGAGAATCAGTTTCTGTCTGCCCGGTTAAATGTTTGCTGGCTTAGCTTTTTCTTTGGCCTTAGATACAGTAAAATAGCTTACAGGCTAGAACAATAATGGTTGTGATTGCTGATTATGATGGCACTAGTTTGTGGAAACTGTTCCAATGTACTGTACATCGTAATCAGCCAGATACATGATAGCTCCAGAAAGTAGAACTCTGGTCAACTTGAAATAATCTAAAACAGTTCACTTTTGCACAAAGCCTGTGCTTAATTAATGTATGTGTCAGTGGATTGTTTCTCAAATTCCTTTAGATGACCACCACCATCTTCTCAGGTATAAACCTATTTCTCCAGAGGTTCATAATTAACTTTGTTCGCATGACCTAACCATTTATAAATCTGTCCAGATATAACTTCCCATTTGTGGGATGAATGAAGGTATGATTTAGGCTCCGATTCAAAGTCTATTAAAATCATTAGGAGTCTTTCAATTGATTTCAGTAGGCTTTGGATCAGACTATTTATATAACTCTACAATAACTAAATAGATATTTCCTATATTGTGCAACAGAGGGTTGGATTACATAAAAACTTACACTGAAATAAAAGGCGTGAATTCAGACTGATTTAGGGCTGGTCTATACAGACAATTGTAGTGGTTTAAATATAAAGGTGTGTGTGTTAATTCTGATTCAACTAGTGTAACTTAGTGTGGATGCTGATCTATTCATTTAAACTTGGTTTATATTGTGTAATTTAAGTTGGTAAATTTACATGCAGAAGCTAAATCAGTATAAATGTATTTAACTAATTTTAAACCTATATCCAGACATGAAAGTTACACCAATTTAACTAAATTGATTTAAGATAAATTAATGTGTAGGCAAGTTGACAATAATCAGTTTTAGGATACTGGTTTAGTTTAATTGATGCAAAGGTTCTTTATGTGGAAATGTATAAAGTATAAAGGAAATGTTGATAACCAAGCATTAGCCTTTGAGTATGTACACATATTAAATCCTTTCCCCTCATTGAACAGGTGAAAATAATAAGAGCTATCTCTGTATCTTTAACCTTTAAGTTTCCTTTCTTGGCAAAAGCCTTTGGGGTCAACTATAAAAGCATATGGAGAATATATCCAGATCAAAAGCTTTAGTTGCAGAGTGTAAGAAATAGATACACTTGAGAAAAGGGTGGTCGTCTTTTGTTTGCTATGTTGAGAAACAGTCCATTGACATGGAGTTTTCTAGGTTTAGAAAGCAGCTGCATCCTATCACATTGTTTATAAGCATTGTCATTTCTGCTATGATACAGAAAGTCAGGCTCCAGGACTGGATATTCTATTCCTGAAGCTGCCTTTAGGATTTTCATGTAACATAATCAGATAGTTATATGTAAAAAAAAAATAGCACCAGGCCCATGAAATACATTAAAAAGATACTATATGTGAAATTGATAGTTTGGAAATTAAAAACACTGTTGCCAAAAGCATCTGTTTCTGCCACAGAAAAAACAGCAATGGATGAAGGGTGCTTCCTCTTCTCCCTACTCGTTCCCAAAATTAGGAAAGACAAATATAATGTCAGTGTTTGTCCTGTTAAATGTAGACAGCCCTTGGCCAATTGCCATGATGACAACATATAACAACATATATGGTACATTCAAGATTTGAATAGTGAATCCATTCTAGGCAGGCAACACTTCTAGTATGTAACTGACCAGAGTAGAGAAGCCATTTGTTCAGAATAACAAGTTTATTTAAGCCAGTCACAATTACCTTGTGACTTCTGTACTGTAGGAAAGCCAGGAACTATCTTGTTTACTGAAATTTTAAATTAAGTTATGTGGGGAACTTGTTGAACTTTCAGAAGTTGATTAAGAAGTCTGACTCATCTTTGTCTTTTCTTTCAGCTTGCAGCTGTGTCTGACGTTTTTGTGGAAAACTATGTCCCTGGGAAACTGGCTGAAATGGGCCTGGGGTACGAAGACATTAACAAGATTGCTCCTCACATTGTGTACTGTTCAATAACAGGTATTTTAACTTTGTCGACTTGTGCAAAGGCTCCTAATTTCATGTATTCTTTCCAGAATTCTGCAGCAGAAGGCGTGCCATTTTATACAAACCTTCCTAGTTCGTTTATGCTCATTCAGATTAATGGAGTGATATTTCTGGAGACTGACATTGTCTATGTATCTAGAAAATAGGTGTAGGGAAAATAGCAGTTGGCAACCATGCAAACTGCTTTACGATAACTTGCTTGATATAGGCATGCTTATAGTGGATCAGACCTGTGGTTCATCAAGTCCGGTATCCTGTCTCTGGCAGTGGCAGTACCAGAGGGAGGGTGCAAGGCACCCCACAATAGTCAGATGTGGAATAATAGTCTATCCCACATAAAGCTCTCGTTTGTATATCTAATAGTTAGGAATTGGTTTAAATCCTGAACCATGTGGTTTTATATTCTTCACAGCCTTCTGTCGTGAGTTTGGGGTTGAGATGAGAGGCACTTACTACTGCTATTTGACCTTGAACTTTAATTTGGCAAGTTAGTCTTTATCCTGATTTTATAGTATTACTTGGAGTTTGTAAAGAGAATTGTCTTAGGATATAATTCTTAATATATTATTTTTTTAAAATGAAGAAATACCACCCTAGGCCCTGATCCTGCAAACATTTGTGTGTATGCTCACCTTTATTTATGTGAATAGTTCAATGTTCCACACGTGTAAGTGTTTGCAGGATCAGGGCCTGAGGTGTAATTTAAAAAATTTACAATATTAAAAGGTGTTACATTAAAAAACCAGGCCTAATATGGTAAGGTCAACATTTGATAGCTAAAGGTTCTTTAGATCTGCTATGTATGCTCTGATGTTTAGAGTTATGGTAGAAATGAGATTTCTGCTTTAAATTCCTATTTTAAATAAATTATAACAAATAAATATACTGTTCAGAATGTACTTTTAACAACTTCGCTCAATCCAGAAGGAAAACAAATCACGAAAACACATTTAGCCATTTTTGAATTTTCTGACTGTACAAATTAGTTATTCATCTCTGAAGAATTTTTCACATATATGCACTTATATAATTAGAAACAAATTCCTCTTTTTAAACTTCATGCTTAACATGCATAAAGAAATGTGGTTTTGAAATAACAAAGACAGAGATGTTTGGAAATAGTGTACGGTGTATATTCAATAAATTATTTTATTTTAGAAAGTGCATCTACATCGGGGGGCCAACCTGAGCCTGAGAAGGAGCCAGACTTTAACAATGTACATTGCCAAAGAGCCACAGTCATACATCAGCAGCCCCCCATCGGCTCACCCAGAGCCTCCCACCCACCGGCAGCCCCTTCAATCAGTGCCTCCCCCTCCCTTCCCTGCACCTCCCGATCAGCTGTTTTGCAGCATCCAGGAGGCTCTGGGAGGGGGGAAGAGTGAGGGCATGGCAGGCTCAGGAGTGGGGGCGGGAAGGGGTGGAGTGGGGGCAGGGCCTGTGGCAGAGCCAGGGTTGAGCAGTGAGCACCTCACGGCACTTTGGAAAGTTGGTGCCTGTAGCTCCAGCTCCGGAGTCAGTGCCTATACAAGGAGCTGCATATTAACTTCTGAACAGCCGCATGTGGCTCCGGAGCCACAGGTTGGCCACTCCTGATCTACATGAATTTACAGAGCGGGGGCTGAGGTGACCTTTTGACATATTATACTGCATTTTCATCAATGACCTGAATTTTAGGAGTGCTGAGCATCCATGTCTCCCATTGAAGTGTATGCAAAGTGAATATATATATCCCAGTTCTGGTTTTTCATAACATGTTCCGATGTCCAAAATGTCTCTTGAGACACCTGAACTGTCCCCCTTTTTTGTTTCATCACTCAAAACGCTTGGATTTTTTTATAACTACAAAATGTTTTTTCAAGAATTATGGCTATCCTGAGTAGAATTTGCATTGTGTTTACTGAGACAGACAAGTGAAATGAACATCAGGGGAGAAGAGCAGGTTTTCGAGTGAAGATAAAAGTCAATTGATAGTCTCTACAATCAATGCTGTTCTTTTGTTCAAAGTAAATGTTAATAACACTTGTTCACTGTTTAATTATAAACTAGTTCAGACCCTAAGTTACTGGGGCGGGGGGGGGAAATCCTGCAGTCCAAGAAATATCCAGAAGCTGGCAGTGTTGATACCAGCACACATTTTTAAAAAGAAGTGTACTTTAGCTTTGTGTGACTACTTCAGGTCCCTAAATAGTGTTGCCACAATAGTACCCAGTTTTGGATTTTGCAAGTATGCTCACCCCAAGACTATGGGCTCATTGGAAAATTTCAGTTGAAACATTTTTAACAGGAAATTGGGTTTCTGATGAAACAATTTTTTCACAGAAAGTTTCTGCTTCCTTTGGAAAGTTTTTGTCAAAAAATGGAATGTCCCAAAAACCCAAATATTTTGGCGGAAATAAAAGTTTTTGGTACTTGTATTTCTGTTGAATTTTTTTCCCTGTTAAATTTAGACAAAAATTAAAATTTACCTTTTCATCAAAATTTTCCATTGAAGAAAATAAGTTTTTTTTTAACCAGCTCTACTATGGAATTCTCAGTCCCTCCGAAAATGAGATTCATAGTTTCCAGAGGTGACATTTGGGGCGGGGGCAGGTGGGAGGAGGAAGCAGGGTCACATTCCCCCCCCCCCCGCCCCGGATTTGCTGCTTGGCTTGGACTGAGCATGCTCGGTAACACTCCTGAAGCCGGCTGCCTTCAGAGTTCCCCCACTATTGGCAGGCACAGGTCACCTCTGATAGTTTCTAAATAGTCTGCATATTTTACTTAGATCGACACTATTTTCCTACCACAGTAACTGTCTTAATCTTTTCTACTTATCTCCTGTGCAGTGGATTAAAACATTTTGAAGCCACTAGTAAAACAAACTCAGTGATGTACCTGGGTGGTAGGGCTCAGATTTTTGGCTTCAGTCCCAAGCGCCAGCAACACCATTAACACCAGCCCTGGCAACCCCATTAAAATGGCGTCGCGAACCACTCTGGGGTCCTGACACACAGAGTGAGAACCGCTGTCTGAGAGAAACCACCAGTCTGGCTTGTAACTGAACTGCTGTAGAATATGCACCTCAGAGTGAAAACTATTATGAAAAAAATTTCTCGGTATATTGCTGTATTACACTTAAGTAGAAATCAAAAACTGAGGAAAAGTTATTCTGCTGTAACAGGTTTCTCTCTTCTTATAAACATGTGACAAAGGTCTTATCTAGACTAGGAAAAAATGCACTTCTATTTAGAATTTTCAAAGTTGTTTAGGGATCCCTTTTTGATAGGGTTTTGTCCACAGTGAACAGACCTTGTATCTTTTTGTTTACGTGCTCTCATGTCTTTGGTTTAGTCGCCTGCACCCCTGATAGGTGCAAGTGTGTTGAATGAGACCCATGTTCCAAGATGTTTCTGATATTTTGTCTTTAAGTGAGGAAAATGTGTATTTCCATGCCTGTAGCATGATGTGTTGTTTGACTTAGCTTTTTAGTTTCAAACTTGGATTGTTTTGCCATCCTCCAAGGAGGATTCTAATCATGCCAAGCTTGATCATTTTTGGAGTGATGAAGGTCTAAACAACATTGGTCTGCACATCTGCAAGAGGACATTTTCTATGAGTTTTCTTAAGGATCCTAGGATGCTGGTGGTGCTTTGAGCAACTTTAGCTGAAAGTGTCCTTAACTGGGTAAGGCCCTGTAAGGTAATCATTTTGCCAATGGTTTTTCTCTTAAAAAAATAAAAAAATTAGTGCAAGGACTTAATGTTAAATCCACATTAAAATTTAGAAATTGTAAGAACATAAGAACAACATTGGTCTGCATATCTGCAAGAGGTCATGCTCTGTCCCTTGTCATGCCCTCGGGACATACTAAACTGTAAAGGGTGGATCCTTCAACTTGTTGAACATGGAGCCCAGTTGCAGTCAACCAGTTGCAGTCAACTGCATTGGGCACAGGAGTCCACCTGTATGCTGGAAGTTGCAGAATTGGGGCCTTAGGATCTTGTATATTGCTGACAAAGTTCTGTTAGATCCCTGAGAGCTCAGAACTGTTTCAAGTGGAGAGAGAGATAACATGGTAATCTCCTAGATTTGTGTGTTTATAAAATGCTGGAGATTTGGAAAGAGCCTGGGTTGAGGAAGATCAAAAGATAAGGTATTCTTTAAATGAATGGAGTCTTGGTGGTCCAAAATATAGAAAGGCAGCCTGTCCCTTTAATCCACCAAACTTGGATAATGTTTGAGACAAATTCAGTGAAAACAGTGATTGTGTAAATGGGAGAGATGCTGGGATTTCACCTATTATGTAACATCCAGACCAGAGCTCTAAATGGCAGATTATTCCCCATTTGCTTTCTGGTTTGTGACTCTGACATGAAGGATAATTGATGTATGATATACCATGAGTTATGTTATAGCCCCAGATGCCCTGTGTGAACTTGGGTAAGTTGGTGCCTTAGTTCCCCCTCTGTATGACGGAGATAACTGACGAGGATAAATACATTTCCCTTCCAGGGAAGGTGCTGGTGCTCAGCCAGCTGGTCCTGTCCAGGCTCTGAGACTAGTGCCTCCCCCTGAGCCTGCCCACAGGAAACCTGGCCAGCCTCCATAAAAATATCCTGGAGTTTTTCTGGCCAGGACATCACTGGCTTGATGCTGGTGTCCTGAGCCTCCCCTTGTGGGTGGGCGGACAGGGGCTGGTCTACATCTGCAGCTAGGTCCATGCTTTTCACTTCCAGGTTCTGCAGAGACTCCTTTACAGTGCAGGTAGGCTGGCACCTGTCTTCCTCCGCCAACTCTGAGAGCTCCAACATGACCAGCAGTTCTGTTATCTCCACCCAAGAGGTCTCACCTGCTGGTTTTTTATCAGGATCTGGAATCTAGTGGCTGCTGAGGGGGGACCTCTGCATGGAACTGCTACTACACAGCTTCCATCTTCGCATGCAGGTGGTGGAGTCCTCCTTGGTGTGTCGGAGGTTGTACCTGGCTGGTACCACCAGACTTGGGGACCTCCTGGACTATGATCAGAAGGACTAGGGTGGAGCACACATGGGGCTGTCCACTATGCGTATGCTCCAGGAGGTGAGGGCAGCCTTACCTCCTGCTCACCTCGCTTACCTTCTCCTGGAGTAATGGATGGCCATCTTGGCCAGTGCCAGCAAGAGGTTGATGGTGAGGTACTGCAACTTTGTGGGGTCAAGGATGGAATGTGCTAGAATCAGAAGCTGCAGGGAAAAGTACACAACTCTTGTGGGAGGCTGATCCCTGTCCACCCCTCACCCACGGCCTTCCAGAACTTGTCATCTGGCCCTCCTCACCCTGCTATTCTCCAACCTCCCACCTGAGTCAGCTGAATGACAACATGCCGGTCTGCTTCTGAGCTGCACCCAGAAAACATGTACATATTCATATTTCATACCATCCACTTCCTTGCACTTGTGTCCTGCCCCGACACTGTGGTGGGTCCTGTGCCTACCATTGGAGGGCAAGGAACCACGGTGGGCCAGTCTGTACTCTGCTGTGATTCCATGGCCTGCCAGGGTTATTAGTTGGTGGTTCCTCCTTGGTGCCGTGAGCACGGTTGTGTTCCTGGTACTGTTCAAAGTCCTCCAGCTCCTGTCCCTTTTGTGGCAACCTCCAATCGTCTTGCCCAGCCAGTCCCAGTTCCCTCCTCATGACTCCTCATGTCTCTTCTCACCCTCCTCCAGTCTCTCTAGCCATCATCCCTCACTCCCACTCTCCCCTCCACAGTTGTTCCCAGTTCCAGTCTCTCTCTTCCGGGGCTCCTTTTCTAGTCAGTGTCCCCCTCACCCTGGTCCTTGTACTAGACTCTTTGCCAATCAGCCTGCCTCAGTTCTTCCTCCACACCCTGCCCCTTGTCAGATTTGTCTCCCCCCCCACCTCATCCCCAGTCCTAGTCTCCTTGCTCAGCCAGTTCCAATCTTCTCCCCACTCCTCATCTTCTCACCATTATTAGTCTTTCTCCCTGTTGTTTCCTTCCTTGGTTCCCAATCCTGCTCCATCTCAGCTCCTTGTCCCAATCTACTCCTTCCCACACCTGATCCACTTCTTATCCTCTCTGCATTTGAGTCAGGCCCTTTCTCATCCACACTGCCTGGTGCCAATAAGCAGAGGTCATTGAGAGCCCAGGAGCGACAGGGTCCCTACTCTTAGTTCTGATGCTTGGCCCCACCCTGATCCATAGCAACCATGAGCAACAACTGCAAGGAGAGTCTAGCTTGTGCGCCTGTAGCCCTGGGCTGGAGCATGCTCAGTTGCTATGTAGGTTTGGCAGTCGCAGATAGAAGCTGTGAGGGGATGGAGTGTGATCAGTGCTGCTGGAATCTTTGGAGATTCCACACCTTGCCCCAGTTCAAGTCTGTTACAAAGAATTGGTGTGGTAGACCTTCTCAACAAAACAGTTGAAAGTCTGTGTGTGTGTGTGTGTGTGTGTGTGTGTGTGTATTTTGCATGGCAAAACATTTTCCCCCACTTTTTCTTGGAAATGGTTGAACTGTTTTGACGGAAGCTTTTCAAAAAATTCTGCAGGAGGCAAACATCCAATATGGAAATCTTCATCCCAAATGATTAAAGTTTGTTGGGAAACCTTAATAATAGGTGCTGCAAGCACCACCTCAAATTTAGGACCTGATCTAAAGCCTACTGAAATCAATGACTATTCTGTTGACTTCAGTGTGCTTTGGATCAGGTAGTTCGGGAACTATTTTGTTGATCTTTGTAACATATTTGCATTTAGTTTAACAGTGGGGTAATAGTTAATCAGCCAGTTAATGGTTGCACTGGAAAACTTGTGCATTTGGAATCTTCCTCAACTACCTCCTTTCTCATAAAGCTTTGTTTATAAAAAGTGTTGCTAAAAAGTTAGTGGTGAGAAAACGAATTTTACATTCAGGTCTGAAACCTGCAATTGCTTAAGCTCACATGTAACTTTACCCTTTTGGATAGTCATTGAAGTCATTGATATCTAAACAAGTCTGATTTGAAGTCAGTGGGACTATCCATGTGAGTAAAGTTGCCTCAGTGTTTGCAGAATCAGGCCCTTAATAATGTAAATTATATATGTTAAATGAATATGTATGTATGGTGGTTGGTTCAGCCAGAAGTTATGTACCAGTTTTACAGAATTTCCTGTAGAATGCTGCTATACAGTATTTTTATTAAAAATCATACCAATTGGACATATTAATCAACACTTGTCCCTGCTGAGTGGCTGCAGTGCTGTTTTTCCAGTATCGTAAATAAATTGATCAGTGAAAAAAATTAAGTGTTAAATGTATTCAGAATTATCCTCAAAACAATTATATTATTATTCCAGTTTGGCAGTGGTCACCATAAGAATCACCTTATTTGGCCCTAGGACAGTAGAAACATGAAGAGAATACACAAGGTGACACTGTAGACAAGCCAGGAGATGTGAAAGAGCAACTCTAAATTAATAAGATGTTTTGTATCTAGACTTTGGTTAATGCAGTCTTTTACACAAAAGCAATACTATTTTGGAACTGCCTCTTTTTAAATTTTGGATTGCTGTGCTTAAAGTAGCAATTGTTAAGCTACTTGTCTCAAACTGTTATCAGAAAGCCAGGGTCATGCACGGGTTAAGAGTTTACACATAGGTAAGCCAAATACTAACTCCTTTTTGGAATTTTGGAACTTGTGATTAGTAAATTGAGTTTATCTAAACAAGTCTGATTGAATGTATGTAGTAATGCGCTGGCTGTTGCCCTGGTGCTAGAATCTTTGATATTTCCCAACATTCCTCCTGTTTTCTGAGCACTCTTGAGCCCCCTAGATTGTCTGTTCTCACTCACAAGTTGGCTTCATTGCTAATTAGAGTAATCTTAAACTAGTTCTAACTCTAATATAATCTGACAGATCTGTGGTTGAGATTGGTTTAAGTTTATGAAAACTGGCCAGTTAAAGTAAACCATGCATGTGCTGGTCACAGAGGAGTGACCATTTGATGCTATTGGTATGGACTTGTTTAGCACTTAGTTATAACTATGAGAAAGTTAATTAGGACCTCTTTCTGAACAGTAGGGGGCAGTATTTAAAAGGACAACACTCGCCTCCGAATATTACTTCCAAATCAAAGTGCTGGGATTTTTTAATTTTTTTTTAAGCTCAGAACTCTGGGGGGGAAAATTTGCTTGTGTTTTATGAGATTGAGTTTGATTTTTGGTTGGTCTTTGAATGATAACACTCATTCCTCCCATAATTACCTGACTATTACTTTAAAAAGTTTGTCTATATTTTAGATTTTTAGTTTGAATTGTGCTGGCTTTTTCTCTTGTGTAAAGGTACACCTTTAAAGGAATAAAGCTTTCCTTATTTTCTGCCTTCCCATTGCCTTTTTTTAAATCCTTTTAGAAAAAGTAGATACATTCATTGCATCATATGTAGGTAGTTTCTCTACTGTCTTAGTGGCAGTATGAGAGCTCTTTCAAGTGTCCCCTTTTTTAGTGACCATAGCTCCATTGATACTTCTGGGAGATCCTAGTATGGTAACAGTTAGGATTTATTATTATTAATTAATTATTTGTATTCTAGTTGTAGATAAGATGTATTAAGTACTGTGCAGACATATAGGAAAATAAACTAAGTGGTTTTGGGCAGAGTAAGGTCCTGCTCCTGCAAACAGTTATGTATGATAGTCACCTTACAGAGTATGACACTGCTCATATGATCAAAGTTATTCATGTGAATAATTGTTGGCAAGATTGTGGCCTGAAGAGACCAAAAAAAAAAAACAGACTGGGGGAAAGGGAAACAACTTATGAGCAGTGGTGGATTTAGAGTTAGGGGGGCCTTCATTTTCAGCCCCCCCCCCCCTTCAGGCCCCAGCCAAGAAAAAGAACATTCTCATCTCCCCACCCCGTTTTTCATTCTTTTTTCCTTCATCCTCCTCCTAGATTATAAGTAATGGGAAGTAAATGAAAATAAAGTGAGTTACCTGGATTGGGGCAGGGGGTTGGGGTGCAGGAGGAGTTGCGGAGGGGGTGGGCTCTGGGAGGAAGTTTGGGTGCTGGGTGCGGGCTCTGGGCTGGGTCAGGAGGTTGGGGTGTGGGAGGAGGTCAGGGGGGTGGCTCTTACCTCGGGCGGTGCAGCTCCCAAAGTGACCGGCGCACACATCCCTCCAGCAGCAGCTCCTAAGGGAGTGGGGGGCAGGGGGTCTCTGCGTGCCGCTGGCCACAGGCACTGCCCCTGCAGCTCCCATTGGCCACAGTTCCCGGCCAACGGGAGCTGCAGAGTCAGCACTCGGGGCAGGAGAAGCGCACAGAGACCCTCTGCCGTCCCCCCCCAGGGGCCACAGTAACATGCCGGCTGCTTCTGGGAGCGAAGCAGCATGGAGGGAGGCAGAGTGGGCAGGGAGCCACCTTAGCCCTGCTGCTGGCATGTCTCTGTGCAACTCTTGCGGGAGCTGCCGCCCCCCCCCCCCCACCAGGGGCGTGCAGAGAGGTGCCAGCAGCTGGCCACTTCCGAGAGCAGAGTGGGGCCACCAGACACGGCATGCAGGCAGCTTGGCTGCCTGAGCCCTGCTGCGCTGCCAGCTGGGGTGTGGACCCCCGGTTGAGCACCACTGTTCTAATACATCCTGTAGTGTTTTAATAAATGACAACTGTTCCGTATGAATGTCCTGTTTCATCTCTAGTATTTTCCCCAACAGAAAAAACAACCACAATAATCTTTGGGCTGGTTGTAGCAACACCTTGAAAAGTATTCTTAGAATCCTCTAGTTCATTAACTAACTGTGGTGGCATATGTGGAATTGATTCAGATGAGAGCCAGTTTGTAACAGCCTCCTCCTCATCAGAAGATGCTGGTTTATGCAATGGTACATAACCTGGAGTTCCTAGGCTTTTTTTCTGGTGATCTTGTTCTTTCTAGATAGCCAGGTAGGGGTTGATCTGCAGCTGGTGCACACTTGCATAGCTCTTTTGTTAAGTTCTTGCTCCTTCTCTATGGGGCCAGACTAGATGGCAGCAGCAACAGGCAGCTTTAAGAGGCAACAGAATCTAATACAATAATAATGGGTGACTTCCCCCACCTACACATGAACGAGCCCATTTTCACTACAGGGCACCATTTAGAGAAGTAATTCCTTGACACCTTCAGTGATTATTTCTTGGAACAGCTAGTTAAGGAACACACAAGACAGGAACCTACCCTTGATTTAGTCCTAAGTCAAATACTGAAGATAGTTCAAGCAACAACTCTAATTGAGCAACTAAATAAACGTGACCACAAAAAATTTAAGTTGATTGGGATTGTACCAAAACTAGCATGATGACCTTAAGCTATGGAAAGAGGAATATTTTTCAACATGAGGAAGTAAGTCAAAAAGGCCCTAAAGCTATAAAACATAAAATTAAAATTCCTAGCATTTATGCTACTTAAGCATACCATAAATGCCACTCACTCATGTCAATGGGTGAGGGAAATTGATGGGGCTGGTGGTGCAAGGGGACAGTTCCAATAGTGAGGGAGGGAGACACTTGCCAAGGAACAAATAGGTAGCTCTTCCCCATGGAAGTCTCTGGTACCCATTGGCCAGCTGGGAGAGATGGGTGCTGATTTGCCAGCTCCCAGGATTTAGCTGAGTACAGGGTCCATGTGGAGCCTCTTTTGGCTCTGTTCCAGAAGCCCACCTTACCCAGGAATGGGAACCTGGCCTGGCAGATGCTGTGGGTCTAGCTGATCTTCTGTTCAGGGGGTCACAAAGGAATTTTTCTCCCATGGGCCAATTGGCAGAGGACCAGGGTGGTGGTGTTTTTTGTTTTGATCTTCCTAGCAGCATCTTCAAGCCCCAGTGGGTTAAATAGGAAGATCTTAGTACCTAACTGAGGTACTGGAGTGGTGGTGTTTATTCATCATAATTTGCAGCTGGTTTCCAATGTGGTTAAGAGAATAAAATCAACAGTTCCCAGAGGTAAAAAGCCTTGGAGTTTGCTGATCAGTCTTGGGCTTATCTGGTAGGGTGAAGTGGAGAGAGCAAATACACCGCTACCTCAATATAACGCCACCTGATATAACACGAATTCGGATATTTTGCGGTAGAGCGGTGGGGGGGGGGGGGGGGGGGGGGGGCGGGGGGGGGCTGTGCACTCCAGCGAATCAAAGCAAGTTTGATATTACGCTGTTTCACCTATAACGCGGTAAGATTTTTTTGGCTCCTGAGGACAGCGTTATATCAAGGTAGAGGTGTATTATGTCTATCTTTTAAACTAGATCCTAGGGATTACAGGCCAGGGAGCCTTACTTACTCAAAGACCAGGTAAATTGGTTGAAACAAAAGCCAAAAGATCTAAAACACTGAGATGCTCTGGATGTGATAGGGAAAATCAGCACAGCTTTTGGGAAGGAAAATCATGCCTTTCTAATCAATTAGAATTCTTTGAATATGTCAGTAAAATAGTGGTTGAGAAATGGATGAGAATTCATTTGGACTGTCAAAGATTATCATGAGAGACTATTAAGGAAAATAAGTAGCCTTGAGGTGAGAGGTAAAGTACTACTATGCATTAGAAACTCAGAGGACCAGAAAAAGTGGGAATATGATCTAAACATTCCAAAAGGTTACACTAGGACCAGTATTTGTTAATGCACATTGAAAGGAATAATTTGAACTCCTATAAATTGCTTAGTTCGGAATTAACTGTTACCACACAGTGAGAAGACGGGGCTCAATTTATAGAATTATTCATAGTTTTTAACATCAGAAGGAACCATTGTTATGTAGTCTGACCTCTTGCATAACATAGACCCGATATTTCCTGAATCCGACTTCTGTTAGGATGCGAATGGCTTAGTTAAAACTTCTATTCAGTGTATAGAAGTAACCAAAAAGCAAATAAATGTTTGGATATATGAAGTGTATATGATATGTCATGCTATATATCAATGGTATACCTTTGTCTGGACTACATATTCAGTTCTAGTCACCCCCATCAAAAAAAAAAAAAAAAAAAAAAAACACACACCCAGTGCATCTAGTAGAAAACAGAAGGGTTTTGGAGATGGGTAATGAAAATGAATGGAGGTACAGAAGAGTTTCATGGGAGTGTGAAAGATAAAGCTGTTTTAGTGTAGAAAGGAGAAAAATTGTGGATGCAATAAAAGTATATACAATAAAGAATGGTAAATTGGATACTCCTACTTACCTGTTTTCATAACAGAAGAAGAAAGGGACATTCCATGAAACAGAAAGGTCATACATTTGAAATGGATGAAAGGAAATATTTTTTTCCACAACACCTAATTAACCTGTTGGAACTCACTTCCACAATGTGTCACTGAAGGGAAAAAGCTCAGTAGGATTTTAAAAAAAAAAAATTAGACATTCAGATAGATGAGATCATGCACAGTTACATTAGATAGGATCCAATATTTATAAGAAATCTTTCTATTGGGCTTTGGATTAAGCCCATAGATGACCACTTTTTGCCTGAAGTACCAGACTTGATGGGCTAGTGTCATTGGGGTAGCCAGATAGCCAGTGTGAAAAATCGGGACAGAGGGTAGGGGGTAATATGTGCCTATATAAGAAAAAGCCCCCAAAACCAGGACTGTCTTATAAAATTGGGACTTCTGGTCATCCTATTCCTGTGTTCCTTTGTACATTATGGGATCAACATATTGAAAAGCTTTACTAGCACACTGAAGTTAAAGGAGATGGGCAGGAAGCCTTATACACCTGTCTAGAATAGATGTGAGAGACTAATTTAAAAATAGAATGCACATTAGGTAAAAACAAAGTTTCAAAATTCACTTGTCAACGCACAAGAATTCAGTGTAGCATGCAGCATCAGTTTATAAGGAAAATTGCAGCCCTATTTAGAGAACAGCCAAAAAACAAAATCACTTGTGTATCCAGAACAAAGAATAGTGTACCATTTATTTTCAAAAGTTCAGAAGACACCGTACTTCTAAATTTTAAATAAATGTTCTTTAGTGGGAATAAAATGAAATTAACTCTGAATCACATCATGCTGCTTTTCTTCCCTGCATTGGAGTGCTCCTTTACAATTCTAAATTAAACCACACATGTGGGAATGTACATTGGCACAGCTAGATAAACACAGTTCCTGTAGGAGTTAAGGGCTAACTTGTTTGGCATGCAGCAGTGGATTTAGAAATATATGATACTGCTCACACTAAGTAGAAACCAGAGAATGTTGGGCCACAGTTTGTTTCCAAAATATTAAAGTATTTCTGATAATAAATGGGCCACTTATTACATTTGATACCTGAATCAGTAAGGTTTTCTTTATCTTGGCAATGCATTTGTTCCAAATGCCTGTTTTTCAGGAGAAAAAAGTCTAGTAACCCTCATTGTGCATTTCAGAATTTCTGGAAATAAAACTTTAATTTGCACTGCAGCATGACCAAAAATTTAGGGCCATATTCAAAGCCATTATAAAGCAGTTAGACAAAATAAATTATGGTTACATGTTACTGTTTGGTGTAAATCAAGGCCAAGGGACAAGTTCGTTTGTTTACTGCCAGGAAATAACAGTTTCAAAACCCTTGATACTTTTTGGGTTCAGCAAATGCAAAAGTAGAAAACTGAAGTGATCCTGACCCTTGTACATACTTTGCTTCTGATCATAAACAGCATTTTAATTAATTGCATAAAGCCTTGGAAGGGGTAGAATTTGAAGCATCTCTTAGTGCATGTCCCTGAAATCCATTACTCATGTGAGTAGCTCTTAGTGACGTGAGGATTCCAGTTATGTCAGCGGGACTACTTGAGTGGGTGAGGATTTTTTTTATTTCAATAAAGCATGGCATAAACACAGTTTTGGTTAGGGGTGCAAATCTTACTTTTTACCAGAATAGTTATAGTGACATACCTCTACTATGGATGTATTTGCACTAGCACAAAGTTGCTTATACCAATGTATTTTATTCCCCTTCCCACACATTGGCATAAATCACCTTTGTACCGATATAACTATATTCACACTATGGGATTGTACTATTTTAACTATATTGATATAGTTGAAGTGGTATGACTTTTGAGTGTAGACAAGTCCTGTGTATCCAGGATTGTGATCATAACCACTCTTTCACCCAGGTCTGAATAAACAGAATATAAGGAAGTAGAGGGAATATTTCTTAATACATAGTGAAGTCAGGGCTTTGTATTGCAAGTCTAGCTACTGTGACAAAGTTCCTCCTCTATCTTGGTGGGTTCTGCGCTTATTGGCAGATTTTCTGGCCTCACAGATTCACCATGTGGGTTGGGAAACAGCCCAGAGACCTTCCCTTCTGGGAGAACCCACAGTCCAGGTCAATTGGGAGGTTTTGGGGAGAACCCAGGCCCACCCTCTACTCTGGGTTCCAGCCCAGGGCCCTGTGGACTGCAGCTGTCTATAGTGTCTCCTGTAACAGCTACAGGACAGCTACAACTCCCTGAGCTACTTCCCGATGGCCTCCTCCAAACACCTTCCATATTCTCACCACAGGACTTTCCTCCTGGTGTCTGATAACACTTGTGCTCCTCAGTCCTCCAGCAGCACGCCCGCTCAGCTCCTTGCACCTCTTGCTCACAGCTCCTCACACTCCCACCACAAACTGAAGTGAGCTCCTTTTTAAAACCCAGGTGTCCTGATTAGCCTGCCTTAATTGATTCTAGAAGCTGCTTCTTAATTGGCTCCAGGTGTCCTAATTAGCCTGCCTGCCTTAACTGGTTCTAGCAGGTTCCTGATTACTTTAGTGCAGCCCCTTCTCTGGTCACTCAGGGAACAGAAAACTACTCATCCAGTGACCAGTATATTTGCCCTCTACCAGACTGCTGTACCCCACTGGCCTGGGTCTGTCACACTACATAAACTTTCCAGGGACTCTTTTTGCTAATACTTTATTTTGAGGGCAAAATCATGTCCTGACTTGCTTGGCTGCATAGGAGAGTAAGAGTGCTCCTCTGAGTGGGCTGCCTGTATTGTGGAATAGTTATGTGGGGTGGGGAGCAGTGATTGTGGAGCCAATGTGTCCTCCCTGTGCATGTGGTAGCAGGTGGCAGGGGATGGGCAGAGTCTTGGCTCTCCCATACATGATGTGTCAGTCATCATAGCTGTCCGGGTAGTTGGGAACGTATGGTGCACTAGCTATAGATGTGGCCCTGGGAACTCACTCTGTAGAAGCATGGGAAAAACTGGAAGACTGATTGTGACTGCAAGAAACACAGACCGTCTTCTGGTCTGCTCCTAAGGAAATGCCACAGGGTGCTGGCCCGTGCTTTGGGCTAGTGGCAAAGCTACGATTTAGCTCTGAGTAATTAAACAGAAGTTAATATTTTTATGGTGAAAAGTTGTAATGCCATGCAAGTGTAAGGGTATGTCTGCACTTTTAGCAGGGGGTATGATTCCCAGCTTGTGTAGATATACCTGTGCTAGCTATCTCTAAGTAACACGTTAAAAATAGCAGTGTAGCTGGAGTGATATGGGCAGTGGCTCAGACTAGCCACCCCAAATATGTACCTGCCTGGATAGGGTTGCCAGACATCTGGTTTTCAACCGGAATCCAGTCAAAAAGGGACCCAGGCGGCACCAGTCACACTGCCAGCTGGGTTGTTGAAAGTCTGTTTGGCGGCGCAGCGGGGGCCCGGAGCTAAGGCAGGCTCCCTACCTGCCCGGGTTCCGCGCTGCTTCCAAAAGCAACCGCCAGGTTCCTGCAGCCCTGTGGTGCTGGGGCCACCAGGGACTGGGACCCTCCACACATTGCCCCACCCTGAGTACTGGCTCCATTGCTCCCATTGGCTGGAAACCACGGCCGATGGGAGCTGTGTGGGGCGGTGCCTGGAGGCATGAAGGCAGTGCACACCGCGCAGAGCCACCTGGCCGTGACTCTACCTAGAGGCCGCAGGGACCTGGCGGCCGTTCCTCAGAGCCGCGGTAAGTGCCGCCAGGACCCCCACCCCCCTCCCCTGCACCCCAACTCCCTGGCCCAGCCCAGAGCCCCCCACCCCAACCCCCTGTGCCACTACCTGCATTACACTGCTATTCTTAGTATGCTAGTTTGAGCAGAGATGGGGGGTAGGTCTATATGAACTAGGAAGCATGCTCCCAGCTCTAAATATAGATGTAGCCTAAGAGTCATGATGTGAAAGCTCTCATTGTGTCAAGTTAGTTTTTAAGGGTGGTTAGATGATTTTAAGGGCTTGCATACAGGGTGAAGTTAGCTATAGCAGTATAATTATACCATTGTAGTTCTGCAGATCGATTTCCCTGCTTGGCCACTTCGAGGTTCCTTTGTATTGCAAAGCAGCTGGACAAAAGGAGACTCCCCTTTCAAGGCCATGTGGTCCTAGGTGAATAGCTTTGGGGTTGAGGGAGGAGAAGGGAACAGTGTGTTTAAGCGGAGAGATTCCCAGAGTCCAAGAGAGAAAGGTCCGTAGTGCTTTCTCTGTAAGTGGAAGTTGGCTGCGTTCAGTTTGTGGCCACCCCGTTGAAGGACTCGTATACAGTTTGTAAGTAAACACTAAGAAAATGTACCTCAATTTAGCATCACTGTTTTCTCCTTTGATGGAAGCTGAGCTGGCCCACAGTGTCAGAACTGGGACTCTGGTGGCCCTATAATAATCTTTCTTCCCCCAGTAAAATTATTAGTAATAATAAAACCCAACCGAATAGCCTAATTATGTGAAATATTTTTACCTTATCAGTTTACTGTTAACGTAAGTAACCACAATTAAATGATGGGAAAGAAAGCAAAATCCTTAAAAGTAAAACTGAATTGTATTCTTTAGAGATTGTCACTATCTTAATTGGAAAAAGTGAAGGAGGCGTAAGTTTTATTTATTCATTTATTTATTTAAAATTCATTCTCAACCAGTGGTGTTAATTGTTTCCCAGTTGAAACAGTAGCTACACAACCTGGATGTTCCTTCTGCTGCACATGGATCTTGATCTTCTCTTCTGCTCTTTAGGCAGATTTTCCTTCCCATCTGTTTCATATCTTAGATGATCCATCTGGAAGCAGGCTGTCACCTTCTCTTGAGGCATCTTTATGAAAAATACCGTGTGCATGCTATTAGATGTAATAGTTTCAATGTTGCCAACTGTCATGATTTTAATGCAAATTTCACACTATTTGGTGCTTTTCCTAAATGCAATTTTTTGGGGATGGGGAGTGGGCAAGAATTTCAGCTTTCACTTAAAAACAAGTTTCTAGCCTTTGCAAGTGTGGAGAATAGTGGTAAAGCATGACCCATGTGTGACCTAAAGGCTCAGAAACCCGAAGGCAAATAATCAAACCCTACATTTATTTAAAAAAAAAATCATGATTGTCATATTTGGGGTCATGACTCATATTTGAAGAGTTGGCGTGGGGTTGGCAGTACTGTAGTCTTACAAAGTTTCCGTGAATGTTTTGTAATTAAACATGAGGAAGATGCTGTCTTAATCTGTACACCTGAAATGTGTACAGGTTTTCTACATACTGTAGTAGGAAAGGTCTGAGCACTCTCATTTGAAACCAGCATGTTGTACTCTAAAAACAGACCATGTACAAATGGAACCTGAAGAGCAGAATGTGAAAGCAGTGGGACTGTAGAGGTGCAAATGAGGGTGCAATTTAGTTTGTAGAAATCGAATCTTTGTTGTCCTAGATAATGAAGTGGGAAGACTCAAACTTGACTTTGAGAGTCCGTGTTGTGTATGCAGGAAAGAAAAAGCATCTTGATGTTTGTAAACTGAGCACATTTGAATTAGACGTCACTGAAGCACAATAAACTGGAACTCCACAACGTCAATTTTACAGAGTCTCTTTCCCGAGTAAAACCAAACCTTAAGAGAATTTATCCCTTGGAACAGAACTAATGGCATTATGATGCTTTGTCAGAGTGCACATAAGGAGTACTTCCTGTCTGAAGTAAATTCATGTTAGGTGAGTTTTTTGTTTGGATTTTGATCTTGGAAAGTTACAGTTAGCTTTACAGGATCCAAGACCAATCTACTCAGATCAGGATACTCCTGTGAAGTTCAGCATAGTGACAAATCTTTGGCAACTGAATTTGAGTCTCTCACATGTGCTGATAATGCAAAATACCAGAAATTACAGGCCAAACTCTGTCTGGTCTCTGTAATGTTATGCTAGTGTAAGGAGGTTGCACCCTACTTGAACTGCTGGATAGAGGCTGGCCAGAATCCTGTTGGGTAGGGCTACCATACGTCCGGATTTCCTTGGACATGTCTGGCTTTTCGATCTATAAATAGCTGTCCGTGGGGGATTTCTAAAAATCTAAAAATGTCCGGGATTTCCCCCGGTCGGCTATTTATAGACTGAAAAGCGGCGGCCAAGTGCCGCTTGGCAGCCAAAGCCCCTCCCCGGCTCCCCCCATCCCCTGCAGCCTTAGCATGCCGTGCGGCCTGTTAGTTGTCTTCCCCCTCCTCCCCTTCCCTGAACGCTCCGCCCCCCTGATCCTCCCCCTCCTCTGCTTCCCGTGAATCAGATGTTCGCGGGAAGCCTGAAAAGAAGCAGGGGCAGGCGGGCAGCAGCAGGTAAGCTGGGATGGGGGGGGGAGACGCGAGGAGGAGGGCTCCGGGGAGGCGCAGCGCGGCTCCCTCCGGCCCCAGCGGCTTCTGCCCGGCTCGGCTCCCGGGACACCGGCCGAGCACGCCGGCTCGGCCCCGGCCAAGCAGCACCGGCCGAGCACCCCCGGCCTGGCCCCAGCAGCTCCGGCCCCAGTGGCTTGGGCCCCAGGGTGGCGGCCCCAGTTCCAGCGGTCCCGGTTCTGGCCGAGCGCGCCGGCCCCGGCCCCAGCGGCTCCGGCCCGGCTCGGGCCCCAGGGCGGCGGCCCCGGTTCCGGCCGAGCGCGCCAGCCCTGGCCCCGGCCCCAGCCCCGGCCCTGGCCCCAGCGGCTCGGGCCCCGGTTCTGGCCCAGCACGCCAGCCCCAGCGGCTCTGGCCCAGCCCCGGCCGAGCACCTCCGGCCCGGCCCCAAGCCCCGCGACCCCGGCTGGAGTTCCGGGGGGGTTGGGTGGGTCGGGAGTTCTGGGGGTCCTGTCAGGGGGCAGGGAGCAATTGGATAGGGCATGGGAGTCTGTCTGGGGGTGGGGATGTGAATATGGGGTGGGGGTGTGGATAAGGGTCGGGGCAGTCAGGGGACAGGTAGGGTCCTGGAGAGGCAGTTAGGGTGGGGGGTTCTCAGGAGAGGGCAGTCAGGGGACAAGAAGCAGGGAGGCTTAGATAGGGGGTGGGGTCCCAGGAGGGGGCAGTCAGTGGCAGGGGTCCCAGGAGGGGGCAGTCAGTGGCAGGGGTCCCAGGAGGGGGAAGTTAGGGGACAAGGAGCGGGGGGGGGAGGGGTTGGTGGTTTTGAGGGGGGCAGTCAGGGGGTGGGGCAGGGGCGGGGCTAGAGCGGGGCTCCTCCCCCCGTCCTCTTTTTTGATCGTGGAAATATGGTAACCCTACCGTTGGGGTATGTAATCCCGGCTCCTTCCCATGGCCTCAGTGGGTGCAAGCTGTCTAAAAGGAGGCAAGGAGGAACAGAGCTGGCTGGAAGCAGAGCAGGGAGCACAGTGCACCCTCGCCATGGGCAGCAGAGCTGATGTTCTGCTGTGAATCGGTCTGGCATGTGCATGCACAACCCCCAGGAGGAATTCTGGCTGAATGGCTCCAACTGCAGTGTGACTTTTCTGCAACTTTATGCCTAACACACCATCAGCATGCAGGGCACATCTTTATCCTAAGCCACTGAGCTAGCTTTTAAACTTGCATTTAATATTCTGTCCCAGGAAAGCAATGGCGTTTTTCCCCTTCTGTTCTTGTTTAGCCCCATCTATCACATAGTCTGAACAGCAAAAGCGGTGGAAGTGAGTTTAGGAATAAGAAACAACAGAGAATTTGTGCAGCTTTGATATATAGCTCATTGTCAGCACTCTCATTCCTTGTTGAGTATAAAGTATATACAAAGTTTAATGAGAATGTCATAACTCTTTCTTCCATTAAAATTCAATATTTACTTTCAAACACACATAGAGACGCTAGTTTTTCAAGGTTTCAGTCACAGCTTGACCTTCCATCTAAATATCAGTGACCTGTAGCGAGCACTATTTGATATAAAATCTGAAGTTGTAGGCTCCTGGCTCCAGTCCTAATGAAGAATACCATAGCAGACAGATGCCTGTGAGTGGTAAAATCTGACATTGGTGTAGTTTACAGTGAATGAAACCAGATTAGACTACTGAAGTTATGGATATGAACAACATAGCAACCAGTACAATTATGGAGACACTTACTGATGGTTTAATGTTTATTTTTCAGTAGCTATTTGACTTGGACTAGTGCCTACTTACATTAACAAAAATAAAGCTGAAAGATTTTAGGCAGCTTTCAAAGCCTTGCAATAAATTTTGTGAAACAGCTTTTATTGTCCTTCGGTTTTAGTAGTTTCTTATAGAAATAACTCAAGAAAAGATGAACAAACATTTGAATCCCTATTACCATTCCTTGGGGGACCAGAAACAAAATCTTCCTTTTCTGGGAGCAAGATCTCATGATAACTTCCTGATTATTTTATATGTCTAAGATACTCAGGCTCTCTTGTGTGATAGAATTGTATAGTGTGGGGGTGGGAAGCTTTTAAGTTTTAAATAGCAAATTTTTCAACTTGTGCTAATCATTTGTTGATAAATCTTAGTTATCAAAATGGATTTGTGGTGCAATGTTCATGATAAGTCCATGTACTATATTTCTGCAGTATATTAAATTAGTAGGAATGCTGTATGAAGCTTGACTTGACCTGAAAATGTAAACCAATGGGCATATGGTCTGCATTAATTCTCTGTATTTAAAATAACGTGGTAAAATAAAACATTTCTCTAGTACAAAAAAAAAGTTTTGGGTGCGGGAGAAAGACAGTGATTACTATCATTTATGGACGTGAAAATGATGGAAGTGTCTGGCATTTTGCCCCTTGTTTGAACATTAAAAGCATTATATAGCCCAGTGTGGAGAAAATTTTGTCATTAAAAGTTGTGGGGTTTGCTGCAAAATAAGGTTTTAATAAGAACAGGTTTGTGGATATGCTGCAGAGTTAGTAGTAACTCTGATAGCTTTTTGTTTTCCATTATATTTAAAATGGGTCAGATTGAGATATTCTATAAATAAGGAGGAGAATCCAAGCACCGGATAGAGTGTATGCTCAGTGAATGTGTTCAACATCCTTGTCTGGGTGTTTATTCATTGACGTTTATTCATTGTATTCACCAATCATAGTGTAATTGTTTTTGCAATAAACCGTACCCTGTGTTTGAAGAAAGTACTAATTCATAATATCTTTTAAGGGTACATTTTAAAAGGATTGTATAATGCTCTTGCTACAGGACATTTACTGACTTGAAAATGTCATCCCATACAGCAAATTTAATCAAGAGAGGCAGCAGAGAAACTGGTCACATTCATCTGTGGTGTAACAGGTTATCCCAGGACAGAGTTCAGCTCCTTATTGTTAATGGGATTTTTGAAAAGAATTGAGTCATATTGTGGTAAAGTTGTTTATAAACGTTGCAGAAAAGGATTACTGTAGCCTGTTCTGGGGAAAATTAGTATTGTAGTTTGGATGAAGAAATCCCATTTAATAAAAAGGTATAACACTGATAACTTTGATCAGTGTTTTTGTCCTTAGAATTAAAGTCATAGCCTTATGATATTCTGAGTGGCTTCTGTGAGGTGTCCCTAACCATTTTTAATGTAAGAACTCGAATAAAATAAAAGCCATTCTTTGGGAATTAAGGAACTAAATCCTCAACTGGGGTAAGTTGTAGCTCCACTGACTTAAATTAAACTATGGCAATTTACAAAAACCGAGGATCTGTCCCAAGGTCACTCATAACCTTGTCAGATCAAGGTCTTATTAGTTAGCAGTGATTTCAAACACCAGTTTTTTTCTTTTCTTTTCCAGTCTTGTCATGTCTTTTGTTAAATGGGATTTGTTCACTCAAACCATGTGAGGAGTTAGTAAAAATTAATGGAGCTCATTATCTTATCAGAGGTCTTCACTACTCAAGACTGTACTAGTCAGAGAATGTGACTGAGGATAAAATAAGTATTTTTAAGAATACCATTATGAAAAAGGAACAGTTGAGAATGTGGAATGACAGTTGTATCTGCTACAGACAGTGTTCGTCAAAGATTCGTTCTGCTTATGCACTGCTTGGAAAGTTTATTTGTACTGTGCAAGGTTTGCGTTGTTTTAGGTGGTCTGTGGTGTGAAGCAGTAGGTGGTACAATTGGGCACTAGGGGATCATATTCTACTTTGTGTCCCCTTGTGCCCTCATATACTTTTGAGATTTTTGCTTGTTTTAAATGCACTCCCACAGGAGTAGAAAATGAATAAATGGGATAAGGGAAGGTTTAAAACCAGCAGAATTAAAGCTAACACTAAGCATGTTTAATAAACTTATTGAGGCTGAGAACCATTCAAAGCTTATCCATTATGTACCCCACACGATCTGTGAAATATGATTTATTTTACGAGCGGGTCCACTGACTAAATTTGTGATAGAAAAATTGCATAAAATTGGAGAGTTTCAGCCATCAGTTATTAAGGTTGACTATTTTCATAAATAAGATGCACGTACCATTTTAATATCACTGTGCATGTCACACCTTTGTAAACAATAAATGAACAATACTTTAAGTACTTAGTATTGCATGATGAGGGCAGCTGTTCACACCAGGCATACATATATTCACTTAATTTACGACTGATTTTTAAACTCTCCCTAAAATGCTTCTTGGCTCTTACATCCTGGGAAGACGCTCCAGATTTGCACTTGTGTCTGGTCTTGTGGCAGTTCATTGCAACTTCAGACATGGATTTATATCTTCACCATAACAGGTGAAACATTAATGTTAGTTGGCCACTTTAAATGAAATCTAGTTTAGAGTTCAGCGGGCTAAAAATGTGAGGTAGTGTGCTCATCCTTTGAGCTTTGAGATTTTTTTTAAAAAAAGTATTTATTTATACAACCATGAGTGGAAAAAATATTTCCAATGTATCTTTAAAAAAATCCATGATAATACTAAGTCTCATCTCTGCCAAGTATTTCTTTTTAAGATCATATTTTTTTTCAGAAGATAGACCACTAAATCTCACTACTTTTCTAAGGTCATGTAGTAGAGCTACTCCAAGTCAAGATACAAGCAGCTTCCCAGACTGAGATTCAATATGTAACTGATTAAAATGCATGCTGACTGAGGGATAAAGGCTAATATTAGCATAAGCGCTCTTATCCTTGTAGATCATTGCACCCTAGACTTTGCAATTATTGCAGGTCTGCTGAGTAGCCAAAATTCATGATCTGGAAGGCCTTAAGGTCTGATTCAAAGCATATTGAAATCAATGGAAATATTCCTATTGTCTTTAATGGCTTTGGTTCAAGCCCAGAACTGAGGTTGGGGTTTTCAAAGGAGCCTAACGACACTGGGTGCCTCAATCCCATTAAAAGTAAGTGGACTTTGGGTGCTTAATTGGCATATGTCCCTTTGAAAAATCTCTCTTGAGCCTTTAGGTAGCTAAAAGACAGTAAAATTATAATTGTATTCTTGAATGCCGTTTACTCATATTATTTTATCTTTGCAGATAGATTTATAACACAAAGCAATGCTATTTATAAGAGGGACCTACAGCATTTCAGTTAACATGTATAGAAGGAATAAAGTAATTGCTGTATTAATAATATTTATTTGTATTACAGTAGTGACTAGGAACCCTAGTCATGGACTAGGGCCCCATTGTGCTAGGCACTGTACAAACACAGAACAAAAAACCCCCCAACAGTCCCTGCCCCAAAGAGTTTACAATCTAAGACTACAAATGGCAGATGGATACAGACTGGGTATACATACCCAGAATTATCAGTTGGGAGATGAAATGTAGTGAGTTTTATTTGCAAGATTATCAGTCAGAGTTTTAGATTTGCTGTCACGGGTTTACTTTTTGCTCTTTCATCTCTCCTGACAATTTGCTCTGGGTTCACCTTTTTCATATCGGTTCTGATCTGTTTAAGTATGCCGACCCAGGAAGCTGTGCTTCCTTTTCTTCTGAGCAACACATGGCAGGCATTTTCCGAAAGTCATTATTTGTTCTGCTAACATATCTGGCAGCTCTGACATTACAAAGATTCATATAATGTGTCTCTTACATTTTGGCTTTTCTCATAATAGAGATTGCTTGTGTTCTTCTGCTTGTTTCATTAATCTTTATTAAATAAAGATGTAGGCTGTATTTAATTGAATGTTTTCTTTTGGCAGTAGAACAAGTCTAAAGGTGTTTCTCATTAATTTGTTATTCAGTAGGGATATCCATCTATCTGGATTGAATTTGTGACATACTTAGTTCTTATTTGTAGAAATGCCTGTGTTGAACACATTTTCTGTGTTTTGCTCAGAATATCCTATACAGACTGACATTATGTCATTTGTCATGTGGGAATCTAACTACAGGGAATTGGTCTTTGTTGACAGCATGTCTCCATTTTGCTTCCCTTCCCCCCCCCCCCATACAATGTGTTTTATATTTAATCTTATAAAATATTATCTTGCTAGTGGATTGTGAAGAAGTGCAGAAACAGTGGTTTTGTTTTTGTTTAGCATATTAATATTTTGGACAATATTTTGGCATAAGAAATGCTGACATTCATTTTTATAGGAATGTCCAATTTAGAGTTTCCTTTGGCAATTAATTAAAGGGACATCAATTTGAAAGCCAGTCTTTTTTTTTTTTTTTTAAAGGCTCAAACTGTTTAAATGACTGACCCTGCTTGGGAAACAGTGAAACTTGACAAAACACAGAGTTGTGAAAGGCATGAAACAAAACAAAACAGAAAAATCATGGAAAGTGTGTTTTCAGTAATCTCTCTATCATATTTGTAGATGTTATTTTTAACAATAGAAGGTTGAGAATAAACTCCAGCAGATGTGATTTTTAAGTTGGTGTCCCTTTAAATGACAGTGTTGCAAAAACATTTTACTTTACTGGTATCTGTTTGCCCTTAGTGCTTACATACAACTCGTAGGCAAAGAGTACTGTTTTTTATACATCTGTAAGGAATTCTGTCATCTTACCATTGGGAACCCTTAAATAAGCAAACAAAGAGTGGCTAAATACGGTTGCAGTACCTATGCGGGAACAGCACAAAATCATAAATGTTAAGAAATTATGACACATGGGGGCTTTTTAGGGGGCAAACATCTTCATTTGGTTTGTCAGCTTTCTTAACATTTATGAAGAGTCTGTCTGTTATAAGTCTAGCAAAAAAATACCACTTTCATTTGATGCAAAAGGAAAAACTATTTCATGGCTAACGTGGCATTATAAATCTAGAGATGGAAAAGACATACTTAACATCTTTACCGTACCAGTGCAGGAGTGTTCTCTACTGTAGAAAGTATTTTCTAGCTTCTTGTGTAGTTAATTTTAAATATTTCAAACGTCAGACCTTTGACAACTTCACTTGTGACACTACTCTGTAGTTCTAATAACGTTCACTGTTATGAAGTGTTTCTTGATTTTTTTTTCAGCCTAAATTTTTCCCTTCCTAATATTTTGTCTTGTTAATCATAATTTTACCCTTTTGGATACCCTAAAGGATTCCTTTACTTCATTAACAGAATTGTGCTTAAAAAAAAAAAGTCTGTCTTGGGTGACAAAAGTCCTCAAGCAGTTTTGGGATTTGACTTGTGTGGCAATAGTTAGAACATTTTGTGTCTGTGGACTCTTAATAGTAGCTTGCTTTGCAAAACTTTTTTGCTCTTATATTTGCAAATGTTGTTATCCTTTTATCTCTTGTGATATATTTCAAGATGAGCACCTTTCATTAGGATAGGTCAGATGGGATTTCTCCTGTGTCCCTGACTGGTTGACCCCCATCTCATATGAGCAGGAATGCCACCCCATCTAGGCAGAATTAGTTTACATGTGGGGTTTTTCACACAAGAGCTGCTGTATTTTGATTGAGTTCTGTGATCCATATCTCCATCTGAGTTCTGATCACCATA
Organism: Trachemys scripta elegans; assembly: GCF_013100865.1. Classification (NCBI taxonomy): domain Eukaryota; kingdom Metazoa; phylum Chordata; order Testudines; family Emydidae; genus Trachemys; species Trachemys scripta. The sequence goes on from NC_048299.1 coordinate 90,371,103, forward strand.
TTTGGGGTCAGAAAGGAATTTTCCTCCAGGGCAGATTGGCAGAGGCCCTGGGTTTTTTTTGCCTTCCTCTGCAGCGTGGGGCACTGGTCACTTGCTGGAAGACTCTCTGCACCTTGAAGTCTTTAAACCATCATTTGAGGACGTCAGTGGCTCAGACACAAGTTTGATACAGGAGTGGGTGGGTGAGATTCTGTAGCCTGCGTTGTGCAGGAGGTCAGACTAGATGATCATAATGGTCCCTTCTGACCTTAAAGTCTATGATTCTATGATCCAACTCATAGACTTTAAGGTCAGAAGGGATCATCGTGATCATCTAGTCTGACTTCCTGCACATTGCAGGACACAGAACGTCACCCACTCCTGTAATAGACCCCTAGCCTCTGGCTGAGTTACCGAAGTCCTCAAGTCATGGTTTAAAGACTTCAAGTTATAGAGACTCCACCATTTACACTAGTTTATACCTGCAAGTGACCCGTTCCCCATGCTGCTGAGGAAGGTGAAAACCCCCCAGTGCCTCTGCCAATCTGACCGGGAAGAAAATTCCTTTCCGACCCCAAATATGGTGATCAGTTAGACCCTGAACATGTGGGCAAGACCCATCAGGCAGATACCTGGGAAAGAATTCTCTGTACTAATTCAGTTGGAAAAATCTGGGAGAAGAAATATTTTCTCTGTCCTTGTGTCTGTCAGGAAGTGTCATAGTGCATTCTCCAGGTGAAACTTTCTCTGATATAAGTTCACTTTTGTTACATCGGATTGAAACCTTGTCCTGGACAAAGGCTGTCTCATACAGTCGCTTCTGCAATAATTCCTCCAGCTTGTGGGAAGTGCACTAGTTTTATCCTGACATAATTGTTATCTTTCAGTTTGGCTAGGGGAATTTTCTTTTGACAACTGCATTCTCTTTTGTTGCTCTGTACTGAAATATTGTCCTGTACTCACCCCTAAGCTTCTAGTATTAGTAACGTCTGGAATTCTGTCAACTATGACTGTGAACTGCTTTATTATTTCGTATTAGCCTCGTCTTCATCTCATCCTCCTATCATATGTCACTTTCAGCATAATGGCTCCTCACAACTTAAAGAAAATCAGACTCAGGAACAGCAGCATCCTGCGCATGGTATAGTTGACATATGTAGTTTTGAACACTCTCACACTGTATGCAGTTGTTTGCATAAATCAAAAGAGAAAGATGGATGGTTGACTGTGTCCTCTCTCACCCCGGCTTCATATCCTGGAGATAATGGGAATGTTGCATGTGGTAAGAAGTTTAGTTATATACTCTGCGTTGCTTGCTGCATAAATGTAATTGTGCAGGACTTTCTGAAAAACAGCGTGCTAATTGTAGCCAGTAAAGATCTATGCCTTTCTCCACCTGAGTTTGGCCCATCACATCTGGAGGGAGCTGGGATTGCTGGAGTAATACCATGGAGTTCACTATGTATATAGAATCATAGAAGTGTAGGGTTGGAAAGGACTTCAAGAAGTTATCTAGTCCATCCCCAGCTGAGGCAGGATGTAAGCTGTGCCAGACTTTTTAAGCATTCTACATGTGGTGCAAGATGGATGCCGGCCTGCATTTGACGCCAGCAGACTAGTGAACTTGTTCTTCGATACTTGTTTCATACCATGTCTCTTTTCCTGCTCATGGGAGAGGAAGGACAATAAATTAATAACAGGGCTCCTCAGTGGATAGAGGATGGCTTGTCAGCATGAATCAGGACAGTGGCAGCTGTAGCCTGGGGAGAGGAAATTGTGGCCAGCACTGACATAAATGGCTGTGTTGAATATACAAGCTGTTCTCCAGTGCGCGTTCAGAGTTTGTGTTCAGTGCAGCGTAAGACAGTTGGTATGTACTGTACAAATCATATTCAATAATGTTTTGGCAGTGACAACTGTGGGGCAGTACTTGGGGACTAGACTGGCAGCGGTTGCTGCTTCTCTGTTGACTTTCTTGTCACCATGTTGATGATGTGACTGACTGACTGCTTTGAAGTGTGTGAATGAAACAAATATGGCCTATAACGGCAGGGTCCTGAAAGGCACTGAGCTTCCTTTGGGAAGTGAGAACGGAGGATGTGCAGTGCCTGAGAGGATCAGGCCCTACAGCTGTAACCTGTGGGGTGGAGATTTGGAATTGTGGAACATCCTTCCCCCATTTATTTAGAAATTCCACTTGACAGGACTCTAAGGACTCCCATGGTTTTAAAGCAAAATCAGTAGAGAAATAAATCCTTCAGCAGTTGCACATCTAATAATTATTTCTTAAATTTATGTAAAGCTGAGAATTCCCTAAATCATGATATTTAATTTAACCTCCTCCAAACAAAGCAATACCCACGAACAAAATAAAAACAAACTTAGTGAATTTGTTAAATGCCTAGAACAAATGTAACATTGTGTCTAAACTTTGTCCATTCAAGACTGTATGTAATATTAGCATGGAACCTATTTTCAGAAGTAAGCATGTGCAATTGCGTGCATACATATATGTGTATTGACTTTATGAGTGGAAATGCACATTGGGTATTTGCGCAAACACAAGGCCAAACTGATTATGTGCATAGTAAACATCTATTTTTATTCACAACACATTTGTTACTTGCATGCATATGCTGCGAGGTCTGCTCAGATGTGTGCCCCGACTTTGAAAAATAGGCCCTACACATTTTAAAAAACAAAATTTCCTGTATAGGCACATGCTCAGACATACGCACATTCATTCACGCTTGTGGCTAAATCCTCATTTGTTTGTGATCTGTGCAGTTAACTAGGACAAAAACATGTATCCTTTTGTCTCTTGTCTGTCTAGAGAGGGACGATTAGATCTTTTAACCTTACAATTAGTTATTCATCCCTTAACTCTTAAGGTTGGATAGCCATCTCTTTTCCAGGCAGTTTCCAACCCCATATTGCCTGTGACTAGGCAAACCAAAAGTGGATTTTGGCCCCGTACTGGCTTTACCAGTTCAGAATCCAAGTCCAAAATATAATTCTGTACTCACATCCCTTTTTTATTATATCTTTCTACTAGTTAAACTTTGCATGGCACCAGCTGGTTTTAACCTTGCAGCTGGCACATAGCAATGAGCAATGTATAGGTGTAAAAAAAATCATTGGGAGAACTTTTATTCTAACATATGAAGGCTCTTAGAAAACTTTAAAAAAACTTTGCTGGTCATCTTTAAAAGTATAGAATGAGCATTTTGAGGGATGGTTATTTGTCCTCATCAGAATAGTATTGTAAGGAGTTTTTATGGTTGTTCTACATCCTAAATGTTTAATTTTCAGATGTTTCCTGTTTGTGAAAACATTTGTATGAATAGACATGTTGAGATGTCTGTCCTCTGTTAATAATTGAGGCCGATGCTTTTTGTTCTTCATAATTTCTCACTTATTTTCAGTGTGGTTCACTGTCCAGTCACTTAGTTGTTTTGACTGTTTTTCTTTTGTTTTTGAAGTGGACCCAAACACATTGAAATGATTTTGGTGCTACTGTTCAGAAGATAACAGCACATATTGTTGGAGCCTGTCGTAGCATTTTTGGGTTGATTTTTGAAAAATTGTGTGTCCTTATGTCCAGAAAGTAAATGATTATTTTTCTTAAATAAAAGTGTTTTGCTTTTTTTTGAGGGGAGAGGTTGGAGAGAGTGAGCGGGCTGCCCAGCTTTTTATGTCCTGCTAGTCTTCTGCTGCAGGAAAACTGCTTATGCTGGCATCTAGGCATAGATACAAACATTAAAAAATATTTTTTTCAAGGCACAATTCAAATGAAATGAATTTTGTGTACATTCTAATGAATTTTAGCATGCGTGTAGGTCTTGGAAAAGGCTATCTAATGCCATTTTACTGATGTGGAAACTAAGATAGAAAGGTTGTGACTTGATTAAGGCCACAAATGGAATTGGTGCTAGAGATGGGATTGGAACAGAGGAGCCCCCAATGTGATTCTCCAGACCAGGCTGCTTCTCTGCTACGGACTTGCTTCATTATGGCTAGAGGACATAGCAGCAGCTCAGCAGAGGAGCTAATGTATCTGGAAGAAGCTGGTTGTGAGGGAGCTTATAGAAGTCCTAATGTCATCAGTGGCAATTTAGGCTGCTCCAGAGATTAGTCTGGGATCTTCCCTCAGCATTTATGGAAGGGACAATTCATTTTGGTCTACCCACAGTTTTTGTACCACTATAACTATGTTTGTTGGGGCGTGTTTGTGTGAATTTTTTATTGATAGAGCTATAAAGGGACTGTATACAGATTCAGTTTGTGAAGACCTTGGCTTGGCACCTAGAAATGTAGATGTAAAAGGCATAATTGCAGACATTTAAAGGAAGTATTTCTCTTGCAGCAACACAAATATCTCATTGTATTATGTTCTAACAATAGGATATAATCACAATTTATGGTAAAATGAAAACAAAGTCATATAATGGAGTGTCAGGCAATCTTAATATATGTATATATATCTCCTATAATAAATGCTTCCTTTCTAATGTCTGATACTATAGTGAGGTCTGTTCTAAAAGAAGGAAAGGGTAGGTAAAGATAGTCTTCAGATGTGCTACCTCTTTAAGAGCTTGTTTAGACGAACAGTCAATTTTATCTCGCACTAGCCTGCTGCTCTTCGGCTGTCTGTGTGGACCCTGCTGCCTTGTGCTAAATGTTCCCTAGAGCACTTTGATCTACCTTGCTTTGAAACTGGAGTAGCTTAAGAGTGCACTAGAATGTTTAGTGCACAGCAGCAGGGTCCAATGGACAGTTGGTGTGCAGCAGGCCAGTATGAGCGATAGTGGAAGATTCTGTGATTGTTGCTAAGAGGAGAAGTTGTGGGGTAAGCAGAGCCAAGGAGGAAATCAGCGTGCGTCTTCTCTCTGCTGCTTCTAAAGATAAGTAATACCGAAGTGTTCGTTAATTATTTATAATTATTGATAGAGTTGAGGAAAAATTGTTTTTTCAAAAACGCATTGTGACAATAAATGGTAGGATTTCTTTCTAAGAGGTCAGTTTTGTCACCCTTAATCACATCAAACCATATCTTACTCTGTGAGTCGCCCAGTGAAATCAGTTGGAGTAAAGTACCACTGTGAAGTAAGGTTGGAAGAATTAGGCCCATAGTGAATAGCACAGGAGTGTTGCGATTGAATTAAGTGGGGCCTGGATTTCACCATATAGTTAAAATTCTTCCCGTCAAGACATCCAGAGACACATTGACCCAGAGAGCACATTATTGACCTCCTGGAATAGAAAACACCATTTAGTCTAAAGAAGGGCAGTATGTGTAAATATAAGACTGCAGTATTTATTTGTTTCTTGTCTGCATAACCTAGAGAACACATGTATAGAAACAGATGAGAAATTTAATTTTATGCGTTCTTTCTTTCCCAAAGTAGTAAACTTTATCTCCTTGGTATGTGTAATGGTTTGCATTTTAAATAGTTCTTTCTGTTTTTAGGTTATGGTCAGACTGGTCCAGCGTTTCAGCGAGCAGGTTATGACTCTGTTGCAGCGGCTGTTTCTGGTCTTATGCATATCACAGGGCCGGAGGTACTTAACTTTATTGTAAATTTAGTAAAGACCTTTTTCCGTGCACTGAAGCTTTGTGCTGTACTTAATAAAATGGCCTGTAGAAATAAAAAGAATTAAGGAGGTTGGTATCTGGAAAAATGAAATATAAGCTTTGATTTAAGATGGAAGAATGAGTCAGCAATTGAAGTCTCTTGAAGAAGTGTTCTCCCACAACAGGACTATATTGGCAAAAGCCTGGAATTTAGAATTAGCTTATAATAAAATAATAGATTCTAGAAACAAGCTAGAAAGTGACCTTGGTTCTTGGTGGGTACGTATATGGAGTGTATGCAGCTAGAAAAGCATTCTGGAATGAAGAGTCTTAAATGTCATATTCAAAATCTTAAAATAAACAAAATGAAGGAATTTAAGTAATCTAGCTAAAGTATTTCTAAGGTTCTGTCCCTTGGTATTTAAATGTATAATATGTGTGAAAAGGGACATTGAAAGATCCAGTAATCAGCATGAGTTTGAATAAATTGTCAGTGGCTTAGTGTGGCAAAGCTCTGACCGTGGGTCCCGCGCTTCTAGGTGGTGTATGCTAGCCTCAGTGGCTCACTGCGACCCTCCACGTAGCCCTTCTCTCTGTAGGGCCAGGGTTATAGTCTACTGAGCCCTTTTCATCATAAGCCAGCAAGGAGGTTGTTGTGAGAACTCCCACAGTCTTTGTTGTCCCTAGGGGCTTGTTTCAGAACAGTTTAGCCTCCTGTCCTGACAGGGGCCTGACTTCCCCTCCCAGGAGGTGTTCCTGTCAGGGCTGGCTCCAGCATTTCTGCCGCCCCAAGCAAAAAAATAAAGCCGCGATAGGCAGCAGCAGTTCAGTGGCAGGTCCTTCGCTCCTAGAGGGAGTGAGGGACCTGCCGCCCCCGAATTGCCACAGGTGCCGCCCCTCTCCCTTGGCCGCCCCAAGCACCTGCTTGTTAAGCTGGTGCCGGCCCTGGTTCCTGTAGTGGTGGGTTGGGGGGAACCCGGGCCCACCCTCTACTCCGGATTCCGGCCCAGGGACCCTAATGGTAGCAGCTGTTGGCAGCCAACCTTTCATTGCCAGAGTTGCTACATTTCCCTGGGCCACTTCCCCACAGCTCTCCTGCTTCTCCACCCTTACCAATCACTTGAGGGTGTCTTTATTAACCAGCCCTTAAGCCACACTTCCTCTCCTCTGGCTCCCTGGCTCTTCTCTGCCTGACTGAAGTGAGCCCTTTTATAGTATCAGAGAGGTCTTAATTAGAGTCATGTGGTCATATTAGCTTAATGCCTCACCTGACTCTTTGCAAGTTAATTGTAGTCAGGTGTTCTCATTAGCCTGGAGCAGCCCCTGCTCTGGTCAGTCAGGGAACAGAAAACTGTTAATCCAGTGGCCAGTATATCTGCCTTCTGCTACTCTGCTGTACCCAACTGGCCTGGGTCTATCACACTTAGTCACCACAGATTAAGTGGTGAATAAAATATCCTATATAAATGCTGTGTTTTTGTTAATTATGACGTAACAGAAGTAGGGAAGGAACAGCCAGGCATCTCCTGCCCACACAAGCTCTCTGGCAGGATAAATGAAGAGCAATTCCCAGACAAATGGCTGTAAAAGGCAGAGGAGACATGAAGGAGATATTACCGCTAACCCTCTCCTGCAGAATCTGGGAATCAAGACCAAGAAAGCTACAGATTCCCTTCCTCCTCCAAACCTTTTTCTCCTGCCTGGATGAAGGTTTAAGTGAAGGGTGCCTCTTTCTGCACCTGACATTGAAACCCTCCCTATGCTGCACAGCAGGGGTTTCTGCCCATGCCTCGCTGCTACCTTAGTTAACCTGTACTGGGCACATGCTGTATGGTTGTGACAAATAAGTATCACTACTGTAATACTCCCTCCCTAGCCAAATCTCCAGTGTGCTCCGAGGAAGGGAAAACCTCACCCCTCTAGTTGCCAATTTGCAATGTGCAAGTGTGATTGGTGGGAACTAAGGGTCCCCGAGCTCTGCCCAAGCCCTACTCCTGCATGAGGCTGTTTTTACAGATGGGGCACCACTGTTCCTCATGCTAGCTAAGGTCCCAGAGGTATCTATCCCCAGCTGTCCAGCCATATCTCAAGAGCTCTCTCCTCCACTTTCCCAGCGAGTGAGGGGGATGGCTGGTATTTGGGTAACATAGATGCTCTTAACCACTGAAGTTTAATAAAAGGAATAATCCAACCATCAAGAACCTGGGAATGCCCCCAATATTTTGTGCTAGTCATTAAGAGGCCTGGATTTTGTATGTATGTAGTAAATAAAATCAATAAGACTGCATGGAATTAATACAAGAATGAAATGACCAATTTCAAAATTACAATAATAAATTATAAGTAAGTTCCCTGCCATAGGGAGCAGTGAAATTTGAGAAGAATTTGACTTGGAAATAGAGGCTCAGAATTAAAAATAGATGTTCAATAAGAAAGGGTTTGACAGCCAATCAGAGATGTCGGTCATGAAATGAGAACTATGAAGACCAAAAGCCTCTGAAAATACAGAAAAAGAAGTGTCTGTTTGAAAGTTTGCCAGAGAGCAGGGGTATGAAGCCTTGTGAACCTGTAATGATTTGGTGGACTTGGAGTGGCAGCAAGAAAAGTGCTGTAGCAGAAAAAGCAACTAACAAGAATATGGGAGAGGGGGCCTGTTGTCTCATAGACATGATTTCAGCAGAAACTCTAAGTTAAATTGAAAATTTATTGCCTTGTGTGTGGAGTTCATGAATGACTTTTGACATTTGTATATGAATGTTGACATTATTTAAAGTTATTTACCCCACTATTTAATAAGCAATTTATTCAGCTGTGATTGCTCTCTGATATCCTCTAAATCCAAATGTGAATGTGCACAAACTTGCCATTTTTGGGAAAGTGAGAAGGGAAGAGTAATAGGTGAGAGGAGTGGTGGCCTTGAGGTTAAGGCATTGGACTGCGGCTCAGGAAACCTAGGTTCCGTTCCTTTTTATGCCACAGACTTCCTGTGTGATTGTGGGAAAACCTCTTTATACCTTATTTGCTCATCTGTAAAATAAGGATAATCTTTCATTTCTCCTCCACCTTTTGCCTGTCATGTCTATTTAAATTGTAAGCTCTTTGGGGCCATGACCGTGTCCTACTATGTGTATGTAAAGCAAATTGCGCTGTGAGTCCTTGTTCTTGATTGGGGCCTCTAGATGCCACTCGAATACAAATAACTTGTATTAGATAGGCAGTAGAGAGCACATGCTGCCCAAGGACTTGTATTGGGCTTGTTTGGCAAGGAACAGGTCACAGAATTGAAAAGAAACAAGATGGTGGAATAAATACTGAAAGGCATCCTGAAAACTAATTTTGTTTTAGTTCATGTAATGGTGATGATGGTGACGACATGTCTTGTTGTTCCATTCTTGTTGTATAATACATACAGTATGTGGAATAGATCACCTGGCTGTGAGGTTCTCCTTCGAGTATGTTTCAGTCAGGATCCCACTGTAGGTGCACATATGCCTTGTGCCTGTGAGATTGGATTTTTTTTTAATAGCAGTGTTCATTGGGGCAGCTCATGAACCTCGTGTCACCTCATGCTTCTGTGTGAGGGCATAAAGGACAGACCAGGTGAAACTCTCCCTCAGTTCCCTCTTACCACCCATGGCAGTGAGGTGGAACCCACTGAGTATCCCACCTGCTATTTTTCTCTGAGGTTTAAACTCGTCTTCTAGATTAGTTTGTGAAGAAATACTTCACCCATCTTACCTTTGTTAATTTTTTTAATTTGGATTCCTTAAAAAAGCCATCTAAACAGAAATACATCTCCCTGTGAAACGGGGCAAGGTGCCTTGTGCCAACCTCCATGGTGGACTCTAAACCTTAAGGGTTTAACACTGTACAACCTCCGATGGGCTCTTTCTCCTGGTTGATGGGCCTAGCTGATGCCTTTTCAGTCTGGGGGAGAGCCACATCCCTGAAAAGTGCTTTTGTGTGTAAATCCTTCGTGGCAAGGGCTGCAAGTGGAGGGATGTACAGTTGAAATTGCACTTACTGGAGCAATTGATGTGTATCACTTCAGACCCAGAGGAGACATGCACCTCCAAGGAACCAAAAGGGTTGTCCGTGAGGATGACTTCATAGGGTGCCAGTCTAGTTAGGGTCCAGCAGCAAAAAGAAGTCAGGAAAGAAAACTCAGTTGAAATTGATTTCTGGTCACATTGACGCTGATCACCCTGGCACCAGGGCATTCAGCCCTAGTGCTGGCAACCACTTCAGCACCTGAACACTTGGCACTGACCATGTGTCATTGGAGCCAGCACTCCCCCCCACCCCCCGAATCTAGTGACAATGGCAAGAGGAAGGGCTGAATGAAGACCAGAGGCGGCTCTGAGCATAGAGAGGCCCCGCCTCTGAGAGAGGAAAAGAGGCATCACTTCTCTAAGGATAGGTGTCTACATCCAATGCCAAAGGAGTGGTGCAAAGTATGCTGACACTGCTGGCATCAGCACCGCTAAAGATATCAGCACCAACCTTCAGCTTGCTCCAGTTGTGGGATCAAGGTATCCCCTAACAAAACTGTCAAGATCCCTGCTGGGAACAGCATTGGCATGGGAACTGGAGCAACGATATCGAGACATCATACTCAAGGAGACACCCATCATCTATTTCCTGTGTCACCCATGCTTGACTGTCATCCAATTGGGAGCCAGTCTTTGGTAGCTACCTTGCCCCTTTCCATCAGGCTTGGTCCGATATCTCCTCAGAAAATGGTTGTTGACCATAGTTGCCCACGGATGTTCCAGTCATTCCCACAATCTTCTCCCTACCTAATCCCTTTCCCTATCTCTTCAGAGACCCTTCTGACAAGAAACTATTACAAAAAGAAGTGGGCTTGTTGCTTCATCTAGGATGTTGCTCAGGAGTACAGGGAAGAAGCTTCCACTTGTAATTTTTTTTTTCCTGAAGATGAAAGGAGATCTTCATCCTATCCTAGACCTGAGAAGACCAAACAAATATATATACCACCTCAGATTCAAGTGGTAGTGCTTGCCTCCCTCATTGCATCTCTGTAGGCTCAAGACTGGTTTATGTCGTTTGATGTACACTATATATGACTTCATATAGTCATCCACCTGGCCTGCAGGAAACACTTGACATTCATGATGGGATCAAATCATTACCAGTACAAGGTACTGCCATTTGGACTCTTCATGGCACCAGGGGTTTTTATGAAATGCCTAGCAGTGGTGACAGCCCACCTGAGAAGTCAGGGCATTCATCATACTTGGCTGTTGAGGGCAGATTGTAGTAGGAAATGGTGGCAAGCTGGAATGTACGTTTGTCTTATTCACCCATCTGGGCCTAGTGAACTGCAAAAAATTGTCACTCACACCATCCGAGATGATAGAGTTCATAGGGACTGTGATTGGCTCCAGATTGGAAAAGGCACACCTTCCCAATGTAGTGCTCCTGAGGCTCATGGAGCCTGTGTTCAAACTGCTCTCAGAATGTTCTTTTCATCACCTTACTTTGAAGTCAGTCTTCTTAGTGACTATCACTTCAGCAAGGAGAGTGAGTGAGCTTCAGGCATTTCTAGCCTGAAGGACAGGGTAGTGCTGGAACCCCACCCAAAGCTCATTCCTAAAGAGGTCTCAGATTTTCATCAGAGCCAGTCAAATCAGCCTACTTTCCTTTTTCCAGAGACACAATCAGCACGAGGAAAAAAGAAATTACACACACTAATTATATCCAGGACTTTGCTTTATTATAGTGACAGGACTACATCATTCAGTGTGTTGCCCTGTCTGTTTATAGCTATAGCCAGACATTCTAAAAATCAAGCCACTTCCTTGCAAAGAGTATCAAAATGTATAGCACCGTGTATCTTGATGTGTTATCATCTGGCTGGCGTTCCTGTCCCACTGAACATCACAGCTCATTCTGCCAGAGCATGAGCAACAACCTCCCCCCACTTCAGGAATATCAGAGATCTGTAATGCAGTGTCGTGGACTAACCCACTGATTTTTGTCAAGCACTATCCTTGGACTTAGCTGCAAGGTCAGATGCCAAGTTCAGGAGAACAGTACTTCAATCACTGTTTGACTAATGCAGCTGTACTCCTCATTCCCACCATTCAGAGGGGATGCTACTTGCCAGTTACCTACAGGGGTTCATACAAACATGTTCTCAAAGAAGAAAGAAATACGGTAACTGTGGTTCTTCAAGATGTTATAGTCAATGTGGAGCTCAAACCCGCCCTCCGTCCCCCTTTTTGGAGTCTTCAGCCACCATGGGCTTTGAATTATGAGGGAATGCCCTTGTGTGGGAGTATAAGGAGGCACAGGGTGCATGCATTGCCTTGAGAGACCTTGCTATTCAAAGAAAATCCAATCATGTGAGGCACATATGCACCTACAATGGGATCTACACTGAGAGCAACATCTCAAAGAACTACAGTTTTTGTAGGGAAAGTAACCATTCCTTACATTCTGATCCAGTGCCTGTGAAGTGAAGAGCATTGCTTCCATTACAACAGGAGAAGTTGCGCGTGCACAACTTCCTGAGCTGAAAATTTGCCAGCTAAATTCCATGGAAATAATAACTGTTACAAAGGGGCAAATGTTGTTAATACTGAGTTAAAGGAAACATATTTAAAAGGTTAAACTTTAACAAAATAGAACTCTAATAAAACTTTTCAATGATATGTGAATGACAGAATGTACAAGTGTTACACTGAATAATTGGACGTAAGTTGTATTATGGGAGTAATATTCCTCAGTGGCCATTATGAAGATGGATTTTATTAAAAGGTTATGTTAAGATCTACACTGGAAACCCAGATGTTCACATCACCTCACCAGTACTTCAGGCAGTGTAATCATTAGAATCATTTAATCATTGTTGCTAACAGCTCTGTGTATTCACCACGGGCTTTTAACAATTCATTCTGACTCATTCTCTACCCTGATTAAAATAAACATGCTAACTTTTAACTCTTATTTCTCTTCATCTCAAGTTTTTGGTTCATATTTTATTCCATAAGGGCTCCCCAAACACACATTCTCTCATGTGCAAAAGGCCAGTGCAGTGCCTAAGTGCTACTTAAGTCCTATTTTGAAGACTTAAGTGGTGCATAGGCCTTGTGCTTAGGGATGAATTTCGTAGCCCCTAGGACATAGATGTACCTTTAGCTTTTGCAATGAAAATCCATTCTGAATTGGTTTAATAATAATAATAATAATTAATAATAAATAATGATACCTAGCTATTATCTAGAGCTTTTTCATCAACAGTTCTCAAAAGGATGTCAATATTATTGTCCCCATTTTCATATGGGGAAATTATGGTTTAAAGTAGTGGTTTAGAATTGTACTTCATGCATGGCTGAAAATTTACTACTGATGATATGCTGTTCTTTAAAATAAATCTCCCAAAGTTCCAATGGCACTGTTTATGGATAAGTAATAGTTATGTTGAATTTTGAACAACATTAAAAACAAAGTGGAAAAACCTGTCTCATTCAATGTGGGGGTAGGTGTGCAGAGGCCTGCTTTGTTCCATAAGGTTGTGATAGTATTATCAGCTGTGTGTATACTATAGATAAAAATTACAGTGTTAAAAATACATAATCGGGTAGGGTACACACATACCCACACACACAAATTCTTGTGTTCTCTTTTCCCCTCTCCCTTTTGGATATGTATTGTTTAATTAGAATGTAAAGTTTTCAGGGAAGAGACTGCCACGTGTGACATAGACTAAATCAAAATCAAAATAGTAGCTTATATACAATACTTGAATCAGAATAAAACATTTGCTGGCACATTCAGAGACTCTGGGTAGGTCTATACTTACCTCCGGGTCCGGCAGTAAGCAATCGATCTTCTGGGATCGATTTATCGCGTCTTGTCTAGACGCGATAAATCGATCCCGGATTGATCCCAGAAGTGCTCGCTGTCGACGCCGGTACTCCTCGGTGAGAGGAGTACGCGGCATCGACGGGGGAGCCTGCCTGCCGCTTCTGGACCCGCGGTAAGTTCGAACTAAGGTACTTCGACTTCAGCTACGTTATTCACGTAGCTGAAGTTGCGTATCTTAGTTCGAAGTGGGGGGTTAGTGTGGACCAGGCCTCTGATAAACCCAGAAGAGAAAATGACTTACTGGTTGTAATTCTGCTTCCCTGAAGTTTATCATTCTGACAGGATTCTCACTTTTTTTACATCTTGTGTTAGGAAATAAGAGTGAGAATCCCTGGTGGATAGTATCTTTAATGACACTTGAATGATAGTGATTGAGGTTTTTTTACCCATGATTTTTTTTTATGTTGAGTTAATTGATTGCCAAATAACTCACTGTAATTAATACTTCTGTAAAGAACGGCCAGTCTGGACACTCCCCAAACATTTGTTTCAGGCCGTGAACATTGAGGAACAGCCTCAGGATAAACTACAAATATTTATATTCTGGCTATAGAAATATTCTAATGAGGGTGAGATATGAGGGGAGATGGGGCCTCTTTATTATGCAATATCATATCCACAGAAAATCACTGTGTGACTATACAGTGGAATCCTAATTTGCCAAAAGTTCTGGTCAACAGGTCATTGAGTGTGCTCTAGGGATACCACTGGAGATTTTATTCTGCTGAAGGAGTATACAAATTAGAATTAATTTTAGGAACATCCACATAATATCTAGAACCACTTGAAAATTGTTCAGTTTTAAAGCTGCATTAACGCTTCCAGTTTCTGACCTAAGCCATTTTAATAATACAGTACATTTCAGAAGTTGTATTCAGAACTCTGGAATGTTTCTGAAGCAGGGATGGAATTAATAACAAAAGTTGTACTCCCACTCAGCCCACAGGGACTTCCTTATGTACCTCATATAGTCAATTTTAATTCACTCCAACAATCTAGCTGCTGACTTGATGTTCCAGAATAAAAAGATTTTACCAGTACAGTTGATCTGGAACTTTGCTGTGCTCTGAACAGCAGCTTTGGTGCCTGAGTTAGTGAACTGTTTCTTGTTATTGGATCATGAAATCTATGGCTTAAACAGCAGGGAAGTTTGAGCAAAACCTAAGCCTTAATTAAGGCTTTTTGTCCCTTGTGTAACATTCCTTTTCACTGTATACTCACATTTCTTGTAAAATTATAATTTTGAGGGAGTGAGGGGGCGGCAGTGGGGGAGATAGAAGTCTAAGGTAAAATTTAATGCACACGTTTTTCCAGTCTTTTTATTAAGGAAATAGTGATACAAGTATCGTAGGAGGAAAAAAGGTAATACAAAATTGTAATGCATCAAAGATACAGTACAATATCATATTTGGCTGCACAATAGGAGATGGAAAAAGAAGGGAATTGAAAAGGAGAGAAGATCATACATCGGGCACATGACATTTCAAAATCTTTGAATCCTCAGAAAATACCTGTTTTTTGAAGAAATCCTGAAGGTTTTCAGTAAGAAATGTCTGCCTTTTGAAATGACTTAGTGCTTCATGCTGAGTGTTTTGAAATAGTCTCCAGGAAATCTGAGCTCCAATTGTTGAAGATGCTAAATTGTACTATAGTATTACAAATGCACACAAAACTACATCGAAATATTGGTAAGGCTCTCACTGATTGCACAGAAACAGACATTCAGTGTTAAGGATGAAATGTTATCCTTGGACCATATTGCCATGCTTAGATTCTGAACCACAAGTGGAATTTGGGGTCCCACACTTTCATTAGATCACCTCAGTATTAGGAATAAAGGATGCTAACTATGGAGTTCCGGATTTACTTCTCTTGGGGTAGTATTTTCACTATATATTTATAGAATATAGCAAACAATGGAAAGGAGTCTGGTTTTGTCTAAATCTGTACCACAAAGCCTTTCTGTCTTTAATGTAGATACCTCTGGCCAGATTCTGTTTTTCTTTGTATAAATTTAAAACATGCTAAAAGGACCTAGTTTACATGGATGACATTTTTATTGTCTTCAAAGACATAATTAATAGAAACTCACCACATTCAAGTCGCGTATTTGGGGAACAAAAAACTTGATGTACCCAGATGCAGCAGTGCCAGATGAATGTTCCTTTGATGGAATTTTCTTTGACTCATTAAGGCAATAATTTGAGTGTAATTTCAAAACCAATTCAGATAAGAGTTCTCTTAGTGAATCATTACATACAATTTGGATATTAAGAGAATCTTTGTAGTGGTGTGTCTATTCACTAGGCATTCTTTGTTACTGAAGAAACATTTTGTTTTATTGAATTAAAGACAGTCAAGCGTGATTGGGATCTACAGTACCAGAGGGGCCATCATCCTTCAGATTAAAAACAAACAAAACACAAGCTCATCAAAAGGCTACACATGATATATTGCTGAAAACTAGCCATGATTGTTTCCCATTAGCTTTGGCAACTTATTTCCCATCCTTTGCCTGTTCAAAGCAGTTTAAAGATTACTGGAATTAAAGTGTTTTATTAAGCATGTCATTTAACAGAATGATTTCTATTTTGAACTGATTATTCTTATATTGCCAATGTAAATTTGGATTGACCACAAAGAAGCAGTATGTCAGGATGTAGGAAGCTGCTGATCATTCACTGTTTGGACTCGGGTGAATAAGGTTCTAGAAAACCGCGTTCAATGTGGGCATCTCAGTGCCAAAAAGATGTTGATTTAGAAAAAAGCAACAAAAATGAGTTAGTGGAAACTGGTGGAATGGCTGAGCAGTAACAGACAGGAAGGTTCATTTCAGCAGGTGAGAATCTTTTATAAATACAAATCAAAACAAGTTAACATAAGCAAAAAAGAGAAATAAACAACCACCTAAACATGGGGATCAACCCAGCCTCAGAGCCTGGAAGGAAAAGCCTTAGGCATTCTCAATCTGAGCAAGTCTACGCTTAAAACTTTTGTTGTTTGGGGCTGTGAGTATATTTTCATTACATTTTTATAATGGCAAAAACCATAGGATAGAAGTTTATTTTATTCAGAGAGCTGATCTATGAGGAGGGAAAAGGAAGATGAAATTAACTCCTCATATACTAGTAATAACTACACATCCTGTCACAGATAGACAAGCTTATGAGGAATGATGAAAATTAAACAGTATAGGCAAAATTACCCAAACAGTATAGGGTAAGAGCTGCTTAAGGGGACAGGGCGAACGCTTACAACAATCTATAAAAGCTTGGTGTAAACACCGAAGAAGGAAAGGAGTTACTTGGGCTGATAAAAAATATATAACTTGGAATACGGGGATGAAATTAGGTAAACCAAACTTTAATGTTAACATCAGAAAAAAATGGATTAACAACTGTCTAGCTCTCTTAACTGTGGCGTATTCATCCAAAGACAGTGTTGGAAACATTTTAGAACTAGAAAATTAAATTGTATGGAATTATTTTATACTGGCATAGGATGTAATAGGTGGACTTTTCCGTCTTTAGTTTACATCCCCAAATCAAAACAATTTACGGGCAGAGTTAAGTTTGAAAATGTACCTTTGAATAATGTTTCATATCTCATAAATTGCTTGTTTGAGCCTCCCCAAACCTTGTCATAAACTTTTTGGCTGGCAGACAAAAGTTTCAAGGGACAAGGAGCTTTTTAGTTGAAGTTATGGAAGAGGAGGGACAAGATCAACCTTGTAATGGAAAGTACAGACCGTTACATGTTTCTCTGTGGAGATGCTGCCTTTGATTCTGTGCTAAGAAGGAAGGAAACCCCGAATTTGAATTCAGTGGTTGGTTTCAGGAGCAACGTTGACACCATGGCGTGATGGTCTATGTTAAAAAAGATATCTGTTTTCAGTCTTATTGCCTCGCTATTGCAAGACCATAATAATTAAGTTTGTGTCAAAATTTTCTGTTTTATTGTGTCTATACTTCAATGTCTCAACTTTTGTTCATAACCCTTTTTTGTAAACATCAGGGGGGATTTGAACCAGATTTTGGCCACTCATTAATGTGTGTGGAATGATTTCCAATATGAATTTTCTCTTTGCATGTTGGATTTTTTTTTTTTTTTTTTAGAAAACTTAAGAACACTGGAGTACCTGATTTTCCTCCACACACAGTGCATGTTTGATGCTCCCTGTTGCTGCCTGAACAGTAACATTGTGATATCAGAGATAATCAGTCACTCATTGCTCACTCTGTCCAGTTCATTAGCATATTTGCAGAGAGTCATGATTGCCCTGGTTGTTATGGCAATGTCTGCTTTTGCTAGCTGATATACCGCAGATGACCCATTATTACAAAGAAGGGTCACAGGAGAAACTGTAATGGAAGCAGAATGGGTTTGGATAAGCGCCTGCTGTGCTCCTTTGAGTTTGTGCTGTGGTAAGTTATACTGGTTCTTTTCAAAGAGCAATTGTTTATTCTCCTCAAAAAGGGTTGCATGAAAATAAGGTACAAAACTACAGCTCCTTTTCATGTATATTATCTGCTTGTTACAAATTGGAGATTATGACCTTCTGTTTTTAAAAAAAGGTGGGAAAAGGTGAGTCCTTACTCAGTTTTCTGTTCTACAGTTAGAAAAAAGGTAATTTAAAAGTTGCATTAAAACTGAAATTGCAAACAAGTTTTTGTTTGAATACAGTTTAGTTTAATTATTTTCAATACGTTGCTTGACATGGCACTTGTGTGGTGAAATATTGAGCTTCAGAAGATAACAATGGAAATAAAATATACACTGAAGAAAACAAATGTGTTAATGTTATATAAATACCACATAAAAATCTAAAGAAATTTATGAACAAAAACCTTGAAGATTAGTTATGGTTGGTCTCATAAAAAAACAGGAGTTACAAACTTAAGAATTAGAAAGGATTAAAAAGCTGGAAAAGTCAAGCACTCTCAAGTTAGGATTAACTAAGGTTTGTAACCTGTCCTTTAAATCGGCTTTGTACCCAATGACTGGAAGTTAGCTAATGTAACCAATATTTAAAAAGGGCTCTAGAGGTGATCCCGGCAATTACAGACTGATAAGTCTAATGTTGGTACAGGGCAAATTAGTCGAAACAATAGTTAAGAATAAAATTGTCAGACACATAGAAAAACATAAACTGTTGAGCAATAGTCAACATGGTTTCTGTAAAGGGAAATCGTCTTACTAATATATTAAAGTTCTTTGAAGAGGTCAACAAACGTGGACAAGGGGGATCCAGAGGACATAGTGTACTTAGATTTCCAGAAAGCCTTTGACAAGGTCCCTCACCAAAGGCTCTTACTTAAATTAAGTTGTCATGGGATAAAAGGAAAGGTCCTTTCATGGATTGAGAACTGGTTAAAAGACAGGGAACAAAGGGTAGGAATTAATGGTAAATTCTCAGAATGGAGAGGGGTAACTAGTGGTGTTCCCCAAGGGTCAGTCCTCGGACCAATCCTATTCAACTTATTCATAAATGATCTGGAGAAAGGGGTAAACAGTGGTGTGGCAAAGTTTGCAGATGATCCTAAACTGCTCAAGATAGTTAAGACCAAAGCAGACAGTGACAAACTTCAAAAAGATCTCACAAAACTAAGTGATTGGGCAACAAAATGGCAAATGAAATTTAATGTGGATAAATGTAAAGTAATGCACATTGGAAAAAATAACCCCAACTATACATACAATATGATGGGGGCTAATTTAGCTACAAGAAGTCAGGAAAAAGATCTTGGAGTCATTGTGGATAGTTCTCTGAAGATGTCCACGCAGTGTGCAGAGGCGGTCAAAAAAGCAAACAGGATGTTAGGAATCATTAAAAAGGAGATAGAGAATATGACTGAGAATATATTATTGCCCTTAAATAAATCGATGGTACGCCAACATCTCGAATACTGTGTACAGATGTGGTCTCCTCATCTCAAAAAAAATATACTGGCACTAGAAAAAGTTCAGAAAAGGGCAACTAAAATGGTTAGGGGTTTGGAACGGGTCCCATATGAGGAGAGATTTAAAGAGGTTAGGACTCTTCAGCTTGGAAAAGAGGTGACTAAGGGGAGGATATGATAGAGGTATATAAAATCATGAGTGATGTGGAGAAAGTGGAAATAAGGAAATGTTATTTACTTATTCCCATAATACAAAAACTAGGGGTCACCAAATGAAATTAATAGGCAGCAGGTTTAAAATAAATACAAGGAAGTTCTTCATGTAGCGCACAGTCAACCTGTGGAACTCCTTACCTGAGGAGGTTGTGAAGGCTAGGACTTCAGCGTTTAAGTTTTCTATCTTTTAACCAGTTACCAATCCATGAGAGGACCTTCCCTCTTATTCCATGACTGCTTATTTTGCTTAAGAGCCTTTGGTGGTGGACCTTGTCAAAAGCTTTCTGAATATCCAAGTACGCTGTATCCACCCGATCATCCATGTCCACGTGATTATTGACATCCTCAAAGAATTCTTATAGATTGATGAGACATGTTTTCCCTTTACAAAAGCCATTTTGACTCTTTCCCAACATATTGTATTAATCTATGTGACAATTCTGTTCTTTACTATGGTTTCAACCAGTTTGCCTAGAAGTTAGACTTACTGGCATGTAATTACCAAAGTCACTTATGGAGCCTTTCTTAAAAATTGGTGTTTAAATTCGCTATTCTCCAGTCATCTGGTACTGGGGTGACCAGATGTCCCTATTTTATAGGGACAGTCCTGATTTTTGGGTCTTTTTCTTATATAGGCTCCTGTTACCCCCCACTCCCTGTCTCAATTTTTCACATTTGCTGTCTGTTCCCCTATCTGGTACAGAGGCTGATTTAAGCAATAGATTACACAGTTAGTTCTGCAGTTTCATATTTGAGTTCCTTCAGAACTCTTGGGTGAATACCATCTGGTCCTGGTGACTTATTACTGTTTAATTTATCTAATTGTTCCAAATCTCTTCTACTGACACATCAATCTGGGACAGGTCCTCAGATTTGTCACCTAAAAAGAATGGCTCAGGTGTGGGAATCTCTTTCATGTCCTCTGTAGTGAAGATCAATGCAAAGAATTCATTTAGCTTCTCTGCAATGGCCTTTTCTTCCCTCCTTTAGCACCTTGATTGTCCAGTGGCCCCACTGATTGTTTGGCAGGCTTCCTGCTTTTGATATACTTAACTTTTTTTTGCTGTTAGTTTTTGTGCCTTTTGCTAGTTGCTCTTGAAATTTTTGGCCTGCCTAATTATACTTTTACACATGACTTGGCAGAGTTCATGCTCCTTTCTATTTTCCTCACTGGCATTTGACTTCCAATTTTTAAAGGATGCCCTTTTGCTTCTAACTGCCTCTTTTATTCTGCTGTTTAGCCATAGTGGCATTTTTTGGTCCTCTTATTTTTTATTTTATTTTATTTGGGGTATACATTTAGTTTGAGTCTCCATTATGGTGTTTATAAATAGTTTCCATGCAGCTTTCAGGCATTTCACTCTTGTGAATCTTTCTTTTAATTTCCACTTAACTAGCTTCCTCCTTTTGTTGTTGTTGTTGTTGTTTGTTGTTCCCCTTTTTGAAGTTAAATGCTACTGTGTTGGGTTTCTTTGGTATTTTGTCCCCTGCAAGGATGTTAAAGTTAATTTCATTATGGTTGCTATTGCCAAGTGGTTCAGTTGTATTCACATCTTGGACCAGATGCTGTGCTCCACTTAGAACTAAATCAAGAATTGCCTCTCCCCTTGCGGCTTCCAGGACTAGCTACTCCAATAAGCAGTTGTTATAGTGTTTAGAAATTTTATCTCTGGATCTCATCCTGAGGTGAAATGTATCCAGTCATTATGGGGATAGTTGAAATCCCTATTATTACTGGGCTTTCTGTTTTTGTAACCTCTCTAATTTCCCTGAGCATTTCACAATCACTGTCCTGGTCAGGTGGTCAGTAGTATATTTCTGCTATTATAATCTTATTATTCATAGAATTTCTATCCATATAGGATTCATTTAAGATTTTTATATATTTGACTATGCTTTGTATCACATATAGTGCCACTCCCCCACCAGCGTGACTTGTATATTTTATACCCTGATATTACCATGTACCAATGATTATCATCATTCCACCAAGTTTCTGTGATGCCTATTATATCAATATCATCATTTAATATCGGGCACTCAAGTTCACCCATTTTAGTATTTAGACTTCTAGAGAGACAAGGTGGGTGAGGTAATATCTTTTATAGGACTAACCTTTATAAAAGATATTTCCTCACCTACCTCTTCTTTCTAATATCCTGGAACCAAAATGTCTACAATAGCACTGCATAGTTAGAGTTATAGCATTTTTATACAAGCACTTATAAAATTTGTCATTACTATATTTATTTGTCTGCCTTCATGTGATGTAATTGAATGGGATGCTTTTTTGTTTGATTGTTTCTGTTCAGTTCCTACCTGTGCTTTATCAATTTCTGTCCTCTCCTGTCTCCTAGGATATAGAGCAGAGGTGGCCAAACCGTAGCTCATGAGCTGCATGCGGCTCTTTTACAGTTAAAGTGTGTCTCACGGCACCTCCCATATTCTCACCACATTCTCCACCTACCAGACTGGGGTGGGGGGGAGCTCAGGGCTTCTGCCCTGCGGCACGGTGGTGGGGTTAGGGGCTTCTGTCCTGCGGCGATAGGGGGGTCTTGGGCCTTCAGCCCTGTGGGAAGTTTCCCCTTTAAAGAATCCCCCACAAGAGATGTCTTTATCTGAGCTATGTGCTCCTCCTCATATGTCAGCTTTCTCCCAGTCCTTAGTTTAAAAACTCCTCTATGACTTTTTAAATTTTACATGCCAGCAATCTGGTTCTGTTTTGGTTTAAGTGGAGCCCGTCCTTCCTGTATAGGCTTCTCCCTTCCCAAAGGTTTACAAGTTCCTAATAAATAAATAAATAAACTCCTCCCAAAACCATCGTCTCAGCCACACATTGAGACCCTGCAGTTCTGCCTGTCTAACTGACCCTGCGTGTGGAACTGGAAGCATTTCAGAGAATGCTACCAGGGAGGTCCTTGACTTCAATCTCTTACCTAGCAGCCTAAATTTGGCCTCCAGGACCTTTCTCCTATCTTTCTTTGTGTCACCGGTACCTACATGTATCATGACCACCAGCTCCTCCTCAGCACTGCACATTAGTCTATCTAGATGTTTTGAGAAGTCTGCAAACCTTCTCACCGAGCAGGCAATTCACCAGGCAGTTCTCCTGGTCATCGCAAACCCATCTATATTTCTAATAATTGAATCTCCCATTACTATTACCTGTTTCTTCCTAATAACAGAGGGGCATCTCCAGTGCGAGAGGATACCATGACATCTGGAAGGAGGGTTGCAATGGTGGGTTTGTTTCTGTCTGCTCCAGCTTGATGCTATCATTCCCTCAGACTTTCTTCTTTCTCACCAGCACAGAGGCTGTCAGACTCGGGATGGGACTGCTCTACTGTGTCTCTGAAAGCTCCTCTGTATGCCTCTCTGTCTCCCTGAGATCTTCCATTTCAGCCACTATGATTTTAAGAGCCTGATCTGAGGGCCATGAACTGCTTACACCATATGCACACGTATGCAACCTGCTCATAAGGCAGGTAATTGTATTTGTTGCGTTTAGTTCAGTAAACTGGATAGCCCCTCACTCTGCTGTGGGACATCTGCCTGCATTATTTTAACTCTTGCAAGGTTTTTTCTGTTTGGTGATGAAGTGGGATATTGGTTTAAGTTTAGAATGTGTTTGTTAGATGTGTCTGCCACTTGCACGCCTTCTCTAAATTCCCTTGCAAAACTGCCCTGTTCACTAGCTCCTCTGGTTGCCTCTGAGCTGGCTTTTTAAACTTCTGTTCTCTGTGAGTTAGCCCCACCCCCTTCTCATGGTATCCTAAAGGGATTAGGGATTGAAGAGTAGCAGGCTAGAGCCTTGTTAGTAAGCTCTCAGCCTAGTTTAGCAGACTGCTTGGCTCAGTACATAGACCCCAAAACAGACTGCGCTATAAACTTCAAGCAAGCAAGCATACAACAACACGCTAACAAACAACAAACTCACCCCAAGGATCACTTAGTTGCTCCTGTTTGGTAGCTCCCCTGCCTTGTTCACTACAAACTTCCCAATTTCTGCAACAAATGAGGCATGGGTCCTATAGACAATGGACTCCTTCATTACCCACCCTGTGTTCATGCCCTGAATGAACCAGGGATGCTCTTTTTGGAAGGGTCACATAATTAAAGGCTGTATCATAATGCATATGCACAAGTGGGCTGAACTAAGGCATCCGGGCATTTTCTGATTTGAGCGTGCTTGATTTTGCAGCCCTTTAATCTTTAATTTAGGAAATACAAATTCTTTTATGGTTTGATTTATTGATGAGATCAATCTTAAGTAACGTTCAACAAAGTTTTTTCTTTGTGAATCATAGATCAAGAATTGTGCATTAACCATGTACAGAGACAAAGGAAATCTACTTGAGGAGGAGAAGATACAGTCTTATTAAGCAAAAACTGGAAGATGGTGTACTTGATGGGGCAGATGTTGGTACCAAGATCCAAGAGAGAAGTTCATGTGATACAGTATCTGCTGAAATCGTCCCTGTCATTATCATCTCACATTTGTAATTTTCTCCATCAGGGCTGAGATTGATGTCTTTTTAAACCAGTGGAGATTGTTTTCAATCTCCGAATGTTGCTGCCTCATTTATTTGCAAGCTGGTGAAATTTAGAATTATGCCCTTTCTGTCTCTGCCCCTACCGCGCTTCTTGGTTATGATTAAGATGGATACATTTTGCTTCACGTACTGAAGGCTTTCACTAGATATAGGGTAAAGGTTTTGTTTGATCTTCACTATGAAACAGCTTAGGGTAGATAGTATCTTGACTACATGATAGAATAGGGAAATAAAAAATATCCCTTATGCACCAATGCAATTCTACCCAGCTTTTGGTCATTATACCCACACGCACAGAAGTAAGCATGAAAGCTCGCCTGCTTGCTTCCTCCCCAAAGCAGGTGGTGGGGAGGGGAATGAGGGGAGCCTTGGCTCCATCCCCTTTACTTACTAGCCAAAATAACATAGCCAGCATGGGGTGAGTGGGGGGGGGGTTCTAATACATTGCTAATATAGGCCTCTATAAGCAGGGGATTTATTGTTACTAAAAGGTATCTGTGAGTCATAGTGCCACCAAGAGTTCTGTAACTTTCACACCACCCCCTGCTTGGGGCTGTGCCTAAAGTAGCAGAAGACTAGTCGTTCATGCACTTTTAATGCTGATTTTCAAGAGTTCTTTAATTTCTACTTTGTCTCTTTTTAACTTTTCATTTGACAATTTTAAAATATAATGAATAAAGTAGTAGTTCTTGCCATCATATATAGAAGCTTAATTTCCTGCAATTTTTTATCCTCAAATTGATTTCTTAGTGCATTTTACAGTGCAGTATTACCTTACTGGTACGAACAAAATCCCATTTAAATGACTCATAGATAGCTACTTATCGAATTTATATATGCAACTTTGCTAAAAACAGAATAGGAAAACAGTATTTGACTTTAAGGACAGCTTTTTATTTTCTTGAGTGAAACCAAGTTCTTTTAAAAGAGTCGGAATTATAATTCTTTTGTAGTCCTAAAAAGTAATTAGATTTAGCAATGTAAACTGAGAAGTAGTTAAAGTGACTCTACAAATTTGAGTCTTATTGAATGTCTGCCAGAATTGCTTAAAGGTGTCTTGTCTGTTTGCCATTTGACAAAACACTGCTCTCTTTTATGAGATTCAACCTTCATACTTACCTTTTTCATATTGATTTTGGGCCAAATTCTGATACCCTTTCTCATGATGATGAGTACCTTACTCCAAGAGTAGTCTCATTGACTTCAGTGCCACCATGTGTGGAATAAGGAACTATTCAATGCAAGTAATGGCATCAGAATCTGAGCCTTAGTTTTTAACTTTCCTAGAGTAAAAAGTATTATAGCTTCTGAAGTAATGGTTGTCTCATCTTTTCTGTTAGTAGACTTATTCATTCCCTAGCTGATATTTATGACTAGTCTGTGATATTGGAAAATCTTTGCCTTTTGCTCAGACAACAAAAATAAAATGCAGCAAAGTGAGAGAACTTCTTGGATGCAGTAATCTTAAACTTCTGGGGTGAAATCCTGGCCCGGACGAAGTCAATGAGAGTGTTGCCATTGATTTCAGTGCAACACGATTTCATGCCTGAAATATGAGTGTTCAGGACACTATAAATCTTGTTGGGAAAGAAATAATTTCTAGCACAATCCTGAAGCACATGGTGGAAGATCAAAACAATTCTTCAACCATAATCAGCATTATGGTTAGTCGATTAAAAAAAGAGGATTGAGTCCCAGTTTCCTAATGACATTGGATGGAATGCTCAGGAATTTCTCCACATTTGGGTAATCTTATGGTCAAAGCACTGGACTGGCACTCAAAAGACCTTGGTTCAATTCCTCGGTTTGCCACACATTTCCTGAATGACCTTGGACAAGAAACTTTATTTGTCTGTGCCTTAGTTTCCCATCTGTAAAATGGAGATAGGTCTTCCCTAGCTTACATGGATGCTGTGAGGATGAATGCATTCGTTTTTGGGTTACATTCAGCTATACTGTGATGGGGGCCACAGAAGTACCTAGATTGATTCAATTACTATGAATGCATTGAAATTTGCATTGAACCTAAGGAGAACTTTGGTCGAAACATAGCACTTACTTTGGACAAGGAACTCTATAGAGAAGCACTAAATTTACAAAAGCAATTGAAGATTTCAGAGGGATTTGAAGATTACAGGCCGATGACATTACTGTAACACTCGCAATGGAAATCTGGCATGCTTTTGTGTGGTTCTAGTTCTTTATTATTAATTGGGACACAATTGAAAAACGATTCAGAGAAGCTATGAAATCTTTGTTACTTCGTTAGATTGGCTGATCTCAAATACTGAACCTTAAACAGTCGAGAAGAGGCTGAAGCGTGACTGATGGAACCTAATCCTGATTTTGTTCCTTCTCTTTTAGTATTTACAATGGAAGATCCAGGTTTTTGTCCCAAATACATGTTTGCAAAGAGAAGTTGTTACACTTCATTGCATCACATTGCATGTTACAGGAAAATCATGGAGGACTGGACAGTTGGATTCCGAATTTTGAATATTTTTAAACCACCTGCACTTCCAGCCAGTCAGCTCAAAATTGGCACTTTCAGATTGGTTTGGTTGTAATTTTGCAATATGTTAGCTGATGAGAAAGCAAACATTGGTAAAAGTGTGTTTGTATTGAAGGGCAGATACAAAACACTAGTAGGCCTAACTAATAGCTGTATGGGTCTCTTATTATGTTCTTACATTTTAGTAACAGAATCACAAGATTTTCATTTTGTGTATATATGTTTTTTATGTTTGAGGATTAAATATGCTTACCAAGTGAGTCTCAAATTGTGTCTCATTTCATAAAACCTTCGTGAATTCCCACTGGCATTTCAAGGCTTCCTTTTATAAAGCAATCTTTTCTATTGGAAACGGGTGACAAATGTTTTAAGATATAGCAAGAAAATTAATAGGGGGGCGGTTTGCCTTCCTCCTCAGTCAGACATGTGCCACTGACAACCTGTATGACAAGTTCTACAATACCTTGTTTTCCATGTATATTAAATTGTGCTTTCCTTTTGAATAATTTTGCCTCTAACAATTTCTTATTTTTAAAAGACATTTTGAAACTATTGAATGAAAGCGATAGTGTAGATAGAAGGTAGAGTAGCACAACAATTCTTTCCCAATTTACCACTGTTTGTAGGGGAGAGCACTGTCAAGTTACAGAATTGCTAGGAGCAGATTATCTGCAGATACTTGTGAGAATGTATATTTTTCAGTGGCAGGCTTTTCAACTTAATTCATTCAGAAGATATTTTAACTTCTTAGCATGTGTCTGTAATGCGTACTAGGAAAATATTTTTAACCCTTGTCTTGTATGGAATGTACCATAACAAAATATTAATTCTTCCCTGTTCCCATTTTTTCTCTTCTGCTAGGATGGTGATCCAGTTAGGCCAGGAGTAGCTATGACAGACCTTGCTACAGGGCTGTACACGTATGGAGCAATCATGGCCGGTCTGCTTCAAAGATATAAAACCGGGAAGGGACTTCACATTGACTGCAATCTATTGTCATCTCAGGTACAGGTTTAAAGAATGTTTTACTTAGCTTGTTGATGTAGATTTACTTTTCTTATTGTTTTTGTGCATTGGGCCAAGTGCATCCCTGATATAATGACATTGAAAGCAATACTAGAGACAGATTTCCTACTTTATATTTCTGTAGTAGTGGTTGATTTATTTTGATTGATGACTATTACTACAGCACTTCTGTCTGCCACCTAAATACCATCTTTTACTGAGGGTCTCAAAGCACTTTGAGGCTTGATTAATTAGTGTTTTTAACGTCCCGGTGATGTATGGATAAATGCAGCTGATGAAATCACCCTAGTATAGTGCGGTCTTAACACTGGGGTTTATTTCTTCCACAGAGGCTAAGGGCTGAATGCACAAAAGGAGTTAGACTCCTAACTTCTATTTAGGGTGCTAACTTCCATTGAAATGAATGGAAGTTAGAAGCCTAACTCCTTTTGAGCATTCAGCCCTAAGTAACTTGCCCATGTTAACTTGAGTATCAGAGTCAGTATATAATCTGGGGGTATGTCTACACTGCAGTTAAAAACCTGCAGCTGGCCCATGCCAGCTGGCTCGGGCTAAGGAGTTGCAGTATAGAAAATTTAGGCTGTTAATTTCAAAGATAGCATTTGTTTCCTTGTAGCTGTATCCTGAATAATGGTTAAATCCTTAGGTCCTTACTCAGCAAAGCTCTCAGTTGGATTCAGATGTGAATATTGTCTGAGTAAGGGCTTCAGAATTTGGCCTTAAAATAGCAATCCCCAAACAGACTGACGACGATAAATTTCGTTCCAACCTGACTCAAGCTAGAATTTAGTAATTCTTCTATTGTGAAGGGAGCGATCACTTCTCCTGGATGGCAAACCAAATGCGTTCTTGAAGGACACTCTTACTAAAGTTGTTATGGCAACAGTGACCTTTATGGAGAACTTTTTGCATCCAAATGTTACACTTTCTGGCATTAAGCTAACATTGCAGCCTGTTTATACTTTTTCTTCCTTCCTCAGCCTTGCCTTATTTAAAATACCTACCTCTCCATTCAACAGAAACAGTATTTAAGGATATGAAGTTGGAGGCAGGGCTACACTACACCTGTAAGAGGACAGTATTGCCTTCTTTTTCATTCACTGTACTCAAGATAAAATGTGTGGGATCTTTGTGTAAGAACATGAAGAATCAGAGCTATTTAAATACCTGAAATAATTTGAAAGTGCTGACAAATAGTATTTGGTTTGTATTATCCATTCTCCCCCCCAAATCTGTACATTCCAACATTTAAGCTTCCATCATTATCCTCAGATGTCATTCTTATGCTTTTCTTAAAGCCATGCCAAGAGGCCTTTTTTTTCCCAGATCACCTTAATATTAAACTTTCTGCACAGATCTGTCAGTGACGGTAACAAGGCAACATTGAACTGAAATTCAGCTGCCAATGAAAAAGACCAAAGCCTGATATATAACGTGATGATCAGGAAGCATATTTTCTAATTTTAGCTCTGCTATGTATAGATGACGAATGTCTGCTAGTAAAATAGAATGTCATTGTGACCTAGCATCCTGTAAAAGAGACCTCCGATTCTGTGTCTCCACCAAATTACACTGTAGCAGAATAGTAGCTGATTATTAACTGGTGAAGATTTCTTTTCCCACAACAAAACAAAATTCAAGGATTTTATTGAAGAGAGACAGGATGACTGCTAGATGTAGTTTTTGCAATGGGCATTAACTTTCTGTAGTCTCTCAGCTATAAACTTTTAACCCTTGTCATAAGGTTCTTTTGAAAATGTTCCCCCCATAGATGATTTATAGTTGTCAACTCCAGACCTTTTAGCATCAGCATCTAAATAGTGTCATTTAGCTGATGCTAGTAAATAAGAAGGAAGTGGGTTTTGGATTTGGCTCCAATTATGCAACTGCGCCTATTCTTCTGTTGTGGTTTGAAAAAAAAATCTCTTGGAAGTTTTAATATCCTTCCTGTATTTAATTGCAACCAGGCACAAAAATAAATAAATTAAAAAAAATACTGTAGTGAGCTAGTTTCTTTTGGACTGAAATACTGCAAGAAGTGTTATACTTCTTTAACATTTAACAATTTTTATTATGTATTGTCTCAGATTCCACAGACAGGATAATGTGGTTAATATTGTTTGTAATATATGATTGTTCTGAAGTCACTTCTCTGCTTCTAATTACTGAGTTTCCGTTTATATTTGTTATAAAGATACACAATATATTCTCATAATTGTTAAATGACTCTAGAAAAATCTAGCAAATTAGAAGACATTGTTTTCTTCATTCATATCTTTATTGGTAAATGTGTTTTAAATTGCAGGATAGCTTATGGGATTAGCAGTGAGCTTTAGAAACTTTTGCCTTTTAGATGTCCAGTTCAAATCCAGCCCACATTGATAGTGTCTAATGGTTGTCTTTGTGAGATGATATAGTGGTCTCAGTTCAGGTCTTCAGGTATCACACAAACCATAACCATACACTGATGATGATAATACTTTTGTGTTTGAATAGTACCTTTCATTCTGTTATCTCCAAGCACATAACAAAAGTTGTAAGCCTCATCCCCATTTTACAAATAGGGAAACTGAGACACAGAAAGTTTGTGATTTGCCCCAGGTCACATGATGTATATCAGTGGCAGAATTAAGAATGAAATCCAGGTCCCCTGACTCTCTGCTTACTGCTATAACTCCTAGGCAATGCTTCCTCTCTGCTAGGCCATGTTGTGTTGTCTGTGTATGTCAAGGCTGCTTCCCCATGCTGAACTTTAGGGTACAAATGTGGGGGCCTGCATGAAACTTCTAAGCTTAACTACCAGCTTAGATCTGGTCTGCTGCCATCACTCCCAAAGTGCTAATTCCCTTCCCTGGGTAGCCTTGAGAGACTCTTCACCAATTCCCTGGTGAATACAGATCCAAACCCTTTGGATCTTAAAACAAGGAGAAATTAACCATCCCCCCTCCTACCTCCCACCAACTCCTGGTGGATCAAGATCCAACCCCCTTGGATCTTAAAACAAGGAAAAATTAATCAGGTTCTTAAAAAGAAGGCTTTTAATTAAAGAAAAAGGTAAAAATCATTTCTGTAAAATCAGGATGGGAAATAACTTTACAGGGTAATCAAACTTAAAGAGCTCAGAGGACTCCCCTGTAGCCTTAGGTTCAAAGTTACAGCAAACAGAGATAAACACTCTAGCAAAAAGGTACATTTACAAGTTGAGAAAACAAAGATAAAAACTAACATGCCTTGCCTGGCTGTTTACTTACAAGTTTGAAATATGAGAGACTTGTTCAGAAAGATTTGGAGAGCATGGATTGATGTCTGGTCCCTCTTAGTCCCAAGAGCGAACAACCCCAAACAAAGAGCACAAACAAAAGCCTTCCCCCCACCAAGATTTGAAAGTATCATGTCCCCTTATTGGTCCTTTGGGTCAGGTGTCCACCAGGTTACCTGAGCTTCTTAACTCTTTACAGGTAAAAGGATTTTGGAGTTTCTGGCCAGGAGGGATTTTATAGTATTGTTCGCAGGAGGGCTGTTATCCTTCCCTTTATAGTTATGACAGTGTGTTAATTGGAGAGATCATGGTTTGAATGGACATAGAGGGTGAACCTATCCTATCTATAGGTGGTTACTGCTGCTGAGAGTTGAGGCACATTGGTAGGGCAGGATATAGGAATCTTATACAGTTATCCGTGTTTTATCTAGCCTGTGGATGAACAAGGAAGTTTGTCTCCAAGGCTATTTAGCACCAGCTTTCCAAACCACTAAATTCTCCCTCTGTCTTTTGCAAATGATTAAAAAAGTGTAGTGCACACACTACATAGAGAAATGTGTTTTCTCTTTCACTATGTATCTTCGAGGTAGCAAAAATACTACTCTTTGTTACAAGGGTATAACTTTTGAATCATTCCACTGAGTTTATCAGCATAAGAGACAGCAGAATTTGGCACGGTATGCTGCTGCTTGAGCTATACCAGGGGTGGGCAAGCTTTTTGGCCCGAGGGCCACATCTGGGTATGGAAATTGTATGGAGGGGCAGTAATGCTCATGAAATTGTGGGTTGGGGTGCAGGAGGGGGTAAGGCCTCCAGCAGGGGTCTGCGGGCTCTGGGGTGAGGCCAGAAATGAGGAGTTCAGGGTGCAGGAGGGGGCTCTGGGCTGGGGTGGGGAGGTGAGGGCACTGGTTGGGGGTGTGGGCTCTGGGGTGGGGATGGTGGTTCAGGGGGTGCTCCGGGCTGGGACTGAGGGGTTTGGAGGGCGGGAGGGGGATCAGGGCTGGGGCAGGGGTTGGGGCGTGGGACGGGGTTGGGGTGCAGGCTCTGAACTGTGCTTGCCTCAAGCAGCTCCCAAAAGCAGCGGCATGTCCCCCCTACGGCTCCTAATCAGAGGCGCAGCCAGGAAGCTTTGCGCGCTGCCCTGTCTGGGGCAGTGTGCGGAGCCCTCTAGCTCCCTCTACGCGTAGGAGCCGGAGGGAAAACATGCCACTACTTCTGGGAGTCGCGTGGAGTGGGGCAAGCCCCGGACCCCGCTCCCCAGCGGGAGCTCGAGGGCCGGATTAAAACGTCTGGAGGGCCGGATGCAGCCCCCGGACCGTAGTTTGCCCACCCCTGAGCTATACAGATTTTTGAAAGAGCAATATTAATGTGTTTGAAAGAAAAGCTGAGTTTGGCCTCAGAGATTACGTAGTTTCTGCTATTTCGAATCATTAGTAATACATAAAGTCATTGGTAGATTATGCTCCATCTAGGCCTTGGATTGAATGGGTTCACGAGTTGTACTAATGATAGTTGAAGAAGATTTATTAGCTAGGGAAAGGAGTGAAAGAGAAACCCATCTTTTCTAAAAAGTATAGGAAACATATTAAAACATAGCAATAGGCTAGAGCAGGGAAAGGAGAGAGCTTGACGATGAAGATAGACATTAGTTCCAGTCAATACAGTGAGTTTATTATGGTCTTTGAATTATGGACATGACTCTGGATATGAAACTGAAAGTTTTACTATGGTTTGTTACCAATGTACAATATATCAGAATCACTTTATGGATTAGAAGAAAAAGTGCAACCCCTAAAACTGGAAAGTAAGAGTTCAGGCTAACAGATGTAAAGAAGTGAAAAAATGAAAAAGTATGAGTAACCAACAGGGCAATAAACAAATTATTAGTGCTCTCCTGATCCAAACGCCATGAGGTCAATGGGAATCTTTCCATTGACTGGAATGAGCTTTGAAGAAGGCCTATAGGTCCTCTGTATGACATAGTAATTTATATAAACAATGAGAGAATAGACTATAACGTGATGGAGGAAGGTGCCAAGGTCAAGTTACAGTAAGTGAGTAAAAGAACTGAATTCTGTGTGGTGCTGAAGTTCTGGAGGTCTAATAACCCCCACAAGCTTGTCCTATTGGAGATGCTGATGGAATGCTGGCAGGACTGGAACAGTGACTATTATAGTAGATCCGTAGCATCAATGTTGCTCTGATTAGAATGTGTCCTATAGGAGTAATTTCAAGAGGGGTGAAGGAAGAATATGATGCTGAAACATCATGTTCTGATTACTTTGATCTGATGAAGTAATTACATAGTGACCATATGCCACTCTGTGTTTGTATTATTCTGTATTGCATTGTTTCCAGCACAGCAGTTAAATTATAAATGCCTCACAGACCTGCAGTTTGGTACAAATTCAGTTAAAGTACAATACTGTATAAATAACAATGATCAGAATGTGTTAGATGGTTAAAAACAAAATCAAATGTACGTACAAAAAGAAGACTAAAGTGTAGGTTGCAGTTTATCATAAAAGAGCCTAAAGTTTTTGAAAGATTATTAACCAAATTGGACTCCTCTGATTAAAACTAGACTACAATTGTGTATCATTCTATTTCTTGTTGAATAACTTCAGCTGTAACTCAGTTCTGGATCTATCTAAGAAAATCATTATTATGTAGAGAACCATACACCTGCATTTTGTATTCATTCAAATTCTTCCTTAGTTAATTAAAAATCATTTGTCAAAAGTCTTTTAACTTTAGAGTCAAAATCAATTATATTTTGGATTCATTCATTTTCCAGTGCTGAGAGTCAAGAAATTTTGGGGCAAGCTAGAAATGCAAAATGAAATCACCAGCAAGAAATGCCATATCTTGACTCCAGGCATCCAGATGGTTAATACAAACCCATTTATTTCCCAAATCAAACAGAACTTTGGACCACATTTTTCTTTTGAGCTGTACACTTTGACACCTCAATAGAGGAACCCCCATTTATACTGAAGACAACATAAAGAGTTCAAAGAAGGCACAATGGATGAATGAACGGTGGGTGCTCATTAATGTTACAGAGACACAGATGTAATCTAGCACTGTTAAAGTGTGTGCCATTTCAAACATGTCACTCACCTGCAGAGGTTTGTTTCGTATGTCATTCCCAGAGTGCATTAGCACCAAAGAGCTTAATGGGCTATTTCCAAAGGCTTTTTAGCCTTACAACTACTTCAGTGTTCTTCCATTGAGATAACACCATGCAGGACTGTCTCTTACTCTCTTTATCTCGCTTTTTTTCTGGTATACGAACCAGGAGTTTGTGTTACTGCAGCCTATGCCAAAGCAGTTGAAAGCAGGCCTTTCTCCTAAAAGTGCTTTTTGTAAGATTTACCTAAGAAGATATTACTAGTAAAATAAAACGACCCTTTGCTGTTTGATGAAGTTCAGTTCTCTCTGCTATCAGAAAAACTCTTTGTCTTCACTGAACAACAAAGCTCCTGGGTAGATATAACCACTTGTTGTGTAGAAATTCTGATTGCACATTTTCTGAATCTCTGTAAACTTGTTTTGCTGTAGTAAATGGATATTTTAAGTTACAAGATCATAAATAAGAATATAGGAATGGCCATACTGGGTCAGACCAATGGTCCATCTAGCCCAGCATTCTGTCTTCCAACAGTGGTTAGTGACAGATTCTTTGTTTAGAGCAGGGATAGGCAACCTTTGGCCTGCCATGTCCGCAGGTTCGGCCAATCGCAGCTCCCACTGGCTGCGGTTCGCCGCTCCAGGCCAATGGGGCCGGTGGGAAGTGGCAGCCAGCACATCCTTTGGCCGCGCCTGGGACGGCGAACCGCAGCCAGTGGGAGCCGCGATTGGCCGAACCTGTGGACGTGGCAGGTAAACTGGTCCGGCCCGCCAGGGTGCTTACCCTGGCAGGCCGCGTGCCAAAGGTTGCCAATCCCTGGTTTAGAGGGAATGAACAGAACAGGACAATTAGTGAGGGCTGAATCCCCTGTTGTCCAGTCCCAGTTTCTGTCAGTCAGGGGTTTAGGGCGCCCAGAATGTGGGGTTGCATTCCTGACCATCTTGACTAATAGCCGTTGATGGACCTGTCCTCCATGAACTTATCTAATTTATTTTTGAACCAAGTTATACTTTTGGCCTTTACAACATCCCCTGGCAATGAGTCCCACAGGTTAACTGTGCACTGTGTGAAGAAATACTTCCTGTTGTTTGTTTTAAACCTGCTGCCTGTTAATTTCATTGGGTGACCCCTGGTTCTTGTGTTATGTGAAGGGATATATAACACTTTCCTATTCACTTTCTCCACACCATTCATGATTTTATAGATCTCTATTATATCTCCCCTTAGTCATTTCTTTTCTAAGCTGAACAG
The DNA here is from genome assembly GCF_013100865.1 of Trachemys scripta elegans. NCBI lineage: Eukaryota > Metazoa > Chordata > Testudines > Emydidae > Trachemys > Trachemys scripta. The sequence goes on from NC_048299.1 coordinate 90,406,400, forward strand.
TCCCAGTCTTTTCTCTCCTCATATGGAAGCTGTTCCATACCCCAATCATTTTTGTTGTCCTTCTGTGTATATATCTTTTCTGAGGTGGAGAGACCAGAACTGCACACAGTATTCAATGTGTGGACGTATCATGAAATTATATAGTGGCATCATGATATTTTCTGTCTTATTATCTATTCCTTTTTCTAATGGTTCCTAACTTTCTGTTTAGCCTTTTTTGACTGCCATTGCACATTGATCAGATGTTTCAGAGAACTATCCACGATGATTCCAAGATCTCTTTCTTAAATTATAACAGCTAATTTAGAACCCATCATTTTATATATATAGTTGGGATAACTTTTTCCAATGTCCATTACTTTGCACTTATCAGCATTGAACTTCATCTGCCATTTTGTTGCCCAGGCATCTGGTTTAGTGAGGTCCCTTTGCAACTCTTCATAGTATTAGGAGTTAACGATCTTTCTGCATACTTTGCCTCCTCACAGTTTATACCTTTTTCCAGATCATATCACAGTAGTTCTACAATTTCATGTTTGAGTTCCTTCAGAACTCTGGGGTGAATACCATCTGGTTCTGGTGACTTATTACTGTTAAATTTATCATTTATTTATGGACAAGTCCCATCATATCATCAAACACACCCCTTTGCAAAGGGAAGCTGCAAAAGATGCTGTATGTATCAAAAATATCAGGGTTATGGATTCTGTAGATTCCTACTCATCACCTATTTTGTTACCACTCACCTTGGAGGTAATTTTGCTAAAAATATTGTGTGTTTTGCTGAACATTTTCTGTGCTGCCCTATGAGATGAGAGCACCAATAGCGTTAGTAAATATTATTTTAGAAGTGTAAATGCTGTAGTAGGGACTTCTGGAGGATAGTTCATGGGAATTCACAAGTGTCCTGCTGAAAATGAATGAGTGTGTTGTAAAATCTCACTATCTTTTCCATGAGTTAATAGTTGGTTTTTCATCAGTCCGGCTGTAATGGATTCATACAACTCATTTAACGCTTTTTTCTTCGTTGCTAAAAATAGCTGCTTATCAGTTCAACCCAAAACTCACTAAAATGTGTAAACTTTCTACACCCATATACTTGTACATTGCTGTGTATGCTAATTTAATTATTTTAAAAAACCTTTAATATAGCACGACCCCTTTCTTTTAAAGACTGATGTCCCATATTACTGATATATTGCCAATATTTTAATTGGAAGATCCCCTTTAAGATCTGACAGTAAACACAGTCCATTTCCATTTCCACTTCCAGAACAAATCTGGTCATCAGATGACCATAGTGTCCGAGTGGTTTCTAACTTTGCTTTTTATTGCTAGGGATTATTGTTTCCAAATAGGACATTTATTTCTGAAGAGGATGATTATATGGATGCTGAACACCACCTGTTCCGACCAGTGTTAATGGCATTGACTACATTAGGATATTTTCTCTAAAAATTCCTACTGTTGCTAGAACATCCAGCTCATCTGGTGGAAGCAACAGTGGGAGTCCTCCTGTAGTCAAGGCCCCAGGCAGCTACCAGCATTTTAAACATTGTGCTGTGTGGACATACTCTGACCTGGTCTGAATGATGTAGTACTTAAGAGACTGATGGCCATCAGAAGCCTCCATGAATAACTACACACACGCTTGCCATGGCCAGTGGAGAAGCAGCTGTGACAGCAATGATGGGAAAAATTCTAGCACCCCACTACCCCAACCCTTATACGCTCCACATCTTGCCAGAGGTGCATAGCCGTTTATAGGACCAGGGCCAGCTCTAACTTTTTTGCCGCCCTAGGCAAAAAAGAAGAGCGCTGCCCCGCCGTAACACCTCGCCTCGAAGTGCCGCACCGCCCAACCCCGCCCCCGAAGCGCCGGGCAGGGCCGGGCTGCCCAAACCCCGAGCGCTGCGCCACGCCGGGCCACCCAAACCCTGAGTGGCACGCCGGGCTGCCCAAACCCCTGCCCCGAGCACCGCGCCGGGCCACCCAAACCCCCAGAGTGCCACGCTGCGCCGGTCAAACCCCCGCCCCACCCCGAGCGCTGGGCTGGGCTGCCTAAACTCCTGCCCCCCCCCCCCCTGCCAGCCCGGGCCGCCGAAGCCCCCCCCCGACCCCCAGCGCCACGCCGCCGCCGAAACACTCCCCGCGCTGCCCAGACGAAACAAAAAAAAAAAACCTCGAGTGCCGCCCCGCCGAACAAACAAAAAACCAAAAACACCGTAAGTGCCCTCCCCACCCCAACATTGGCCGCCCCTTCAAAGGTGCCGCCTCAAGCACGTGCTTGGTCGGCTTGTGCCTGGAGCCAACCCTGTATAGGACAGAGACCTAAGAGTTCTTCTGTTCCTGCTGCTTATTCCTAACCTGAAAGCACAAACCTCTGGCAGAACTGTTAGTTGTTGCAAAGGTATGATGATCTTCTCAAAGAGAGGGGGAGAGTAATGAGCAGGTGCAGATGAATTCTTAAAAAAGAAAGAAAAATTCTGTTTTCATGCAAAAATGCAAGGATTAAAAAGTAAAGTGGTTAAAGTTTTCAAAAGCATCTAAGTGATTTACTAGCCTCGCTCCCATTTTCAAAAGTGTCTTAGGGTATATCTGCACAGCAATTGAACACCCACGGCTGGCCCGGGTCAGTTGACTTGAGCTTGTGGACTTGGGCTGTTGGGCTGTAAAAATGTGGTGTATACGCTTGGGCTGGTGCCTGAGCTCTGGGACCCTGCCAAGAGGAGGGTCCCAGAGCCTGGGCTCCAGCCCAAGTCTGAATGTCTACACCATGATCTACTTCTGTTTCAGAGCAGAGCAAATCAAAATTAGGGAACTTTTAGAATACAGCAGCAGAGTCCACATGGACAGTTAGCATGCGGCAGGCTAGTGAGGAGTACATTTACACCCTAGCTTGCCATGCATTGTTTGCGTAGACAAGCCCTAAAAAAGCCTAGACAGTCAATAGGATGCAGGCTTCTAAATCACTTGGGCACTTTTTTGAAAATTTTACCCGGAGTGTATATTTTATAATGTAAATGGCATTGTTTCTAAACAGAGGACCAAAACTGAAAGGGACCCTACCACAGTTTCCATTTGTGTGTGTGCAACTTTGCATGGAAAAATACCTGTGTTAGATCTGGGGCAGGGTCTGTCTTTATGATGTGTGTGGCACAGCACCTAGTACAATGGGGCCCTAATCCCTGACTGGAGCCTTCAGGCAATACTGTAATGCCAGCGATACTACTATTAATACATGCTTTAACGCCAGTGCTTGCACATGATACCATTTTCATGAACAGAATCTCTTTGTCTGAGTTTGGCATGAATAGATTCTGTTACCTGTGTGCTCAACTGTCAAGTTCAGGCAGTCCTGTGTGCTCATGTTAGAGCTCTAGAAATATACGTGCAGGTGTTTGCACACACGGCTGGATTATGTGAAAGAAATGGAATCCACTTTTTGAAAATTTAGCCCACATTATTTTCTAAATTGTCAATGGCACACAATAAGCTGTCTTTAAAAATAGTCCAAAGAATAGAAAATAAGACCCAGCATAAAAGTTCTAATTCATATTTTGTTGACAAGAACATCTTCTGATGAGAAAATACTTTTTATATACAGTAAAATAGCTATTTGAATATAAACTGAAGAAGAAAAAATTCTTGTGCAGAGTTAAACATTTGACAAAACTATAAAAATGAAGGCAGGAATGTTGATATTTGTACTGGTGGCTTTTCTACCTTAAACAGAAGCAATCTTAAACAAATCATTGTAGGTGGAGCTGATAGCACCACAGATAACTAAGGTTGCCTACCACTTTTCATTTTAAGACCCTGTTTTCAGATGCTTATAGCTTTGCCAGTCTTCAACAGTTTTGGCTGAAATTTTCCATGCCAGGTGTCTGCCACTGGCTGAACAATTAATTATTTAATTAATTTTATTTATTCATTTATTTATAATTTCAGCTAAAATGGTTCAGCTGTGTTCAGGAATGAGGCTAGGGAAAAATACATTGTTTTGCCCTCTAAAAAGAATGCTTATATCTATTTGATTGTTTTGGAGCAGTGGCTTGAAATTTGGCAGGAGGGTTGGGCTGGTGTCAGGGATGTGCCTTTTGGGAGGATCAGAAGGAGACAGGAGGAGGTAAGAGGAAATAGGGGTACGGGGGAGAGGGGGAGTCAGGAGCTGGTTTCTGGGTAATGTGTAGATAGGAGCATAGAAGGAAAGGGCTGAAGGGATGGAGGGCAAGAGATGGGGAGGGGAGTGGTCAGGGATGCCTGAGGCCACATATTGAAAGAGATGGATGAAAGGAAATATTGAATAAGTACCCATTCACTGAATGAGACAGTGATCCTGTTGAAAAAATAGTATGTGATTGTGTAATTAAAAACTGAATCATAATACTTATGCACAAGGTGGCCACTTTAAGATTGCACTGGCAACCTTAGTTCTGGCATTTCCTAACTTTCAAGTGCTTGAGTTTGCAACCTTAATAATGTTCTTTTAAGGTAGGGTTTTTAAATATTATTTAGGATATTGAGGGCGTACTAGTGACTTATTTAAGCCATCCAGTGATGGCTCTGTTGCTCCATAATCTTCATTTTAAAAAAAGCATGTACAATTGAATTTACCTTAGTTTTAGATAGAGCTCATTGGAAAGAAATCAGTTCTGATTTATTTCATGAAACAGAGCAGTCATGTCAAACAGGGAACCAGAAATCAGCACAATAATATACTCATGTAACAAAAAGTTATGGTTTAAGTAACTTTCAGATTTCAGAAAGAAGCTAGGACTGATGACCAACCTGGACATATCATATCATGCTTCTGTATGAGGTGCTGAGTGGACCCCTCCGTTTGATGATGCAACTGGATAAATAAAAGGAGGATCAGTTCTGACTTTACATTTCTTTGAGGTGTTGCTTTTTTTTACAGCCTTAAGTTGAAATCTGTATTTGGCTATATACATTTTTTGTATTCAGTTGTAACATTTGTATTTAAATTTTTTAAACTTTTCTTGGAAACAAACTTAAGTACTGTCTCATAGAAGATAGAGATGAAAAAGACCTTTTAGGTCACCTAGTTACTTTCCCTGCCAAATTTGTTCCCTGTATAGCACATTTTCTAATACTTTGTCCAGTCTATTTTTAAATGGGACTGTCAATAGGAGTTGAATGCCTAACTCCCTTAGTCTCATTTGAAGATCCCAACAAGACTGAATTAATTTTTTGAGTTCTATTTTATCAAGCTGCTGAATGGATATCCCTTGAGACCAAAATCCTTTATGCATAGAACAGGTACTGTACAGGTATCAGCACTGCAAGTTTCCCTTCTCCTGCCCCTCCAGTTTTCCCTATGCTATGTTCTGGAAGGACAGTCTGCAGGGTTGAGAGGCTAGCTCAGTCTCCATACCACTAAAGCTCTTGATCTCTGCAGAGATAGCTAGCAGTGCTGCCAATTTTGAGGGTGCTTTTTATGCTGTAAGCTCCTTTTCAGTAAGAACTGGACTGAGCCCACTAACTGATTTCACACAGGTTGCCAAGCAGTCATTAGGTGGCAACAGCGTTCAGTCACCTCCAACCTGCCTCAAACCCTTTTATTTACTTTGGGATAGTTTTCATTATGGCTTGTGAATTCCCAGTAGTGTCTTCTAGGTTTATTGGTATCCAGATTGATTGAGAGGTAAAATTTCCTCTTACAAGTGTCAGTTATATTTTTGTTAGAGTGGTTGAAAAACAGCCAAAAGAAATAAACAAACAAACAAAACACATCCCCTTGCAACATTTTGTCACTTTTTTGTTGAAAATTTTCATCAAAGATTTTCTACAAATTCTGGGGCAGGAATCAGTGTTAATGAATTTACCATCTTGAGAAGAGTACCTCTGTGGTGGGGACCATTTCTTGTTTGCAGGAGGCAATTCTGTGCCAAAATCTATCAGCCTTGCAGTGTGGATAAGTCCACACGAACTGGATATCTTTATTATGAGAAATGAGCCTTATAGGCAAGAATACATTCCTTCTTTAGAGTAATATGACAGTGTTAAGCAGGTGTACTGTACATGAAAGCAGTGGAATGAAAGCAGTATTTTAAAGGTCTTCTCCTGCTCTCATTGAATTCAGTGGCAAAAACTCCCATTGTCTTAAGTGGGTTCAGGATCTTCTAAGTGAAATTTTTTTTTAATATACCAACTGAAGGAATCTTTTTTTTACACAACTAAGCACAACTGAGACTCAGAAAAGCGATAAGAAAAAAGAATGAACCCTTCCTCCTTCCTCTCCTTCAAACCGCCCTCCCCAGAAAAATCAAGTCTGTATGTTAGTTTGGGTTCAAGGAGCTATGGAGCTATGTTGATTTACACTGGCTGAGGATCAGGCCCTTAATTGGACGTTTTTTAGTAGCCTTTTAGGAAGTGAGAGGAAGATACTTTTTCACAGAGCAGTACAGTAAAGGCATAAGCAGAGTGACTAGCATTTTCGCACTGCAACACATTGAAACAATTCAGGGCTTTTGTTCTACAATGCTATAAATTAAAATCTGAGTATTCTATAAGCAGGTTTCACAGTAGGAAGTGCCTTAATAAAACTTATAAGGTATTATATGGATTTTTGTACCTTGTATCAAAGTTTCTATAAAGCAGTCTACATTTCCCCCCAACAACTCCAAAGGCTGAGAGGAAATAAAATTAACTTGGATATGAATCAAAGCCTGATAAGGATGTATGAAAATAAAATAGACACTACTTTGGAAGGATAAGAAAGGAAACAGTCTAACTGAAAATGTTGTTTTTTTCATCTTTCTACTTACTCATCACATTTTTCTGTTTTTCCTGCCCACTTATTGAGCTCACACATAAATGATTGATTGAGTCAGTGAACTCGTAATAAATTTTGTTTGATGTGCTGTCTTAAAAAAATATCTTTTGAAACTCTGTCTCTTTTCGCTGTCTGCTCTTCCCTTCTGGCATTTAATATCCAGTTTCTCATCTGTCTGATTGTCTCTGACTGAATATAGTTTTTCAAACCTTAATGCAGCTCTCTTTTTGTTCTGGTTTAGGTAGGTATGTAAAGTAAACATATGATTTGACCATCATTAGTAATTTTGCAAAGGAATGTAAATGTGTGTGTTCCCTTCACTGAGTTTAAAAAAAATGAAAATAATAGTCTGTGTATAGACACTTGATAATATACATTTACAGTAGGTAGATCTGTCTGTGCAGGCAAATGAATACAGAGATTACTTTATCATTGAATTACATCTGGTTTAGTGTTTACAGGTACAGAGTTGCTCTTGTGGGTTTGTTCCTTATTAAAATTCAAACAGGCCTGTAGTATTTTAAGAAAACAGCTTTAAGTACAGACTAAACAAAAATACTTAATTTTATACATATATAAAGATCCTTTCATCCTAAAGGGTTGCAGAGCATTTTACAAACTGATACTTCTGGGGGCATGAAGCATCTATAGCATCTAATCTCCACACAAAATACTTCAACAACATACAGTAAAGGTAACTACAGTAGTATAGTGTTTATATAAAACATATAAAACTGAAAGTTAAAATGTATGGAAATGTAGAGTTAAGGTAATTTTAAATAATTATTCCATTACGCTTACAGTTCATCATTTGGCTAACAATAATATAGATGAGGAAATCCACTTTATGTACTTAGTAACAGCCTTAACTCTGATCAACAAGATAAATGGTATACTGTTTCAACCTAATTATATGCTTTACATAAATCATATATTAGCAATGTATATTCTGAAAGACTTTGTGAGTGTGTCTTGTTGGTCAGAGTTAACTTATGGAAGGTGGGGAGAGAGAGAGAGAGAGAGAGAGAGAGAGAGAGATGAAGTAAAGTCAGATAGCCTGGGGTCCATGCACAGCATAGCAGCTTCATAAAATGGTGGAATGGCTGATCTGTGAGGAAAGGTTTAAAAAAATGGGCATGTTCAGTCTTGAGAAAAGAAGAATATGGGGTGGGGCTGATAACAATATTCAAATATGTTAGGGGCTGTTATGAAGAGGATGGGGACCAGTTGTTCTCCTTGTCCACTGAGGGTAGGCTAGGAAGTAATGGTCTTAATTTGCAAGTGAGATTAAGATTAGATATTAGGAGAAACTTTCCAACTATAAAGTGAGTTAAGCTCTGGAATTGGTTTCCAGGGGAGGTTGCGGAATCCCCATCACTGGAGGCTTTTGAGAACAGGTTAGAGGGCCGGCTGTAGGTGAAAATGGCACCCTGGGCAAACTTGTATTTTGGCACCCAGGCCCTGTGGGTGCGGCGCCCCCCATTGCCCTTGGCCCCCATAAACTCCCCAGGTTCCCCAAACCCTGAAATCCCCTCCTTCAGCCCAGCCCCTGCACTGTGCCCCCTTTGCCCGAATCCCCACACTCCCCTCCTGCACCCCTAACCTCTGTCCCCTCCTGTGCCCTAATCCCTCCACTGTACCCCCTGTACCCCTAGCCCCTCCCCTGTGCCCCTAACCCCTCTGCTGTGGCCCTTGCGCCCCAACCCCTGCACTTCCTGCCTGTGCCCAGGTGGGGAAACTGATGTGGATGCATGGAGCGGCTGGCATTGCTGCTCGCTCCCCCGCTCCAGTGCTGCTCCTCCACGCACCCCTAGGGGGCTTGTGAGGTGGGGAGTGAGAAGCGACGTCAGGGCTCCCTGCATCCTGCTCACTTCCCCCACCTGGGCTGCGTATGGGGAGGACAGCAGAGCAGCAGCTCCTGATGTTGGCCTCACAGCACAGCCCAGGTGGGGAAAGTGACCTGTACGCATGGAGTGCTTGGTGTTGCTCCTTGCTCCCTCCTTCCCAGCCCCCTATGGGGGTGCGGAGGAATGTTGGGGGGGGGAAGCAGTATCTGTGCATTGCCGCTCACCCCTCCCCACCCCCATTCCTCCGTCAGGAGGAAGCAGGCAGAAATCTGGGCACCCCCCCACTCCCTGTGGCACTTCCCTGCCAGCCAGGAGCAATTTCTGACTTCATACCGGCAGTGCGCACTTCTGCGCTGTTGCCCTCTTGACCATGGCGCCCCTGGGCGGTTACCCAGGTAGCCCACCCTAAGGCCGGCCCTGACACCTGTCAGGGATGGTCTGGATTTACTTGATCCTGCCTCAGCATGGGGGGCTGGAATTGAAGGCCGTTCAAGGTCCCTTCTAGCCCCACCTATCTATGATTCTAAGAGAGGAGTAGCTTTTAAGTCTAATGAATTCGTTAAAGATGTATGATTGAAGTAGCAAAGTGGCTAGGAGCTCACCCAGTTAAACACTTCACATTTATTGCATAAAACATAAAGCATTGAAGAGCTAAATTGGATTTCTTCTAAGCCAGCGTTAATTGTATAATCATGAAACTTTCAACTAGGATTTTCAAAGGGGCTTGGGGGAGTTAGGTGCCCAACTCATATTGAAAGTCAATGGGAGATGAGCACCTAACTCCCATATGTCCCATTTGAAAATCCCAATCTTGAGTAATTCAAGCCCCGATTCAGCAAAGTATTTGGGCATTTGTGCAACTTTAACCCTAAAAGTAGTTTATTGAGTTAAGTGGGTTTATTCATGTGTTAAAAATTATGCATGTGCTTAAGTACCTTGCTGAATTGGGGCCTCAGCTGGCGTGGGGGCAACGTCTAGTTCCAAGTGCATTGAGGCTCTACTAAGCTGCACAGTGTTCCTGTCTCCCCCTTGGACTCGTTGCCTGTTGTTGCTGATGCAAATGTCTTTGCCCAGCAGCTTTGCTGGTGGAGATCCAGTCAGTACTGAGGAAGATTGTCAATAATCCTTCTTGTGTTTCAGATTTCTTTTTCTTCTCCATTGTAGTGAGCACAAGTGCCTGTGGACATGTGTGAGTGTGAATTTGCTAGTGCTAGAACAGTTGTATTAATCTGTTAGAATCATAGAATTGTATGTCTGGAAGGGACCTCGAGAGATCTTCTAGTCCAGTCCCGTGCACTTTATGGCAGGGCTAAGTATTATTTAGACCAGTGGTTCTCAAAGCCAGTCTGCTGCTTGTCCAGGGAAAGCCCCTAGCAGGCCGGGCCGGTTTATTTACCTGCCGTGCCCGCAGGTTCGGCCGATCTCGGCTCCCACTGGCTGCAGTTCGCCGCTCCAGGCCAACGGGGGCTGCAGGAAGCGGTGTGGGCCGAGGGATGTGCTGGCCGCCTTTCCCGCAGCCCCCATTGGCCTGGAGCGGTGAACCGCGGCCAGTGGGAGCCGCGATTGGCCAAACCTGCGGACGCAGCAGGTAAACAAACCGGTCCGGCTCGCCAGGAGCTTTCCCTGAACAAGCGGCAGACCGGCTTTGAGAACCACTGATTTAGACCATCCTTGACAAGTGTTTGCCTAACCTGCTCTTAAAAATCTCCAATGATGGAGATTCCACAACTTCCCAAGGGTTATTATTCCAGTTCTTAACTATCCTGATTGTTAGGAAGTTTTTCCTAAAGTCCAACCTAAACTGCCCTTGCTGCAATGTAAGACCATTGTTTCTTGTCCTATCTTCAGAGGTTAATGAGAATAATTTACCTCCTTCCTGCCTGTAACAACTCTTTATGTACTTGAAAACTGTTATCATGTCCCCTCTCAGTCTTCTCTTCTCCAGACTAAACAAATCCAATTTTTTCAATCTTCCCTCATAGATCATGTTTTCTGGACCTTTAATTATTTTGATTGCTCTTCTCTAGACTTTCTTCAGTTTGTCCACATCTTTCCTGAAATGTGGCACCCAGAACTGGACACAGTATTCCAGTTGAGTCCTAATCAGTGCAGAGTACAGCGGAAGAATTATTTCTTGTGTCTTGCTTACAACACTCCTGCTAATACATCCCAGAATGATTGCTTTTTTTGCAAGTGTTACACTCCTATTTAGCTTGTGATCCACTCTGACCCCCAGATCCCGTTCTGCCGTACTCTTCCCTAGGCAGTCATTTCCCATTTTGAATGTGTGCAACTGATTGTTCCCTTCTAAGTGGAGTACTTTGCATTTGTCCTTATTGAATGTCATCCTCTTTACTTCAGACCATTTCTTCAGTTTGTTCAGATCATTTTGAATTTTAATCCTATCCTCCAAAGCTTTTGCAACCCCTCCCAGCTTGGTATCATCTACAGACTTTATAAGTGTACTCTCTATGCCATTATCTAAATCCTTGATGAAGCTATTGAACAGAACTTGACCCAGAACTGATCCCTGTGGGACACCATTCGTTATGCCCTTCCAGCTTGACACTACACCGCTGATAACTAGTCTCTAGGAATGGTTTTTCAGCCAGTTATGCACCGGTCTTATAGTAGTTCCATCTAGGTTGTATTTCCCTAGTTTGTTTATGAGAAGGTCATGCAAGACAGTATCAAAAGCCTTACTAAAGTCAAGTATACCACATCTTTACTGCTTCCCTCCTATCCACAAGGCTTGTTACCCTGTCAAAAAAAGCTATTAGATTGGTTTGACATGATTTATTCTCGACAAATCCATGCTGATTGTTACTTATTACCTTATTATCTTCTAGTTATTTTGCAAATTGATTGCTTAGTTATTATCTTTCTAGGTACAGAAGTTAAGCTGACTGATCTGTAATTGCCCGGGTTGTTCTTATTCCCCTTTTTATAATTTACCCTTTTCCAATCCTTTGGAATCTCTCCTGTTTTCCATGACTTTTCAAAGATAATTGCTAATGGATCAGATATCTCCTCAGTCAGCTCCTTGAATATTCTAGGATGCATTTCATTAGGTCCTGGTGACTTGAAGACATCTAACTTGTCTAAGTAATTTTTAACTTGTTCTTTCCCTATTTTAGCCTCTGATCTTACCTCATTTTCACTGGCATTCACTATGTTAGAAGCCAATTGCTATTAACCTCTAATGGGAGACTGGGAAAAATTGGAAGACACTGTAAAATTTTTTAAAAGCACTCTCTCTCTCTCTCTCTTTTATAACGTCCAATACTTGAAAAATATTTGTTCTATGAAACTGATATTTGGGGTGGGGAATTGAAATCCTGGACCCATTAAAGTCAAAGGCAGAATCCCCAATGACTTCAGCAGGGCCAGGATTTAACCCACAATGTCCTACCTAGAATTCAACAAGATAGTTTCCAGAGGGAAATATTAGTCCTGTGAGAAGTTAAATATGTGTGTGTAAAATAAGTCTTGGTTGCAAGCTTAATTGTCGTGGCCTGTATTATACATCTCACCTACAACTGACATGCAGACTCCTCTCGGGGTGAAACACTGCAAAAGTCTAACTTTGTACCATAACAGAACAAAACACTTTGGGACAGGAATATGGCAAGAATTCCATAATCATTTGCAATTGTAGGTGGAATTTTGCGAGGGAAATCGGAAAATGTCTAGAACACGGGGGCTAAAATACCTACTTTTCACAAGTCCTCAGAACATTGGTTTTATGTCTCATCCAAAAGACATTTGTAACAACACAGTGTTTCTTCACATGTTGTTGGGACATGAGTTGTGAACCAGAGGGAGGAGTACCACCTACTGAATCACCAGTGTCAATTCGTGCATCACCTAGGTTTTCCATGTGGGGAAGAGGGTCTCCCCTGTTGAAATACTGCTAGGTTTTGTTTACCTTTTAGACGTGTTGAGGGCACAGTCAGATGTAGTATGTTGCAGCTGAAATCTAGTTATGGTATCCTTTTTGGACAGCACATGGGTAATAAATACACAGTCTTTTACAAAATGTATAGAGAATTGTATTGTATTTGTAGCTGGATTTATGTGAGTGACCAAAGCTTTTTGGCAGGTAACTGAACACTCAGCCAGTTTATATTTTCCTATGTTTTCTGCTGGGCTGCATTATGAGCGAATTAGGGCTGTGTGTCTCGCCTGGGCTGCAATTTCACCATTCTGTTGCTTCTCTTTAAATATAAAAGGACAAATACTAACCGTCCTTTCAGGGTGTGTGGGAAAAGAGGCAACTAGAAGGGTAACTGGGGAGAGAGTTGTGGCATCTTGCTTCCAGGCACTCTATAATTCATGGTATTGCATAACATTATATTGGGTGGAGCTTGAGGTAAATACCATGGGCTATGTGCTTTAGTGCAGACCATACCAATCCATTTGCAGCCCCTTTACACACCCTTCCTGTTTCTTCTCTTAGCTGTAATTTGTATGCGTAGTTGCAGAGGGCTCCTTGTCATTGGAATACAGACTCAAAATATATATAACCATTTTGAAAACAGTATTAATTTGCACATATCTGGGGAAGAAATCTGAAGAAAATCAAAATTTGGCCCAAAGAATATTATGCTCTATTGTCTAAAGTAAACAGTTGCTGTTAAAATGACTCATTATTAGTCATTTAAAGAGTATTTTTTGAAAAAGTTAGTCTAAAATTACATAGCCTTCACATTACCTTGATGAAAGTAATGTTCTAATGTATTGTTTGGATTGCAGACATATAGTTACAAACTTAATAGTCACATCCTGCATTCTTCCAATTAGTGGCAAATCTGCCATTAATTGCAAGAGAATCTCTGATTTTCAGGCAAGACCACATCATAGATGTTAACCTTCTCCCCCCTCCCTGCTAAAATACACTTTTGCTCTTATAAAGTGCAGATTACTTTCAGATTCACCCCCTCAGATTCTGGTCACTAAATTTAGCATGCCATATTTTTCAACTTTCTCTTTGAGTAACAACTTGATAAATCTCCTCATCATCCGATGGCAAATGATTTATTGAGGTTTGCTGCATAATTAATATTACAGCTCATGTGGTGAGTGGTAGAATCCTGAAATATCTTCTCTGGCTTAGCCTGTATAGTAGAAGGAGAAGGTTGGGGAAGAGAAAAGGATAATTCAGTGATAGGGGAAGGATAGTTTTGTGACTTAAGCATAGGAATGAGAGTCAGGAAATGTGGGTTTTATTCCCAGCTCTGTCACTGCTTCCTGTCTGGCTTTGGGCAAGTCATTGCAGCTTTCTTTGCCTCAGTTGATCATGCTGTAAAATAGTCATGATAATACTTCCTGACCTCACCGGGTTGTGTGATGCTTAGTTTGCCCAGGCTTTTAAATTACTTTGAAGTGCTATAGAAGCGCCAACTGTTGTTTATTGGAATTAATGGACACTGGTTACTTTGCCTGTTCATTGAGTAGCACTTACTCACACAAGTCATACTATTGGATATATGGAATCTATAAGAAATGAGAATTAAAGTAAGATGACAGTTGTCTGACAGACTGAAAAAAAAAACAAAGAAAATGCCAGGAAAGATTGATGTCTCCCTGAATATTTGTCTTTTACCTCTTCTTGCAGGTTGCATGTCTTACCCATATAGCAGCTAATTACCTTAATTGCAAAATGGAAGCAAAGCGGTGGGGTACTGCTCATGGCAGTATTGTTCCTTATCAGGTAAGCAGATAACAGAGGATGTATTTTGTGCTTGTAATCTGTGGTTTTGTATAATATGGCATTGGGAAATGATTTACTCTTGCTGTGACAGTGTTCTGTAATGCATCAGTATCCGGCTAGAACAAGGCTTTGTTGTTCATTTTAGATTTTGCATATTTCTTCATCAGTGGTAGATTAGTAACAGGACACTGAAAAAGATCAAAGGTGTCTGCTGAAATTGTATGACTTTAAAGCTTGATTGTTTTTCACCTGAGAGAGGCACTGAGTACAGCTATTTAAAAGAAAAAAAAGATGATTTGTATTGCTTGCTAATTATTGAACCAAACTTTATCACCACTGAATGCCAGTATCTTTTCCTTGTGTCTCTGTATGAGTGATATGAATGGGTTAGAGTGGTCCGAAGGTCCCACAACATTTAGGTAGCTTCCACTGACTTTGCTAATAGCTTCTCTTATCTTGTGTATGTTTTGAGGGGGTGGGGGAAGAGGAATAAAAGCCCACGTGTGGCATTTTTTTTATTGGGAGTTCAGAAGCTGCTGGTATTTTGCTAGTGGTTGAAGATACTTGGAATAACACGATGCCATTTACATAAATGAGCACACTCTGATCTTTTTAAGAATTGCATCTGTCCAGTGCTGAGAACTCTGCCAGTAATCACAGAATAACCATTTGCTAGCAGATCGTTTACTTGTAGGGTGACCAGATGTCCCGATTTTATAGGGACAGTCCCGATTTTTGTGTCTTTTTCTTATATAGGCTCCTATTACCCTCCCACCCCTGTCCCGATTTTTCACATTTGCTGTCTGGTCACCCTATTTACTTGTCTTGGTGGCAGTACTAATGTGAAGATCAGCACTTAAATTTAATAAGAAGGATCTGCTGTCTAGGAACAAATTCTGTGGTTAAAGTGTGACTGTAGATGCGCACTGAGTGCTTGTGTGGGCTTGAATGGTAAGACTTTTCCCTGCACTCATCCACTGCAAATGGAAAATTTAAAAATAGAAATACAGGGATTTTTTTTTTATGGATAAATCAACCTATCCATATATCAGTACAGCATTAGTACATCCATCTGTATTTTATAGAGTTGGGCCAAACCTGTAACTTTTGATCTAACTTGTTCTGAACTTCAGTTCATTTTGCTATGGGTTGGGTTAAACCTCATTGATACTGGGCAGTGTAACTACCACCCTTCATTTAGGATAGTTGTAAGAAGCCAATAAGCTCCTTTAGGTAACCAGGTAGCTGAAATAGTAGAGGCTTCCATTCTCAAAGACGGGCAAATATCACAGCCTAAAACAAAGGCATGTGCAAGGCACAGATGGGTGGAGAGGTTTTGCTGGCTATTGTGAAGGTGGTATGTCTGTGAGAGGAATGGTAGAAAGAGCAGAGATGCCGAGAGACAGGGTAGCATCAGATGAAGCCTGAACGAGCACTGGGAGTATGGACCTGAGAAAAGCTAAGAGAGGGAGCTTTTGGGTAGAGTTCTGGTGAAAACGGGCTTAGAGCCATGAGTAAAGAAATGGTCTTTTGTTGTTTGATTTCTTTTGTGTTCAGGAAAACAGGACCTCGTACATTCTTTTAAAATAAAAAGTATCACATCAAAGAAACACCTGACTCCATCATCATTTTCTCCTCCTAACTGGAAAAAAACTTGCAAAACCCAAGCTAATTGGGTCAAAGGGGGCAGCAGTTAAAAACAAAAACCTGATCCAAACGACACTGGGTTTACTTAAGTAAAACCAAAACCTGACTATCTAAAACATTTTCTTTACCCTCCTGAGCTGGGATACTTTGGATAAAATGGAACTTGGATCCATTCACCTAGTTTTGCTCTTGCTTTTGCACAACCAAAACCTAACAGATCTTGAAAAAGAAACACACAAACATGGCTACAGAGCATAAAGACTTAAGAAAAGTTTTATTACCCCTCTTCACTTATGAGCACAGAGTTAATCTATTTAGGATGCAGTGATCATAGGATAAATATGGATTTTGTTTAAATCTAGTCTAAAATATTAGTGGAAGAGTTATATTCTGGTCTACTTTCAATTTTTAAAAAGTATTTGGGGAATGTTCTTGTGGATTGACTGTATAATTATAAATAATATAATATTATAAGAAATCTTAATCTAATTAGAGTTCTCTATTTTTTGAGCTAGTAATTTTGGTGGGAGTGCTGTGGTTTTCCAGTGCTTTGGATGGATCATCTGCTAACTTTCCATTAGTGAACAACTATGGTTGTAACCATGAGAATTTTTACTTTCTAGAACTTTCCTTTGCATTTATATGGCTCCTTCCAGCCAAGGACTTCAGAGTGCTTTAGAAATATTAATTAATTATGCTTCTCAGCACTGCTGTGAGGTAAATTTTATTGCATATTATTTACAGATGGATACACTGAGACACAGGGAGGTTAAGTGACCCAGATTACACAGGTAATTAGAGCAGAGCTTAGAGTAGAACGCCAGAACCTGGATTTTTGATCCCCAGTCTTAACTATTAGAAATATTGCCTTTCACTTCCTAGAATAATATGCAAAGTTTTGAAATGTTAATCCTTCCAGAGAAATGTTTGTTTTCAAACATTTTGAGCTAATTAAATATAACTTGGTCAAATAATAAAAAGGTCATTTCAGAAAATTTCATTCTGTTTCAGAAAATCTGTTTTTTTCCCTCAGAAAATCTGTTGTTATTTTTTTTTTCCTTGGGACAGTGGACTTTTTAAAAAATTTGGCATATGTGAGTCTTTAGACAGGCAGTAAATTACAAGTTTGAAGTGATGTGGCATTTGCTACAGTACTTTAAAAATGTCAAAATGTTGTTAAATCATGGCAGATTAGGTAACCTTGGGAGTTTCTCTTTCAACAGATGTTGAGGATTTTAAAAAGCCAAAATGTAAACAATTTACAACATCTGCATCTCTATGCGTGACAGAATTCTGACCACAGTCACATCACAGTAATGACCAAAGCAAGCAGTATTTAATTAGAACATTTGAACGTGCATGTAATTAGCAAGTGTATTTGTGTTAATTGATGCCTGTGTATTCTAGGGCTTCTTCGATGAATGCTTCAGCTGTGTGTATCAAGTGTCCTCTTGATTCCTATTTCATTAGCCTGAAATCTCATGATTTTGGCCAGAGTATTCTTTGTCAGTGGTTTATTTGTTCCTATGTAGAGGGCCAAATTTTACTCTGAGTATGCCTGTGCAATCCTACTTCATTCAGAAGGGTGCTGAATTGTAACTCAGACCATAATTTGACCCCAAATGTGTGGTTTAAAAAAAACCCAATCTTTCCCAATTATAATATATGAATAGACAATATTGTGTTATAATGTATGGTCTTCTAATTCTCAAACACAAGCTTGTTATAAATTTCTTCATAGTTCAATTCAATACAATTGAATGATTCACTTATTAATGACAGTGCTCATTAGCATACATCAAAATTATTCCTGGGAGCTAAAGAAGCGAGAGGCTTAGCTTTTCTAAGCATGTTTTATCATTAGGAGTAGTTTGAGTGGGAAATATCTGGTAGGTCTTGATGGGTATAATATAGGAAATAGAGGTGAAAAGGAAAGGCATGCTATGTTAAATTTCAGAGCATTAACTCTCACACCTCCTTTCAGCCACTAATGAGATTTGGATGTTGATAGAAATGCTCCTGTAGTTCAAAAGGCAAAATGGTCTCTATGAAGGACAAGATAGTTCAGGCAGTGAAAGGTTTTTAAAACCACAGGTCACCCCCAAAGCTGAAAATAAAGGGCCCAGTCCTCATGTGATTTGATCCAGAGGTTTTTGTTTAGAGCCTTACAAGAAAATATGTTTGGCTTCTTTCTGAATGATTAACTTAATTTGTTTAAGTTTTCATTTACCAAAGAGGAAGAGGGAGCAAAGGTGTTGGGAGGTAGGAAATATCAGCTGGATTTTTTTTTTAAGTTGTATGTTTAAAACAATACATAAAATTTTTCAAAAATGATCTTATGGTTCAAAAATCATTTTTATCTAATGAAACTATGCTCACATTTAACATTTTTTGTTGTGAATAAATAATCCTTTCATGTTTTTTACTTGCATTAATGATCAACTAGGTAGAAAAGTGGGTGGCATCCAAAATTTGCTCCCTTCCTGGACTTTTTTTTTTCTTTTGTGGGTTTTTGTTCATTTGTTTTAAATGTCCTACTAAAAATAAGCTATTCTATAGCAAGAGCTATAACATTTTTGAAGTCCCAGTTCCCAGATTGGGCCACAAATCTATAACAAAACAGAGGGCAAGAATGTTGCCACTTTTCTGAGTAGACATTGGTCAGTCTAAATGGGATTTTACTTGCATAGTTTGCACAGACAACAAGTGACCAATACAAGTGCACAGTTTGAGGGCAAACACATGTTGCCTTAAGGTTCCTCAGTTATTGTGTCCCTTTTGAGACCAGTTTGAGTATCTAAGCTCCGTCTTGCTTGCTTGCTGTCTACCGGCATCTTCATGGAATGGCTCTCTGAGCTCCTCTTCTGCTAACGGTCCCTCTCAAGATGCCATTGAAGCTCTCAATTATGTTTATTTAAATACTGATTTTATAATGCTAATCTGGAACCCTAGTCTCTCCACAGCTATTGAAGTGACAATACTGCAGACAAAAATTAAGATAATGACCAAGCTTATGGAGCTGCCAACACTCCAATATTAATATAAAGCCAGCAGACAATCCAAATAATAATCTTGAATCAAACCCTTCATTTGCTGCCCTTGATCCACTTTAACAGCTTGCAAAATGAGGTGTATTTTGCAGTGTACCAGGAAGACTAAAAAAATGCAGGCTCTAGTTGACCAAGGAGGGAAGTGAATTCCAAAGTTGTGAGAGCCCTTCCTGGGGAACGCTTTGCCATGAGCCCTCTCCCATTTAGACTGATGGGGTTCCAATTTGAACACCTCCATTGATCAGTA
Source organism: Trachemys scripta elegans (assembly GCF_013100865.1). Taxonomy (NCBI): domain Eukaryota; kingdom Metazoa; phylum Chordata; order Testudines; family Emydidae; genus Trachemys; species Trachemys scripta. Next base: position 90,425,703 of record NC_048299.1, read on the forward strand.
CTGCAATAATATTTTATGGAGAGAGACTGTCTCTCAGCTGACTAGGTTCTAAGCCAGTGGTGGGCAACCTGTGGCCCATCATGGTAATCTGATTGCGGGCCACGAGACATTTTGCTGACAATGACCATCTGCAGTCATGACCCCTTGCAGCTCCCAGTGGCCGCAGTTCACCATTCCCGCCCAAAGGGAGCTGCAGGACGCGGCAGCCAGCACATCCCTATGGCGTGCCGCGTCCAGCTCCCATTGGCCGGGAATGGGAGCCACTGGGAGCTGCAGGGGGCCGTGCCTGCGGATGGTCAATGTCAGCAAAATGTCTCGCAGCCCGCAATCAGATTACCCTGATGGGCCACATGTGGCCTGCGGGCCGCAGGTTGCCCACCATTCTTCTAAGCTGTTGACGCTTTTATATGTTAAAGCCAAAACCTTGAATTCTATCCTGACACACTTAGTGGCAACCAGTGCAGTTTCTGGGGCACTGATATGATGTGTTCCCTGAATGAAGCAAATTTCAATATTTAGGCAGTTGTATTCTGCACTAGCTTCAGTTTCCAAATTGTTTCACCATGTAGCATCATCATCATTATTATTATCTTTGTTACCATAGCACCTAGAAACTCTAGCTATGGACCAGGACCCCATTGTGCTAGGCACTATACAAACTGAAAATAAAAAGCCAGTGCTTGCCCCAAAGAGCTTACAATCTAAGTATAAGACAAGAGACAATTATGGATACAGACAGACCAATGTGGGAGTACAAGGAAGTAGGTCAGCATGTTAGACAGTCATATAGCCTCCTGATGTAGCATCAGCATTACGGTAATCTAATGTCAAAGGGGCAAAGAAGTAGCTAATTGTAGCAATGGTTGTATCCAAAAAGAAAAGGCACACTCTTCTAGCCAATCTCAGATGGAAATGTGCCCTCGACCAGACATGTTACCAGAGTAGCCAGAAGTAACCAAGGATCTTAATAAAGCACCCAGATTTTGAATTTTTGTTGAAATGTATGAACTTTCTCCCCCAGTCAAGGTGAAAGATTTTTGCCAGTTCTAGCTGCTTTACCAAACTAATAATATTATCTCAGTCTTGTCTGGATTACACCTCAGATGTAGCCCACCACTGGGTCATTTGTTCCAAAGCACCTGCCAGGACAGATATGATGGAGATCTAGAGAAGCATGATATAAGTATTTAAATGATGCCTTTTAGCATACTTGTCAGCACTGCAATGGACCAGTGGTCACTCCAACTCTAACACTCATAGAACTCTGGCTAAAATCCTCATCCATAAGGAAACTTTCAGTGAAATATAGGCTCATTGTTCATGCCTTTATTGGTAAATGTCTCTGGAGTACCATTTGATCAAGTCCTTAAAGCTCTCCCAAAAAATTTAAAAAACAAACAAAAGAAATAACCCTCCACTACTAGATCTTATTTCCATCCCAAACCTGTCTTTAGATATTGTTATATTTTCATTGTACAAACCAGGAAGAAGAGCAGCTTTTCATTGCTACAAGACAAGGGAATCAGTAAGAGTATAAAGTAACAGAGGGTCCTGTGGCACCTTTAAGATTAACAGAAGTATTGGGAGCATAAGCTTTCGTGGGTAAGAACCTCACTTCTTCAGATGCAAATCAGATGGAAAAATGCCCTCGACCAGACTGTAAACATTGTAAGAGTATGTTTACAATGAAGTGAAAGTCCAGAGATTGAGCTCTGGCTCAAGCCTAACCATCCTTCTGTCTAAACACAAATTGTGTTAATATAGGGTTTGGACCCAGGATCCCACCGAGGTGGAGGGTCCGTGTCTGAGTCCAGCTGGGACCCAGGCTTCAAGGCCTATTGCATTGCAGTGTAGATGCAGCCTTGCTGGCTTCATGCTCTGGGAGTCCACCAAAAGTATTCCACAGTCCCATGGGCTGACTTTTTTTGACACCTGGACAGTCAACTTTGGTGGACAGTCAAGTTTTCCCACACTGAACCATGAACAAAGGACTAGAGCAGCCACATTTTGTGATGGCACTAGGAAGTTTGGGATATGGGTGGTTGGACTTGGGCCCACATAATGCAGTGTAGACGGTGGAAACCCAGGTTGGGAGCCGAGGTTCAACAATTCCTAACCTGGGGTTACAAGAGTGCAAATGCTCAAACTCTAAGTTAATAAACATACAGTCTGCTAACTCAAGTTTTACTGGCTCTGGTCTTACCCTGCAGTCTAGACATACCATTAGAAGCCAGGGTTGCAGGGTGCTGTCACACACATATAGAGACAATTGCAGTCACTTTCATAGAATCATAGAATATCAGGGTTGGAAGAGACCTCAGGAAGTCATCTAGTCCAACCCCCTGCTCAAAGCAGGACCAACCCCAACTAAATCATCCCAGCAAAAGCTTTGTCAAGCCGGGCCTTAAAAACCTCTAAGGATGGAGATTCCACCAGCCCCTTAGGTAACCCATTCCAGTGCTTCACCACCCTCCTAGTGAAACTATGTTTTCTAATATCCAATCTAGACCTCCCCCATTGCAACTTGAGACCATTGCTCCTTGTTCTGTCATCTCCCACCACTGAGAACAGCCTAGCTCCATCCTCTTTGGAACCCCTCTTCAGGTAGTTGAAGACTGCTATCAAATCCCCCCTCATTCTTCTCTTCTGCAGACTAAATAAGCCCAGTTCCCTCAGCCTCTCCTCATAAGTCATGTGCTCCAGCCCCCTAATCATTTTTGTTGCCCTCTGCTGGACTCTCTCCAATTTGTCCACAGCCTTTCTGTAGTGGGTGGCCCAAAAATGGACACAATACTCCAGATGTGGCCTCACCAGTGCCGAATAGAGGGGAATAATCCCTCTATCTGCTGGCAGGGCTGGCTCCAGGTTTTGCCACCCCAAAGGGGAAAAAAAAAGCCAGAGTGCTGCCGCCGAAGCGTAAAAAAACAAAAAAAAAAACAAAAAAAGGGCTGCCCCCAAAGGGTTGGAATGCATCCCTTGAGAAGTGCCGCCCCAAGCACATGCTTGGAACGCTGGTGCCTAGAGCCGGCCCTGTCTGCTGGCAGTGCTCCTAGTAATGCAGCCCAATATGCTGTTAGCCTTCTTGGCAACAAGGGCATACTGTTGACTCATATCCAGCTTCTCGTCCACTGTAATCCCCAGGTCCTTTTTTGTAGAACTGCTGCTTAGCCAGTTGGTCCCCAGGCTGTAGCAGTGCATGGGATTCTTCTGTCCTAAGTGCAGGACTCTTGTCCTTGTTGAACCTCATCAGATTTCTTTTGGTCCAATCCTCCAATTTGTCTAGGTCACTCTGGACCCTATCTCTACCCTCCAGCATACTTACTTCTCCCCCCAGCTTAGTGTCATCTGCAAACTTGCTGAGGGTGCAGTCCATCCCATCATGCAGATCATTAATGAAGATGCTGAACAAAACTGGCCCCAGGACAGACCCTTGGGGCGCTTCACTTAATACCGGGTGCCAACTAGACATTGAACCGTTGCCCACTATCCTTTGTTAATCAGTAAACCCAGTTTCACTTTTAAATCCAGAGGAGCATTCTCTCTTTAGTTTGTTGTTTAAGATCCATTTTCACAAGCAGTTACTACATAGATTTCCTCCAATTTCCCTTTACTCTATATTGTTCATTCATCTGTCTTTCTACATAGTTGCAGTCAAGCAGCTCCTTACAAGGCTACCAGTAACATCATTTACCTCAGATAGAAGAGTCATAGAACCTTTTCAATCTATATCAATTTTCAGAGCACTTTGAATGGTCCCACCCATTGTGTCAGCCTCAGGATGTTCCATCTGCCTTAGGGTTTGGTCAGTTATTGTGTCTGTTGTTTCACAAAATTACTTGCCCTTTATGGATCTGAAAGCTGTTTCTTTGTGCATTCTGATCACTCTTCAAGACCAAAATTATTAATATTTGTATTGCAGTAACACTCAGTGGCCCCAGTTAGGGATTGGAGCTCCATTGTGCTAGGCATTGTAAACACCCAAAAAAGAAGAGTCCCTGCCCCAAAGAGCTCACAATCTAAGTATATTTTGAGAGACAACAGATGGATACAACAAACAGATGGAAGGTGCACAACAATAACAATGAGACTATTATGATCAGCATAATAAGCAGCTGTCACCGTATACCGGCCATCTAACCAACAGCATTGCTACATTTTCCTTGGCAACTGCATCTCCGGTTCTGTGCTATGGAATGTTTTACATCTCAGAGAGCTTACAAAACGCACGTCAATTGTACTGTAGTCGCACTCCACAAGAAACAGGGATCAAAGTAATCCCCTACTTCATTGACAGCTAAATCTAGGTTAGACCCATCCCTAGAACTTTGTTTATCTGGAGATCTGTTTTTTGCACTTAGCTTGGCTTTCCTCTTTCCCAAAAGCTGAATCTAGGAGTTACAGAAACTTCCCAGAGAAAGACCTTTACCTCCAAGATGGAGGAGGGATAATCACAAAATTTCTATGTGGTCCTTATACAGGCTTGTGTAGATATTCTAGAGCAAGCTCACAGCAGTTGCAGCTGGTGACAGAACCTCCCATCTCTTCTTGAGAAGTAATCTCACCACAGTGTGTATAGAGGTTGTTACAACCTGCCCTAGTACCCCTCTCTACTCACGCCAATCTGTTGCAATTGAACCCCTTCAAGGAGTCCCACATGCTTCCAAGTGAACTGGGTCTCGGTAGTGTCTAGTCACTGTTTTTAGCTCTGGTAGGGTGACCAGGTATCTGGTTTTTGACCCAGTCAAAAAGGAATCCTGGCAGCTCTGGTCAGCACCACTGAGTGGGCCATTGACTGTCTGGTTGGCGGTGCCGCGCAGCAGGACTGGCAGGGTCCCTGCTAGCTGCCGTGCCGCACGGCTCCCGGGAAGCAGTCGGCATGTCCGGCCCCTGGGCTTAGGGGTGGCCAGGGTGTGTGTGTGCTGCGTGTTGCCCCATCACGATTTCCGAGTGCTGAGAATGGAGCTGCACCCCCAACCCACTCACTGTATGTTGTTGACTAGTAATTGCAGAAGAGCCAATGTATAATACATTTCTCCCCACCTTTGTCTAGCTACATTGTAAACACTTTGTTGCAGACTCTCTCTCTATATGTGTATGTCTAGCATCTACCATCCTGGAGCCCTGATCTTAATTGGGGTCTCTAGGCACTAAATAGCAATTGTAATAATAAATTATGTATAAGTATATGTGTTAGTGCATGCTAGATGTGTACACATGAATACACATGTGTAGCTGCATTTAGGTGTGGGAGTCAGTTTCTTACTGATTTATTTAGCTAGGAATATGCATAGGTGTACATTTCTGTGGTTGTGCTCTATTGATTTGTATTTGGACTTCAGGAGTGGGCCTTTAATGGACCCATTGCAGCTGTGATAATGTATGGTCCCAATGCCACACATAAAATTACTAGGGCTGTCAAGCGATTAAAAAAATTAATTGCGGTTAATCACACTGTTAAACAATAATAGAATACCATTTATTTAAGTATTTTTGAATGTTTTCTACATTTTCTAATATACCGCTACCTCGATATAATGCCACCCGATATAACATGAATTTGGATATAACACGGTAAAGCAGTGCTCCGGGAGAGGGGGCGGGGCTGAGCACTCGGGTGGATCAAAGCAAGTTCAATATAACACGGTTTCCCCTATAACGCGGTAAGATTTTTTGGCTCCCAAGGACAGCGTTATATCGAGGTAGAGGTGTATTTTGATTTCAAAGTGTACAATGCTCACTTTATATTTATTTTTGATTACAAATATTTGCACTGTAAAAAACAAAAAGAAATAGTATATTTCAATTCAACAAATACCAGTACTGTAGTGCAATCTCTTTATAATGAAAATTGAACTTACAAATGTAGAATTATGTACAAAAAATAACTGCATTCAAAAATAAAACAATGTAAAACTTTAGAACCTACAAGTCCACTCAGTCCTACTTCAGCCAATCGCTCAAACAGATAAGTTTGGTTACAATTTGCAGGAGATAATGCTATCCACGTCTTGTTTACATTGTCATCTGAAAGTGAGAACAGGCGTTCGCATGGCACTGTTGTAGCTGGCATTGCAAGATATTTACGTGCCAGATGCGCTAAAGATTCATATGTCCCTTCATGCTTCAACCACCATTCCAGAAGATGTGTCCTTGCTGGTGAAGGGTTCTGCTTGATAACAATCCAAAGCAGAGCGGACTGATGCATGTTCATTTTCATCATCTGAGTCAGATGCCACTAGCAGAAGGTTGATTTTCTTTTTTGGTGGTTCGGGTTCTGTAGTTTCCGCATTGGACTGTTGCTGTTTTAACACATCTGAAGCATGCTCCACACCCCATCTGGCCCAGATTTTGGAAGGCACTTCAGATTCCTAAACCTTGGGTCGAGTGCAGTATCTATTCTTAGAAATCTCACATTGATACTTTCTTTGTGGTTTGTCAAATCTGCTGTGAAAGTGTTCTTAAAACAAACGTGCTGGGTCATCATCCGAGACTGTTATAACATGAAATATATGGCAGAATGTGGGTAAAACAGAACAGGAGACATACAGTTCTCCCCTAAGGAGTTCAGTCACAAATTTAATTAGCACATTTTTTTTTAACGAGCCTCATCAGCATGGAAGCATGTTCTCGGAATGGTGGCCGAAGCATGAAGGGACATATGAATGTTTAGCATATCTGGCATGTAAATACCTTGCAACACCGGCTACAAATGTGTCATGCGAATGCCTGTTCTCACTTTCAGGTGACATAAATAAGAAGCAGTCAGCAGTATCTCCTGTAAATGTAAACAAACTTGTTTGTCTTAACAATTAGCTGAACAAGAAGTAGGACTGAGTGGACTTGTAGGCTCTAAAGTTTTATACTGTTTTGTTTTTGAGTGCAGTTATGTAACAAAAAAAATTATATTTGTAAGTTACACTTTCGCGATGAAGAGATTGCACTACGGTACTTGTATGAGGTGAATTGAAAAATACTGTTTCTTTTATCATTTTTACAGTGCAAATATTTGTAATAAAAATAATAATATAAAGTGAGCACAGTACACTTTGTATTCTGTGTTGTAATAGAAATATATTTCAGTATATTTGAAGATGTAGAAAAATATCTAAAAATATTTAATACATTTCAATTGGTATTCTATTGTTTAACGGTGCGATTAATCTTGATTAATTTTTTTGAGTTAATTGCGTGAGTTAACTGCGATTAATCAATAGCCCTAAAAATTACAATAGTGAACAAAAAACATGGAGCTGGTTACAAAAAATGGGAAGAGGAGAGGGAAAGAATCATTAAAACCTTTGTGAAATTTTTTTTAAAGGTTTCAGAGTAGCAGCCGTGTTAGTCTGTATCCGCAAAAAGAACAGGAGTACTTGTGGCACCTTAGAGACTAACAAATTTATTAGCGCATAAGTGGAACACTCTATATGCATCCGAAGAAGTGGGCTGTAGTCCACGAAAGCTTGTGCTCTAATAAATTTGTTAGTCTCTAAGGTGCCACAACTACTCCTGTTCTTTTTTTTTAAAATTACCCTTTTTGACTATTTTGCTGTCCGCTCTAGCCTCCTGTAGCAAATAAAACCTGAAATTAGGATAGTACATCTGTCAAAACAATAAATATGCCTGTTTGGGCCTTGCAGTGAAAATGAGCATGAGTGTGTGGGTGGGGGAGAGCAAGCGATGAAGGGAGAAGGGATGGAGTGAGTAGGGAAGGGGCGGGGCAAGGGTGTTCAGTTTTCTGGAGTTAGAAAGTTGGCAACCCTAACCTCTGAGTCTATAGGCAACATCCCTGGTCTAGAACCTTTTGTCTGATTTCCTTCCTTGGAACATGGAACTCTGCAGTCCAAACGCCCTAGACTCTGAAACCAGCGCTTCAGACTTCTTCAAACTCTCGAATCACTTTCATATGCTCCCCCAGAGTTCTCCGGAGGTTGTGGGCTCTCTGGGCTTCTAGTTTAACTCCTTTGGGGATGATGTGGTAGGTAAGCAAGGAATACAGGTTTAGCAAAGGAATTTCTTGACCACAGAAACTTTACTCTGAGAAAGCACTTGAGAGTTACAGATCCTTAAAAAATAACATAGTCCTGAGTCTTCCCCTCAGCATGTCTGATCTCACCCCTTCTGTGAGTCTGAGGTTTGTCAGCATTTCAAGCTGTGTAGAGTGCTCCTGCCTTCTCTCTCCTGCACATCCTGCTTACAAGTGGCAATGGTTGGCCCCTCCCTCAGAGCAATGCCTCCTTTTATATTGTAAGTGGTATATCATTCATAGTTTCATCCGCATTGTTCCATCAGTAGGGTGAAGGACAGGGTTTATATTGTGTCGCCCCTCATGCACACACCCATGGAAGACGGCCACGTGCTTGGCTTCCAAATCTGAAGATCTTAGAGCTCTCCCAGAGGCACAGGGCTGCCTGCATGCAGGCCCTGTGCAACCACATCAGTTTATAGCCCCCCCGTTGCTCTCCCCAGCTCCATTATATAGGTATATATACATAAAATCACTTCATTTTCTATTCCTCTCATGATTGTGGCGGGTTTTGGTGGAATGGCCTGGTGCACATCCCTTTGACCCTGGCCCTTCCTACATGTGGTCCTCTGGACTTATGGAGGAATCTCTGCAGTGACTAGGGGATGGGATGCTGGGGAGAGAGTACTGCTGCAGATGTGGCTGACTCTCCTCTGCTTGCAGGCAGAGGGGAACAAATCCATGCACAGATCATCCCCTCCACATGCAGCTCAACAGGGACCTATAATGGCTTAAAGTTCCTTATCATTTTTTTTTTATGGTACGTGTAATCAGTGAGAAATGAGAGAGTTCTGATATTTTGTTATCCCTTCTTTTGACACCAGTGCCCTGTTGCCCTTCTCTTGAATGGTAACACGTGTGCGGTGCCTCGCAAGTAACTAACAGCAACACAGCATGTCTTCCTAAGAGTCAAATCTTGCTCAAACGCTAGGAGAAAAGAACTTGGAAGAACACTACTGAATAAAATAAAGATGAGATACTGAAATGAATATAAACTGATGCATCGCAAAGTCTGAGAACACACACAGTTGTGGAAACATTTTTTTTAATTATATTCAGTTTTGATAAGAATGTAAGGAGCTGGTAACGCTGTGATTTGTGGCCAATATCTCTCCATTTTAGGGTAGAGAGGAATGGTAGATGTCTGCATAGTGATATTGAGTTTGTCAGAAAGGAAAAATTTAAAATAATAATGAATAATAACAGGAAAATTTGCTCTGACCTCAGTTTAATTGTTGTTCAGGTGCTTGCTTTCTGAGCATGAAGACAGAAAAGTTTGTCTAGAAGCTCTTAATAGTTATGAAAAGGTCTGTCCACTAGATGTCATTCACGTAATCTAGTAATGTTGCAGCATGTATTTCTGAGCTGCTGTTTAGGGTGAATGATGTAAATTATCAGAATTATAAGCTGCTTTTTCATATAAATGATATCCAGTATATATGGCACTTTGCAAAGTAACATCCCGTTATTCTGTGTGTAATTTTTTTTTTGTCTAATAAACTCTTTTCTTTTAATGTTTTTACCTGTAACTACCCTGTTGCTTGAGCTCACTGGTTATATAACTGCACCTAACTGGACTCTGTATATCCTCTAATTTTACTGGTGGGCAGCTGAGTGTAGAAACAGTGACAGTGCATTTTGATCTGTACAGTGACTATCAAGCACAGCATGAAGGCCAAAGTACCCTGTAATTAATATCTACCATTCTTTTCTAAACTCTTCATACTTCTTAAGGGAGGATTTTTTAAAAAGTGGCATGCATTACCATTTAGAAAAAGCACGAAAAATTCCATAAATTTACAGAAATAATCGCTACCAATATAAGGGCCTTATAATTGCATCCATGCTAGGAGCTTGTACTATATCGGTGTATATATAGCACTTACAAAGGTGTTAAGCAATTTGAGTTTGAGTAACAACAGGAGCTAAAACTCTAACCTAGGCATACCCCTAGGGCTAGATCCTCACCTTGTGTAAATTGTTACAGCAGTTGAGGTCAGAGGAGCTAATACACTTTACTTTAGCTGGGGATCTGGCCCCTGTTAGTTTAAATGCAGTTTTAACACCTTTGCAAGGAGGCAGCATAGGGTCAACCCCAACCAACTAACATGATTGTCAAGGTAAACTGCATCTAGGCATAGTGGTGGTTGGTGTTTCTAATTGGTTAGCTAACTTGATTTTTTTTAAAAAGTCTCTTCCTAGTCTAGACATTTCCGATGTGCCCTAACTTTTTAGAGCTTGCTATTGGAGAGAGCTTAGTATTGCAAGACCTGAGAGAGAACAACAAATAGTTAGGAAAGGGAGACAGCCTTATTTAAAAAAAAAATAAAAATTCCTTAAAAAACTTAAATTTGAATCTAATCCTTAGTTTGGGAGTTAACTGCTCTTGTGTTTTCACATACACAGATTACACTAATATAAGATACGTTGAGGCAGTGTTACCTAGTGAATAGAATACTGCACTGGGAGACATGGCTTCTATTCCTGGCTCTTTCACTAGCTTGCTGGGTGGTGTTCAGTAAGTCAGGTCACTGCTCTGTGCCTCAGTTTCCCCATCTGTAAAATGGGGATAATGATACTGACCTCCTTGTAAAGTGCTTTGAGAGCTACTAGTGAAAAACACTAGATAAAAGCTAGGTTTTATCATTATAAAATAATAGTAGTCTTACTCCACCATCGGTATATTCATATTAGAATGGGATCATTAAGGAATCTTACAGGTGAGCTGAAAGAAATAGTTTGTGTCTCTTCTGTTTCTTTAAACTGTATAAAGAAAGACTGAAAGATTTTTGTCACCATAAAGTTTTTTTTTTCCTGCCCTTTTTTTTTTTTAATTAAAAATCCAGTTCTATCGACCTTGAAAGACTTTATGGTGACTGGAAAACTGTGAAATGAGGACACCCCGAGAGTCAAAAGACTGAACACTGAGCCCTTGAGAGAGGATGGGATTTTTTTAGTCAAATTAGAAAACCATTTTTGTTTATAACAAATTTACTCCAAAGCATAATGCATGTTTGGGATAGTTTTGTTAAATACCCCTCCATCTTCAGTGAAAATGTGAGACTTGCACATCTCTGAGGCCTTGGCTACACTTACCAGCTAGTTCGACGGCTGGAAATCGAAGTTCTGGGTTCGACTTATCGCGTCTAGTCTGGACGCGATAAGTCGAACCCGGAAGTGCTTGCCGTCGACTGCGGTACTCCAGCTCGGCGAGAGGAGTACCGCAGAGTCGACGGGGGAGCCTGCCTGCCGCGTGTGGACCAAGGTAAGTTCGAACTAAGGTACTTCGACTTCAGCTACGTTATTCACGTAGCTGAAGTTGCGTACCTTAGTTCGAATTGGGGGGGGGTAGTGTAGACCAAGCCTGAGACACGCAAGAGGTCCTCCAGCAAAATTATGGAAGACCAGGCTTGATATTCATGGTATTTCTGAGGTTTAACATCAGTCTGGGTAAAAAACATAACAGGTTCCTTAAAAAAACAACAACAACAAAACAGGCCTTTTAAGTATATCATAAATAAAAATGGGCATAAACTCAACCTTTAATTGACTCTCGGTTGTAATGGTTCTGTAATGAGTTGTTGTTCAATGTGATTCTGCATTGTAACAATCCTCTGCTATGTATATTAGCCACAATATAAACAAACAACAAGGTGATCTAGTGTTAGGTAGAGAAGCATCAGCTGAGTTGTAATGCATTTTCAAATGTAGCATTAAGACAAGGAATATAAAATATTATGCATGCCAAAGTCATCCTGTCTGATAATGTTTCATACAAATAGAGAGAATTCTTCTGACCTTGTCAAATTTATCCTTGGGCAGTGTGGTTATGATAGTGATTACAGAGTTCTGGCCATGAATAATAATTTTAACAAAACAATCTTTTCTTTTTGTAGTATACAAGTAATTAAATTTGCTCTTTGAGGAAGGGGGCTGCCTTTTAATTTTGTACAGTGCCTAGCACAGTGGAGCCTGATTCTGATCTAGCACCTTTGAGCTCTACTGGAAGACAAATAATACATAATAATGAATTATATTTTTCTCTTTGTATACTCCCTGTTTCTTTCTGTAATATAAGATTGTAGTATTTTAAAATGATTATAGGATTTGATTTGTTGCTTTTCTTATATAAAGACAACTCAGTTTAAGTTCACATCCTTGTCAAATGAAGTTGCGGGGGGGGGGCATTAAAATTATCATAGCATTTCTAAGTGAATCATGAAAGATTGAAGTTTATTCACTGTATATAATGGTGTGTGTGTGTGTGTGTGTATAAGCAAGCAAGAGAGAGAGAATCTAGTCAGGAAACCAAATTTACATTCTGCAACGACTTGAGTTTTTGGAAATCAGTTTCATGACCGCTATTCACTGGTGTATAGCAGTGAAGCTGACAAAAATTATGTCACTTTCAGTCAACTTGGGTGGAAATTTACTGATGGAACATTTTTCCATCAGAAAATGCTGATTTGGCAAAACCTTGTACATCTCTGAGAGCTAAGAAGGAGAGGAACTAAAGAGAGAGGAAGAGATGGTTTTGTGTTTAAGGGACTCTATTGGAATTCAGGAGATATTGGCTCAAATCCCATATCTATTCCAGACTCTCTGTGTGACCTTGGGTAAGTCACTGGACTGTGTGACCTTGGGTAAGTCACTTTAGTTTCTCTTTATGCCTTAGCTTTCAATCTGTTAATTGGGGCTAATAATTCCATTCTCTTACCTTAGCCTATCTTGTCTGTTTAGATTCTAAGCTCTTCAGGATAGGGACTGTACTGATCCACTTGTACAGTGCCCCACGCAGTGGAGCCTGTAAGCACTATTTGAATACAAATAATAAGAAATTATTACAGTAATACCTCTGTGAGAGAGTGCTTGGGGTACCCTCTCCACCCTAGCATGAGGGAGTCTTGCTTGTGCTTAACTGGGTGCCAGCTCCTTGACACCACCAGCCTGTTGGCCACCCATGCACTCTGGCCTCTGTCAGCCCTTACTTTGCTTTGCAGGTTAACAATAGATATACTCCAGTCCCCAAGCTCCTTTGAACCATTCCCCTGTAGAGTCCAGTTCCTTATCCACTGAATGATCACAGAAATACCAGGTTTGCTGTTCCCAGAGGAACAGCATACACATGAGCTTGTATGATTCAACTCAGGATCAGCAACTTGCTTAATATCACAGCACTTAGATATATTTATAGTGAAAACCAGAATAAGTTTATCAAAGGTTCAAGTGGTAGCGAGTAAGAATATTGGAAACAAATGGCTACATGTAAAACAAAATCACAACATGCTTTCTAGAGACTAAACTTAACTATCAGTTTAACTTCCTGCCTAAAGAAGTTTATCTCACCCCCAAAGTCCTCTGCAGTATATCAACCAAAATTGGCTGAGATCCCATGAATGTAAACACATTGCCTGTTTACTTTAATAAATTGTCGTCTTTGCTTTCAACGTATACTCTCCAAAGCTCATTGTCTATACTCAGAGACAGGATAACCTCCCATGGCTTATTTTTCCTGCTTCCCTGTTAACTTCACATCTCTTTGTTGACTTCATATACAAATGGGCATCCAGTGTGTTAGCTTACAGTGCTTAACCTCCCAACAGAGAGACAGGTGAATAAATATATCTTATCTTACAGAACACCTGTTTTTTCACTTCTTGTGGCAACTCACCCCTTCATGCAGGCACTGAGAACATATTTTCAGTATATATACCTAGCTCTTTAAATAGTACTTGTACAAACATTGCACAATGATATTAATGAGAACTGTGACCGCGGCTTTCATTTAAGACCTCATGTGACATTCTTTGGTGAACTAGAATGTACATACCAGGATCAGGACATTGCTGTCTGGTATAAAGGGGTTATTGGGTCAGACTCTGTGCTTGTCAGAAACCAAATGGGACCTCTAGGCCCTGACCTGTGTGGATATTTGCTTATTGTTCTGCACCTGAAGTCATAATATCTGTTTGTGATAATACAATCAATTGCTGTTATTTATTATTATATTTGAATTGCTATAATGCCTAGATTCCTCAGTTAGGGGATGAGAGCCCCATTGTGCTAGGTGACATACAAATGATTAAAGGACAGAACCTGTCCCAGAGAGCTCATGGTTGTTCATATGATGTACCAGATAGAGAATTAGGAAGTCATTTGGGGTGGAATTGACTCTCCAGGAGAAAGGCTTTACAAGGCTTTTAATTCACCACTCAAGTCCCATTTAAGACTTTAAAACAAGACCTTAGTGTAACTTCATACCATGTAAGGTCTTGAGTGTCACAGAGGTGAATTTCATAAAGAATAAGAAGTAGCGACACATGTTCTCCTAAGAAACATTTGGCTCTTTCAGTTTGTCTACTACCGTAGGTGCTGACACTGGGGATGCTCCAGGGTGCTTATCTCCCACTGGCAGCCAGCTCCCCCCTCACTCCCCTAGTACCTCCCGTCCACCAGCGGCCCCGCCGATCAACTCCTCCCCCTTCCTCCCAGCACCTCCCGCCCACTGCGATCAACTGTTTTGTGGCATGGGGGAGAGAAAGAGTGGGGACGGGGTGTGCTTGAGGAGGGGGCAGAACTGGGTGGGAAGAGGCAGAGCAGTGGGTTGGGAGAAAGGGTGGGATCTGAGGCGGAGCAGGGGCAAGAAGAGGCAGGGTGGGGGGGGTGGTTTGGGGGAAGAGTTTGGGTCGGGGTGGGGCCTGGGGCGGAGTAGGGTTTGAGCACCTCCGGGACCTGGAGGAAGCCGGCACCTGTGTCTTCTGCTACTAAAGCTTTGGGGGGATGGTGTCAAATTTTCAAGTTTTTCCCCACAACTAAGAGGGCTAGAAAGTTACTTTTTAAAAAAATAATGAAAGCTGAAATTCTTATGTAATCATCCCCAGAGTTGGGGCTTTAAATACATTTCCAAATATTGTGAGATTTGTGATAAAATTGTGAGTGTTGGCAACACTGCTGCTTTCATGTTTTCTTAGCTTTGCCCATTATAAAATCTAACATGAATAGTGTTCTTGTACCTGTGGTTTCAAAGGGACTTTCCGTACTGTAATGATAAAAAGAACAAAAATAAAGCTGGGACACATTCACCACAAATTAGTTTCTGGTCTCTAAGAACTTAATCCTACATACAAGATTCCACCAGTTTAACTTAAGGTGTGATTTTAAACCTGGGCAGACACCCATGTGGATTTATATCAGTTTAAATTTGGTTTATATTGGTTTATCTTGCACCTGTAATTTAGGGCTCACCTGCACACAAAAACTATGCAACTTTAATTACACCACTATAATTAAAGTGGTATACTCTCTTTAGTGTGATTGCAGTTATACCAGTATAGTTTATGCCTGAAAAGGAAGGGAAATAAACTGTATTGGTATATGGCACTTTTATACCAAAGCAAAACTAAATAATTAAAAAATAGTTCATAGTGAAATTCAACTATCCAAACATCTGAACCAATTAAGAGTCCACATTTACTGTGCAGAAGCAAGCAATTTCACAGCTGAAATTACTATTCCATCCTTAAACTCTCTGTCTAGTCCTTGGGTATCCTACTGTGAATCCCTTTGGACGTGTGAAGCCATACAACTCAAATTGCAGTATTTCATAATAGCTCCTGCTCCTTCTGAGATCACTAATAGAGGAGTATATGAGCTATAACACCTTATTGTGATTGGTTGAACTGAGGTCAGACCTGCAATCTGAATGTTTTTGTTTGGTGGTTTTAGATGTATCCCCTAATATTAAGTAAAATGTGTGTGTGTGTGTTTGCTTTCTCTTTCAACTGTGTGGCCACAACAGAAGCATTTACCATATGCTACAATGTACACCACATTTATTTGTTTTTGTATTGCTGTAGCATCCATCTAGTGTTCTGTGCACCATTAAAAACAAACAAACACAAAAAATCAGTGCAATTGCAAGTCAAAAGACTGGAGATTATTAATCAGACTTTGCACCCCATCTACAGCAGATTGTTCCCATAGTTTACTATAATTCCAGCAACAGAAGGTTCGATTTTCCATCCCAGCTGCTCAGGATCCCCATCATCCCCCCAATCACTGCTCCCCAGGAAAAACGTAGCTAAATAGGCAATGTGTGGCAAGTGTCATAGTCACTCTATCTCAGCAATTTTTTGTTTAAATCCATTTGTTTGTCATGCAGATGTTTTAAAATAAATATGTAAGAATAGTTGTCATAATAATAAAAATAACGCAGACTGGGTGTCTCCACACCATTGTGAAAGTGAATGCAATATAACTGACTGCAGTGGATGATTAGTTAAATTAATGGCATAATGGCATCCTTCGCTCAGGCAGGGGCTATGCGGTGCTTGCCACATGTGAGTTAATGTAATGCCGCTTTTCAGCTTCACTCTTAGGGGGATTATCACAGTTTTTAAAAAAAATTTTGAAGTGTAAGACAAAGATAGTGGATCAACCCATATTGCAGACAGCTGCTGTACAAGCCGATGAATTCAAAATCTACCATTTCTGGGAAGCATCAGATCTGGAATTATAACATTGAATGTGACAGGGCTTTTAATGTTTCAGGTGAAAATGCTGACCTCCAAACAATCAAACAAAAAGTGTGTGTGTGTGTGTGTGTGTTATGGGGAAAGGATGAGACTGGAAAGTCTGTGTGCCATTTGGGCGAGACTTTCGTGATCAGCGGTGGTTTGTACTGTATCCCCCTCTTTCATTTAATGTTGTTCCCCAGCCATGAGCATTAGCCACAAACAAACAGAAAATGGGATGGGAAAATGGATTAAAGGAAGAGCAAGTCTGGAAACAATAACCTAAAAAAGATGAAATAAGTCAAGAATTTGTTTTCAGCCATTCTAGTTGTAAAGTATATATTTTTTCCTAATGATATATGTACCAAAAATTAGAGCAAACATGAAAAACAAACCTTATGGTTTTCTCTAATTCTGTAACATCACTGAAACTAATGTTTGATACTCCCTTTAAGAACACATCTCTGTAAACACATTCCTTATAAACAAATGTTAAAAAATAATGGTTCCAGTGTCTGGAAAAGTATATCCCATTACACTATCTAGACAAATTACTCATTTGTTATACCTTTTACTTTTAAAAAACCTAAATCTGTCATTTTTTTTGAAAATCCAAAAAAGCTGTTCATTTAGCTGTATATCTGTTTGGATGTTTTATCAAATTATACAGCTACATTGAGAGATATCCCAGTTATATGTTAAAATGAAAGAAAAAAATGAAAGGAGGTCAGTATTGTATTGTCAGCTTTGTAAACGAAGAATACCAACTTGCTAAAATGGAGCATTTTTATGCAGACTCTTAGCTGCACACACAAATCTGTCTTTCTACTGACATGAGCCATGGGGAGAATTAAAAACTAAGATTTGTCTAGCTAGAATGCAGTTCTCTTAAATCAAGACTATCATGATCAGAAAGAGAGACTGGATATGGGTATAATCTACGACTTGACATTCAGTATATGCTCCTGTGTAATTTACTTGCCTCTGCTGGTCATCTGACTGAAGACATTAAGTGGGCCACAGGGTGAGCCAGGAAATTCAGCTTTCTGCTTTCCAAATCCAAAGCTCTGTAGCTTCTCCCCATCCCCTTTTTTTTCACAGCTGGTCAGCACATGCACAATAATTGTTTAGACCAGGTAAGGGCTGATGTGGAAAGAAGCACATACAAATCAGTGCTAAATTTCTGGAATGCAGCAACTGGGTAAAGTTAATGTAGAGCAAGATTTCCTTTATGTTTAAATTTTCTAAAACTAATAATAAAAAAAGACAACAAATTCCCTTTATTGCCTTTCTTTTTCTCTACTACTGCTAACTGAGCAGGTTTGGGATCTTGCCAAAATATTACACATTGCTCAAGAAGATTACAAAGAAATCCCAGACATGCACTGGAGAGTCATTAAATGTAACGTTTCTAAAAGATATTTTCAACAGCTAAATACATGTATGAGCACTGCTTTCCCCAACATTTTTAATTGCCATGGCTCAGTCACAGATAAGAACTCCCAGTTTTTAAATTGATATTTAAATTGAGTTTAAAACCAAATCCACTACATTTCCTGTGGTAAAGGAAACAAAGAATCTTCAGATTGGTTTGTCCCTAATTTGAAAATCATGTTCTCAGGAAATCCTGCATAATTATTTTAAGTAAACAGAAAAAGTAATTATTTGCGCGCGTGTGTGTTTGTGTGTGTGTGTGTGCGCGCGCTAAAATCACGTCGGTTGAGGAACTCAATGCGTTAATAAAAAGATTATAGAATACAGGAAAATGTGTTTCAAATAAGGCATATTTCTTTTTGGTCATGGTCTGAATAGTCAGAGTCTTTTTAAAAGCTTGTTTTTGGTGTTTTTTTTTTTTTTTGACGTCCTTCCTGTTTTCTGTCGAGTTCAATGATGGAAGCAAGACTTGAAGGGATGGCAGATTCACAGTGATGATGTCTTTGTAATATCCTCTATCAGGTGTTCTTGCCTTGTCTGTAAACTCACTAGAAGTCATCTGGCAGCGAAAAAACTAGATGGAACTATTGCAAAAAATACTGCAGGATCTCAGCTCTCACATCCTTTCCTTCACTTCCCCCCCCACCTCTGAATTTATTTCTGCCATTTGTAATAGTTCAGCTAAAGGTTGAACTTCCCCTCCTGCTCTTTACTAGCTTTTTCATATTTCACTTACTTTTTAATGAAGATATATTGAACTTCTTTGTTTTCTCTGGAGTTAATATAAACTCTACACTTCTTCATGTTGTTGATTTGTTTCTGTGTTGGAAAACAGCATTACAAATGTTTGTTTTAAGTCTAAGTTGTGCAGTAAGGCTGGTGTATGTGTTATGTGTGGGTTTGTTTAGAAAGAAATCTGTAGAGGTATTCAGAGAAGTGAACCATGTTTAGCTGTAAAATTTTGGAAATAAAAACCCTGAGATTTTTTGAGTACCATTAGTTGAATTAAAAAAAACCCAAAAAACAAAACAAAAAATCCCACAACCAAACAGGATGTGATTCAGACTAATAGCTAACAAGAGAACAAGACAACTTCACCGAATACGTAGAAGAAGCATTAGGTTTCGGAGCAGGTGCATACTAACTTTATTTGGATTAGTCTGTGGAGTTGTGGCATTTTCATAAAAGTTTGAAGTTCAGTATGTCCTTCTAACAAACTGTGGCCATGAACAGTCATAGCTGGAGGGGAAAATTGGAAGCAATGATTGTCTTAGCAGAAATGTTAACACTAAAGTTATTAGGAGAAGATAGTTTCAAGTGGAAAATTAGGTTCGTTTCCTCCCTTAATTTATCTACGGGAGAACTGAGAGTTAATATAACAATAATAATGGAAATGGTAGGCATTTCTCTGCATTCCAGTTGGAGCAAAGTTAATGAATAATCATTTAAAAATAAATTTACTAGCATGTAAACCCGGAATTTTATTTATTGTGTGTCCATAGGTTACGCTAGGTACAGACCTTATACTCTATCCTTTTTTATATATCTACATCTAAGGGAGTTGGCAGTGGGAGAATATTCTCATGAGAGTGGAATACAGTTTGAAGCTTAAGCATGGTGAAGTCATATTTGAGTTAGATTAGTAACACATTTACCTACCTGAGGACACATTGTTATGGGTGAACAGGTTAAGCTACCACAGAGTGATCTGTAATTTGTTTTTCATATTGCATTCATTTTCGAAGTGGAGGTTCCTGTAACTGCAAGTGCATGTGTTTCCACACTTCCTGGCTGGCAGATGGGTGGGGTTTGTAGTCTGCCTTTAAATCCCAATGACCCTTGTTGACTTGAAGTCAGTGGCAGCCATACTCATCTACATCTAAGGGCAGATCAAGGCCCTTAGTGTTCTCTACTTTCTCTTTTGTGACCAGTTCTATTCTCAGTGAAGTCAACGGGAGCTTTGCTGATGATTTCAGTGGGAACAGGACTAGGCCTTTTAGTTACAAACTGGTCTGTTTGCTCTTTAGTTACATCTACACTGTACACCACTGGTGGGGGTGTGCAGGGTAGGTGTAGCTACATGCCACTGTGAAAAGCAGGCTGTACTCACACTTTGGTGTGTGCCAATATGTGGCAGTGAAAGGCTCTGGCAGAGGAGAGCTGTTGGAGCCTTTCCCCATTGCCTCCCCACTGCCGGAGTCTTTCCCTGTGGTGGGGAAAGGAATTGGCAGCTCCCTGCAGTGGAGCTTTTCCTCGCCTCTTCTGCTGGAGCCGCTCCTCACTGCCAGAACCTTTCCCTGCAGCAAAAGAGTTTGGCAGTGGAACACTGCACTGTCAAAAATAGCAGTGGAGATGGGGAAGGCACTGCTTGGATGTGTAGGGAGCTGTGTAAAGTCTATACCCTGGAATGTTCTGCTCAGGACACCCAGAACTGTAAACTGCTATGTTACCCTCTGCCTCAGTAAGTGAGTGTTTTGCTGTGGCTAAGCTGTGTCAGCTCCCTGACACTCCAGCCTGTCTGCCTTGCCAGCAAACTATTTGAGACTCTGCCAGTCTAAAAAACGTTGCCTTGCAGATGACAGTCAGTGAATCCCTGGACACTCACAAAAATTAAGATCCCTGCCTCCAAAGAGACAGAGCACACACTACTGTATTAAGTGAGTTGAAAACTCTCACTTCACTTTAATACACAGTCCTGAGATGGTTTTGTAATAAAACAAGAATAAGTTTATTATTAAGGAAGAGATGTAAGTGATATAAGCAAGAGAAAAGAGGAAGATATGGTTACAAACAAAACAAAATAAAACACACTTTCTAGTGTCTAAAGCTTAACAGATTACGGTCTTGGTTTCATGCAACTTCTCACCCATGTCAGATCCCAGAGTCTTCAACACACATGGTTGAAGGATCCATCTTTCACAGATTCCAAGAGCTTTGGCCTTTTTTGTCTCTTATTGATGGATGATTTAATGTCTTTTTGCTCCCTGGTGGCTTTGTCTCAAGGGCCAGAAAGGCATCTGGTGGTGCAGACTCTGTCCCCCAGTCTCCTCCACTGCTTGTTCGCTTGATTGCTTTGTGTAACTTCTATGTAAATGTACTTTCACTGTCTTTTTCCTTTAGACAAGCTGGTCAGACAGGAAAATCCACATTCCTTTGCCTAGGGCAGGCTGGTTTTATGCACTGCCTCCCAAACACAGTTTAAGAACATATTTCCAGTGCACATATATAACTCTTTGAACACAACCCACACGTACATTGCACAGTGATTTTCAGGACCAGCGTGTCACCAGTTTACATATGTTAACTTACATGCCACCTTTTTGATACATATTATGACAACAGTGTATTGGGGGTAGTGAGTACGTCAGGCCTGATATGAATTATGGTGTGGTGGGCCCTCTGCTGGCGTTAAAGGGCTCCCAGGGTCACATACCCTAAGGCAGTGGTGGGCAACCTGTGGCCCATCAGGGTAATCTGATTGCAGGCCGCAAGACATTTTGCTGATGTTGACCATCCACAGGCATGGTCCCCCGCAGCTCCCAGTGTCCGCGGTTTGCCATTCCTGGCCAATAGGAACTGCAGGAAGCAGCAGGCCACAGGGACGTGCTGACCACCGCTTCCTGCAGTTCCCATTGGCTGGGAACGGCGAACCGCGGCCACTGGGAGCTGCAAGGGACCGTGCCTGCAGATGGTCAACATCAGCAAAACCTCTCGCGGCCCGCAATCAGATTACCCAGACGGTCGCAGGTTGTCCACCACTGCCCTAAGGATTCAGGCATGTCTTTACTCGCCTGAGCAGTGCCTCACTGTCTACACTGCTATTTTTACCCATGCTAGGGGAGTGGCAGTGTATATATTCTACATGCTGCCATAAGAAGTGTAGTGTAGTAAGCAGTGTAGACCTACCTTCTATGTAGAGCAAGGATAATACCTGTATCTTTTTTTCTGCACGTAAATCCATCCATGAAAAGTCATTTTATTCATGGACCTTGGCTATGCTGTACAGAATGAACTAGCATGTAAAACTGCACATAGGCATAAATATAGAGCCAAGTATACCCATGAGTAACAATTAAAACCAGTGGAATTTCCAGGGATGAATGTAGACCATAACCATTTTGCCCTCAGATTTTATATTGAGGTGCCAAGAAAAGGCAGGCGGAGAAGGAAAATCCAGTGACTTCCTAGAAGTCTGCATGAAGGAATGTTTTTGTTAGGCGGGATGACAGGAGTAAGAATTCCCTTTCTAAAAATTTATGTCAGGAGAAAACAAATGGGAAGGGAGGCTAATGTAACTGTGGTTCTAGCATGGTTGTTGGTCCTCGGGTGTTTTTCCAGATAATTTCACTTCAGAATCCTCAGTGTTTTTGATTCATGAGTTCTTGTTTGTTTCTAGGCATTTTAATCAGTTTCATGTTCCATGATGTCTTTCCTCTGCGTTTCTCCATTACTAACACACCACTTTTGCCAGCAATAGATTGTCTTGATGATTCTTGATGGATGGGATGACAGGCTATACCTAGGAGGCTCTCTCCTGACTGCTACTGCGATAATCTCCCTCATGCAAATTGTCCCAACAATAGCTGGAGAGCAGCATCCCTTTTGTCTGCTGAGTCCTCGGGCTGGTCTACACAGGGGGGTGTGGGGGGGAATCGATCTAAGATACGCAACTTCAGCTATGAGAATAGCGTAGCTGAAGTCGACGTATCTTAGATCGACTTACCTCCTGCCCTCATGGTGCGGGATCGATGGTCGCATCTCCCCCATCGACTCCACTTCCGCGCCTCGCCCTGGTGGAGTTCCGGAGTCGACGGGGAGTGTGTTCTGGGATCAATTTATTGCGTCTAGATGAGATACGATATATCGATCCCCGATAGATCGATTGCTACCAGCCAATCCCGTGGGTAGTGAAGACGTACCTTTAGGTCAAATCAGGCAGTAAGATTGTGCCTTGTGATATTAAAGGAAATGGAGTTGCTTTAGGTTCTGCTTAAAAAAAAGTAATATCAGCAGATCTAGGAGATTTAGGCATGGCTACACTAGAGAGTTTACAGTGGTGTAGCTGCACTGCTGTAAGATCTCTAATGTAGCCATTCTAAGCCGATGGTAGAGAGCTCTCCCATCTGCTTAATTATTCCAGCCTCCGCGAACAGTGGTTGCTGTGTTGGTGGGAGAAGTTATGCTGATGTAACCTGTAGTGTAGACATAGCCTTATTTTACAAGGATTTTATTCTAGTCCTATGTTTGGAAATAGGGTGATTTCTTTTTAATACTCCTTTGATTTGCTTTAACGTCTTACCTGTTATGTTTAGAAGCCATTACAAAATTAACTCTTAGCAAGTACCCTCTGAACTTGTATTTCCCCAATGCAAGAAAGATGCTAATCACCAGGGAGGGCTAAGGGCCTGATCCATCTCCTACTGAAATCACTGAGACTCTTGCCAGGGACCTCATTAGGAGTTGGGTCAAACCCAAGGGTCTAATCCTGCAGGCACCACTTGATATAGATTTTCCTGCCTTGAAAACCTCCTTAGAAATCAAAATTCTGTTTCCGTTCTTTTCGTTTATTTCTTATACTGCATCCATCAAATCATGGCAATAACCAGTATGCTCAGTATCAAGTGTTTGAAGAATTAGACCCTTTGTGTCCTTGCCAAGTTTCAGTCTCTAGCAAGTTTTCTGTATTAATTAAACAGAAAAAAAGGAAAATATATCAAAAACCTTATTTTAGTGTATATCCATAATTCTCTTTTTTTCTCTCTTATTCTCTATAAAGTCCTCATATAAAACCAGGGGCCCTATGGAAACTTGAGTATAAATAAAGCCCTACAGAATTTGAGTGAGAAACACAGAAAGGTGGAGTCAAGATAACTTCTGCTGTGATGCACGCATTATAGTATGTTTTCACTGGCAAAAACTGCTTTTTTACTTGCAGCAAAATTGGCGAAAACAGCTGTAGGCAATTATAGGTCTCAGTTCATCAAGGCATTTAAGCACATGCTTAATTACCTTGCTGCATCAGAGCCAGAGTGACTATTTTTATAGAACAGTAGAAACCTATTAAACAAGTTTAACCTGCACTCAGACTCTATTTCTTTAACTGCTCTGGTTTTTTAAATAATATTTTGTAGAATATACATTTTCAAACCTTTGTAAGTGCACTTTTGTGTCAGTTGTAAAATTTGTTGTTCATGATACATAGTGGTTATGCACATAAAGGGCCAATCATTCTTAAAGACATGGATCCAATTTGAAGAGAGGGATGTTATGACTTCAGTCATGTCTGTTTGATGTATTTGATAAATCATAGTTTTATTTTATGGGACAGCAGTCCAGGGGTAGGAGTACTGTAAATTTCCTGCCAACATATCATGTTAAATTTGCTAATTTGATTTACAGGAACAATACATACCATAATCATTTTGCATCACGTGACATGTATTTTTCTTCTGTAGCACAAAGAGCCTTCCTACACATTATATATTTCTTATAGACATATGGTGTGTTTGTGTGTATGTAAAAGTATTTTTCCCTTTCTGAGTCTTTAGGCTTATATTAATTTAGATACATATTGCACTCGTTACACTAGTCTCCTTCAAACATTGCTGCTTAGGTGTTATAATGAAGATGATCAGAATTAGTGTTTTAGATCATTTTATTGTTATTTTTTGTTAATCTGGTGCTTATGAGTGACAGTACTCTGCAAGTGTTGGTCTGATATACCACCGGCAGTTTGCTAAACCAGAGTTCGCGGCTGGTGGACTGGCTATTGCTTGCTGGCTGAATGCCTTTAGAGGCAAAAGGAGAACATATATTTTGGGGCCAGGCTGGAAAAATGGTTGTTAAAAACTGACATTTTCATCAATGTTTAAATGGCTTGAAAACCTAGGTCCTTGTCTTCATGTGTGAAAAGGGTGTGTTTTTAATTGTTTTAGCTTAGTCAGGTTAGCTTTTATCAGGTAAAGAAATCAGAGCGAGACAAGAGATGATTCTAGTAGTTCCATTATAGTGCTATTCTATCCACTGATCTTATTTTATAAACAAAGGTTTATGTATTGACTCTTCTACAGAGACAATTAGGTGCTGTTCTGACCAGCAAAAAGGGTGTGTTTCTGTGGCTTCAGACTGCATTTTGACAGAGCTTTTCAATCCTCATTTTTTCAATGAGGATTTTTTCAATCCTCCAAATATCATTTTTTTTGTTCTAGTTGTCTCTGTAGAAGAAGCATTATTTAAAACCTTGTATATAGTGTAATGTCATTTGATAGGAGAGTGGCAGTTTAATCTAACTCTGTTTGTTCTACCCTGATTTCCTTATCTGATCAATTATGATTCTCTCTACCTCTCTCTCTCTCTCGCTGTGTCCAAATATCAGGAGAGTATTTTACAGTGTGTCCTGACTTTTTAGGAATACTGATATTAATATGGACTTCTAATCAAGTACTTGGAGGTCCCAGTGTTGCTCCATAAAGCAGTAACTTGAGTGATGTCTAATGACTCTTTAACCCTTTAAGGCACTGGACAGCATGTTTTGTACCATGAAATTTATTTCTGGTTGTGGCATTCTGGGATCTAGAGGAAATAAACGGATACTTTCCAACCTTTCCATTAGGCTGAGATGGTGACTGATTGCTTGATGATTTCCACCATTATATATAAGTCCTGTAATAGGAAATTGCATTGATGTGTCTTCTTTGAGTGCTATGGCTTCCTTTGAAACTTTGGTTGTTGTAATCATAGCAAGACAGATGATGCTAGGTAATCTGGTGTAAATGAAATACAAAGTGGGCACTAGTCTGTCATTTGTCTTGAGGATAGATTGAAGGAGTCATTGAAGCAGCCAGTAGAAGCTAAAAGGAGTCATGAATATTGGCCTTATGTAAAGGGGATTTTTGTCATGCTACGACTGCAGCTGTAGTCTCTGGAGCTATAAAAAGAAAAATCTTTGTTTTGTTTTTTTTAATTGTGAAGTAGAAAGGAAGGAATATTTTAGAGTGGAAGTGAGTTTATCCATCTTCTTAGCTGACCCCTGGAGAGGTCATCAGACTGAAGGACTTGGCACTTTCACTTTTGTTTATTGGATAGGAAGAATTTATAAGTCAGCAGTTCTAGTCATTTTTTCTCTGTTAATGAGGGGAATATGACCCAGGTGTACAGGAAGGAACAAATGAAGGGAAAGTGGACAAGCTTTATATATCAGGTCTGGGTAAAAGATGTGAGATAGCTATCATTATATCAGTCATTTCACTTATGACATCATAATTCCTATTGCAATGTCAAAGACTAAAGGATGCAAAATGGAAAATACACTTAACATAACTGTGTGAATAAGGAGTAAAAAGAGAACTATGAATATTAGTTATAGCCATCTCTTAAAATATTTGCTCAGACATGACCAACATATTATTTTCCCAAGTTCCTGGGTGGGCTGCAGAACTAAAACAGGCTACAGATACTGCTTGACAGGAAGCCTCTTTATTCTGTTAGGCAAGTGTTATGACATTATAAAATAGACACTTTATCAGAGTTTGATATATTCTATTTAAAGAATTTATTAAACAATGACATTTCTAAGCACATTATTTATCATAAAATTCATTTAAAATTGCTAGTTATTTGTGCATAAAAAGAAAAATAAAGGGAATCAGTAGAAACTTTCTCCTGCTCTGTGTCCTGTAATTCTTTGTTCTATTTCAGATGCAATCATTGTTAGCTCTCTGCTTGTAACATTGGAGTTCACTAAAAGCAAGATTTAGTAGTGGGACATAGTTGTTTACATATTTGTAACAGGTGTACCGGTCCTTTAAGGAGGAAACTCTCCTGGCCCAGCACTATCCTTTTAAAAGAACAAGTCCTCTGAGCCAGGGGATGCTGTCACTGAAAGAAAGCAAGTGGTCTCAGGTAGGCGGTTTGGGGAATATCCATGCTGCTGACTGTTTTTAGTGACAGAGACCAGAGTTCTATGTGGAGTATGGGCTGGAACTCTTCTTTCCCCTCCATAGTGAGGGACAAGGCTGGGTCAGGGAAGTTCCCAACCCTGTTTCTCCTTGAGATCCAGGAGAGCTGAGGTTGTTGGGAAATTTAGTCCATCCTAGCAGGCATAATTGTAGTCCTGGGGCAAGACTGATGGGAAATATGGTAGGGTATATAACCATCACCCTTCATACTGACTAAGGAGAACTGAAAGGTGTCAGAGGTCTCTCCAGGAAGCTATGGGCAAATAAATCTACTTTCTTTTTTCCTTTCTTTTCTTTATGCAATTCTGATTTATTTTGTAAGGACTTGTAAGGAAATAAAGCCCTGGTCAGCAGAATTTTTTTTTTAAATTTTCATTAGGAACTCCATGGGCCTGGCTTTTGTTTTTGACTTGCTTGATAATTATTAATTAGTAATTATTAATATTCATATTTAAGTATGTAGAGAAAAATGTATTGAGAGAAATGTAGGCCAATATGAATTACAAGAGCATAAGTACAGTGACTTTAATAAACCACAAAAGCAAAATATGGTAATTATACAGCATAAGCAAGCAGAATATATTTACGTTCATATGGCGTTAGTGCTGTTCTTCTACTGCCGATTATCAATAATAACAATAATAAGGTCAAGTATAGGTAGGATCTCTCTTAATCTCTTAGAAAGATGGCTATAAGCTTGTCCAAACCCCAAGTTGTTCTTGCACAGGGCAGTTTAGTTGGCTTTAAATGCCGATGTATGGCCTAGCAGCAGGGCCGGCTCCAGGCACCAGCCTGGCAAGCAGGTGCTTGGGGCAGTCGCTCCGGAGAGGGGCGGCAGCTGTTCGGGGGACGGTCCCTCACTCCCGCTCGGAGCGAAGGACCTTCCGCCGAATTGCCGCCGCAGATCGCAATTGCGGCTTTTTTTTGTTTGGCTGCTTGGGGCGGCCAAAACCCTGGAGCCGGCCCTGCCTAGCAGAAAACAAAACATTCTTACTGAAGAAAATATGAAGGTTAGATAATATGGCACCAAAAGTGTTGCATATAGCCAGGCTCATTCTACTAATGGGTGGGAGTCCAAAAATCATTATTTTGGGTAGATCCCTCTGGAAACAGGTGCTTACACAAGGTTTATTGGCTGCAAAAGTAAAACTAAAAGGAGAAGTTGAAATCCAATCATTCGTGTTAGGTTCCCATTCACAAAAAAGCTCTCTGTAGGAGGAAACGAGCATTTTTTGTATATCTCAGAGAGCCTGCTCATTTCTTCACAAAATAAAGAAAGAGGTGATTCATAGGTTGATGTTTAAGTTATTCTAAAAGTAGAACATTCTGTGGGCCTGATTCTGCACTCCTTACTCAGACCAAACTCTGATTTCACCGGGACTTCTGCCAAGAAATGTATGATTGAGCCCTGTAACAATGCAAAACACAAGGTGGAGCAAACAGGCCAACAACAAGATTTTGTGAATGTAT
This sequence comes from Trachemys scripta elegans, assembly GCF_013100865.1. Classification (NCBI taxonomy): domain Eukaryota; kingdom Metazoa; phylum Chordata; order Testudines; family Emydidae; genus Trachemys; species Trachemys scripta. Next base: position 90,454,100 of record NC_048299.1, read on the forward strand.
GTTATTAAAATCTCTAACGATAGCCTTTTATAAACACCACTGTACATAGGATTGGATTTAATATTTAAGATTGGACACTGTTGTTGAACCCTTCTAATACCTAAAGGATAGAGATCTGAATAAAAAACATTGGCTTTCATTTTGGATTAAATTGTATATATATATATTTTTAAAAAAACTTACTTAAATTGCACTTGAGATGCTGTCTATGAAATCCCTCTTTTTCTAGTGGAATCATTAGCTCTTAAGATGAAGGAGCCACAGTGATCTCAGTGGTACTTAACCTGCAGCTTATTCAGGAAACATACCACAAAGACTCCAATAGGTCAATTACATGCTGTTTGGGTCATTGCATACAATGTATACTTTCAGGCTTTGTCTTCACTGACACAAATGGTTGCTTTTTTACAGCATGATAACAAACACCTCATAGTGATCTTGCTGTAAAATCCTAAGCGGAAACAAGGTACTTGTGTTTATTGCCCCGTAGTGAAGCAAAGTCAGCTAACCCTTACCCTTGGTTGACCTTGCCTAGTTTACCTTGCAGTAAAACTATGGTGACTTGTCTCCATGAAGATTTTACAGGGGGATAGCTGATGCATGTTAGTTATTCTGAGGTAAAAACCGACCTCTTTTGTCATTGAAGACATAGCCTCACAGACTGATGGGCTAACCTGGGGAGATACTAACCCCTCGTGTTAATTGCTGTTCAAGCTCTTACTTGGTTTCATTGAGTTGGCAGATCACAGCTGAGTCAAAGAGCTAGACAGGGTAGAAGGCACACTTAACCTAGTGCGAATCTGCACAATAAGGTGTATTAGACACTTATGGGAAAAATAATTACTATAGATGGTCAACAATCTTTGTACATCTGCCTATCATCACTATTTAAGTGTTTTAATACACAAAGGCTTTTAGTACACATTCTGTGCTGACTTACATCCTGTGCAACCCATTTGACTTCACTGAGATTTCATGGGGACTGAACCAACACAAATAATCCACATTAAGAAGTGCTTTATTTTGTTGTTCATTCTTTGGTTTAATTTTTGTTTGTTCTTTAAAAAAAAGTAAATCAAACAGGAAGGGGTATAAATCAAAGCTATTTTAAGTTACAAGAGCCCAAAAATGAAATCATAAACCTTTTTTTTGTTTACCCTTTATAACTTAAAAAGACTAATTTAAACCAAATTAAACAAAAAAAAATTGCTTTTGGGCTGAAACTTTTGAAGGCCAAGTTTCAGCTTGGAGTAGGGATTTTATGTCTGACTTACATACTTTTGAAAAGTGCGGTTTATAATGGACTAATTGCAGTTCTTTAAGGAAGTGATAGTGGACTCTGTTGTAAGGCAGTAGTTTTCAACGTGTGGTCCGCTGACCTCTGGAGATCCACAGATTGTGTCTAAGATTTCAAAGGATCCGCACCTCCATGCAAATATTTTTAGGAGTCCACAAATGAAAAAAGGTTGAAACCCACTGTTGTAAGGCAAACTATCTATTTGTATGTATGGATAACAAGTGTCTAATATGCTGTAATAAGGAAGTGAATATTGCATTGAACTGACCACTGTTAAAAATTACTTTTAAAAACAACAAAATAATGTTATATTTCAGTATGGCACTGGTTAATGATTTATAAAATTTAATATCCATTTTCAAGCACAAATTTGATTTGATTTAGTTGTAATTGTATAGTAAAATTAAAATTGTGCGTTGCTGGATTGTTTGTCATCAAGCCAGGCTGATGTGGTCCAAAGTAATGTAGATTTCCTGCCCAAAATCAGGTACATTCCTATTTTTCATGAAGTAGTTATAACATGCTCAGATACTACCCATAATGAGTGCAGCACAAATGTCTGTAACGATAAAATTTGAAGCCCAGAGTTTGCACTCTAAGGTTCTGATCCTACAAACGTTTATGTACATTGTCTTGAATAAATTACACATATAAGGAAAGTAACACAATGTTTAAGAACATAAGAATGGCGATACTAGGTCAGACCAAAGGCCAATGCCAGGTGCTCTAGAGGGAATGAATAGAACAGGTAATCATCAAGTGATCCATCCCCTGTCACCCATTCCCAGCTTCTGGCAAACAGAGGTTAAGGACACCATCCCTGCCCATCCTGGCTAATAGCCATTGATGGATTTATCCTCTATGAACTTATCAAGTTATTTTTTGTTATAGTCTTGGCATTCACAATATCCTCTGGCAAGGAGTTCCACAGGTTGACTTCCCTTTGTTTGTTTTAAACCTGCTGCCTAATAATTTCATTTGTTGACCCCCTAGTTCTTGTATTATGAGAAGGAGTAAATAACACTTCCTGATTTACTTTCTCCACACCAGTCATGATTTTATAGACCTCTATCATATCCCCCCTTAGTCATCTCTTTTCCAAGCTGAAAAGTTCCAGTCTTATTAATCTCCCCTCATATGGTAGCCGTTCCAGACCCCTAATTATTTTTGTTGTCCTTTTCTGAACCTTTTCCAATATAAATATAAATTCAATTCCAATATATCTTTTTTGAGATGGGACGACCACATCTGCATGCAGTATTCAAGATGTGGGCATACCCTGGATTTATATAGAGGCAATATGATATTTTCTGTTTTATTATCTATCCCTTTCCTAATGATTCCCAACATTTTGTTAGCTTTTTTGACTGCCAGTGCACATTGAGAGGGTGTTTTCAGAGAACTATTCACAATGACTCCAAGATCTCTTTCTTGAGTGGTTATAGCTAATTTAGACCCCATCATTTTATATGTATAGTTGGGATTATGTTTTCCAATGTGCTTTACTTTGCATTTATCAACATTGAATTTCATCTGCCATTTTGTTGCCCAGTCATCCAGTTTTGTGAGATCCTTTTGTAACTGCTTGGGACTTGGGACTTAACTATCTTGAGTAGTTTTATATCATCTGCAAATTTTGCCACCTCACTGTTTACCCCTTTTTCCAGATCATTTATGAATATGTTGAATAGGACTGGTCCCAGTACAGACCCCTCGGGATCACTACTACTTAGCTCTCTCCATTCTGAAACTGACCATGATTCCTACCCTTTGTTTCCTAGCTTTTAACCAACTACCAATCCATGAGAGGACCTTCCCTCTTATCCCATGACATCTTATTTTGTTTAAAAGCCTTTGGTGAGGGACCTTGTCAAACGATTTCTGAAAATCTAAGTACAGCATTCTATATCCACTGGATCCCCCTTGTCCACATGCTTGTTGACCTCTTCAAAGAATTCTAGTACATTGGTGAGGCATGATTTCCCTTTATAAAAACCCCAACAATTCCATTCATCCCCAACAAATTATTTTCATCTAGATGTCTGATAGTTTTGTTCTTTACTATTGTTTCAACCAGTTTGCCCAGTATGGAAGTCAGGCTTACTGGCTTGTAATTGCCGGGATCACCTCTGGAGCCCTTTTTAAAAATTGGCATCACGTTAGGTATCCTCCAGTCATTTGGTACTTTTTGAGTCTTTGGCTAGTTGTTCTTCAAATTCTTTTATGGCCTTCCTAATTATATTTTTACATTTCATTTGCCATAGTTTAGGCTCCTTTCTATTTTCCTCACTAGGATTTAACTTCCACTTTTTAAGGATGCCTTTTTATGTCTCACTGCTTTTTTTACTTTGTTGTTTAGCCACAGTGACACTTTTTTGGTTCTCTTACTATGTTTTTTTAATTTGGGATATACATTTAAGTTGAGCTTCTGTTATGGTGTCTTTAAAAAGTTTCATGCAGCTTGCAGGGATTTCACTTTTTGCACTGTACCTTTTAATTTCTGTTTAACTAAACTTCCTCATTTTTGTGTAGTCCTCCTTTCTGAAATTACATGCTACAGTTTTGGGCCACTGTAGTGTTTTCCCCACCACAGGAATGTTAAATTTAATTATATTATGGTCACTATTACCAAGTAGTTCAGCTATATTCACCTCTTGGACCAGATCCTGTGCTCCACTTAGGACTAAATCAAGAATTGCCTCTCCTCTTGTGGGTTCTAGGACTAGCTGCTCCAAGAAGCAGTCATTTAAGGTGTCAAGAAACTTTATCTCTGCATCCCATCTGAGGTGAGGGGGGGAGGGATAGCTCAGTGGTTTGAGCACTGGCCTGCTAAACTCAGGGTTGTGAGTTCAATCCTTGAGGGGGCCATTTAGGGATCTGGGGCAAAAATCTGCCTGGGGGTTCGTCCTGTTTTGAGTAGTGGGTTGGACTAGATAACCTCCTGAGGTTCCTTCCAACCCTGATATTCTATGATTCTACCCAGTCAATAAGGGGATAATTGAAATCCCCCATTATTATTGAGTTTTTTATTTTTATAGCCTCTCTAATCTGAGCATTTCACAGTCACGGTCACCATCCTGGTCAGGTAATAAGTCCCTACTGCTATATTCTTATTATTAGAGCATGGAATTACTATCCATAGAGATTCTATGGTACAGTTTGCATGATTGGGGCCTAAAAGAAATTGAAGTACAATACTGATAGAGAGTACGTATGCATGCATATGATTTTTTCCTCCATCTGAATTAATTTGTGCACCTGTATGTTTGAACATTTTTCAAAGTATTTTCCTTGGTGAATTTGTGTTCCCAAGAGCTGAAAATAGTTTTGTTGGATGCCTGTATTTCCTTTTTGGCCTCTGTGGTCCTGAAAATTAGTAATTGAGAAACTTGTGTTCAGTTTATTAACATGTATGAATGGAGAAGATTAATTTCTGAGCTTTTCACTCATAAGCCTCTGCTGACATGTAAATATGATGTGTGTGCATGCATTCTGAACTGAATGTGCTCCAATAGAAAATAATCTAAAAAAATTATTCCTTCTATGGTATAAAGAAGGTTGAATTGCCAATTAGAAAATTTTTTGAAAAATGGGAGCACATCAGGCCTGATTCAAGAAAGTATCCCTATTCAGGAGATATAAGTACTTGCTTAACCGTAAGTTTGTACTAGAGTCCCATTGAAATCATTAGGGATGAACTTAAGCATGTGCTGTAGTGCTATCTTAAACCGGGGCCTTCTACTGTTAATAATAAATAGTAAAGTTTCAGTAGTTAGAATAATAAGATGCTGATGGAGTCCATAATCTTCTTAAAACAGAAAAAATACTTCAGTAGTAATGAATTTAAATTATTTTTGAAAGGATTCTTAAAAGCAAAGAAGGCCCCAATCCTGCAAATCATATGTGCATACTTAAAACATGTGAGTAGTTTGATTTTCCGTGTGCTCATAGTTAAGCATTCGCATAAGCTTTTGCAGAATTGGGGCCCAAGTGAGAATACAGAGAGGTTACCCTGTTTAGCTTTGCTAACTATGTCACAGATAAGTACTTGGCATGTTCAGAAGATAAACTTAGTCCAAACTTCGTAGTGGACCATATGTTTTTCCATCAGTTCAGAAGGTTTTTTTTTTTCCATTTTAGGGACAAACCAATTTTGATCCCGCTGTTCGTTTTCTTTTGATAGCAGGAGCAATTTCTACTTTTGAATAATCAGAAGCTGGTGTTTGGGTGCCTTCTGCTCCATTCACATCAGTGTGAGTTGAGGACTTGCAGATCCTTAAGAAACAGCTCCAAAGCTTGCAAGGGTAGGTCTCATTTTAGGCTCTGATCCCACGATGAGCTTTGTGTGGGTGCAAGGGCTATGGCATCAAGCTTATTGGAGGATCAGGGCCTTAGATTTAGCATTCTTCTTTGACTATAATATACTGTAATAGAAATTGACCTTTATAAGTAGTAGACGTCTATGAAAAAGATTTTATTTTGAGTGACACCATATTTTTTCAAAGTTTTCCCAATGGTATTGAAATGTAGATTCTCCTTTGTAAAATGTCCTCTTATGGCATTCTAATCCCTCGGTTTTCGGGAATAGCATGTAATACTGTAATGTGACTGGATAATAGCTATGAAACCTATAAACTTCATATGTCAGACAATGGGAGATTTGATTTAAACTGTTATGGGCTTGTCTACATAATGTTTTAATGTTCAACCGCTTGTGTGTAAATACTAGTGTATACCAGCATGTGGCATACTGATTGTCCATGTGGACCCTGCTGACAGACACTAAAAGTTTCCAATTGTAAATTGACATAGTACTATTTGAAATGGGGCTATGTCAATGCACATTAGGGACTTTTATGTGTACCAGAAGGGTCCACATGGACTGTTAGCATTTGACATGCTGGTGCAAACTAGAATTTACATCCCAGTTGATGCACACTAACTCGCCATGTAGACAAGCTCTATGTAAACTTGCCTAATGTTATTCTGCTTTTGTTATGTCATTTCTAGATTTCTAAATCAACAAGTGGACAGAAGGCTATTGAGATAATGCAGCTGTAATATATTAGCATCTTTTATAATTTTTACTCACATCTCAGTCTCCTAGTATAGTAGATTGTGACAGAATTTGAGAAAGAATTCCCAGCTTTCTGTGACGCATCAGATATTGGTCACTGCTGGAGGGAATTCATTCAGGTGACAGGTCTATACGTAAATGGTTTTACCTGGCCCAGCAAGTCATATATTTGTAAGTACAATGAATGGGGTGTTTTAATTTTGCAAGGCGTTCTGTAGTCTTAATGTACATGTTATTTTAGGTGTCAAAAAGTTTTACTTTTTTAGCCACAAAGGTCACTTTACAGTCAGAGCACATCCCTCTAATAAGGAGGCAGTGTGGCATAGCGGATAGAGTATTGGGCTGGGACTTGAGAGACCTGGATTTTATTCTTGGCTTCGCCACTGGCCTGATGGGTGACCCTGGGCAAGCTACTTATCTGTTCTGTGCCTCAGTTTCCCCATCTGTAAAATAGGAATAAAGTTACTGACTTCTTTTGTAAAGAACTTTCAGATCTATGGATGAAAAGCACTAAGAGCTAGGTATTGTGTGTTAAATTAATAATAATTTAATATTTGAGTTTAGTATTTGATTTACATGGATACATTTTATTTGTATTTGCTAGACCAGTGAATTAGTTCTGAATTGTTCAACCAAATGAATCTTAGAAATACTTATCCATCGAAAATCATCTGGAAAGTGTCTGATTTGTAAGTATATTCCAACTATGGGTATACAGAAGCATTTTTAAAAAAATTTCTAAGTTAAAATGATATTCATCACCATAAAAACAATCCAGTTATTATAAAAGTCGTGGACAAATTGGCTTCAATCCAAAGAGTCAGAGAGATTCCTTGTACATCTACTAATGCTATCGCTTTGTGTTGCTGCCCCATGAACTGCTGCCTTTGATGGTATAAATCGGTACCTCTGTGAGACACACTTCGGCTGTTAGTCTAGAGTCTTTCTAGATTGTCTTGTGATAAGGAGAGGAAAATAAATGTAAATGCCTAAACTTGGGAAATTCTGGGCATTACTAAACATTACCATTTCCTCTACTAAATCTTGAAAAGGAGTCATCACATAAAACATGGGGTTTCACTACAATCCTGTATCAGAGAGATAGCCTGTTAGTCTGGATCTGTAAAAAGCAACAGAGTCTCCTGTGGCACCTTTAAGACTACAATCCTGTACACTCTCTGTGTTATTGTAAGAACGGCAAAGGAAACTTGGGCACAAGTGGAGACTGGTATTTCTGTTGCAATAATCACAATATACCTGTTCATGCCATAGAAAAAATTGTGACAGGCCTTATCTATTTCATTTTTATCTCTCCCTTTCTAGATGAGTATATCTGCTTGCCCAAATTTAATGTGACCTGAGCTGAGCTCAGCATTACTGAGATTTTAATTTGAGGGATTCTCGTTTATGCTACCCTCTCTTAAAATCCGCAGAACCTGGGAGTTTGTTGGAGTCAGTAGTGTTCTACATGCAAGCCAAAGCCTATTTTGTCTCTGCCTGGAGTGAAATAGCTTTGCTTGAATTCTGTATTTCCTAAAACAATTTAAAAATTTGTTAAGACAAATCAGGCTATTTTAGGTTAAGCACTTTACTTTGCTTATACAGGTTGACTGAAGGGCTGAGCAATACACTTAAAAGGACAACCGTTTAATTCTGTATTTCCTTTGGCGTCATGGATTGCCAAAATACTGATGTATTTCTCTGGTTCGCCATGTTCTATGTAGAAATAAAATAGAACACTTATGGCACTGTTTGCTCTCCATTTCCTAACACAGAATTTGGAATCTCCAATCTGTCAACCTCTAAGCAGAGGAAGCTGTTAAATGCTCCCTTTTATTTAACTCCACTTATAACTTAAGGCCAAATTGTGGCTCTTGTGAGCTGGGGGAAAGTGTCTTCAATGTCCAGACACTAGGAAAAGAGGCACAATGCTATCTTGGGCTCTGGTAGGAGTTTGACAGGCAATAATTGCTACCTCTTCACAGCAGGTATTTTATGCCCTTTCTTGAATGTTGTCCATATTGTGATCCCAGCACACCTAAGACTCCCTCTTTGGGGCATGCGTTATGAGTGCATAGGCAGCATTAGGATTGCCCCTTGTGTAGCTATGCTGAGGGGGGAGATGAAGAGGCATGCTTCACCTTGCTATCTCCTAACACACCTGTTAAGCTGTTATAATAAAGCTGTTAGCATACAGAACTTCTGTTAGATCAATTCATTAAACTCAACTTCTTTAGCCTTTCCAAGTAGCAAATATTCTTGAAAACCAAAATCATATTCACTATGTGCTGCTTACAAGTTCTCGATGATTCAGCTCCATTCAGCAGATTTTTTCACTTACTCCCATATTTGCATGAATATATCAAAAATACCCTTCCCTATTCCACCTAATAATATATGTCCAGGTTCACTGATTATTTGAGTTTTCCTGTGGTTTCCTGTTAACCCACAAGAAAAGAACTTGAAAGATAGGTAATGGTTTTCAGTCAAGGTATTTTTTACACCATGACTTCAGCATGACACCTGAACAACCCATATATTGTTAGTTAGTCTCTAGACCAATACAGTAGATGCAGAATGTGTACATTTGAGAAGTACTCTGTTCTTTTAATATTCTGTTTGTTTGCCACATTAATAAATGGTTTGGTCTGAGCTATTGTTGTGATTTGTGCTTTGCATTTGTTATCCACTAATTACAAGGAATTTCTCAATATGGTTTTCATTACTTAATATAAGCATATTCAGTAAATTTTGCTGGAATAGACTTTGCCTTCCTTTGATGATGGGATCCTTTGGATAATTTTTGTTGTATAAAAGATCCAATTTTAAAAATATTTCAACAGCTTTTTATTTATTGGGGGTTGTTGGCATTTTTTCAATCCAAATATAAATAATTTAACAATACCGTGCAATGAGAGAGAATTCCTTTCTTACTACAACTATTATTTTATTCATGTTCTAAGAAACCTCCATAAAACACATGGAAAAATCATATGATTTATAATAGATTTTTTTTGTTGGCATTCATCAGAAAACAACTGCAACACTAAACTTTAGTCCTACAGTGACACACACACACACAAAAAAATGCTCTACTTATGAAGTCTTTTGATTGATTTGTCACATAATTTTCTGAACATTCCCCCCCCCCATTTGTATACCTATTTCAGTCATCTTTCTTTATACTAAGAAACAAGTGTTGTTTTTATCAGCCTAATAAAAGATGTGTGGCAACTGCACTGATGAAATAAAGTTCTTACTGTCTAACTCCATGTCATGGTTGCACCTGGATGACAAGCACTGTACAAAGAATACAGAATACAAAGAATGCTTAGTTTTACAATGTACACAGTAATGGTCTAAGGTTACTTCTATTATTTTGGGCATCTGTAGTAGATGTCAGGATCCTTTGAAGCAGATGTTCCACTGCCAAACTGAAGCATTTGAACTCAAAATGAAACAGTTCCTTTAAATCTTGACATTAAGACTTAACAGTTTCACTTCCCAATTGCATGGGGCATGCAGAAGGTAAATAATAGAACTGTAGTAGGATAAATTGTATATTCTCCTATGAGGTGTGGAAGAAAAACGTGTTTAGCATTTGCTTTGCAATTTTATTTGTTCGAGGTCATTTCCTTCTTATGTTAGCCTATATATATATACACAGTTCCAGGCACATGTTTAAAGCAGTAACTAGTGCTTGGCTGGAGCCCTGTGTCTTTCCTTTCCCCTTCCACGTCTTTCTGGGCTTCTCTTCCAAGTTTCCTTAGATTCACTCTGCTCCTCCACCATTTTCTCTTGGGAAACACTTATCCAAATGTTCTCACTTGTCCCAATTCTATCCATTTAATCAAACTGATCAGTTTTTAGGAATGATACAACCAACCTTTTCAGATGTGAGTACCACATTTATGCGGTGTAATAAAACTGGCCTGATTTTCAGAGATCCTGAGCACCTGCAGCTGCCACTGACGTCTCTGGAGCGTGGGTATTAAAATTCTGTGAAAATCAGGCCACCTTTGTTTAGATGCCCAACTGTAGTTTGAAAATGATGGGCTACAGTTTCTATCTTTGTTCTCACACGAACATCTTTCATGACAGTAGGTTCCATCTGATGTTTTAGTTATCTTATTAGCTGGATCCGTATGTTTTCCTAGTGTAACTCAAAATATATGCAGGCCTGCAGCAGTACCTCCTTTGCTATGAACCTGCCAGATCCCACAATCTAAGCAGGGTGAAGCTGAGTCCTCACTATTTGGATGAGACACCTCTGAAGAACACAGAGGTGGTATAGAGTGGGGAATGGAGTTGATGATTCAGTGGCTGGTGCTCTTTACTTTGCACCGTTATTCAGTCAGGATGCCAGCACAGTGCAGGAGAATTATTGTGATGTTGGGGAGGGGGTGCATTCCCTTTACGTGAGAGATAAAATTATGAGCCTCAACACTTTTGCTTATTAAAAAGCTACTACCGCACTTTTTTAAGAGTAGGGGAGCTAACTCTGGTGACCTGGATAATTTGTCTGGCCTAACTATATTTCTTCTTGCATTTCAGTTAGGTGCCATACAATATTCTTCTCTTTCTGTCAGTAATGTTGGTAGAATTTCTGTGATTTGTTAAATATTAGAAATATTTCACTGCAGTGGTGGCTGCATATCCATTGTGGATGGTGTGATGCCTATGTGTAGTTCACATGCAAGTTTAAATTTGTAAAGCAATTTGTGCTTTTTTGTGATGAAAAATGCAGTAAGTTGTTATGCAGCACACATTCTCACATGCAGTAGATGTTCCTTAGAGGTAAGTTATTTGTGTACTGTAATAAGGTTTGGGCAACATAAATGGTATAAAAGCCATACAGTGCAGTTCACTAGATTTTTTTGAACCAGAGTATATAATCCCATTCTGGTGTTAACCTTATAAATAGGGCCTTACCAAATTCAAGGACATGAAAAATGTGTCATGGACTGTGAATCGGATCTCCCCTGTGAAATCTGGCTAGTGTAAGGGAGGGGCAGGGCTGGGGGCTCTTACCGTGCGCTGGTCTCCAGATGCTAGTCCCAGCTGGGCTGTGGGGGGATGGGACTTCCTCTTCCCCTGCAGGGGCTGCTCCTGGGGCCGGGTCAGACCCATCTCTGGAAACCTCCTTGGTATGCAGGAAACCCGTCTCTGAAGGCAGCACTGCCATCAGCAAAAGCACAGAAGTAAGGGTGGTAATACTGCGACCCCCCTACAATAACCTTGTGACTCTCCCTATGGCTGGTCCCCTTTTGTGTCGGGACCCCCATAGTTACAACACTATGAAATTTCAGATTTAAATATCTGAAACCGTGAAATGAATTATTTTTAAAATCCTATGACCGTGAAATTGACCAAAATGGACTGTGCATTTGGTAGGGCTCTACTTCTAAAACAGTATGTTATAGTGAAGGAACAGTGTTTGTGTATTCTTTATAGAATCTCACACTGTGATTCTATGCTAAATGTTCTGGTAGTGTTTCATTTGCTCCATTTCATCATTTGGTATTTTGACTGCTTTATTTGGCTTCTAGCTGATACCTTGGTTGTCAGTCTGGAAACAAATGTTTTTTATATAGGGGTGTAAAGTGGTTAACATTTTCTTTAGATCATCATCAGCTTAACCCCCTGCAGGGTAAAAACTTGCCTTGCACTGTATCTGTTCATCATGCTGAAGGGTTTGACCAGAAGTCTGACACTTCACTTAAAATGTCAGCAGTCAGCATGGTAACATTATTCACAATGTTGGTTTTAAAATACCTGTTTAACACACACATTTTTAAGGATGGATTCATGCACAGGAGTGCTGATTCTCCTTATTTTCAGTGGTACTGAAACCTAAAGAACAACAATGAAGAATTCTAGAATCCCTTGGGTTCTTCCAGGGTAGGAGGAATGAAAAGGGATTTGGTTTGCTGCTAATGTGTGGGCAGGCTTATTCTTAAGGCCTTCACAATTTCATCTCATTCAGGAGGGATTTGAGGTTGGAAAAATATCTAGCTCCTACTGACAAGATTTATTCAGAGGCCATTTCATACAGGGGTGACCACAGCTGTGCTGGAATCTCATGAATATGTGAGTATACGTTTTTATTTATTGTTATTACTGTAGTAATATAATACATAGCTCTTATACAGCACTTTTCATCAGTTGATCTCAAAGCACTTTACAAAGGAGGTCAGCATCATTATCCCCATTTTACAAATAGGGAAACAGAGGCACAGTGGCTTGCTAAAGGTCACTCAGCAGGCCAGTGGCAATGCTGGAAATAGAATCCAGGTCTCCGACCAGTGTTCTGCCCACGAGAAACACTGTCTCCCATATGGTGCTGTAGATTTTCCTGGAACTTTACAGTACAGGTAAAGATGAATTCTTTGCCTTAAGGAGCTTGCAATCTAAGATCTTTATCCTACCGCAGGGTCTTCGGAGGCCTGTATGTTTTCATGGAGTCCCACCAAAGTCATGGATAAAAGGTGTTCCTGTGCAGGTCCTGTCATAGGATTGGAGATTTAATTAAAATGAGAGTAAACAAGGGGAGATAACAGCACATGGAGGGGTAGGAGAAAGGAAAGATGCTTGAGACGGCCATTATGAAGAGGGAGACAGTGGGATTATATTTGTATACGCGGAAGGCTAAAGCCAGCACCCTAAAAGATAAATTTTTTAATCTACATTTTATTTTTGTAATTTTATTTATCAACAAATCCATGTAGGAATACAAGATATAGAAAAAAATGATATTTATAATTCGAGGATGGAATACTGTTATCCAAAAAAGATGAGTGATTTGATGCCAGGTTGCTTTGGTGCACAGGAACTGGGCTGAAATCTGTTGGGTTGTAAGGAATGCACTTATTTGATAACTTAATAGAGTCACGTACCTGAATAAATATCTGTTTCATATTTATTCCTAACAGTGTATGCTGGATCTTGCCAGCAGTGGTTACATTTTGTTACTGAGGATACTTCTGGATGCCAAAATCTTTACTATTAGGTTATATCTACACTATGAGGTAGGGGAGTGATTCCCCTGCTCAGATACACATTCTTGTGCTAGCTCTGAGTACAGGTAGCAGCAATGGAGGCATGGCTGAGCCGAGCCGAGTACGTGCCCAGTGGCTTGAGCAAGTGTGCAAGCATGTGTATGAGAGTACAAGAATCACATCCTTAGCTCATAGTATAGTCATGGCCTGAGAGACCAGGAGGAGAGCTGGGGCGGGGGGAAAGGGGAGATTATCCCACATTTGTCACTGCAGGGTTCTTATATCTGCCTCTGAAGCATTTGGTGCAAGCCACTGTTGAAGACAGGATATATTGGACTAGATAGGCTTTGGATCTGATCTGATCTGGTAGTTCCAATGTTGTTAAGATTCCTTTGTGTAAAAGGAAAATAGTTGGCCCAGTTGTACAGGGACCAGAACTGGTCTGACCTATTACGGGAGAGCAGCTTTTGCATGAGTTGTGGTGATAGCGTAAAGCTGGTTCTGGTATCCTCCTAATTAGAATGATGTTTTCATGCTGCGCGAAGAAAGTTGGTAATGGCCTATTCTAGTCAACAGTGAGCTCTACTATGGCTGTTCCTGAAAATGTATAGCAATTAACTATACAATAATATTTCTACTCAGAACTGATCCAAGGCGAGCTTTGTAAACGTCTTTAAATGTGTTTCCTAAATAAAGTTACGGCCTTCGGGGTTTCCATGAAAATGCTGCAGTAATGCACTTTTGGGTGGAGGCTTTATAGAGAACAAATGGGAAATAATGGTGACTCCTGCCCTTTGGAAAAAATGCAGTAAAGTGGAAAGATCAGTTTTTACATGAGGTGTGAGCCAGGCTGCTGCTCCTGTGTAGCTGTGCATCCTGGTTGAACGTACAATGATTGAGGGCCATTAGTATAGTGGTGATGGATGTTGCAGGGACACTGTGATTCCACTGTGTAATGAGGGCAGGCTGTACAAGGTAATACCACAATCCCTGTGCACCTTAGAGCTGTTCGTGTCGTCCTTCTCTGAAACAGCCTAGAGGGAGGGCTTGGTGTTGTGGTAGGAGTGGACTGGTAGAGAGGGAGGTGAATTGCAAGCAGTTCCACCCACTTGTCTAAACTGCCATGTAGGGGAGCTTCAGGGGCTATGCAGTTATTCCGTATGCAGTTTCCAGGTTGTGGGAGACCGTTTTATGTCTTTTGCCCAAAGCCCGTTTACTTGGGTTTTGCACAAGAGGTTGTTTTACAGCATTTGACCGGTAGGAGATAACCATTTATGAATAATGCAGTGTGGGTACCAGATGGGAGTTTGTGGGAGTTTAACAATTTTGAAATTTCTTCCATTCCAGAATAGAACTAACTAACTAAATATATTTCCCACAAACCCAAATGCCAGAAAATTCCATATTGAGTTGATTGAAACATCTAGTGTGGACAAAACTGAAATGTTTTGTTCCAATTTTGACATTTTTTTCATTTTATATTCTATTTTATCAAAGATCTGTATTACAACAAATGAAATGAAAAGTCTTGTCCAAATGGAAAATCAGAACGATGTTCCAAAAAAGGCAAAATGGAACATTTTGACCTTATCAAAACACTTTTTGTTTTGAAATAAATTTTTGTTGAAGGCGGGATATTTCCAAAAACACATTTTGCTGTTGACAGTTGGCATTTTCTGACAGAAAAACATTGTCAGAAAATTTCAGACCACTTTGACTTATGAGTATATGCATCAGGTGATTGTTACTGTAGAACTGTGCACGTAGCCAGAAATAGGAAGTAAACTGTATAATTTGGGGAGAAAATTATCCAAGAGTAACAACGTGACTTTGACAGCAAGATTATAAACCCCAACACCAATCCCTAGTGAAACAAGCAGTTGGTTTTAACTTGTTTCCAGCCATTGAAACAATGAGCTTTATTTTCCAGCTATAGGTCTCTTACTGTCACACACGTGTTTCATTTTCTAGTTAAAATACCATTTTACAAGTGCATCTGGCTTTTGTCTATTAGCCTAAAACATCTCAAATAGAAAAAATATATAGATACAGTTTATTAATAGCTATGATAAATGATTGTGGAAAGGAGAGTAAGTAGAGCTGAAAGCACAAGTCCATTTTGGGGTTTTTAGTTAAAAAAAAAAAATGACCGGCTGTAAAAGTTCTCCATGTTGATTCACCCTCATCTGACACAACCCACCCTCTTCAGGGTGAGAGGAAGTTCAATTTCCAAGCAGCTTAAGACCTGGTCTCTCCTGAACAAGGACTGCCAATTTTCTGAATTATATGTGGTTTTAGTGATGAGGACTACTGTCTTCTAGGGACTGAGGTGAGAACACCACAGTCTTTCCACTTGAGACCTTAGGTTGGACTTCAACCACTTTCCAATAGGTCAGAGGCAACTATATTCAAGGAAGCTGCAGCCCAAGAAATGCTTGTGTTCACAAATCATGTATCTGGTCTGTGTAACTTATTCATTTTTTTAATATACTACTTCTTGTTGTGCCTTGTGGCCTGCATTTTTTGTTACATACATTTTCCCATTTTCCTTTTTCCCTTTGGGCTGTGCTAGACTATAAAATACATTTTAAATGCATTAATTTTCTCTTTGCTGTCATTTTCCATAATTTTATTAGGTTTTGTACAAAAGTGCAAGTCCTTTAGCTGCTGACCTGGCAGAAAATGTAAAGATGTGGATAAGCCAAACAACATTAAAACCCTTCTGTCTAAAATTAGGAAGTCCCATGCAAGGTTTTTTCACTAATAAATAAAATAGGACCTGTCAGCTTGAACAAAACTGTGTGTGGACCTTTATCCGGTATATTATGGTGCAATTTATTAAAAATATGTACTGTATGGTGAAGTAAAATCTCCATGCAAAACTCTGATTTTATCTGAAGCAATTGAATTAATTAGGTTATGTTTAGAACATCTGAGGTCAGAAAGTAGATTAACTTTTGGAATTTATTGTCAAGTAACTTCTATGCCATTACAACACACACGAGAGATGAAGAAAAACATGAGTCAATGTTCAAAATATAAAAAAAATTAAATTTAAGGAAGAATATTTACCAATTAGTATAGAAAATGTTTACTTGGAAGATAGAAACTATTTCAGCTTTTCATTTAAAGGATTTCCTAGCAAATCTCATGCATAACATTGCTTTCAGACAAGTTCTCTTTTAAATCTGAACAACTATATCTTTTCTTGATTTCCTTTACATTCCCCCACCCCCAAACTCTACATACTTTTGCCTCATAATACATTTCAGTTTAAATAGCAAGGAAAAAGAGCCAAGCTAAAACTAATCAGGGTCACTGCTGAATGTTCCTGGGGTGAAGGTACACTGTATTATGTAGGGTGAAATCCTAGGGGCTATGGAATTTCCTTGACTGTTATGTGAAAAGGCCTCACAGGACATCTGGCTCCATGGATGTGCAGCCCAATACGCGTAATTGTATAGTTATGTTCTACTCAATGGAAACATTAGAGCATCTGTTTTACAGGGGTGCAATTTGGTCCCACCTATGGCACACAATAGTTTAGTCTCCTGAGGGCTGTGCTACTTTAGTCTATCCAGGTCTTTGGGCTCAGTCCAGGGGTGATTGGTGGGGTTTGTTGGCCTGTGGTGTGAAGGAGGTCAGATTAGATGATCCTTTCTGGTCCTTTCTGGCCTTGAACTTTGACTGTACAATAATGATTCAAAACACTCTACCTCTCAAGAGTGCTAATGCATCAGTTCGAGTGATTATCTTATACTACTGCAGAGTTGGTTCTGGGGTTGTTGTTTTTTGTAATAAAAGGAATTCAGAGAAAATATTTGTCTTCTTTTCAAAACATATTTACATATATTTATGAATTTACTTGGTGAATGATGATGACTCCAGGAGAAATGATTAGATCTAATGCTGAAACGTCGTTGTTACAGTCGTGGATGAGTCCCCTAATAGACCCCCATAACACATAGGAATGTGTTAATCAAACTCAGCCTTTGGATTCCATGTGCATAGAAGCCAGCTGAATCTGGGAAGGGTCCAGTCACTGAGGCCTGGTCTACACTACGATTTTAGGTCGAACTTAGCAGCGTTAGATCGATTTAACCCTGCACCCGTCCACATGACGAAGCCCTTTTTTTTTTTTACTTAAAGGGCTCTTAAAATCGATTTCTTTACTCCACCTCCGACAGGGGGATTAGCACTGAAATTGACCTTGCCGGTTCGAATTTGGGGTAGTGTGGATGCAATTCAACAGTATTGGCCTCCGGGAGCTATCCCAGAGTATTCCATTGTGACCGCTCTGGACAGCGCTCTCAACTCAGGTGCACTGGTCAGGTAGACAGGAAAAGTCCCGCGAACTTTTGAATTTCATTTCCTGTTTGGCCAGTGTTGCGAGCTGATCAGCACAGGTGACCATGCAGAGCTCATCAGCAGAGGTGACCATGGAGTCCCAGAATCTCAAAAGAGCTCCAGCATGGACCGAACGGGAGGTACAGGATCTGATCGCTGTATGGGGAGACGAATCCGTGCTAGCTGAACTCCATTCCAGTAAACGAAATGCCAAAACATTTGAAAAAATCTCCAAGGGCATGAAGGATGGAGGCTATAACAAGGACTTGCAGCAGTGCCGCATGAAAATTAAGGAGCTCAGGCAAGCCTACCAAAAAACCAGAGAGGCAAACGGCCGCTCCGGGTCACAGCCCCAAACATGCCGCTTCTATGAGCAGCTGCATGCCATTCTAGGGGGTGCAGCCCACCAGTACCCCAACCCTTTGCTTTGACTCCGTCAATGGAGTAGGATGCAACACTGAAGCGGGTTTTGGGGACGAGGAAGATAGCTCACAGCAAGGAAGTGGAGAAACTGGTTTCCCCAACAGCCAGGAACTGTTTCTCACCCTGGACCTGGAGCCAGTAACCCCCGAACCCGCCCAAGGCGGGCTCCCGGACCCTGAAGGTGGAGAAGGGACCTCTGGTGAGTGTACCTTTGTAAATATTAGATATGGTTTAAAAGCAAGTGTGTTTAATGATTAATTTGCCCTGGCATTCATGGCCAGTACAGCTACTGGAAAATTCTGTTAACGTGTCTGGGGATGGAGTGGAAATCCTCCAGGGACATCTCCATAAAGCTCTCCTGGATATACTCCCAAAGCCTTTGCGAAAGGTTTCTGGGGAGGGCAGCCTTATTCCGTCCTCCATGGTAGGACACTTTACCACGCCAGGCCAGTAGCATGTCGTAGTTGGGAATCCTTGCAGAACAAAGCATTGCAGCGTATGGTCCTGGTGTTTGCTGGCATTCAAACAACATCCGTTCTTTATCTCTCTGTGTTATCCTCAGGAGAGTGATATCATTCATGGTCACCTGGTTGAAATAGGGTGGTTTTATTAAGCGGACATTCAGAGGTGCCCATTCCTGCTGGGCTGTTTGCCTGTGGCTGAACAGAAATGTTCCCCGCTGTTAGCCACGCGGAGGGAGGACGGATGAAGCCATCAAAATGCAACCTTGTAACGAAAGCACATGTGCTATGTAATGTTAACAGCAAGGTTTACTATGAAAGAGTGTACCCATTGTTCTATAAAATGTCTTTTTAACTACCACTCTGCCTTTTTTTCCTCCACCAGCTGCATATGTTTCTCCTTCCCAGAGGCTAGCGAAGATTAGAAGGTGAAAAAAACGCACTCGGGATGAAATGTTCTCTGAGCCCATGTTGTCCTCCCACACTGACAGAGCACAGCAGAATGCGTGGAGGCAGACAATGTCAGAGTGCAGGAAAGCATAATATGAATGTGAGGAGAGGTGGCGGGCTGAAGAGAGTAAATTGCCGGCTGAAGATGATAGGTGGTGTCAGTTTGCTGACAGAAGGCAGGAGTCAATGCTCAGGCTGGTGGAACATCAAACTTATATGCTCCAGCGTATGGTTGAGCTGCAGGAAAGGCAGCAGGAGCACAGACCACGGCTACAGCCCCTGTGTAACCAACTGCCCTCCTCCCCAAGTTCCATACCTCCTCACCCAAGAAGGCAGTGGGGCGGCCTCTGGCCACCCAGCCACTCCACCCCAGAGGATTGCCCAAGCAACAGAAGGCTGGAATTCAATAAGTTTTAAAGTGCAGTGTGGCCTTGTCCTTCCCTCCCCCCCCCCCCCCGGGCTACCTTGGCAGTTATCCCCCTATTTGTATGATGAATTAATAAAGAATGCATGAATGTGAAGCAACAATGACTTTATTGCCTCTGCAAGCGGTGATCAAAGGGGGGAGGGTGGTTAGCTTACTGCGAAGTAGAGTGAACTAAGGGGGGGTGGTGTTCATCAAGGAGAAACAAACAGAACTTTCACTCTGTAGCTTGGCTAATCACAAAACTTGTTTTCCAAACTTCTCTGATGTGAACTGCACCCTCCTGTACTCTTCTAACCGCCCTGGTGTCTGGCTGCGCGTAATCAGCAGCCAGGCGATTTGCCTCAACCTCCCACCCTGCCATAAACATCTCCCCCTTACTCTCACAGATATTGTGGAGTGCACAGCAAGCAGTAATAACAATGGGAATATAGGTTTAGCTGAGGTCTATCCGAGTCAGTAAACTGCGCCAGCGCGCTTTTAAACGTCCAAATGCACATTCTACCACCATTCTGCACTTGCTCAGCCTATAGTTGAACAGCTCCTGACTACTGTCCAGGCTGCCGGTGTATGGCTTCATGAGCCATGGCATTAACGGGTAGGCTGGGTCCTCAAGGATAGCTATAGGCATTTCAACATCCCCAACGGTTATTTTGTGGTCTGGGAAGAAAGTCCCTTTCTGCAGCTTTTGAAACAGACCAGAGTTCCTGAAGATGCGAGCATCATATACCTTTCCCAGCCATCCCACGTTGATGTTGGTGAAACATCACCATTGAAAAGTACCCCTTTTGGTTTATGTACTCACTGGCTTGGTGCTCCAGTGCCAAGATAGGGATATGGGTTCCGTCTATCGCCCCACCACAGTTAGGGAATCCCATTGCAGCAACTATGGCCTGCACATTTCCCAGAGTCACTGCCCTTGATATCACTGTCTTTGATTGCGTTGGCTACTTGGATCACAGCAGCCCCCACAGTAGATTTGCTCACTCCAAATTGATGCCCGACTCACCGTAGCTGTCTGGCATTGCAAGCTTCCACAGGGCTATCGCCACTCACTTCTCAACTGTGAGGGCTGCTCTCATCTTGGTTTTCTGGCACTTCAGGGCAAGGGAAAGCAAGTCACAAAGTTCCATGAAAGTGCCCTTACGCATGAGAAAGTTTCGCAGCCACTGGGAATCGTCCCAGACCTGCAACACTATGCGGTCCCACCAGTCTGTGCTTGTATCCCGGGCCCAGAATTCGCATTCCATGGCATGAACCTGCCCCATTAACACCATGATGTACACATTGCCGGGGCCTGTACTTTCTGAGAAGTCTATGTCCATGTCTATGTCCTCATCACTCTCGTCACCGCACTGCCGTCGCCGCCTCGCCTGGTTTCGCTTTTGCAGGTTCTGATTCTGGGTGTACTGCAGGATAATACACGTGGTGTTTACAGTGCTCATAATTGCCATGGTGATCTGAGCAGGCTCCATGTTCCCAGTGCTATGGCGTCTGTGCTGAAAAAAGGCACAAAACGATTGTCTGCCGTTGCTCTGATGGAGGGAGGGACGACTGATGACCTGGCTTACAGGGAATTAAAATCAACAAAGGGGGTGGCTTTGCATCAAGGAGAAACACAAACAACTGTCACACAGAATGGCCCCCTCAAGGATTGAACTCAAAACCCTGGGTTTAGCAGGCCGTTGATTTCATGGAGGGAAGGGGGGAGCAAATGAATACAAAACAAATCTGGTTTATTTCTTGTTTTGATCCATTCCATCTATCTTGTACATCTTAGGCTGGCAGCAGACGGTGCAGTACAACTGCTAGCCATCGTCATCTCCTGGGTGCTCGGCAGAAGATGCTGCATTATGATTGCTAGCCATCGTCATCTCCTGGGTGCTCGCCAGAAGATGGTGCAGTACAGCTGCTAGCCATCATCATCTCCTGGCTGCTCACCAGGGCCTGGTCTACACTAGGAGATTATGTTGAATTTAGCAGCGTTATTTCGAATTAACCCTGCACCCGTCCACACAACAAAGCTATTTAGTTCGACATAGAGGTCTCTTTAAATCGATTTCTGTACTCCTCCCCGACGAGGGGAGTAGCGCTAAATTCGACATGGCCATGTCGAATTAGGGTTAGTGTGGATGGAATTCGACGCTAATAGCTCCGGGAGCTGTCCCACAGTGCACCACTCTGCTGAGACTCTGGACAGCAGTCCAAGCTCAGATGCTCTGACCAGCCACACAGGAAAAGCCCCGGGAAAATTTGGAATTCCTTTTCCTGTCTGGCCAGTTTGAATCTCATTTCCTGTTTGGATATCGTGGTGAGCTCAGCAGCACTGGCAACGATGCAGAGCTCTCCAGCAGAGGTGACCATGCAATCGCTGAATAGAAAGAGGTCCCCAGCATGGACTGATCGGGAAGTCTTGGATCTGATTGCTGTGTGGGGCGTAGAGTCCGTGCTTTCGGAGCTGCGATCGAAAAGACGGAATGCGAAGATCTACGAGAAGATCTCCAAAGCCATGACGGAGAGAGGATACAGCTGGGATGCAATGCAGTGCCGCGTGAAAATCAAGGAGCTGAGACCAAGCGTACCAGAAGAACAAAGAGTCAAACGGACGCTCCGGATCCCAGCCCCAGACATGCCGTTTCTACAAGGCACTGCATTCCATTCTAGGTGCAGCCGCCACCACTACCCCACCACTGTCCATGGACTCTGACGATGGGGTATTGTCGACGGCCGCTTCCTCGGAGCTGTTCGTGGACGGGGAAGATGAGGAAGGAGATGAGGAGGAAGAGGCAGTCGACAGCGCTTTCAACGCTGATTTCCCCGACAGCCAGGATTTCTTCATCACCCTCATGGAGATCCCCTACCAACCCCCCCAAGGCGGTAACCCGGACCGTGAATCGGGGAAACATCAGTAGGTAAGTGTTTTAAACATTTATTTTGAATAGAATAGACATGGTATGTTAGCGATGGGTTTTTAATGATTAGTTTGCCCTAGGTGCTTAACTTTTTAGTTCTTGCCAGTGCAGCTACTGGAAAAGTCTGTTAACATTTCTGGGGATAGAGTAGAAATCCTCCAGGGACATCTCCACGAAGCCCTCCTGGAGCTAGTGTGAAAGCCTTTGCATCAGTTTCCTGGGGAGAGCGGCCTTATTGCCTCCTCAATGGTAGGAAACTTTTCCGTGCCAGGCTAGCAGCAAGTACTCCGGTATCATTGCCTGGCAAAGCATGGCGGCATACAGCCCTGGTGTTTGCTGGCATTCACACAGCATGCAGTCTTTCTCTGCCTCTGTAATCCTCATCAGAGTGATATCACTCATGGTGACCTGCTTTGAATTAGGGGAATTTTAGTATGGGGACTGATTGCCTGTTCCTTTAAATAACTGTAACCGGCGGTTTACAGCCATGCGGTAGGGGCGAGGAGGCGAACCGTTCTTCCTGAGCGGTTCGCCAGCAGCATGCAGGGATCTTTCCCGGGGACAGCCACGTGGTGGGGGCGGGGAGGCGAACCGTTCCTGCTGAGCGGTTCGCCGGCAGCGTGCAGGGATCTTACCCAGGGACAGCCGCGACGGGGGTAGGACGGGTAGAGTTCATGCCAGCCGGATCACCGGCAGCAGGAACTGGCCAACGCTAGGAGCATTGCTTGGAACGTGAAAGGAGGGCACTGCTGTAAGTTAAGCTTACAGTAAATTCTGCTAGCAGAATTCCGTTGTCCGGCCCCGCTTGTGTGATCTGTACAGCAAGACCCCAGGCACTCAAGGTGAAGACAGCAAATTCGACTTTGTACTGAGTGCACATGTGATTTGTACTGTGCATGGTCTTATTCACAGAGAAAGACTATATTCATTTTTTGCAAGAATGTATCTTTTTGAGGAATTCACTCCCTTTTTCCCATCCCACAGCTGCGAGTGTCTCCCAAGCTACCCCGGCATCCCCCTCCCAGAGGCTGGCGCCAATCAGGCGCCGAAAGAAAAGGACACGGGACGAGATGTTCTCAGAACTTATGGTCTGTTCCCGAGCCGAGGTGGCACAGCAGACCCAGTGGAGGGAGAACATGTCGCAATACCAGTGATCACACAGCGAATGGGAGGACAGGTGGTGGCAGGAAGACCAGCAGGCGACTCAAACGCTGCTTGGACTAATGAGGGAGCAAACGGACACGCTCCGGCGACTTGTAGATGTTCTGCAGGACCGGAGGCAGGAGGACAGAGCCCCGTTGCATTCTATCTCTAACCGCCCTCCCCCGCCACAAAGTCCCATCCCCCCCTCACCCAAAGTCCCAAGAAGGAGGGGTGGCAGGGGCCATGAAAACAGTCACTCCACCCCTGCAGACTGCTCAAATTGCAGAAGGCTCTCATTCCCAAAGATTTGATATGTCCATTCCTTCCCTCCAAATGCACCTCACCCAAGCCCCCGGCCCAGTTTCATCCCCAACTGTGTAGTTCTTAATAAAAAATACGTTTCTGTTAATTATTGTTTCTGTCATGTTCTTTTAGAGGACAGTGTATTTGAAGGGGGGGGCTGGGGGTTGGTAATTGGAGAGCACAGTCACCTTTACCAGGGTACAGACACGGGGGCAGGTTCAGCAGAAGGTCACACACACATTGCAGTCACTAGGCACACTGGTCGGTCTGGGAGGTGGTTTTCATGTTCTGTGGGGGGGCGGCTAGGTGAGTTTGTAGCGGGGGAGGGCGGTTACAGATCTTATGCAGTGGTCCTTAGACTGGATGACAGAGCCACGCAGCAGGGGATCTGTAACAGCCCTCCCCTGCCACAAAGTCGCATATCCCCCACACACACAGTCCCGAAAAGGAGGGGTGGCAGGCTCCGTTGAAACAACCAGTCCATCACTGCAGACCGCTCTAGGAGCAGGAGCCTGTCATTCCTCGAGTTTAGAAGCGTCCTTTCCATCACTACACCTGCTCCCCACCACAGTCTGCGTCCCAGTTTCAACCCTTTACCGCGAAATCCTTAATAAAGAAAACAGTGTTAATGAACAAAGTTTCATTTATTTTATTTTTAAAGGTGTGTTGGAAGTGCGGGAAGAGGGTTGGTAACTGGAGAGGATAGTCAACATTAACTGGGTAAAGAAATGGGGGCAGGTTCAGCTTCTGTTTAAACAAACATAATAGTCACAGGTTACCCTGGTCACTCTGGAACCTAGCTTTCAAAGCTTCCCGGATGCACAGCGCGTCCTGCTGGGCTCTTCTAATCGCCCCGGGTGTCTGGTTGGGCATAATCAGCAGCCAGGCGATTTGCCTCAACCTCCCACCCCACCATAAACGTCTCCCCCTTGCTCTCACAGAGATTGTGGAGCACACAGCAAGCTGCAATAACAATGGGGATATTGGTTTCGCTGAGATCAGAGCGAGTCAGTAAGCTTCTCCATGTCCCCTTCAGACGTCCAAAAGCACACTCCACCACCATTCTGCACTTGCTCAGCCGGTAGTTGAAGAGTTCTTTTTCACTGTCCAGGGGGCCTGTATAGGGCTTCATGAGCCAGGGCATTAGCGGGTAGGCTGGGTCCCCGAGAATCACTCCACTTCCCCAACATCCCCAACAGTTATTTTGTGGTCCGGGAAGTAAATACCTTCCTGCAGCCGTCTAAACAGACCAGAGTTCCTGAAAACGCGAGCGTCATGAACCTTGCCCGGCCATCCGACGTTGATGTTGGTAAAACGTCTCCTATGGTCCACCAGTGCTTGCAGCACCATTGAAAAGTAGCCCTTTCGGTTAATGTACTGGCTGGCTGGTGGTCCGGTCCCAGGATAGGGATGTGAGTTCCATCTATATCCCCACCGCAGTTTGGGAATCCCATCGCAGCGAAGCCATCTATGATCACCTGCACATTTCCCAGGCCACTTGCTTCTGGACAATCAGGGCTGCTCGCATCCGGGTGTCCTTGCGCTTCAGGGCAGGGGACAGCAACTCACAAAGTTCCAGGAAAGTTCCCTTACGCATGCGAAAGTTTTGCAGCCACTGTGATTCATCCCAGACCTGCAGCGCTGTGCGGTCCCACCAGTCCGTGCTTGTTTCCCGGGCCCAGAATCGCTGTTCCACAGCATCAACATGACCCATTGCCACCATGATGTCCACGGCGCGGGGTCCCGTGCGTTGCGAGAGGTCTGTGCCCCTCTCAGACTTAATGTCCTCACCGCGCTGCCGTAGCCTCCTCGCCCGATTTCTCAGCATCTGCCTCTGAAAAAGGTGGATGATAAGGCGCGAGGTGTTGACAATGGCCATAACTGCAGCGATGATTGCAGCGGGCTCCATGCTCGCGGTGCTGTGGCGTCCGCACTGTCAATCACCAGAAAAGCGTGAACTGATTGCCTGCTGGCGCTTTTACGGAGGGAGGGTGGGAATGAGGGTTGAATGACGACAGTTACCCCAAACCACCCTCAACACATTTTTTTGCCCCAGCAGGCATTGGGGGCTCGACCCAGAATTCCAATGGGCAGCAGGGACTGCGGGAACTGTGGGATAGCTACCCACAGTGCACCGCTTCCAATGTCGACGCTTGCCCCATTAGTGTGGACTCACAAAGTCGAATTACTGTTCTTAGTGTGGATACACATGTTCGACTTGGTAATATCGGTTCCACAAATTCGCTTTAAGTAAAATCTAACTACTCTCGTAGTGTAGACATACCCCAGAAGATGGTGCAGTACGACTGCTGGCAGGACTGAGTCTCCAGGAGACGAAACTTGAAAAGGGAATGACCTGGCTGAGTCAGTCCCATGTCTGCCCAGGCGCCCCGACCGACCTCACCGAGGTCGGCTAAAAGAGCACCCAGGAGTACAATGACTATGGCTACCAATCGTAATGCACTGTCTTCTGCCAAAAGGCAATGAGCTGCTGCTGTGTAGCAATGCAGTCCCACGTCTGCCAGCACCCAGGAGACGTACGGTGATGGTGAGCTGAGCGGGTTCCATGCTTGCCGTGGTATGGCGTCTGCACAGGTAACCCAGGAAAAAAGGCGCGAAACGATTGTCTGCCGTTGCTTTCATGGAGGGATGGAGGGAGAGGGGGGCCTGACGACATGTACCCAGAACCACCCGCGACACTGTTTTTGCCCCATGAGGCATTGGGATCTCAACCCAGAATTCCAATGGGTGGTGGAGACTGCGGGAACTGTGGGATAGCTACCCACAACTACCCACAGTGCAACGCTCCGGAAGTTGACGCTAGCCTCGGTACTGTGGACGCAGTCTGCCGAGTTAATTCACTTAGAGCATTTTGTGTGGGGGGACACACAATCGACTGTATAAAAACGATTTCTAAAACGACTTTTATAAATTCGACCTAATTTCATAGTGCAGACATATCCTGATTCTGTCTCTAGGCCTCCAACACATGCTCTGGGGATGCAGACTCCCTGACTGGCCCCCTTCCTTAGGAGGTGGGAGCCTGCAGTCCAACTTCCTGACACCCTAAAACTGGAGTTGAACTTTTCAAGTCTCCCCATTTGCTTGTACGTGCTCCCCCAGAGTTTCCCCCTTCTGTGGATCCTACTTTACAGTTCATCTCTTTGGGGTCACATGGCAAGCACACGCTTTTCTCAGAGGCTTGGTCTACACTAACCCCCCAAATCGAACTAAGGTACGCAACTTCAGCTACGTGAATAACGTAGCTGAAGTTCAAAGTACCTTAGTTCGATCTTACCTCGGTCCACACGCGACAGGCAGGCTCCCCCGTCGACTCCGCGGTACTCCTCTCGTCTAGCTGGAGTACCGCAGTCGACGGCGAGCACTTCCGGGTTCGACTTATCGCGTCCAAACAAGACGTGATAAGTCGAACCCAGAAGTTCGATTGCCAGCCGCCGAACTAGCGGCTGGGTATAGACGTACCCTTAGACAGCAAAGGAGAGTTACAGTTCTATGTAAAACAATACACGCCTGAACACTATCTCCCTCTTCCCGCCATTCCCCCCCGCTGAGTCCTCTTCATTCCTGAAAGTCCTTGGGTTTGGTCAGTGCCACTGGGGGAAGGCAAAGACTCTCCTCCCCACTGCTTCAGAATGTCTCTTGTTTCAGTGTTGTAATGGCTCCCCTTGCTTAGAAGAGCATGTCCCTTCCAAGAGCAGTCTTTGACACCTTTTTCTGCTTCTCTTCTGCTGGTGATTTTTCAGTGCTCCAACCCCATATGGGATTGTTGAGCATACAGTCTGTAAAAGTCAGTGGTTCTGCCAACCGCAACTTCGTTGTTCTACCTGGGTAGAACCAAGTGGCCGTTGATGACTCCCTCAGGCCCCTGTTTTTGCTACAACATGGAGGTTGTAATCTACATTGAAGGTCACAATCATAAATGATGTTTCACAAAACAAAAAGGAATTCATAAGTTGAAGAAATATTCCCTAAGCTATCACAGCCATACATGTCTGTTGCCATTTGACGTTTTTCCTGCAGGCCAACTTGGGTCAGCATGGTGGTTGTATGCAACATCCTGGGGTCAGGTAGTGTAATGACATTTCCAAAAACTTCATGACCTCTGTACTATATCACATCACTATGCAACATCACGTCCTGATAACGCTTTGCTGTTTGCTGGGTGGCAGCTCTAGGTTTTGCGGGTAGGCTCTGATAGGGCCTGATCCTAAGACTTTCCGAGACCCCACTGAAGTCAAACTCAGGCCCATGGTGAGTGAATGAATGGTTTTCAGAATGCATAGGCACAAGGCAGTGCATTCAGAAAAGGGTTTCAGGCTGAATTCTGCATTTCTTGGCTTTTGTTTAATTTAGAATTTTAACTGAGAGGTTCTGTGGTTTAATTTTACTATTGAAGTTTCTCTAGGAATACAGGAACTAGCATGAAAAAAAGCTTCTGCCCTTCCCTCCGCACCTTCCCCTCCCACATACACACTTCTAATTTCCTAGTAACAGTATGTCATAGCCACGATATTACGGGAAATCGTGGAAGCAGCATATGTGGAGCCAATGGAAACATTCATAGGAAAGATCTGCACACACAGATAAATGTTGCTAGTTTCTGACCTTTCTGTATTTATTACAAACCGGCTATGTGCAGCTGTAGACAGTTTATTTTACTTTTGTATTGAGCAATTCCCACTCCTTCCATATCTGACACATGTTGAAGGGAAAAAACACTCAGAATATTTTCCACCAAGGTTGGTGCAAATGCGTAAACCAGAGTTTTCCCCAGACTACATTTGCACTCCGTTAGTGAATAAAGAGGACCAGGAATTGCAACTGTGTAATGCACCCTAATGAAGCCAGTGTTTTTTGTTTTTAAACTGCTGGCCGATATGATAAGCCTTCTGTATACTGGTGGGTAATTATAATACGGGAACAAAGTGTAATGAAATTCAACAAGATGAAACACACATTGCAACTCTTAATTTACTTAGATTAAAACTGTCCCAATATGAAACACATATACATGTGTTGTAAAGTCAGGATATTTTGAATCATGAAATTAATACAAGCCAGGAACAGTTGACTCAAATGTTCTTGTAATTAATGCAAACAAGACGTTTTAATATCTTTTACAAGACACAACCTAATTCCCATTTACCCAATGTGATGAAAATGAGACAACGTGTTCATCTGACTATTGTCCCATGCATCTTGTGTGCTATTTTCTTACAATTGATAAACAGGTGACTTGAGTTGAGAGACTTTTAATAACTTTTCCATCTCACCAGAACAGTCACATTGCATGGGGATCTGGAAAATATGGTCTTTACAGTCGCATCACAAACTCAGCCTAGTCTATATTTAAGTTTTGCTGACATAGGAGTTTGATGGATCGAAATTTGAAAATGTACAGCCCTAATTGACAGAGCTATGTCCTCAAAAACCTTACTGTAGAAACAGTTACACTGGCAAAAAACTTCTTCCAGGTATAGTTTATTTCATTCAGG
This sequence comes from Trachemys scripta elegans, assembly GCF_013100865.1. Lineage (NCBI taxonomy): Eukaryota > Metazoa > Chordata > Testudines > Emydidae > Trachemys > Trachemys scripta. The sequence continues at coordinate 90,483,451 of NC_048299.1, forward strand.
GAACTGGTATAAGCTATACCGATAATAGAGCTCTCCACTAGGATTTTTGCCAGATTTTCATTGGCAAACCTTTTCTAGTGTAGACAAGGCCCTAGTCTGTTCTGTTATGCTAACTATGGAACAGAAGCACAGTGAGAGAGATCCTCAGATGGTGTAAACTGGCATACGAATATTGACTTCAGTGGGCCAACACTGTTTTCCACCAACTGAGAATCTGGCCCTGTATCTTAAATAGTATTATTAGTAGTAAATATTATTAGTTAATATTTATATTATGGCAATGGGAAAAGGCCCCATTCAAACATAGAAAAGAGACAATACCTGCCTTGTAACTCTTACAATCTAAAGAACAGAAATTTCCTCCCCTTTGCCCCCAAAGTATTTTTAGCATCTTGGTACTCACAATCTTAAAATTTTAATTGAAGACAGTAATTTTTTAAAAAAAATAATGATTTAAGTGGTTCTGATGAAGGCTATACAGGATATAACATGCTTATTAGCAGAAACTGATTTTAAAAGAATTTTGAAGTGACTTTTCCCCTAGATATTTTTCTTCATTCTGACCACCAAGTGTTCATGGCCCCATTTATCTTAATAAAGAGAATAGTTTTAGGTTTTCCTGCCAATTTTTTGTATTACCACATGTACCATTGGTTATGCCTGTTAGGAAAAATGACTGAGCGAAGCTTATCCTGAAGTGGGTTTCAGTAAGAGAGAGGCTGTGTTAGATTAGAATTTATTGCTGAGAGCTGATCCGCCTTCTATTTAACCATCTTTTGTTTGTTTAATATATTTTAAGAGGGTTCTTGGAATAACAATGAAATCTAATCATGGAAAGTATTGAATTTTAAGTGAGAACTCCAACATCTTACAAAATACTTGATTACACTAAAGACAATCTGAAATGTGGTAGAATGTTCATCATTCTTAGGTCACCACTTGAAAACGGACGTAGGTTAGTTATTGCTACTGACAGCTGCTCAGGTGGTGAAAAAAGTTGGTGGTCTCAGAGCCGTTCTTAGTGGTCAGGTGATAACCTCACAAACATTATTACCTCTGTTGGTGCCCTTGTTAGTAGTCTTAATAGCATGCCCAAAGATTTATGGAAACTGAACTGCATTCTCAATCCTAGAAATGATACAACCAGGGGTTGGCTGAGGCATATTAGTGTGGGAAAGCTATCAGTGTTACAGCCTATTTGACATCTGCTCTATAGACATAAAGAGGATTTCAATTCCGGGGCTGCGGTTTGGCGCTTTTCATAAACACAGAAGTCACTTTATAAAATACTAAAGGCCAAGCAAAAATGAATATATGTTCTTACGTGTATTGGAAAGGACGAAATAGCCACAATATGTAACTTTTATAAGTGCGTGTCAAAATCATCCTGATTAACAAAACAGTTCTTTCCATGAAGAATGTTTCAAGTACAATAAAAACCAACTAAATAGATGATCCTAATGATATGGCCTGTACATTCATCTGGCTACAAAACAAAGAAATACTCATCTTAATTAAGAGCCTGATTGTGATACCTTTAAGTCACATAGGACTACTCAAGGAGTTAAGTCTGCTGTTCACAGTGAATATGGGTATCAGATCTGACCCTTAGCCGGTTTAACAGTGTTTCAATGATGGGAAGCTGCTCCCAAGTTATTAATAGGTGTACTTATAAGACACAGAGAGAGAGAGAACATGCTGTTGAAGACCGCTGGCAGTTTGGTTCCAAATCCATAAGACAAGAGGGCATTGCCAAGAATAAGGAAACTTACAGTCCATCATACACGCGTTCGAAAGAGTATGGGGAACAGTTTCAATAGATCTAATGTATGTAATAAAAAGAGGAAGAAATAGTATAGTACTATCTGCTAAAGCTGCCATGTAGTTAATGGTTTGTTAGTATTTCCATCATAAAATTTTATTTTCAGAGGTCTGTTTCTTGGCCATTAATGTTCCCTGAAGGTGAAACTGGGCATGTCTCAAGAAGGGAGTTCTTCTATACCTCTCACCCCTGCAGCCAAAAATTTGAAAAGAAAAGTCATCAAGTTTTTATTCAGCCTCCCTCCAAAAAATTTGCTTTTCCAAGTCTCTCTTGCAAATGTAATTCTAAAACCCTGTTGATTGACGTACTCAACACCGATAGCTGATTAGATTATATCTTAGTTTAACCTTTGTTAATTTTATTTGTACTTACTTTTTAAGTACTAATAATGAGTTTGGTACTGTAGAAAACACAGAAGATGACATGGGGCCAGCTACTCAAATGGTGTAAATTGGTTTTGCTCCATTAAAGTCAACTATATCTTTAAGTATTAATATGCAAATTCAGTGGCGCTAAGCCATGTAAACACTTAAACGATAACATTAACTTCAGTGGAGTGAAACCAGTTTACACTAGCTGAGGACCTGGCCCACAGTCCCTGCCCCTAAGAACTTACAATATTTATAAAATGGCAAAGCCAAACAAACTGGATGATGTTGAGGACGATTCTCTCAGAGATTTACTCTCTCCCTTCATTTGACAATAACTTAAAATAAGCAAGGGAAACCACATTTTAAATTCTAGTCATAAAAGTTTTCATGCAATCTTTTCTGCTGTAGCATGTGACATGTTTTTTTTGTTTAAAATCCCACTTCCTTGCTGTGGATTCTGTATTGTAATTCCATGTGAAAACTTTGATTATTCAACCTAAAATGATGATATAGCATGTGTGGTAAACAGCTGGAATTGGTGTTACTTTGTGCCATACTCAATGTTGTATGTAAACACTTAAAGTCCAAAGAATTTCACAAAAGGCAAGATTAAAATACAACTGTTGTTCTCTGGCTTAAGATCATACAAGCAAGGAAATTCATAACTAAGGATCCAAACCTCAAATATCTGGGCACAGTGTAGTGCCAACCTTAATTTTACACAACTGTACCCTGTTGTGAGTAGATATTGGAGGTTTGATCCTGAACTATGTGTTTCATTGCTGGTATGAGTGTAAACCAGAGCAATAATTTTATTTTAATGTTTGCCTTTGTTTGGTGAATAGACTTTTTGGAATGATTTTAGTGTTTCCTTCACGTTTTCTCACCAACTGAAATGAAACACATCCCTAATAAATAAGACTTTCAAAAAATTACTCTTCAAGCTCTGTGCTATGCAAGATTTTGTCATAATGGAAATAGGAAATTGTAAAGAGTACCCACTGTCATACTTGGACTTCAGGAGTGTTCAAAAGTTCTAAGCGTTTTGTAAGAGCCTTGATACTGCAAACAATTGCAGGCAAAACCCCCCAACATGTTAGTGAAATTGAGTAACTGATGCTACTGCTGATTTTTGGATGATGAAAGCAACATAAGTGTCTTAGATATGTTATGAATCTATTTCCCCATGTTAAGTATCCTCACACCTTCTTGTCAACTGTCTAAAATGGGCCATCTTGATTATCACTACAAAAGTTTTTTTTCTCCTGCTGATAATAGCTCGTCTTAATTAATTAGCCTCTTACAGTTGGTATGGCTGCTTCCACTTTTTCATGTTCTCTGTATGTGTATATCTTCTTACTATATGTTCCATTCTATGCATCTGATGAAGTGGGCTGTAGCCCACGAAAGCTTATGCTCAAATAAATTTGTTAGTCTCTAAGGTGCCACAAGTACTCCTGTTCTTTTTGCAGATACAGACTAACACGGCTGCTACGCTGAAACCTTAGATATGTCTGTAACTAATTGAAGTTCTGTCTCGCTTTGCTTAAAAAATTCAATTTCATTATTCAAAATCACCCAGTTCTTCGAAATTTTAATGAGGGTAGCAGAAATGCTATGTCCAATGTTACAACAGATTGTCATTGCAAAATGCAGAGGAGGACTGGCAGTAATATCTTTTACCCAAAGGACATTAGAGCAAGGAATCCAAAGGGAAGGGATCAACATGTCTTTGCCTCTGCTAGTCTCCAGGTCAAGTCAGGGGAAGGTCTTCACCACTCAAAAATCCTGAATTGACCTGCCAAGCAATAAAATCGAATGTTTGAAAATCTGAGCCTGTCTTGAGAAGAGCATAGTTGCCGTTTTCCCAGTTGTGTTTTTGGCTCTTTAAAAAAAAAGAAAACAAAACCAAGTGTCTAAGTCAATGGCAACCTTTTTATCTTAACTGAGAAAGAGAAGGATGCACTGGGAAAGGGAGAGAGAGCATGAGACAAAGCATTGATATTACAAAGATTTATGCTGCTTCTCTGTAACAGATGGAGACCTATCCAGTTGTGAATAGTAGTTTGAATTCCCTCATGAATAGTGGTGATATTATCTTAGTAGAGGTTGTTGAAGGTATGGGAAACTCAGATTCCAGATAAACTAGTCCCATGGGGGTCGCAGTGAAACTGAAAGGTCCCTGACCCATAGTCTGCAAAATTCTAGCCAAAGAGACAGAGAGAGCCTAAGTGTTCAATAATAAATCTTTCACTCTGCCGTCTGACTGAATGTGTCATTAAAGGAGATTTACAGATGAAATTGAAACGTCTGGATGAGTTTAAAAAGAGGAAAAAAAAGAGGAGAGAGAACAATTTTACATTGTACATATGTGTGTAGAGTGAATCATGGGGGCTGTGGATGGTTCATCCACCATGGTTTTGCTATGAAGAATTGCTGGAATTAGGAATGGTTGTGCCGGGAATTTCACAGCTCCCTCTGCACCTTGGAGCCAAGCTTTCCTGCAGCCCACTCAATGAAGCGTAGATTGGGTAGTCCAGGGGTGTTTCCCTTTGAGTGAAGGGCCCTGGGAAAGTATGCCTTCTCTTGCCACAATTCCCTCCCCACTCCGCCCTGGTAATAATTCTCAAGTGTTTCTTCATGTGAATGTGTGCCATTCAGGCTTATCCTTTTCCTTCATCTAATCCTAAATTCCAGGACTTTCCAGGGATTTCCCTCTATTTGTCTGCTACACTCTCCCATTCATATCAGAATGGTCTCTTCTGTGCTTTCACTGGTGGGTCTGCCTGTCGAGGTATTTCTTGTCCAATCACTGTATTAATTGGTTTACTTTATTATTATGGAGACAGGTAAGGGCCTGTTAACTCTCTTTGGTATGTCTTCACTGTAGAGTTAACTTGGGTCTGGGTATCTGGGTATTGGAACCCAGACTACCTGAACCCATGCTGCTGAACCATACTTGAGTTATACCCATTTGGCTATGTCCCCACTAGTGCTGCACTAGCCCAGATTAGACACTAGGATATCTGTGGCCATATCCCATGGTGGTTAGTGCTGCACTAAGTTGTGCCATCAAGGCCTCAGGATGGCTCTCCAAGTGGCCTTTGTGACAAATATGGCCATTTCCTGTAATATCCTTGGGAGACCTTACTGAATTAAGTTTAAGTACCTTTGGATCCAATGTATTAAAAGAATGGTTTATGTATTATTGTATGTAACCTCAAGGGCAGAGATGTGACAGATGTGAGACCCCAGGGGTTCAGTGGATTATATTGAACAATGTGCTAGGCAAGAGTGGACTTTTGGAAGGAAAGGTGTCAAGCAGGTTTCTTGGAGAATATCTAGAAGGAGATGATTGCAAATTCCCCACCTCCAGTTATACAAAACCTCAGCCTTTTGAAGCTATGTCCTGAGAAGGGGCCCTTTGTTTGCTGATCACTTGTTACGTGAGGCCAAGGTCAAAGGCTCACATTATGTAAAGAAAAGACTGAACTATTCATGGTTGTTCTGATTCTGAATCTCAGACAGTTATTTATCCAAGGGGAAAACCCAGTTGTGGGTTTTGAAGGACTGACACATACCAGAGGCTGGAGTTGGGGGTGCCCTCTGGTAAGCTTTTTAGCATGCGTGTAGGTTCCTATATTGTTTTTAACATGTTTAATAACGTAAAATGCATTCACCTTAAGAATAAATGTACTTGCTTAGAAAGCTTTTTGGTAACTTGTAACAGCAGAGTCATTACACTGTTTTATTATCTTTGGAGAGAAAGCAAAGTGCAGACACTGGCCTTTTAGGCGGTCTGGCTTGCTGGGGACATTATGGTATAGACAACCTAAAATAGCCCCGGTCAGGAGGGAGACAGATGCGGGTCTCTGTCCAAGAGACGTGATGGCTGAAGAGCTGGGAGACATAAGTGCGTGGTCTTGTGGACCACAGAGGCGGAATACAGGTGCAGTTGCCCTGAACTATGCCAGCCTCCACTTCAGTTTTCTCTTCTGAAATTCCACACGCAGGCTTTTGCTCCAATACCATCCCTTCTTAGGGTCGGGTTTTATCTGCAAAGAGTTCAAAAGAAAATTCTCAAGTTCCTGTTCTTAGTTCACTCCCAGGCCTTTGCTGTCTGAAGTCTCATGCCCAAGTCCCTGTTTTTCTCTGCTAGAGCTTACTCATTCCCAGCAGTCTCTGTGCTCCACTCTGGTCTCCCTAAGCATCCTGGATCCCTTTGCGCAGCTTTTGCTGCCCTTTCAGGGGAAATCAGGTGATCCTTGCTCAGCTGGGCCTAGTAGTAGGCTTGGTTGGTCCCAGGCCTCTAGCCCTTTGGGGGCTAGCCACCCTGTTACATCCCCTCTTATATAATCCTTCCCCGCCCCACACACACATTTGATATAGCTCTTCTAACTCTTAAGTTTATCTTCTGCTTTTTAAGTGACTGAGGGAAAGGAGCTAGGCAATCTTGCTGTATGGAAATTTCTTCTGTTAGAATAGGCGTAACATGATAAACAATTACACCAGCTCAGAATTTGCCTAGGTCTCCCCACCCTTGCTTCCCACGTTGATGATTCTTGAGTCCAATGCTATATTTGGCAGACTTACTGAATAGGATTTCAAAGGCACCTAAGTCACTTTAGGGACACAAGTTCTGTTGAAAATCACTCTAGGAATCTAGAAATTGCTGTTGTGTTACCCTCTCTGGAGACTGTCCAGACTTTGCTTGATGCTTAAACTTTGTTGGGTGGGGAAGGTGTTGTAACATCTTTCCTACCTCCATTTGTACCTTTCAATAGTGTGGTTTTCCTTGCGCCTTATAATGGGATAAGCCTGTATTCCATAAGGCTCAGAACCTTTTGTCTTCAAAGGTTTTAGCCAAATTGATATTTGGGCTTGCTTACTTATACCAATTGGATTTATATTGCTCATAATCCCTTCCATGCCAGTTCTAGTTGCTCAAATTCCTTCCTATACCCAGGTTGTTTCTGTGTGAAATCATAATCAGTGATGAAATTGAAGCCAGATTTTAGTAGCAGCTTAGATTTTTTTTTTAACCTTGATGGATCTCAGAAAGAAAGGGCAGGTGGCATCTCAACAAATATATTGTGTGTATAAATAGCATTTGTGTTTCAATCAGGTTGTTAATACAGAATTTGATATGATGGAGAATAGTAGTGTAACTTTCTTGCTGATTTGCACTAACTATGATGGCCTCTCCGTACTTCTAAGCAAAGTTTTATTAGTGGACAATAAATAGCTCAGGCTTTGTAACAATGGAAGCAAATTTATGCCAAAAAGGGAAATTTCCTGTATGCCACTGTTAAAAAAGCTGTTACTTACTCATCTGTAATTAGCATGACCGACCACCTCAACCATTCTTTACTCCTCTTCAAGTATGGCTTTCTGGTATTACTCTTCAGCTTCAGATTTCCATCAGATGGTCCCTACTTAGTTCTCTGGGGAAGGTTTAAAACAGTATTAACTTCACCAATACCAGAAAAAAAAAATCTCTGTCAACCCTCAAATATGGCGGTCAGAATCTATCTCTGCATTGGGCAAGGGCCAACAACATTACTTCTGTTTAACATAGTGAAAAGGTCACCCCTCAGTCAACTTCAGAGGATAGTGAATGGGGAGCACTTCATGCTCTCAGCAAGAGATCAAGAATGCGGCTGCCAAGAGCCCATTTTAAGGGCCCTGGCAACACAAGAGGGGGTCTTTGTGATTTGTGTGTTGGGCCTGCTGCTGCCGCCCACTTGGTGCCAACCCGAGTGTAGTCAGAAGGCCAGCCGGGTCACCAGAAGGCCAACTCTTTGAGATCCATGGATAAACAAACAGGGAAGGGGTGTGTGTGTGTGTGTGTGTGTGTGTGTGTGTGTGTGTGTGTGTGTGTGTGTGTGTGAAGAATACAGGCCAGATGCCAAGCAGCCCCTGCAGACTTGCTGGCACCATCTTTGGGCCATAGCCAGGCTAATCCACATGATAGCTTGGATCATAACTCACTAACTAGGGTCATCATCCTTAACACAGATTTGTTCTCTTGCTTTGTAGAGTGGAACATGCTTATGCTACAATATATGTTTGTAGTTGATAGTTATCACTTACATTTGAGTTATTTGACTGGATCTCTTTGGTATCCTGTAATTTAATTACTATATTTATATGTACTTATTTTTATAATTGTATATTATTAATGTAAGCAGAGTCTGAATGAGCTCTCCCTGATATCCAGTCATGAGCTATGGAAAAGGACTTCAGGAGCTGATCTTGTTTGCATGGGCATACCCACCCTGCCTAGGTGCTCAGCATGATGGTTTTGCTTGCCCAAATGGTCACTTTTGACTGGTATTGGATTCTCAGTCTCCTTGTTATTAGGGTAATAAAGCGTGGTTATCCTTGTTGTGTGAATCAAGGTCAGCAGCACTGTACTTGGCATGCCCTGATTGAGGGACTCACTCTCAACTAAATGGCACTTCCTAGACAGGGGATATGGGTTCCAAAGCCCAGCGAGTTGAGAGAGGGTGGGGACAGATGGTGGGTGGGTCCTGCTTAAGGGCCTTAGACACCGTTTGACCCTTCCTCTCTCCACTGTGTAATAAAAGAGCTAATTTAGATTCAATTGAGAGTCTTGTTACACACCACAGAGCTGAAATCATTGATACCTCAGTCTAAGCATTAGACCTGCTTTGGGACAGTGTCTGATGCAAGAGACTGCCCAGTGTGCACCAGCAGTGAGGCTCCCCTCACTAACAGCTGAAATCACTGAGAGCTGTGTTAAGTGGTGGGTCCTGAAGACAACCCGGCGATCAATAATTGGCTGACAGGGGGGCCAGTGGAGAGGCGCGGCAAACTGAACCTGGCCCTTGTTGCTGCCAACTCTCATTGGCAGAAGGGTTACATTAAAATATATATAATTTTTACAAAAGGGTGTTCACTTTAAACCAAACCAATTCTTATACATTCATGCTTATTTGCACTTTGAAGATTTGACAGTGGCAATTGGCTGAGACAGGAATGCAGTAATTCTGCATTGCCTTTTGCCAGTGTCACAATACTAAATATTGATGGGCCTAGCTGTGGTTCTTAACTTGGTAAGCGGGAACTGCAGTTTGCCATTTGGTTTTCCTTTCTTAAAAAAAAAAAATCACTGTGTTGAATTCTTTGCTCATGTAGGTGGGAAAATTCCTAGAATCATGGAAATGTAGGGCTTGAAGGGACCTCAAAAGATCATCTAGTTCAGCCTCCTGCCCTGAGGTGGGACCAAGAATACCCAGACCTCCCTCTAACCTGTTCTTAAAAACCTCCAATGACAGTGATTCCACAACCTCCCTTGGCAACCTATTCCAGAGTTTAACTCTCCTTAGTTTTTCCTAATATTTTACCTAAATCTCACTTGCTGCAGATTAAACAGATTACTACTTGTCCTACCTTCAGTCGATGTGGAGAATAATTGATCACCGTCCTCTTTTATAACACTCCTTAACGTATGTGAAGACGGTTATCAGATCCCTCCTCAGATTTCTATTTTTAAGAGAAACTAGGTCCAGTTTTTTAAACCTTTCCTCATAGGTCAGGTTTTCTAAATCTTTTATCATTTTTGTAGTTCTCTGGACTCTCTCCAATTTGTCCTCACCTTTTTTAAAGGGTGGCGCCTAAAACTGGACACAGTATTCCAGCTGAGGCCTCACCAGTGTCAACTAGAGCAGAGGTTCTCAACCTTATTCTTTCAGGGCTCCCCCCAAGCATGCTATAAAAACTCCATGGCCCACTTGTGTCACAACAACTGTTTTTCTGTATATAAAAGCCAGGGCCGGCATTAAATTGCCCGGGGCTCCATGCTACAGGGGCCCTTGCGAAGCTATATTGATCAGGCTTCGGCTTCAGCCCCAGTCGGTGGGGCTCAAGGCCCCGGGCTTCAGTCCCATAAAGTGGGGCTTTGTGCTTTCTGCCCTGAACCCTAGAGAGTCTAATACTGGCCCTGCTTGGCAACCCCGCTGAACCTGCTCGCAGCCCCCCCAGGACCCAAGACCCCTGGTTGAGAACCATTGAACTAGAGTTAGACAGTTACCTGCTGTATCTTACATACAACACTCCTGTTAATATACCCCAGAATGAGAGTAGCCTGTTTTTCAACTGCATCGCATTGTTGACTCATATTGAATTTGTGATATACTGTAACCCCAACATTTGTGATATACTGTAACTGTTCAGCCATACTACTGCTTAGCCAGTTATTCCCCATTTTGTATTTGTGTGTTTGATTTTTCCTTCCTAAGTGTAGTATTTTGCACTTGTCTGTATTGATTTTCTTCTTGTTGGTTTCAGACCAAGTCTCCATTTTGTTAAGGTTGTTCTGAATTTTAATCTTGTCCTCCAACCCCTCCCAGCTTGGTGTGATCTGCAAATGTTATAAACACACTCTTCACTGCATTATCCAAGTCATTAGTGAAAATATTGAGTAGTACTGGATTCGGGACAACTTGGACCCCACTAGATACATCCTCCCATTTTGACAGAGAATCATTGATAACTGCTCTTTGAGTATGGTTATTTAACCAGTCGTGCACCCATCTTTTAATATTTGTCACAATTTCAGGGTAACTGCATCTGTAGTCCATCCCCACCCTCCACTCCTATGATTGACTAAGACCAGCCACTTAGACTCCCAGTTCTTCAGCTGTCAACCTCTCTTGGGTAGGAACCCACATCTCTCTCTCATCTGTCCAGGATTTTTCCAGGCTGCACAATTCTCTGCCTACCCTTGATATTCACAGTAAACCAGACCACCTAGAAGGCCAGTGTCTGCGTTTTTCTTTCTTTCCAGAGGCTATCAACAGCATAATTGCATGCAGTTACAAATTACCACACAGCTTTTTCTAAGTAAGCATGTTTATTCTTAAGATGAAAGTATTACAGAGAAAATGTACTAAAAACAATAAAAGAATAGACATGCATGTTAAAAGCTTACCCGAGGTCACCCCAACTCCATTCTTTAGATCTGATAGGTGTCAATCATTCAACACCCACATTTTCCCTATGTTTACACGTTCATAACTGTCTCAGAACAATCACGAATAGTCCAGTCTTTCCTGTATTCATCTGGGGCCTTTGATATTGGCCTCATGTAACAAGTGATCAGCAGAGAATGGCCCCTTTCTCGGGGCATAGCTTCAACAGGCTGGGTTTTTGTATAGCTGGAGGTGGGGAATTTGCATTCACCTCCTCTAGATATTCTCTAGAAAAACTACTTAACACTTTTGTTCCAAAAGTTCATTCTTGTCTAGCACATTGTTCAATATAGTCCTTTGAACTCCCAGATCTCACTTCTGTCACATCTCTCCCCTTGAGTTGACCGGTTCTTTTCCCCACTACTCAGAATTCACAGGTTCACAATGACAAAGTTAGATTCAGGGCTCACAATTTGTTACACCACTCTGTTTATTAGCACAGCGCTCTGCTAATACACTCAGATAATGTGAGCACCATGCAAGACCCACCTTATTTTATACAGATAAAAAGGGCGCGAACTTAACAAGAGGACAAAGAAAGCAGAACTGGCAAGTTTACCTGAGGCTAGACATACATATTCAATTTCCTTACTAACTTTTACAGATCTCCGGCTAATGTTCCACCATTTGCTTAAGTGGACTCATTGTTTATGCCTTAATGTTTCTTTTCCTGACACCTGTATTTCAACATTCCTTATTTCTGCTTAAAGGTGCATACAGTATTTCTTTAATCCATTCTATTTTTACAATATAATTCATTCTACTTTCACAATCCCTCCTTTTGGTCAAGCTGTTACCAACAATTACTGGGTTCCACATATTAACCATTCTTTATCTCTTTGTTCATCAGCGATATTCAAAATCATCATATTAGCACTCTGTTTTGGGGCAGTCACCTGGGTGGCATACCTTACACAATTCTGGATACAACAGGAGATTAACTGAAAACATACAAAAATCATTAGGATTCATATCCCCATACCCGGTCCGCCACTCTTTAGTTTTGTTCGAATAATCCCGTACACCACTGGCCACCATATGCCGAAGGCAATGGCTTTTTCCCAGATCCAGCCCTGTCCCATTACACACCCAATACCAATGACCTTTTCCCTCCAACACACTTATCCATTTAGATACATTTATTCCCACTGCTTTCCAAGTGTCATTGCTGTTCTATGTTTTGTTAAACTGACGAGGTCCTCCAGTGAGGTCTGGGGAATTGAGTGGGATTGCCAGGACAGGAACACCAGCTTGAGAGTGGGCTGGGATGTGGCTGCAGACCCAGCAATTAGAAATATTAAGGGTCTGAGCTATCCACACTTGCTGCTGGATAAAAGAATTGTCACTCTGGACTCCCCAGACCTTAAGACACCAGCAGCCGAGGAACAGGCGCCACCAGAGATGCATGTTGGAGGCAAGGCCCTTCTGGTTCTGACAACCTCAACTGAGGGAACCGCAGTCACGTTTTTACGTCCACCAGGCAGCAGGCGCAAGGCTCGCTACTGCTTCTTCTTGGGCCTTGCTTTAGGTTGTCGTCTGCTCTGGCAACCCTTACGAGAGCGTAGATTGTAAGGTATTGCAGGCTGTTCCTCTACGTCGTCTTCTGGAGTCAAAATTGACTCTGCGTGGTTCTGGGGTGGTGATTGGTTCGCTGGGGATGGTGCCTTCTTACACTGCGAAGCATGTATCTATGCTGCGATGCCAGACAGTTTAACAGCCATCTGGGTAGTAAGCAGTACCTGATGAGGACACTTCCACCGGGGCTCCAAGGCGTGTTTTCGATGATGGTGCCATACGTAGACCCAATCACCTGGCTCGAGGTTGTGGCAAGCGTCAGAGGTGGGTTCCGTTGGCCAGGTGGCTCGAACCTGTGAATGGAAGTGACTTACGGCTTGCATTAATCCCTTGCAATATTGAAGGAGCGTACTGGAGTCAAGTTCAAGTCTGGGACTGGAGTAATGGTAGCCACAACTCGCATAGGGCATTCCATAACCATTTCAAAGGGACTCAATTTATGCCTTTGGGTTGGAGTGGATCGCATTTCTATAAGGGCCAGTGGTAAAGTCCCTGGCCAGCTTAACCCTGTAGAGTCACAAATTTTAGCAAGCTTATTCTTAAGTACACCATTTTGTCTTTCAACTGCACCTGCGCTCTGTGGGTGGTAGGGACAGTGCAACAGGTGTGTGATATGTAATATACGATCCAGGTGTTGAACAAGTTGTCTGGTAAAATGTGTACCCCGATCACTGGACAGAGTGGCAGGAATTCCCTTGGCAGGCATAATATGATTTAACAAACATTTGGCAACAGACATTGAGTCAGCCTTTCGACAAGGAAAGGCTTTTATCCAACCAGAAAATAAATATACCATAACCAAAATAAATTCATATTGTTGACACTTAGGCATTTGTACAAAATCAAGTTGCCAATGCAAGAATGGTGCTTGGGGCAGGCTCCGGAACCCCTGAGCCACTTTTACAGGTTTACCAATATTGTGGTTTTGGCAAGTGGTACAGGCGGAACAGTGGTGGGCTGCAAAAGAGCTGAAATGGGGGGGCCCACCATCCTGCCTTAGTTACAGCAGAGACCATCCCCTCCTTTCCGACATGTGAAACACCATGTAGCTGGGCGGCCAGCAACGGGTAGAGTGAAAAGGGGGCCATAAAGGCGCCAGTAGGTGAATGCCAAAGGGAATCAGGATGTAGAGAGCAACCCTGGGGAACCCAGGAGTCTTTTTTGGCTTCTGGGGCAGAGTCTTGGAGCAGGGTGAGGTTAGTGAGGGACGGCGGTATAGAAACAGAAAGGGAACCTAGAAATGCATCTGGGGAAGGTTCTAGGGCAGCAGCGTTTAGCAGAGGCGTCAGCAAATGCGTTACCCTTAGCAACATCAGTATCCACCATCGAGTGGCCTGGGCACTTAACAATAGCTAGGACAGACGGAAGTAAAAATGCATACAGGAGAGCAGCGATGTAGGGGCCATTTTTGATAGGGGTACCGGCGGAGGTAAGGAAACCCCGAGCTTGCCAGAGGGTGCCAAAGTCATGTACAACCCCAAAAGCATAGCGGGAGTCAGTGTAAATGGTAGCGGAGCATCCCTCTGCCAAAAAGCAGGCACAGGTGAGGGCAACTAATTCAGCAACTTGCGCTGAGGTTACAGAAGGTAAAGACGCAGCTTCTAGAGTTTCAGAGAGTGACACACTACAGCGTATCCTGCAAGAAGACGACCTTGGTTGTCTCAAAAACAGGAACCATCAGTAAACAGAACAAGGTCAGCGTTAGGGAGAGGGACATCAGAAAGGTCAGAGCATGGAATGGTAACAGCAGAGACAGTTGCAAGGCAGTCCTGGGGATCACCATCATCAGACAAAGGCAGGAGAGTGGCAGGGTTTAACTGAGAACAACGCTTTATGGTGATATATGAAGCCGACAGCAGTAAAAATTCATACCTGGTAAGGCGGGCAGAGGAGAGGTGGCGTGTGTTACGTTGTAGCAGGAGAGTTTCGACAGAGTGAGGTACCATGAGGGTAAGAGGAGAGCAGAGGACAAGGGATTCGGACATTTCGACTAGGCGCGCTGCCGCAGCCACAGCATGCAGGCAGAGGGGTAAGCCTTGGGCAACAGGGTCCAAAGTGGCAGAGAAATAAGCCACTGGACTGTTTTTGTCTCTGTGCATCTGAGTGAGGACTTCCAGTGCACACCCAGATTGTTCGTGCCAGAAAAGGGTAAAAAGCTTAGAATAGTTAGGCAGCCCAAAGGCAGGGGCAGAAGCTAAACCCTGTTTGAGGGAAACAAAGGCAGAGTCGGCCTCAGGGGGCCACGGCATGGAGTCAGGCACAGAGACTCGAGTCAGTTCCTGGAGAGGTTTTGCAAGGGAGGCATATTGGGGAATCCATTGCCTGCAAAATCCAGCCATGCCCAAAAACTTTCGGAGCTGGTGTGGGGAGCGGGAGCGGGGAAAACTGAGGATAGCTTGGACGCAGGCGGGAGAAAGTGTTCGGGAACCCTGGGAGAGGAGAAAGCCAAGGTAAGTGACAGAGGCTTGACAGAGCTGTAGCTTAGAGCGAGAAGCCTTGTGACCCTTCTTTACTAGGGCAGTAAGAAGCACTAAAGAATCAGTTTCTGAGGCAGACAATGAAGGGGAACAGAGGAGTAGATCATCTACATATTGGACTAGTGTGGACCTGGACGGAAAAACAAGGTCAGCAAGGTCTCGGGCTAATGCTTGGGAAAAGTAAAATGGGCTTTCAGTATACCCCTGAGGGAGCATGGTCCATGTGTACTGCTGCCCCTTGTAAGAAAAGGCAAAAAGATACTGGGAGTCAGGGTGAACCGGGACAGAAAAGAAAGCAGAGCACAAATCAACAACAGTAAAACGAGTTGCACCTGGTGGGATAGAAGCCAGAATCGTTGCTGAGTTAGGGACAACAGGAAAGGCGGGTATAGGAATGTGGGTAATGGCTCGAAGATCCTGAACAAACCGCCACGATTTACCATCAGCTTTTCGAACTGGGAGGATAGGAGTGTTATAGGGGCTGGAGCAGGGGACAATAATGCCTTGTTCCCGCAGGGCAGTCATGACCGGAGCAATGCCAGCCTCTGCTTCGGGGTTTAAAGGGTATTGAGGCAGGGGTTTGGAGGAGTCAACAGTAATGCAGACAGGGTCAGTATTTAAGCGGCCCACTTCAGATGGGTGGGTTGGCCACAGAGAGGATGGGACCTGCGAAATTAGGTGTTCAAGGGATGGGATCAATGGGTAACAGGGAACTGGAGTGGAAAGGGGAGTTTCAGACAGCAGGGAGGCCACAGAATCACTCAGAGAGGACTGGGGGATTTGTAAGTAGACACCATCTGGGGAACAATAGATGGTACAGCCAAGTTTACATAACAGATCCCTACCCAAAAGGTTTACCAGAGTGGAATCAGAGAGAAGGAATGCATGATCCGCGGAAAGGGGACCAACTTGGACCGGTAGAGGTTTTGAAAGGGGATAAGGGTTTGGGACTCCCGTAATACCCACAGTGGACACGTCTTTTCCGGAGCGGGGAACTGCAGGCAAATCGGTAGTATGAACTGCAGAGAGCGAAGCTCCCGTATCAACAAGGAAAGGGAGAGAAAGATCATTAATAGTCAAAACACACTCACCCATGGGAGTGAGAGGTAGTAAAGGAGCTAAAATTTCCTGAGGTTCCCCAGTGTCCTGTCATTGTTGTGGGACAAAGTAAGGCTGGGGATTGTCAGGCTGTGCCAACAGGGGGTCTAACTGGTTATTTACAGAGCTATCAGGCCGGTTTGGACACTCATTCTTCCAATGTCCGGGCTGCTTACAGTAATTACAAACATCCCCCAAACCTGAAAATCCAGTTCCATGACCCCTCCCGCGACCACGTCCCCGTCCCTGGAACCTTCCCCGTCCCTGGTACTGATTGCCCTGCCCTGAATAATGTTGTATTTGCAGGGCCATTAATTTTTGAGAGGACTGTTCCTCCTTTCCTTTCAGAGTGCGTTGGCAGTGCTCTGCCACTGTTTGCAGTTTGTCCATGGTTTCGGTCTCCCACCCAACACTTATTCACTTTAGCATACTGCCAATAGCAGTTAGGAGGCCATTAACAAACGCATGAGCCAGGGCACCCTGTCCGTTTTTATCCGGTTGCTGTATACCAGAATGTTGCAGAAAAACATCAGTCAGCCGGGTGCGATAGTTGCCCGGGTTTTCTCCCTGTCGCTGTTTACAGCAGTGTATGGCCGTCCAGTTGGTTTTAGGAGTCCATACTCAAGGGATGGCTTCAAGTAGATTTTTAGTTCGGTCCTTACACTTTTTCTGGTATTCAGCATCAGGACCGGTGTCTGGCAAATCAGAGTGGCAGTCACTGATAGGCCAATTTGCTGCTGTGAGTCATTTTTCATGTTTGCTAGGGATTATAAGTAGCTTACACAGCTGCAGGAGGTCTGCCTCAGAGGGTTCATAGGTGTCGCATACTAACAAAAATTCCTTTGCGAATTTGGTAGGATTTTCCAGGGGCTTTGGAAAGCCTTTTACAATTGAAAGGAGCTCTGTGCGAGTCCAGGGTTTATAGCTCCAAGTGGGACCCCTTGTTGCCCCCAGTATGCAGGATTCGGAGGGGAGCCTGGACAGTTTTAGAGCTAAGCGCAAGCAATGGGCCCAATCCTTATTGAGGCTATCTTTACATGTATAAGAAAAAGCAGAGGAGTCAGGCAGATTGGAGGGTTCTTTACAGGCCTGAGCGGTACCGGAGGAATGGGTCTGGGCGGCATTGGACGGTCCGGACTGGTCTGAACTGGTGACTTCTGAGAATTGTTCCTGAACTGGGAAGGCTGGGGATCATCTATTGATCCGACAAGGCTGCCAAGCCAATTAATGCGTCTTCCTCATCGTCGTCCCCAGAATTTAACAAGGGGTTTTCTTCGTCCTTTTTCACAATGAGATGGGAGTATGAAGGGGGTTGGGATCGATCTGAGTCTGCTCGGAGAACGGGGTAAAGGGGAGCGCTCGGTCTGGTGGTGGGAGAGGAGGCTTCCAATAAAGTTTTTAACTTATCATTTGAATGTTTGAGAGAGGCGAGTTTCGATTCTGTCCACTTACAATTTCCCTCTTCCCACCACTACATGAAACAATCAACCTCTCCTCTGGCCAATTTAGTTTTAGGTTGGCCGAGTTTGTCTTTTAAGATGTCCACTCGGTCTTTATCCCACGATCCTAACAGTGGCCACTGAGTTTTGGGATCTCCCTGAGTTAACCTAGACCATTTTTCCAGAAATTTACAGGAGTCCGGACCCTTCCTAAAATACATAAAATGAGCCAGCGTTCCTTTAGGGAACTGTCCCGACTTAGATGTCTGGTTACCCATACAGCAGGACTTTACACACACCAATCACACAAGAAGGAAATTTGGGTTCATCATAGCGATGCCCAGTGCAACACACAAAAGGAGCCCAGAGGCTACTGCCTCAATCGCCCTTGCTTTCACACCAAGGGTTTTACCCAAGGTGCGGTGTGGCTGTGATTGTGCAGATTTCACTCACTCACTCAGACTGCGGGGACAGGAACCCCTTGGTCGGCCGATCCCCGGATGGAGACGGCACCCAGACTCAAACACTCCACAGGAGGACAGATAGACACAGAGACAGGACAGTCCTCAGTCCAGACAAAACACAGAAATAATTACCTGACCAGATTCCTGATATCAGATCCCGGGATCCCTACCAGAACAGAGTGGGAACCAACAGGTTCGATGGTGTAGACTTCACTGTGGTTGTGCGCCCTTCCGTTCAGGAGGAGGACCACTCGGGCCAAATGCCCAGGTGCCGGCTGCCACGGTCGTCCTACAAAAATGGTCAGGAACTACACGGCTCCAGTGAAGACGATTACCATCTCGGTGGAACCTCCAAATTGACAAAGATTTAGAACTCACAATTTGTTACACCACTCTGTTTATTAGCACAGCGCTCTGCTAATACACTCAGATAATGTGAGCACCATGCAAGACCCACACTACCTTGATTTATACAGATAAAAAGGGCGCGAACTTAACAAGAGGACAAAGAAAGCAGAACTGGCAAGTTTACCTGAGGCTAGACATACATATTCAATTTCCTTACTAACTTTTACAGATCTCCGGCTAATGTTCCACCATTCACTTAAGTGGACTCATTGTTTATGCCTTAATGTTTCTTTTCCTGACACCTGTATTTCAACATTCCTTATTTCTGCTTAAAGGTGCATACAGCATTTCTTTAATCCATTCTACTTTTACAATATAATTTATTCTACTTTCACAACAGAGTGACTCTTGTGCTGAAGTAGTATATCATTTCTGTTTCAGTGAGTGATCAGCCTACCGAAATAGGGCACAGCATAGGGTTTAAATGCAAGTGCACACCCACATTCAGGTGCTTGCCTTAAATACATTGTTACAAAGTTATTCATTATATATTGTATAAACACTTTTCTGCCTAACACTAAGATTAGTTTGCTAAATCAGTTGTTTACCTGATTGGATTGCTGACCAACTTGTTTGCCTGGTCAGGTTGCTGACTAAGCTTTTGCCTGGCTATTCCCTTTCCTTGACAGACAAGCAGGTATCTTTTCACATGTCCAAAACCTAAAATATACATTCTACATATTACTATCCTATAGGTTACATATAGTCCCTATCCACAATAATACTAAACTATTCTTTTAATTAATACAATGGACCTCAGAGATACTTAAACTTAATTCAATAAGGTCTTCCAAGGATATTGTCATATCTGTCATAGTAGCTTCATCTAGACCAGTGGTTCTCAAACTAGGGCTTGTTCAGAGAAAGCCCCTGGAGGGCCGGGCTGGTTTGTTTACCTGCCGCGTCTGCAGGTTCGGCCTATCGCGGCTCCCACTGGCCGCGATTTGCCGCTCCAGGCCAATGAGGACTGTAGGAAGCAGCGCGGGCCGAGGGACGTGCTGGCCGCCCTTCCTGCAGCCCCCATTTGCCTGGAGCGGCGAACCGTGGCCAGTGGGAGTCGCGCCCAGTGGGAGCCGCGATCGGTCGAACCTGCGGATGCAGCAGGTAAACAAACCGGCCCGGCCCGCTAGGGGCTTTCCCTGAACAAGCGGTGGCCCTAGTTTGAGAACAACTGATCTAGACCATATTTCCCTAATGTACTTATGAAAACGTCAGGTGGGACTGTGTAAAAAGCCTTACTAAGCCTTCAAGGTATATCACATCTACAGCTTCCTCCCATCCAGTAGGCTACTAATCCTGTCAAAGAAGAAAATTAAGTTGGTCTGGCATGATTTGTTCTTGACAAATCTATGCTGGCTATTACTTATAAGTGTATTATCCTCTACTTGCTTACAACTTGTTTTGTTCCAGTATCTTTCCCTATGTCAAAGTTAGGCTGACTGGTCTATAATTCCCTAGGTCATCTTTGTTCCCCTTTTTAAAGAAAGGTATTATGTTTGCCTTTCTTTGGTACTCTGGGACCTCACCCATCCTCTGAGTTCATGAAAATAGTCACTAATGGTTTTGAGATTCCTTAAGTACCCTAGAGTGAATTTTGTCAGGACCTGCCGAGTTAAATCCATCTAATTTATCTAAATATGTTTTAGCCTGTTCTTTCCAAATTCTGGCTTATGTTCCTTCCCCCTTATTGTTAATATTAATTGTGTTAATCATCTGGTCACAGTTAAACTTTTTAGTGAAGACTGAAGCAAAATTGGCATTAAACAATTCAGCCTTCTTGATGTCATCCATTATTAGCTCAACTTTTCCACTAAGTAGTGGACCTACACTTTCTTTGTCTTTCTCTTAGGATATTTACAGGACTTCTTATTGCCTTTTATGTCCCTTGCTAGATGTAATTCATTTTTTGCCTTATCCTTTCTGATTTTGTCCCTAATATTTGTGCCATTCTTTTTACTGGTCCTTAGCAATTTGTCTGTGTTGCACTTCTTACAGGATTTCTTTGCGATTCTGATGTCATTAAAATGCTCTTGATGGAGGCATAGTAGCCTTTTACTATTCTTCCTATTTTTAATTCGCATTGAGTAGTTTGCTGTTGCTCCTGTAATATTGTCTTTTTGAAAAACTGTCAGCTCTCCTGAACTCCTTTTTCCCTTAGCTATTTTTCTCTTGGGTTTATATTAAAGTCTGATTTTTTTAAGTCTGTTGTCCATATTCTGCTGCTTTCACTCTTTCGTTTCCTTAGAATCATGAAATCTATCATTTCATGACCACTTTCACCCAAATTGCCTTCTACCTTCAGATTCACAACCAATTCTTCCCTGGTAGTCAGAATCAAGTCTAAAATGACTGTAACTTTGATTTCTTCCTCCACCTGCTGAAACTAAAAGTTATCCCTGATACATTCCAAGAACTTATTGGCTTGTTGTGTTTTGCTATATTACTTTTCCACCAGATGTCTGAGTAGTTAAAGTTCCACTATAACCAGGTCTTGTGTTTTGGGGATTTCTTTTATTAGTTTTACAAATGCCTCATCCACCTCTTCGTCCTGATTCGGTGGTCTATGTAGACCCCTAACATGATGTTGCCCCTGTTTTCCCCTCCTTTTTTTCTTCCCCAAGAAACTTTCAACTGGTCTGCCTCTAACCTCCTTCTGGACCTCAGAACAGGTATATATCTTCTTGATGTATAATGCAACACCTCCTCCCTTTTTTCCCTGCCTTTTCTTTGTAAGAACCTAAGAACACAAGAATGGACATGCTGAGTCAGACCAATGGTCCATCTAGCCCAGCATCCTGTCTTCTGATAGTGACCAGTTACGATGCTTCAGAGGGAATGAATAGAATTGGGAAATTATGCAGTGACTCCTGTCATCCAGTCCCAGGTTCTGGCAGTCAGAGACTTAGAGGCACCCAGGGGTTGCATGGGGTTGCATCCCTGACCATCTAGGCTAATAGCCATTGATGGACCTATCTACCATGGATTTATTTAATTTTGTTTGAACCCAGTTATACCTTGGCCTTCACAACATTCCCTAGAATGAGTTCCACAGGTTGACTGTGCATTGTGTGAAGAAGTACTTCCTTGTTTTTGTTTTTAACTTGCTGTCTATTAATTTCATTGGGTGACCCCCCCCCCAGTTCTTGTGTTATGTGAAGGGGTAAATAACACTTCCTTATTCACTTTCTTCACATCATTCGTGATTATAGCCTTCTATTATATTCCCTCTTTGTCTTCTCGTTTCCAAGCTCGAATAGTGCCAATCTTTTTAATCTCTCCTCATATGGAAGCTTTTCCATGCCCCTACTCATTTTTGTTGCTCTTCTCTGTACTTTTTCCTATTTTCTAATATATCTTTCTTTTTTGAGAAAGGTGACCAGAACTGTAAGCAGTATTCAAGGTGTGAGCATACCATGGATTTATATAGTGGCATTACGATATTTTCTGTCTTATTATCTATCCCTTTCCTAGTGGTTCCTAAAATTCTGCTAGCTTTTTTGACTGCTGCTGCACATTGAGCAGATGTTTTCAGAGAACTATCTACAATGACTCCAAGAGCTCTTTCTTGAATGGTAACAGCTAATTTAGACTCCATCATTTTGAATGGTATAGTTGGGATTATATTTACCATTGTGCATTGCTTTGCATTTATCAGCACTGAATTTCAGCTGACATGTTGTTGCCCACTCACCCAATTTTCTGAGATCCCTTTGTAACTCTGTGCAGTCAAGGGACCTTGTCAAAGGCTTTCTGAAAATCCAAGTACACCATATCCAGTGGATCACCCTTGTCCATTTGTTGACCCCCTCAAAGAATTCGAAGTTTGGTGATTTCCCTTTCCAAAAGCCATGTTTATTTTTGCCCAATAAGTCATGTGTCTGATAATGCTGTTCTTTGCTGTAGAACTATAGAATTCCTGAATAAGCCATTATCCCTCTACACCAATATTTCAGTCATAAGATTTATTTCACCAAGTTTCAGTGATTCTAGTTAAGTCATAATTTAGCTTTGGTCATAATACTTCCAGTCTTTCCTATTTATGCCCCATACTCCTTGCTGTTGTGTATAGAGATCTAAGCTGTTGAGCAGATTCTCCTCTCCTCACTATTTTCCCTGTTGTTATGCCTATGTCCATATTTTCATTTTCCATTCGCCACCCCCCCAACCTTTAGCCATATGTTAAGGTTGCCTTTTTACGCTTATTTGTGAGCTTTTGTCACCTGCTCCACTTTGAACCTAGTTTAGAGCCCTCCTCCCTAGGTTGGTGAGTTGGTATCCAAAGATGCTCTTTCCCTTCTTGGTGAGATGGACCTCATCTCTTCCCAGCAGTCCTCCTTCCTGGAACAGCATCCCATGGTTGAGAAAGCCATAGCCTCCCAGTGACATCATCTGCACAGCCATGTATTTATCTCCAGGGTGCACTTTTCCCTGCCTGGGCCCTTACCCTCTACTGGGACAAGGGTCAAGAACACCACCTGCAGTCCCAACTCCTTCACCCTGAGCCATGAAGTCACTGCTGATCTGCTCAAGGTCATACCTGGCAGTATCACTAGTGGTCATGTTGATGAGCAGCATAGAGTAGTGGTCAGAGGGGCAGATGAGCCTCGGCAACCTTTCCATGATGTCCTGGATGTGGGCTCCAGGCAGGCAGCATACCTCCCAGGACATCACGTCATGTTGGCAGCTGTATGCCCTCTCTACCCCTCAGGAGTCCCCAAGCACCACTACCCTTCATCTCCTCATCTGGGGTGCAATGGACGTGAGCTTCTTAGCCTTAGGAGCAGGTGGCTCCTCTTCCACAGTCATTGAGGTCTGCTTATAACCTCCTTTCAACAGTACAGCATACAAGCTCTTGACCTCAAAGGATGGGGCACTTGGGAGGGGAGTGGAGCACTGTCTGCTGCCTAAGGTGGCCAACAGCCAGTCTCCTCCCAACAGAGTGGCCAGTTCTGCTTCCTCCTCTGATGCTGCTATAGTCATCTATAGTTAGCTAGCATCCTTTGTCCCAGATGTTTCCATGTGTGTCCTGGTGATGAAGTCCTCATGCTCCCGGATGCTACCCAGATGAGCCACCTCTTCCTGCAGCTCTCTGACCTGCTTCCTGAGGGACTCTACACACACCTCTCACACTGGTTGGGTAGTTCCCCCTTCCTGGCTTTCTTTGGCAGGGACATTCAGGCTGTATTCCCAGCAAATGAAGACCAGGATCTGAGTAGAAGTCTCCAGGGTCTGGATGCCTGTCTGGCAAGGGGCCTCACAGGTTCAGGAAGAGGAAGAGTTAGCAATATTGTTGGCGCTGTACTGTTTTCCTCCCATTGCGGGTTCTTCATTATAGAGTATCTGCAAGTTAAAAGGGGAAAACAAAAACAAAAACAAAAAAACCCACCCCAATTTCCCTGTCTTCCTCCTCTGGTGAACTCAGCTAGCTAACTCCTTTAGTCTCCCAGCTGCCTTTGTCTAACCAGCCACATGTCTCTGTAATAGTCTATGTACTCTAAATTTCAACAAATGCAGACTCTAGTGAACCAATCAGGAAGTGATTCCCAGAGTCAAAATCATGCCACTGAGAATGCCCAGCCTCTCTCTCCAACATGATTAAATCTGGGGATTGTTAACTCAACTGCCCCTAAAGTTGCAGCTCACAAGGGGAGCGGTTTTTCAGCTCGTCAAACCGTTTGTAACTGTATAGATCAAGATGAACATTTTGAATTTTTCCTGGGAGTTAATAAGAACCCAGTTTGTTTGCCAAACTTCTGATTGATCTTCAGGTGTAGCACTACATTGCAATAATCTAACCTTGAAGTCACAATGAGAATGTATTTCAGAGTCAAAGTCTGGATGTAAGGGGAAATTAGAAGCTTCTGCAGCTCCCACCCCTGACTTCAGGAGCAGAAGGGTGTAACATTTCCAAGTTTTGAACTTTTTCAATGAAGGATGGGCAAAAACTTCAAAAATGACAGGAGAAATTACCTGTGGGGACCCTCATGATCCTTCATGCAACCCACTACCATCACTTCTATTTTATCCAGATTAACTTTGCTCTCATCCATGCCCTAATTTCAGCCCCACATTGAGAAAGCAAATAGACTGCTTATCCAGGTCTGTTTGTTTTCTGGGTACAGATAGCATCACAATCCAGATCAACTCACTTGCTCCCAAAATAGTCTCATACCTGTTGATCATATGGGTGAAAAAACTGAGTCCTACGATATGCTGCACAAGAAACTGCTCAGTGAAGACAAGCAATTTCCACAAATCAACCTATGAGATCTCTTGGAAAATAGCAGAACCACTTGTAAGCTGGGGACTACAGGAGATTCAACAAAAACCTAATGGTCAACAGTGTCAAAGTTTTCGGATGAATCTGAAAAGAATCAGTGTAGACACCTGATCTTAGTCCATCACCTGGATGAGATCATCGACCAATGAGAAAAGAGCAGTTTCATGTCAAACTCAGGCCAAAAGTCTAACTGAAAGGGATCAAGAAAATCTGAGGTTTCTGTTTGGCTCCATGCTTGTCTGTCTACCATCTTCTCAATAATCTTACCGAACAAGGAAGATTAAAGACAGAGTGTTAGTTTGTGAGATTGTCAGCGTGGAAAGATTTTCTGAAGAGCTTAAAATATAGATGGACAGCAACTTGACTTGCACTCAGAAGTGAATATAAAGCCGGATATGTTTTGTCAAAGAACTATGGATAACTACAGACAAAGACATCTGGGTACTCTTTCCAGATGTGCTACTGATTTACAGTGTGACCTTCAAAATACTTAGACCTGGTCTACTCTTTAAAAAGTTTTACTGGCATAGTTATGTCAATTAGGGGATGTGATTTTTTTTTTAACTGACATAGCTATGCTGGTAAAAGCCCTGCTATAGATGAAGTTATGCCAGTATAACTTTGCTTATACCGGTGTAGCTTATGCTGGTTCCCAGTATAAAAACTTTTATACTGATAAAATTGCATCCTCACTACAGTGTTTTGCTGGCACAACCATAATGGTATAACTATACTGGCAAAATCTTCCTACTGTAGACAAGGTCTTAGTCTGTGTACTTCAATTCCCCATCTGTAAAATGGGTCAAATACTGCTTAACTATATTTGTAAAGCACTTTGAGCTCTATGGATGGAAAGATCTATGTTAATGCCTGTTCGTTTCGTGTGTATATACATTTTCCCCCCACCTCATTTTAAAATAGTATTTTGATCTCTAAGTGCAAGAGTTAAAGATCAATGTTTTAAGTATATGAAAGTTGGCATTCTAAGCTTTCGGAGGGCATAACACCTTGGTTTCTAATTCCAGTGATTCCCCAGTTATTGGACATTAAAATAATATTGGATTTGAAATGGATATGGGAGAGGGAAGGCAAGATGGTTGTCAATAATATCATTTTAAAATTCTATATTTCTAAAAGTACTAGAGACCAATAAAGATGAAATACTGTAGGGAAAAAATGGGATTCTCAATTTTACAATGGTTTAGGATGGATATGTAATAGGGATAAGCATCTAATTCCCTGAAACTCCATGTGAAAACTCCAGCCTAAATCATTAATTTCATCTCACAAATGTTACTTTGACAGCTCACTAGATATTATTGATCCTTCCCACTAGCACTGAGGCTTTGGTCTGGCAGTGCTTTTTCGGCACAAGTTCAGGATTTAATAGTGTGCATCCTGAATGTCTGACCAATGCAGTTTTTAAATCCTTGATTAAAGATAAAGCAGTATTTTAAACCACAACAAACTACATGCAATAAATGGAAATGAGTCTGACTTAAAACCACAAATCAAGGAAGTTTGGAGTCAAGGTTGAATTTTATGAACATCCATCCTTAGCTCACTATATTGTGTCTACGGAATGGTATGTGAGATCATTTATTGTTTGAGAAACTTACAATTTGAAAGATCTGTAAAATAGGGCAGAGGCATGTTTGCAGGGTGGTGTGAGGGTTTCTTGCTCTGCCTTTCCTCATTCTGTCTCTGAGTTAAATGGAGGATTTCAATCTTTAGCACTATTTAGTTTAAAAATCTCCTAGACCAGATTGTGAAAAGTCCAGATTGGAAAACACACTCATGTAAATTTGGTGTGAACTTAAGTGGGGTCTCATGTAAAAGACCTAAGCATTTTTTTAATGAGGGAGATTAAGAGGAGCCTGGTTGTCATTCTGATTCCTCTGCCTTCATGCAGCAGTCTCACTTAATGTGCTGCTTCTCTTGATTGGCCTCTACAAAGCACTCACCACTTCTTCATAAAGGGTCTGTTTTAAGCAGGACCTTTAAGGTAATTGAATTGGCTGTCTTATTTTGTGAGTTTTGGATTGCTTGTGTTAGGATCTGGTTCCCACCTTGAAATGCCAATCTGGTTGGCAGAACATGGGTTGCTTGAATCGTATTCAGTATTAAAATCTATTCCAAAGGTCAGTTTTTAACTCCAAACCCACTTGTAGAAAGCCAAGAAACAGAGGTGGGGGACAAAAATAATGAGCCAAATTTTGCTGTCAGTTTCACTTGTATAAATTCAGATCAAATCAGACAAGCCTCTACAGATTTACACTAGGGTACTTAAGAGCAGGATTTGGTGAATTGCCTTCCAAATGATCCTAAGACAACCTCAATTTTGACCAATCAGGTTTATATCTTATAATTGTTTACAAGGTCCAGGAACTAGTTATTATTATTTGTATTGCAGTAGAACCTAGAGGCCCCAATCAGGATCAGTCCTTGTATGTATTTTATTTTTCAACATAAATGTTTCACTGGTTTTTGTTTTGCTTTTAAATCAAAAAGAGCAATGTCATCAGGCCAAAACATCATGAGAAGTTCTAAAATAACCATTGTATGAGAGATAAAAGGTAAAGAAACATAGTTTGGTTTCAGGCTTTTGAGAGATTATTATAAACATCGAGGAAAATATTATTTTTAAAATAGCTCAGCTGTGCCCTGTAAAACCAGTAAACGTCTGTTTTAATTCCCATATAAGTAGCAAATGGCTGCTCTGTGTGTGTGTGCGCCTTTTTTTCTTAAATATTGCTTACTGTATAAGACCCTGTTTGCTTAATTTCAACCTAACTGAATTTTTATGGCCATGCCGTAAACCTCCTATAAATAGAGGCTTAAATGGAAATGCTGACATAACCTTAATTACACTGGCTCCAGCACGATACTGTGATTAAAGTTTATTTACTTTGCATATGCGTGTGTGTGTGTGTGTGTGTGTGTGTGTGTGTGTAAATTCATTGTTGAAAAGCTAATGGAAAACTAATGTGGCAATGGAGAATGTGATCCAGTGCACAGTGTTTTATTTCTTGGCCATCGAAAACAGTGGGGGCATGTTTACAATATCAAAGAGCTTATTTTTAATTTAGGCATGTTAATAATTTAGAAATCATTGTGAAACTGAACAGGTTTCCCACTTTTAAGCTGTTCACTGTTCTTTCATAAAGTGTTTATACCTGGCAGCACTCACTGTACGGTGGCTGGTGAATGTAGTAGTATATTCCATTCAGAATTGGGAAAAGGGGAAAATCTGCTGCATGAACATGAGCTTCTCTATCTAATGTTATAGTCGGGCTGTTGTATTTTTCTTTTCTGGCTGAATGAAATATTAAAAAAAAAAGCCAACAGATTTCTCCCCAAAGTGGTTGTACAGCCTAAAACCAGATATACATCCTAAAACAGATCTCCATTGCATCAATAAAACTATTATAAAGTAACCTTTATGAAATTCTCCTCAGTGAGCAGTCTTCCTAACTGACATATTTATAATACTGAGGAAGTGACTGAGATAAATCATTTAGGGCATTGAAAACTAATTTAGTAAACAGTATGTTACAACTCTTTTGTGTGCAAACTTTGAACTCTAAGAAAACTGTCCATAAGACACATATTGCAGAGGACAATGAGATTGTCTCACTTTCTACCTCCACATTTTCTTTGAAATCATTTGTCTTGGTAGCACCACATTTAATCTCTGCTATTGCTAGAAATGGGCCTGAACTAAAACCTCAGATCTTAGGCAGTTAAGGTCTGTATCTGAGCCGTTTGACTCAGACACGTCGGGTTATTACATGTGGAGTGTCACCAACTCTTGTGATGTTATTGTGACTCTCGTGATATTTACTGTTTTACTTAAAGCTCCTGGAGCAGAGAATCTCAGCTTTAGTTACATAAACAAAAACAACGAGGAGTCCTTGTGGCACCTTAGAGACTAACAAATTTATTTGGGCATAAGCTTTTGTGGGCTAAAACCCACTTCATCAGCTGCATGGAGTGAAAAATACAGTAAGCAGAATATATATTATAGCACATGAAAAGTTGGGAGTTGCCTTACCAAAGGGAATGTGCGGGGTGTCAGTGCTAACAAGCCAATTCAATTAAGGTAGAAGTGCCCTATACTCAACAGTTGACAAGAACGGGTGAATACCAACGGAAGGAAAATTATTTTTGTAGTGCTAATGAGGCCAATGCAATCAAGGTGGCCCATTTCCAACAGTTGACAAGAAGGTGTGAGTATCAGCAGAGGGAAAATTACTCTTTGTAATGACCCATCCACTCCAAGTCTTTATTCAGGCCTAATTTGATGGTGTCCAGTTTGCAAATTAATTCCAGTTCTGCAGTTTCTCATTGGAGTCTGTTTTTGAAGTTTTTGTTGTTGAAGAATTGTCACTTTTAAGTCTGTTATTGAGTGTCCAGGGAGACTGAAGTGTTCTCCTACTGATTTTTGAATGTTACTATTCTTGATTTCTGATTTTTGTCCATTTATTCTTTTGCGTAGAGACTGTCCGGTTTGGCCAATGTACATGGCAGAGGGGCATTGCTGGCACATGATGGCATATATCACATTGGTAGATGTGCAGGTGAATGAGCCCCTTATGGTATGGCTGATGTGGTTAGGTCCTATGATGGTGTCCCTTGAATAGATATGCAGACAGAGTTGGCAACAGGGTTTGTTGCAGGGATTGGTTCCTGGGTTAGTGTTTTTGTTGTGTTGTGTGTAGTTGCTGGTGAGTATTTGCTTCAGGTTGGGGGGCTGTCTGTAAGCAAGGACTGTCCTGTCCTTATTTGTTAAATAAACAAATTACCCTCATAGTTGTGGAGAAGTGCTTGAAAATGTGAACCAAGTAAATCCCAAACACTCAGAAACCAAGAATTCTAGTAAAGGGAACCCCAAATGTTTTTCGCTTTTAAAAATCTCTTAATTTGTAAGCCAGTTCCTGAATATTTTCTGGACTTGACTTGTGATTTTTGAATGTTTGGGGCTGGCAGTACTGCATGTGCATTTTGAAGATAGAAACAGAAGGGAATATTAAAAGAGGCTTTGATTGGACAACTTGATTGGGAGATTGAAATCAGTGGTTCCCCGCTCTTTTTTCTTCTTGTTTTTAGTACATGCACTGTAATTCTGAATACAAGTGATCCATCCACCTGAATGCATAGTTGTTTTGTAATATCTATAGCCATACCCTCAAAGGATAAGACATTGACACTTGTGTACACCAAATGTCATGTCACATGCAGTCTTTACTACTGTTAAAACTTGACTAATGTTTATGTTACAAAAAAGGAGTAGATTGATTTTAAGTTTCTTTCTCCAAATCGTGCATGTCTAAAAATAGAGACAAATTTGACAGTGGTGCAGGGTGGTAGGAAGCCTGGGGCAAAGGGTGAACCAAACCTAGTATTTAAAAGGATCTTAGTTTGATAAGATCATGTATTTTGCAGAATATACTGTAGGCGGAAATGTAGGACTTGATTTTCACAGGTTCTGAGCACCTGAAGTTCTCGCTGACTTCACTTGGAATAGTGGTAGTTACTGACTCTTAATAAACAGGTGTTTCAAGCTGGATGCCCAAAGATTGAGGCCCATAAAATTGGTGCACTCTTACAAAAAGGTGGGCCTGAGTGGCTTGCCAATGGCTACACAGCAATTGGATCTGATTCTCAGCAAGTAAGGCCTCCTGATTCTCAGTGCTATGCTTAATCCAAGAAACTATCCTGGTAGCTGTGATGTGACACTATAGTTCATGCTGGGATATGGCAGTGGAGTGGGAGCCAAGTGGTACATTTAAGGAAATCTAAAGAGGAAAAAGGTAAGCTCTTTGTTTATATGCTGAATGCCCTGCTTTAGTCTGCTAAGTGAGGGCATTCAGCATACATTGCTCAAGTCTGTGAAATTTACATTTTTTATTTTGGCTGTTTGCTTTTACTAGAAGAGAGCACAATGTAGGCAAATAGTTTCAAACTGTGTGGTCCGTATGATTTATACATACTGCTCAGAACTACCATTAACCAGATTTCTTGGTCTCATTCCCATTTGTTATAGTGTAATTAGGTATCACTTAGCAGCAAGAGAGGTGCCCTTTCCATTAGAGAGAAAGAAGGGAGCTCCTTGATGCTGAAGTATAGTTGAAGCTTTCATTCAAAGAAATGTGTAAAGGTGTGGAAAAGATGTGGCAGATTTACCCCATTTTGAAGGGTTACCGTAGTTCTGGATCAATTATTGTCTGCTCTGTAATAACTTTTGGAAATTAAGTTGGAGGGGGAGGGAGAGGAAAAAGAACACACTCTGTAGTTCCTTTTGGCTGGCAGCTGAAAAGTGCTCCTGCATAGGTCAGCCAACTTCTGAATACATCACCTTCTTGTTAATTGCAGCCTTTACGTAGCACTGTGACTAGAGAGCACTAGTCCTTATGTGACCTATGCTGCTTTGGCTGAAATACTGCAATGGTAACTTAAAACTTCAGTTGAAGACAGCTTCTGCGACAAATTAAAGGCAAAATGGTAGTTTTTCCATGGTCCAAATCACTAGAAACCAGATTCTCAAAGGAGCCTCCAAAATTACAAAACGTGTGAGCACACCCATTTGCACCAGTCAAGTGCTGCATTCATGCACACAGCAACTACCTCTTACTGAAGCTATGTCTACACAACCACTTATGCCAGTATAATTTATGTCTCTCAGGGTGTGAATAAGCCAGCCCCCGCAAGCAACATAAGTTACACTGACCTAGGTGCCGGTGTGGACAGAGCTACGTCATTGGGAGAAAGAACAGGAGTACTCGTGGCACCTTAGAGACTAACAAATTTATTAGAGCATAAGCTTTCGTGGACTACAGCTCACTTCTTCAGATGCATACGAAAGCTTATGCTCTAATAAATTTGTTAGTCTCTAAGGTGCCACAAGTACTCCTGTTCTTTTTGCGGATACAGACTAACACGGCTGCTACTCTGAAACCTGTCATTGGGAGAGTTTCTCCTGCCGAAATAGGTGCCACTGCTCGTTGGGGGTCGATTAATTAAGTCAACAGGAGAGCTCTCTCCCATCAACTTAGAACGGCTACCCTCAAAAGCTTACAGCGGCGCAGCTGCAAGCTCTCTAATGTAGCCATAGTTTAAGGCAGGGACTGTACCTAGTACGATGAAGCCAGGATTTCAATCTGGGCCTGTTAATGAATCATTAATACTGGCTGGCTCAGACTTATCCTGGGCAAGTAGTGTAGGTCGGAAGGGGAAGACCTATTGAGGATCTGTTTGGGATTTGGGATACTGTCCTCTCCTTCCATAAAGGGGGTCTTTCCCTGTTTGTCTGTTTAGTGCAAAGCCTTATGGTCTTATTTGGACTTATTAACCCTAAACAACCAGATAGCAACCAAATATCTTTCGTCCACTTTCATCTTGCTAGGAACCTTGCCCCTTCCTCTCTGATGAAGATTTGACCACAGTGATGCACGTGTTTCTCATCTCTAGACTAGATTACCCTGATTTACTGTACTTGCTGTTGACTGTGCAAGCACTGCTATGAACCCAGCTGGTGCAACAGGATAGGCTGCAGTAACGTATGTCTCCCCCATCCTCCTTTCCTTCATCTGTCTCCTAATCTGCTTTCAGTGTCACTTCAAGGCTTTGTTCCTGATTTTTAGGGTCATCAGTGGACTAAAATACTCCTGCATCTGTGACTGCATCTCCATCAATCATGTAAAGTCAAAGGGACTTAAATATGTACTTAAGTATTGTCCTGAATAGGGACAGACTGAAGCATGTAGTTAAGTGCTTTCCTTTGTAAGAACTTCATACTTAGTAATAGGAACTAATAATTTCATAAAAACGTTTAAAAATCCCAATACATTCATGTAGGTATCTCTGTCTTAAAAAGTGAAAGGTACAAACAAGTAGCAGTTAATAATGGTCAATCACCAAGGGTTTTGGTGGTTTGGTTCAGGAAAGCATGCAAAAATTAGATGTTTACCTAAACTTATCCTAACTGTTTTGGTGTAGAAATTGTCTTGAAATGCCTTAGAAAGAGCAATGAAAGCACACCCATTCTCACAGTATATTGATACTTCACCATCCAAACAAAACTATTTTTTGCAAGAACTACAGAGCTCCACAGGAATGAAAACAATCAGCACCACCACCACAACAGCTAACTAACCACTTTGACCTCTGTGTTTTGGGTTCAGTTGAAGTATTGATTAAAAGCTGGGTCAGTTTTTCTTTTATTTCAACCATCTTGTCCCTCTCTAGTAGTAGTTAATATCTTTTGGTTCCTTAAGCCCAACAGATTTGTTTGTAGAAACCCACACCAGATATGAAACATTTGCCAAAGATATTTTACTTATCTATGACGGTTGCTGTACAGCATTTGGTTGAAATGTATAAAGGGGCAAATAAACGCAGTAGACTAAGATACATTAGCTAGGCATGTTCTTTGGTTAAATTCCTCACAAGTAACTGATAAATTTTGAAAGGCCACTGGAAGACAGTAGTGGAAGGACTGGTTAGTTCTGACTAGAACTTATCAGCAAGTCTGCACCCACACTGTCACTAAAATGATTCAGGCAGATTACTTTTTAGGATTTGGCCTTTAATTTATGTGTGTTGGTGAAATGTGCTTTGTAACTATCTCATTGAACATAAAATCTCCTTCCTGGTAGATTGTCTGCATAGAAGCCTCTCAGATAGTGCAGAGTCTCAGAGAAACCATGCATTGGGATGTCCCATCTTCCATCTCTATTGATTCCATGAATAAGCTGTGAAATAATTTTCTTGTCTATATTTTAGTAATTTTGTGTGTTTTGTCTTTACCTACTATATGCCCCAGAGTTCAGGACACCTAGAGTAGCAGTTTGCATGTAATTCGTGTCATATCCTATCATAAGCCTTCATTCTTCCAAAAATAGGGGAGGAAAAAAGACTTTTGCCTTGTGTGAAATGCCTTTTATTGCACTAATTTGAAATGATTCGATGTGATAGACAGCAGTTTATCAAAACAAAATCTCATTAAAGTCTGTTTGCACTTGCCCTGAATCTCCTTTGAATAATACGATAGTAAAGCTTTCTGTGACCAGACAGTAACCTGCGGTAACCTGCGGTGTGTGTACATTTATGAGTGATGAATAAAACCATTGTTATCATTCTTAAATGTTGGCATCAATGCTGTGCTAATAACATTTGAAAGTTTCTGCTTTATCAGCAACAACTACTGGCAAATAATCAGCTGTTTTGTAATGGGACGCTCAGAAATAGCTGCTGAAGGAAGTTGAGTAAGCTTCATGCAAAAAGACACTGCTGCATTTATGATGATACTATTTTTGTTGAGTAAGGATGACATGGCTGTTGTTTTTGCTTTTTAAATATACAATGCAATTAAGAATGATCAGTTTTCCCACACATACCACAAAGCCACTGAAGCATAAATGCTAATGACTGGACCCCCTTAAATTTTGAGTGACTTCCGCCGTTTTGGCAGCTTACAGTTATGAATGCATGTTTAATACTGCTGTGTGGCTTGTCATGTGACTGCAATTCTTACAGAGATTGCATGTGCCTCAGAGGTAATTGCTAATAAGTACCAAACACTTTGTTTTAAGCCATAATGCTGATTTTGAGACTATTTTGGAATATGTATTTATTGCAGTTGTGTCATCTTTCATGCAATGTGTACCTTTTTTTAATGCGAAAAGTTCTTTCCGTGTGTATGTACATATTCTGTATCTAATAATGGTGGCACCAGTGGAGACCTCAGGATTAGAAATTGCAAAGCATGAAGGTTTGTAGAAGAATTTGTCATTTGCATTAATAGAGAAATAGCACGTGATCACATAAATAAAAATGACTGGGTTCTATACATTCAAAAGAGCACATAGAAATGAAACATTAACTTGTGTAATGTGTGTGTGGCTAGTTTTCGAGTATATAGCATCAACGAAGAAATATTGCTATTTGGACCGAGAGATTACTAAAATAGACTCATCGTGTTGCTGAAGATTATTTTTTTTATCATGACAGTAGTATTGGACACAATTACTGCTAGAAAAGTCAGAATCTTAATTATTGATACTTTTTTGTATGCAAAAAAGTGGTTAAATATTGCTAGGTTAGTCCTCGATAAGTGCTGTAGTGTTTTATTTTTAGACTAAAATCTGCATAAATAAATGTTTACATGATAAATGTTAAGGAACCCTTTAGCCTTGCATAAATCTTTTCTAGGTTCTTCTTCCCAAAGTTTCTCATTGTCTGTGTCTCAGTCTGAAAATGCAGTAAAAACAGTTAAACATATACAGGCATGCAGAATATATATATTAGTTTAGGGCCAAATCAACAGGAGTTTTGAATGCTTGCGACAGAGTAAGCCTACAGGATTTGGCCCTCATTTTCTAAGTGAGAATCTTACAGTCAAGTGGCCAATTATCCAACTGGAAAGTTGCTTTTATAC
This sequence comes from Trachemys scripta elegans, assembly GCF_013100865.1. Classification (NCBI taxonomy): domain Eukaryota; kingdom Metazoa; phylum Chordata; order Testudines; family Emydidae; genus Trachemys; species Trachemys scripta. The sequence goes on from NC_048299.1 coordinate 90,518,819, forward strand.
TTTTCTCTTTGACCTGTATAATTCTTTCTGCTAGGAAGTGCATTTTATAGAGACAGTAAGCAAGTGTTGTTCTAAGTGTAGCTTAGTCACTTGTGTCTCAGCAGGTTAGGCTTTGTCTAAACACAAAAATTATAACACTTTAACTATACTGTTATAGTTAAAGTGCTACACAACCTTGAGAGTGGATGCAATTACAGTGGTATAAAAGAGCTGTATGCTTCTATAACTGGTTCCTCTGTGTGGAGGGGAATAAGCTATACCAGTATACGGCACCTGTATAACTCGATCTTCACTAGGGGTTGTACTGATTTAACTATTTTGGTTTAAAAAAAAATCACCCTTCCAACTAAAATAGTTATACTGGTATAAAAACTCTGTAGACCAGACCTTAATGTTGCATAAGAAAATTGCTTCCTGAGAACATACAGTGAAATTTGCCCCTGTGCATAGAATCAGCAGAAGGCCTATGTACCGTTTAAGCCCCAAGTTTGTGCTAATCCTCCGCATACTTACACAAATCATAGATGTAACTCAAACAGCTTAAACCCAAGTTACATATCTTTGTACTAAGGAGAGGAGTAGCAGATAAAATAAATCTGTTTGCACTGTCAGCCTTTAAAAGAAGACCTGCCAGAATGGGAAAAATCAAAGGAACTTCTTTAAATTACTGATTTTTTTTCTCACGTTGAACAGCTTTTATAAAACCATAAATTGAATTTGAACATAATGGTTCACTTGCAAAAGACCTTTGGAAATTCATTACAGGGCCAGAACTTGAAAGATAGTCGCATGCAGTATATTTTAGTCATAATTTGACATCTCTGTTTGTTTTTGTAGGCTTTCAAAACTAAGGATGGCTACCTGGTGGTGGGAGCTGGGAATGATCAACAATTTGTCACCGTGTGCAAGGTAATGATGTTTAAGATTGACAATATGAGGTATTCGCATTACATTAGTCTTTCAGCTCTGTAAAGAAAAGCAAATAGCAATAACTTTTTTTTTTAATGTTGCATGTTGTGAACATGGTGATAGTGGATTAATAGCATGATTTTCAGGGATGCTCAGGACCCAGTAGCTCCAGGTGATGGCAGTGGCAGTTGTGGGTGCTGCACACATTTGAAAACCAGGCCATAAGGTTTGGAGAGGTCTAAATTGACCAAAAATACTCCTAGCCTTGTGGGTAGTGAGCATCGTATAAGGGCACGTCTTCACTAGCAGCAGTGCTTTAACATGACTTGTGTAGTCACGGCATAGCACTGGGAGACCACCTCTACGAGGGGAATAGCTACCAGCACTGGGAGCACGGCTCCCAGCGCAGGTGCACTGTCTACACTGGTGCTTTATAGTGCTGAAACTTGATGTGCTTGGGGTGTGTTTTTTCACACACCTGAGTGAGAAAGTTGCAGTGCTGTAAAGTGCCAGTGTAGACAAGCCCTGAGTCACATGCTTGGGCCCTTTTGAAGAACAAAGACCAGATGAGTTGTGTCATTCAGTCCATGCTTAATACAGCCATAAATATGCTACAGGTGGGAATTTTCAGCTAGAGATGGGGGAATCTTGTGGGATTCCACTGATAGTATAGTGCAGATTCCTTTGGAACACAATTTAGTTTGTGTGGGAAGCCAACAAACATTGAAAAAGGGGCATTGTCACCCTTTACAGGACTATGGGCCCAGTTCAGCAAGGTAGTTCAGCATTTCCCTAACTAACTTTAAGCATGTTACTTGAATGGGACTACTCATGTGTTTAAAGTTATGCATGTGCTCATATACCTCACTGAATCTGGGCCTAAGAAAAATACATCCATTTTCTACCTCCTGTTTCTATTGAAAGTTCCCAGGAGAATCTTAGATTAACTTTTGAGATCTCAAACCTTTTATTACCTGTCTTTAAACACAGTTCCCCCCCATCTCCAATGAATAAATTTGAAAAAAAGAAAAGAAAGCAAAGTTATTCTATCTAGAGAGTAGTTTAAGAGACCTTTGAAAAATCAGGGTTGTACTACATTACTTAAATCTAACAACAGCCCAATAAAATAGGTAAGGGCAATACAGGGATCAGTCCACCCTCTTCTAGGTGTTTAATGGTGCACAGTAAAGCTACACAACAGTTTAAGGCAGGAAGATTAAAAGAAAAAAAGAGGACTTCAACCAGTTTAAACAGTAAGGGAAATTTAGATAAACATCATGTAAATTACCTTGTTGGAATTGAGCCAGAAAACCAGGCTTACTACTCTTCTAATTTTATGAAAAGTGCCATGAGAACTTCAATTGTAACAAATGGTCCAGGTCTTCATTTTATATCCCATCTTAAAGCGTTAAATACTATTAGAATAGGCTTATGCAAGACATTTCAGTATCTCCACAGTACTGTACTGCCACAGATGTGCAAAAATTAAAATTTTCCATACACAAGGGGAAAAAATGTTGGTTTAGTTTTGAGCAACAGTTCTCATTGCGTTTTCATCCAAATCAGTTTTCATATCCTTATTTAGAAGGACTAACATTGCTACTCTTAAAGAATAATTATCGAGACAAACTGAAGCGGTTAAGATGCCCAGAAGCTCAGTAGGAATGCCTAGTTTCAAACCAGATGTAATGTTGTTAAAACTCTTAAAGGTTTGTCCCACTTTAAGATAAAGGTTACTTGTGGAACTAAAAAACGTAGGGAAAGGGAAGAGGTGATAAATTAAGAGTACTTTAATTGCCAGAAGGCTCAAAATACTTAAGCTGCAAGATGGACTCTCAGTAAATACAGAGAACATTAATTCAAATATTTGAACTGGTATCAAAGAGCCTTATTATGAAGGGTCAGTGCTAAAAATATGGAACATACGGAAGCTGTTGCCTGTGAAGACATTCACTACAGAGATGTAGCAGCCAGCCCAGAGCTGTAAATGATTACAGCCTTTCTGCCTCAACCATATGCTTTTGGATAAGTAATCTTAAAGAAGAAGAAGAAGAAGAAGAGGAGAAAACCCACAAATTATTTGTTGAGCTAGATCTTTTGATATTTGATTAATTGCTGAAGACTTTCTGTGAAACTTCTCTATTTTCCACACACAAGCATAGAAGCAACATGTTTCATATTGATCAACAATTAAAAAAAAATGTGTTCTAACATGGGGCTACTTGGATCTAAATGTGAATTCTAAAACAAAGACACATTTCAGGAATGGGCTAATGTATATAACAAAAGAAAAATCCACAAATTTTGGAAATGAATAGTCCAAATGTATAATCTCCAAACACACATTCTTAGGCATTTTGAAGACCAGTTCTAGTGCAAGTGTGCTTGAAAAGTTAGGGAGTGAGGGGAACAGTCTAACTTTAAAATGATCACAGTGAAATAAACAAAACAACAATGGCAGGATGATACACAAAGGCCTTGTCTACACTACCAGGATAAGTCGACCTAAGTTATGCTACTCCAGCTACGGCCATGTCTACGCTTACCGGGGATTGACACTGCTGCGACACTTCACTGCTGTGAAGACCTGCTTAATCGACTGCAGAGCGCTCCCTGGTCGACTCCAATACTCCACTGGAACGAGAAGAGTAAGGTAAGTCGAAGGGAGAGCATCTCCCGTCGACGCAGTATGGTGTAGACACCACAGTAAGTTGACCTAAGCTATGTTATTCACGTAGCTGGAGTAGCATAACTTAGGTCTACTTACCGCGGTAGTGTAGACAAGGTCTACATGAATAATGTAGCTGGAGTCAACGTAGCTTAGGTCGACTTATTGTGGTGTCTACATTGTGCTGTGTCGACGGTAGACGCTCTCCTGTTGACTTACCTTGCTCTTCTTGTTCCGGTGGAGTACCGGAATCGACCAGAGAGCGCTCTGCGGTCAATTTAGCGGGTCTTCACTAGACCCGCTAAATCAACCCCCGCTGCATCAATTGCAGCAGCGTTGATCCCCGGAAAGTGTAGACATGGCCAAAGACAGGATGAATTGCAGATAAAAGGATAACTGTTAGAACTTGTGTTTATCACTCACATGAACAGTCATTCACTCAGAGCTGGACTGTGACCACACCTGATTCACGCACACAACTAAACAGTCATCAAATGATAATGACATTTAGTCATTGCCAATCTAGATGAATAGAGATTAAAAGTTAGAGGCCAGATCTAGAGATAACATCACCCATCCAAGAGTCAGTTTTGTTATGGTGGTAGATATGAGGCATCCTTGAAAATATTTATCATGTTTAGATGGTGATACCTTGCAATGGCCAAGTGGAACCAGGATCAGCAAACTAGAATTCTCTCTCTCTCTCTCTGTAAGCAAGATGGAGAGAACTCATATTATCTTTTTCTTTTTAGGAATTCTCCCTTTCCCTTTATAATGATATAGGAGTTGTTTTGATTTTGTCTTGTGGAACACAAATCATCCCATTAACTAACATCGATCTATTCATCTGTCTATCCAAACAAATGCTGAGGTTAATACAGATATTGTAGGTCTTGATAACCCATATGGTCTTCTTCTGTCCTATTAATGTTCCTATAAAACTGCCAAACTCTTGTTGCCACATTTTTAAAAGTCCTTTTTCTGTCTAATTCCACTTTGTCGGTGCATTATCATTAAGTTTTCAAGATGTTAGGTGGGTGTTACTTTTACAAGATATATTTTTCCTTTTTATGAGGTTACACCACCTTTTTTCTTCATTAATACTTCACTAAATAATAATAAAGAAAAATGACATCCCAAAGGAAAATGTTTGCTTTTTATTGTCGTTTTAATACAAAACACTGAAATGGAAAAAGAGCCCACTAGACATAGCATTTCCCCTATCTACCAGAATTATCAAATACAATCAGCATATCTTTCTCTGTGATCCTGTGACACATAACTCAGTGTAGCATGGTCCCAAGGAACTGACTCTTTTTACAGTGCTATGTGTATGTGTCTGTCTGTCTCTCTACTGTTTCCCCACCCTGGCCACAGTTACATTCAATGTTTGTAATGTACGAGAATGTATAGTATCAGTGCCTAGAGACACTGTTAATAGAAAGAGCGATGGACTGGGATTTGGGTTTCCAGTTCTTTTCCCATCTCTTCCCCAGCTTGCTGATGACATTGGGTAGGTAATGTATCCTCTCTCTTTCTTCATGGTTGTTTTATTTTTAAAAAGTTAACTAAAAGAAAGGGTGTTTAGCAAGTTACCTTATGTCCTTATTGTTGTATCCTTGGGACCTATGAATTTGCTTGGCTGCACAAATGGTCTTTACATTTACCTGCTAAACGTGTTTCTTATTCACTGTATTTTTGTTTTCATTTAGATCCTGAATTTGCTTGAAGTTAGTAAAGATTCCAGATATAAAACTAACAAACTCCGAGTGCAGAACAGGAAAGAGCTTATTGAAATATTATCAGCCCGGTGAGTTTATTAAACTGGAAAATATTACCATAATATATTAATCAACATGGTAATGTACAAAAACGTTGTCTCATAATTTGCAAGTTTGCCACTACTTTTAATCTTTTGGAGTATTTTCTTTTTGTAATTTATTTAGACACTTACTCCTTTTAAAAATGTTGTGTTTCATGTATCGGACTAGTAAGTGAGCAAGCAGCTAAGTAATAGCTTTACAGTAAAGTTACACCGTGGCTTCAGTAACCTGGATCTCATTTAAGAAGGCAGTGCTTTCCACGTGCACTTCTGGTCGGTTGTGGATAAGGGTCACTCTTGGACAGAAGGTTCTTGGTGTTGAATTTACTGCCTTCAGGGATGGAGTTTAAAGTTTATTCTGAGGGCTCTCAGTTCCAAGGGATCTTCTACTTCGGAGATCTTAATCTACTGTTTCTGCATTGAGTTAACCTAAGAGTTCCTAGAAGACCTGCAGGCATTTAGTTCAGATTTTCTAAAAGACCTGAAGGTCATCCTGGTATGTTTAAGATCTCATGTCTGTGGACTCCTCCTCTACTTAGATGAAGAAGATGGTGATTATGAAAAATAGGAGGAAGAAGACTGCCAGGACCAGCTATTTGCTTTGTGTCCTGTTCTGGATAAGAATGTGGGCTACCCATCTGTACAACCCAACACAGAGAGAACTTCAACAGCTCTCAGGACTTGGAGTGAATAACAGAGACATTAAGTCTTGAGCTTTCAATGGTCCAAGCAAAAGAACAACCAATATTTTGATATTTTAAGACTGGGGCATGTGTCAGTGCCTATAATTCTCTATTATTCACAGAGCAGATTATTTGTACACTAGAGAATCTCCTTTCCACTTCACCTGGTTACTATATGTTTTGGTACCAATTATCTTTTTTTTCAGTTGCAATGAAGTGGAATTACTTTGCACTCATGAGATCCTAAAGAATATTTAATTCTTTCCTGAGTGATTGCTCCTGTGTATTCCACAGTAGGTGTATGTGCTCGCCACTATGTGCCAGAAGTTTTTCCCCTAGCAGTACCCGTAGGGGAGCGCTCCAGTGACCCCTGGAGTGGTGCCTCAGTGGCGCGGTATAAGGGGTGCTGCGCACTCCCCGCATCCTCAGTTCCTTCTTGTCACCAGTGAAAGTGCTTCGAAACTGCTCTGCTCCATCTTTGCTGTAGCTCATCCCCAAAACTGCTTGTTCTTTCAGTGTATGGTACCTATAGTTAGTAAGTTGTTTAGTTAGTTTAGTTTAGCTAGAGTGCCCGGGCCGGGGCACACCCCATGCCCCGGGTTTTAAGTCGTGCAACACTTGTAGGTGATCTGTGCCACTGAGTGATCTGCACACGGACTGTCTACGCTGTTTGGGGGAAACCCATCTCGGCGATCACTGCAAGATTTGCCAGTCATTTAAGCCTCGGACAAAGAGAGAAAGGGACATTAGGCTCTGGGCTATTCTGATGGAGTCGGCGCTGACCCCGGCTCTGGTGCGCCACTCTGAGTTGGCACCGGGCACCATGGTCTCGATGTGTGGCGACCCTTTGGCGCCATCTACTAGTTGGCACCGCTCCCTGTCCACAGGGCACGTCAAGAAGGCCAGAAAGAGGCCTTCTTTGCGGGGGCACTGGAGTAAACCCGGGACAGAGGCTAGACCCATGTCGGGCAGTCCTTGATCCCCACTGGTCTCTAGGCCTCCAACTCAAGTTGAGCGGAGTAGCCCGGCCTATTTGGAATCAGACCTCCCCGGATGTCCGGATGCCCTCCACACGGAGGCGCTGCAGGCGGCCTGGGATGTTATGTCCATGCTGGTACTGGGAGCACCGCCGATGTCGGCCCCGCGCTCCAGAGGCAAGTCGCCGCTGGGATCTCTGCAGTCAGCCCCGGCTCGGTACCAGTCTCGGTCAACGGAACGTTCCCAACGCTGTTTGCCGCCCAGCGACTGTTAAGGGCAAAGTCCACGTGGATCACCCTTGACGCCCACCAGACTGTCTGGTTGGGTTCCGTCTGACCGAGACTCTTGGCATAGCTCCACCTCGAGGAGTGAACACCAACAGGACCAAGGCAGACAATGCCAAAGGTCCTCGTCTCGGAGGGGCTATCGCAGCTGTTCATGGCATGAACGTTGACGTCATTCCCATTCGTTATCCTGCTCCAGGATCCTGCCACACCATTGCCTCCACAGTCTCGGGCATCGATTGCCGGCATGCGGCCGCCCACCAGAGGCAATCACGGAGCAGCTGTTACCGACAGTACCGGTCCTCCATGTCGGGATCACGGTCCCGTGATCGGCATCGCTCCTGGTGCCACTGATCCTCCCGGTCCAGGGACAGTGGCAGGTCGTATGTCAGCCTGGACTCCCTTCGTAGTCATCCATTGATGGGCCAGGCCAGCCAGGCCGAACAGCTGGCTCTGCCGTGCCACATCAGGTGCAATGGCACTGGGCCCAGTGGCCAGCCCAATGGTACCAATAGGCACCGTGACCCCCAACGCAGCCCCCAGTGGGGGCTCGCTCGGTAGCCGGAGCCTCAGAAGGACCATCGGCCTCCCTCTCCAGACCTCCAAGGAAGGAGTTGGTGGGACGTACATCCTCGGCACTGTGCCCGGAGACTGACCAGGCGGTGGACCCTCGGTGCCAGTGGACACACAAAGTACTGCGCCGGCCTCTTCACCATCCCTGGATGAAGTGATTACAGCCCCTCCTCCCTCCGTCCCACAGGAGGACTTTAGGGCCCACTAGGAACTCTTTCAAAGGGTGGCATCAAGACTCCATCTCCAAGCAGAGGAGATGGAGGAGCCCTTCGGACTCCCTGTTTAATGTATTGTCCTCCTCGGCACCTGGCTGGGTGGTCTTGCCTCTCCACGAAGGGGTGGCGAAAATTTCAAAGGCCCTGTGGCAAACCCTGACCTCATTGGCCCCCATCTCTAAGAGAGCAGAACGCAAGTACTTTGTACCCGTGTGAATACTTATACACCCACCCTGCTCCTAACTCTCTGGTGGTTGAGTTGGTCAACCATGGGGAACGGCAGGGCCAACCAGTCCGTACCCCGAAAAATAAAGATTCAAGGAGGCTGGACTCATTTGGAAGAATAATTTATTCGTCCTCAAGCTTTCAGTTACAGGTGGCGAACCACCAGGCTCTCCTGGGCCGGTATGAGTTCAATCTGTAGGGCTCCCTGCCCAAGTTCGAGGACTCCCTCCAGGAGCACGACAGGAAGGAGTTCAAAGCACTGATGGAGGAGGGCACAGCGGCTGCCAGGGCAACCATGCAGGCAGCTTCGGATCCAGTGGACATGGCCGTGCGGTCCAGGGCCTCCGCGGTGTCCATGAGAAGGGCGTCATGGCTCCTGCTCTCTGGGCTGTCCAGTGAGGCACAGACCTCCCTGCAGGATCTCCCGTTTGACGGCAAAGCTCTGTTTGTGGAACAAATGGATACAAAGCTGCATGGCCTGAAAGACTCCCGCACGACTCTCCAGACTCTGGGACTCTATGTTCCGGCTCCGGCTAAACCTAAGTTCAAGCCGCAGCAGACTCCCGCTCAGGCCACCCATGCAAAATACGAGACCGCTTATAAGAAGTCACAGGACTGTAAGAGGCACCCACAGAGGTAGTCTCAGCCTGCCCCCCAGCCTGGGTCCTCCAAGGGGAAGCAAGCGGGGAAAATGCGGTTTTGACAGGACGCCTGGGGCGCCTTGCCAGTTCTCATCAGGGATCCACCCTCAATAAAGCTTCTCTTCTCCAATCGGTTGTGTGTTTTCCTCATGGAGTTGTCGTGGCTGAGCTCGGACTGATGGGTCCTCAACACCATCTCCCGGGGTTAAACCCTCCAGTTCACTTCCTCCCCGCCCAACCACCCCCTGCTCCCGTCCCTCCTGGGGGACCCCTCGCACAAGGCTCTGCTCAAGCAGGAGGTGGGGCGGCTCCTGGGCCTAGGAGCGATGGAAGTGGTACCGGGGGAGTTCAAAAGCAAGGGGTACTACTCCCACTATTTCCTTATCCCGAAGGCCAAAGGGGGGCTCAGGCCCATCTTGGACCTGTAAGGCCTGAACCAGTACATGGTGAAGCTCAAGTTCCGCATGGTCTCCCTGGCCTCCATTATCCCCTCCCTGGATCCCGGGGATTGGTACGCCGCCCTCGATCTACAGGACGCGTACTTCCACATTCATATATTTGAGGGGCACAGATGCTTCCTCCGTTTCACGGTGGGGCAGGAACACTACCAATTTACAGTCCTCCCGTTTGGCCTGTCCACTGCCCCCTGGGTATTCACAAAATGTATGTTGGTGGTGGCGGCCCACCTCAGGCGCTGGGGAGTCCAGATCTTCCCCTCTCCGGATGACTGGTTAGACAAGGGCAGCTCCTGGTCGCAGGTGCGGGATCACGTGGCACTCCTCCTGTCCACATCCGCCACTCTGGGCCTGTTGGTAAATGACACCAAGTCCATGTTAGTCCCGGTACAATGCATAGAGTTTATCGGGGTAGTCCAGGATGCCTTGTTGGCCAAAGCCTCCCTCCCACCAGACAGGTTCGAGACCCTAAAGGAGCTCATCGGCACAATCACAAGGTTTCCAGTGACAACAGCCAGAGCATGCCTCCAGCTCTTGGGTGCACATATGTGGTCTGTCATGCCAGACTCAGGATGAGGCCCCTCCAGCTCTGGTTGGCCTCGGAGTTCTCCCAGGCCAGGGACAGGATGGACAAAGTCCTCATGGTGCCCGAGCCAGTGATCACCTCCCTACGGTGGTGGTCCGCCTTGAGAAACATGCTCCAAGGGGTCCCGTTCAGGGGCAGGGTTCCATTGCTGGAACTAGTGGCCGACGCGTCAGACCTGGGATGGGGGGCTGTAGCGGGGTGGTCACCCGTTCCGTCCCTGGAAGGGTCAAAGCCAGCCCTGGGATAGGGCTGAGGCTGCGAAGCAAAGTCTGGGCTGATTGGGGAAGGCAGTAACAGCTGGGCCCAGGCCCCAATCAGGCCCAGCTGGTCCCTATAAGAGGCTGCGAGCCAGGAGCCCAGACACACTCTCTCTGCCTGTAGAGAGAGAAGGGCCTGGCTGCCAGGGAGCTGAGCAGGTTCTGAGAGTGAAGCAGGGCTGGGGGAAGGCTAGAGGAGCTGGGGAGCTCCAGCCTGGAAAAACCCCAGGCTGAAGGCCTAAGGCAGGTACTGTGGTTGCAAGGGGCAGCCCAACATTAGGCAGAGGTAGCAAGTCCAAACCCCCCTTGCCAATGATGAGTGGCCTTTACAGACTGCAGTCTGCCCCAGTGAGTGGGAGCTAGATGGTGACTGGCAGTTAGCCACTGAGGTGAGGTGGGGATAGGGGGTTGGGGGGTTCCCCTGAGTGGGGAGACCCAGATTGGGGGTTGCTGCAGCGGGCAGAACCCCTGGATAAAGGGGCACTGGGGTCCGGGAGGGACATGGGGGCCAGTGGAAGCAGGACATTGGACAGCAGAGGGCGCTCCAAAGGCTGGAGAGCTAATTCCCAGGACGATCGGCAGGAGGCGCTGTGCCGGTGAGTCACCCCCCCGTTACAGGGGTCCGTGTGGGGAATGTTCAGACCCAAGGTCTGTGGTCGGCTCAGGATCTGATCCTCCACATAAACGTCAAGGAGCTCAGGGCGGTACAGCTGGCATGCATGGCCTTCTGGTCGCATCTGGAGGGCTGGGTGGTCAGCGTCCTCACGGACAACAAGACCTCGATGTTCTATATCAACAGGCAAGGCGGGGCCCAATCCTCTGCCCTCTGCCATGATTCCCTCAGACTGTGGAACCTTTGTATAGCCCACAACATCTGCCTACAGGCATTCCATCTGCTGGGTGCCCGGAATGCGCGGGCGGATCAGTTGAGCAGGAACTTCTTCTCTCAGCACGAGTGGTCTCTCCACACAGAGGTGGTGCACAGACTTTTCCAAGTGTGGGGAACTCCCCAGGTGGATCTGTTCATGACTCGGCAGAACCATCGCTGTCCCCAGTTCTGCTCCCGGAGAGGCTGAGACGGGGCACTATCTCCAATGCCTTCCTCCTGTCCCGGTCAAGCCAGTTTCTTTATGCCTTTCCCCCATTCCAGCTAATCAGCAAGGTCCTAGAAAAGATAAAGTTGGACAAGGCCCAGGTCCTTCTGATTGCCCTCACAGGCCTGACCGTCGCCCCGCGGTTGGTGTTGCCGTCTCACTCGGACCAGCTCTCCCAGGACCATGGTCGCCTCCTCCACCCCAACCCTGCAGCACTCCACCTCACGGCGTGTCTGCTCAATGGTTAGGTAGGGAAGAAAGGACGTGCTCGGAAGGGGTTCAGCCTAGAAAGCAGGCGCCTCTCCACACGCTGAGCCTACTTGGTAAAGTCTCCGTTCTCCAGATGGGTGGATGAGCAGGGCATTTCCCCGGTGGCTGCCCTGATCCAGCTTATTCTGGACTACCTCCTTCACCTTAGAGCCCAGGGCCTGGCGCCCTTGTCAGTCAAGGTGCACCTGGCGGCCATATCGGCCCTCCATCTGCCAGTGCAGGGCCACATGGTATTCCCCCATGCTATGACTGGCCGATTCCTTACGGGGTTGGATCATTTCTTCCCATATGTTAGGCCCCCTGTCTCGCAGTGGGACCTAAACCTGGTGTGGCCTGTCTCACAGGGCCCCCTTTGAGCCGCTAGCCACATGCTCCTGGTCACACCTCTCATGGAAGGTGGCCTTCCTGGTTGCTATCACATCAGCTAGGTGGGTCTCGGAACTCAGGGCCATGACCTCCAAGCCCCCATACACAGTGTTTCATAAAGATAAGGTCCAGTGCCGCCCACACCCTTCGTTCCTCCTGAAAGTAGTATCTGTCTATCACATGGGTCAGGGCATTTTTCTGCCGGTCCTCTGCCCTAAGCCCCATGCCTCCAGTGAGGACCACCGCCTCCACTTGCTGGATGTGAGACGGGCTCTGGCTTTCTACCTGGAGCGGACTAAGCTGTTCAGAGAGTCCTCACAACTGTTTATTGCCTCGGCAGAGCACATGGAAGGTCGGCTGATCTCCACTCAGCAGCTCTCCAACTGGATCACCTTGTGCATCCGTACCTGTTATGGCCTGGCGGGAATCCCTCCGCCACCAATTGTGAAGGCACACTCGACTCGGGCGCAGGCCTCGTCGGCTGCCTTTTTGGCCCATGTCCCCATCCAGGACATTTGTAGGGCTGCTATGTGGTCTTCAGTTCACACTTTCACTCGCATTATGCGATCGTCTCCCAAACCAGGGAGGACGCTGGGTTCGGCAGGGCTGTGCTCCATCCCAAGAATTTATGAACTCCTACCCACCTCCAACAGATATAGCTTGGAATCACCTACTGTGGAATACACATGAGCAATCACTCGAAGAAGAAAAGACAGTTACCTTTTCCGTAACTGGTGTTCTTTGAGATGTGTTGCTCATGTCTATTCCACATCCCGCCCTCCTTCACCTCTGTTGGAGTTGTCTGGCAAGAAGGAACTGAGGGTGGGGGCAGCGCGCAGCGCCCATTATACCGCACCATGGAGGTGCCACTCTAGGAGTCGTTGGGGCGCTCCCCTCTGGGTACTGGGGGGAAAACTTCTGGCACCGGTGCATGTGGCGAGCACGCACACCTACTGTGGAATACACATGAGCAACACATCTCAAAGAACACCAGTTATGGAAAAGGTAACTGTCTTCTTTGCATTCTGTGGAAGCTTTCTGACCCTTCCTTCCCCATCTCTTTTCAGGTATCCCACTCCTGCCAAAATACTGAGAGACAAAGTAACTTCCCTTCTTCAACTGTTCTTCTTCAATATCATAGGAAGGTGTGCTATTCCCATTATTCCTTTATTCCAGCTTCCCCGCACCCCCTAAAACCAAATGAGGGTTGCATCCCCCACTCGCTTTGAGAAAGTTGAGCATGTGTATCCGAAGGTTCAAATTCTGCATTCCCTTCTGTAAAGCCACAAGGCTGGTTTGTGGCTCTCAGTTTAAACAGTATCTTTTTAAATATATCTATCAAGTTGATATGGCACAAATTCCAGAGGTTCTGTATGGGTGAGGATCACTGCCAATACAGAGTTCTCGCCTTTCAACTCTAAGCAGCTCCAAGCATTTTTTGCTAATTGCTTAGCTATACTTTCAGCTCACTTAAGAGGTCTGTATATTCACACTTATCCCTACCTCAATGATTGGTTCAAGTCCTTTCATGACTCTAACTGTCCAGACTCAAGTTGAGATACCTATGCAGCAGGGTATGAATAACACATCAATCACAGCAGTCTCTGGTGATCACACCCTGAAACAGTCAAGAATTTCTGATGTGGTAGACAATTACCCAATGTGACAAAGTTCCTCCTCTATCTTATTGGTGGATTTTCTTGCCTCAGAGATTTACCATGTGGGTTGGGGAACAGCCCAGAGACCTTCCCCTCTGGAAGAACCCACAGTCCAGATCAATTGGGAGGTTTGGGGGGGACCCAGGCCCACCCTCTACTCCAGGTTCCAGCCCAGGGCCCTGTGGACTGCAGCTGTCTATAGTGCCTCCTGTAACAGCTGCATGACAGCTACAACTCCCTGGGCTACTTCCCCAGGGCCTCCTCCAAACACCTTCCTTATCCTCACCACAGGACCTTCCTCCTGGTGTCTGATAACGCTTGTGCTCCTCAGTCCTCCAAGAGCACACCCTCTCACTCTCAGCTCCTCACACTCACACCACAAACTGAGGTGAGCTCCTTTTTAAAACCCAGGTGCCCTGATTAGCCTGCCTTAATTGATTCTAGCAGATTCTTCTTAATTGGCTCCAGGTGTCCTAATTAGCCTGCCTGCCTTAACTGGTTCTAGCAGGTTCCTGATTACTCTAGTGCAGCCCCTTCTCTGGTCACTCAGGGAACAGAAAACTACTCATCCAGTGACCAGTATATTTGCCCTCTACCAGACTCCTGTACCCCACTGGTCTGGGTCTGTCACACCAAGTATGCCTCCAATCTCTTACCCATTGTCTGTCATTGTAATGGTTATAATGGATGGGGTTCACTTAGATCAACCCACAATACAGTCATGATGTAAATCTGAAGGGGCTAAGTATCATCATAATACATATATTAATTAATACATTAATAATTTAATAATAAATATTGTATACACATAAAAATAGGTGAGAGCAATTCAGCTATCTTGTAACGCTTTCTTTGCTTAAATGAGGATCAGGCTGATGCACATCTTCCTGGACAATACTTAAGCCATGTGTATGTAGCTATATGAACTGGCCGGGGAGGAGCTCCTTCTCAGCCATGCTGGTGGGGGGATGTCAGGTTCTGCAAATGGTGTCCCAACTCTGCTATTTTCCAGGAAGATGAACAACATCTCGACATCTTATCTGAGCCAGAAATGCACTGCTCAGTATAAATAGTTTCTCAAGGGCACTATGGTAATTTTGTCTTTCACAGGTGGGGAAAATGTCTTAGACCTCTTTGCCACAAAAGAAAAGATGGAGGTTCTTTGATTGTGTTTGAGAGGTGGCTCAGATTCTTTCAGTCCTTCTGTTGGTCTAGAGTCAGGAGATACTTTGTGCCTTCCCTCCAGTACCTCTGGTCATCAGGGAGTTCATACAGCACAGAGTTCAAGCATTTTGGTTCACTGATTCTCAATCTCAGACTTGCCAGGTCTGCCACATCTCCTGTCACAAGGCCAAAGTCAGGATACTCCGATATTAGGGGTGATGTGGGCTCTATAGGCTCTTTATCCAGATTCAGTATTTCTACTCTGAGTGGACTGGGTCATGGCCTGTTGTCAAGTTCCCATTTGGGCTCTTCCGAGGAAGTTTAACATGTCTCACTTGGAGCCTTCAGAGCAAGAGACTTATGACTCCAAGTGGAAGAAATTTTTCCTTGTGCTCTAATGAGCACTGTCATCTCTTCGCTTCCACAGCCTCTCTATGTTTGAACTATTTGTTACCACTAAAACACCCTGAATTATTCTGGAGTACTGTCAAAGTCCATCTGGCAGCCATATTGTCTGAAAACACAAGGATTTTGTAAGTTCGTCTGGCAGCCATATCAGCTTCAGTGCAAAGATTTTCAATCTGTGCACTTTCTTTCATGAGACAGTAGTAAAGAATCACAGAAAGAGCCACGAGTACTGAACAAGATATGCTGCTAGAATAAGGAAGACAATATTATCCCTAAAAATAATTTGCCCGCCTGTCTGTTGGTCTTCTTCACTTCAGGACTTCTGCCTAAAACTTTCTTTAGCCCCTCTTCTGCCTGGCTTCCTGGTAAAGATTTAAAGAAACAGCAAAGATCTCACCACACTGTCTATCAGTAATACGTTTTTGAAATGGTCTAGTTTATTTTTTCTCACTTATTGGTGAGCCACTGCTGTTTTGGGACTTAATTTTACTGCATCCAAAGCAGCTGGAATCCCGGTTTCACAAGGATATCTAAGGTAGTAACCTAAAGTTCAGTTCATACCTTTAATCTCAGCATCAGTAGCTTGTCCTGGTCGCTAGATCTGGGGCTCAGTTTGGGAATGCTGTTCTGCCATCTTTGTTTAATTGCTAATCCTCATATCAGCAAATCCTCAACCCAACAAATGGGTTGTTGCTGGTAGCTGCTCTTGAATGTAGACGCTATAGGCACAATACTTGAAGAAGAAAGAAGGCTAGCATTCAAGGTATGCTTATTCTTTGAGTACTGTATTTTCTGGCGTATAAGACTACTTTTTAACCCAGGAAAATCTTCTCAAAAGTCGGGGGTCATCTTATACGCCGGGTGTCGTCTTATAGGGCGGGTGCTGAAACTTCCGAGCCGGACTGGAGAATCTGCGGTCGCCGCATATGGTGGGGGGAGCTCAAAAACGGCCGTGGCCACATCCCCGCCCGATGACGAGGTGAGGGGGCGCCTCACCGGGAAGGTGTAAGTGAAGGGCGGAGCAAGCTGCAGGCGTCCGGGATGCCCGGGGTATGGAAAAAAGAGATAGAGCGGCGCTGTGCCCAGAAAAACACGCCTCTTTCACCCGTCTGGCCCGCCCTTGTATCCTATTACCGTACCTCCTTCTCTGCCTCTCAGATCTCGCTCCTGAGGACTGCAGTGAAGCGGCACAGGCGCGCATGTGCGAGATCTGAGAGGCAGAGAAGGAGGTAATAGGATACAAGGGCGGGCCAGACGGGTGAAAGAGGTGTGTTTGCGCTACCGCTCTGATAGTCTTGGAGACAGGGAGGGCTGGGCAGGCAGGGAGAGCTGACCAATCCAAGCAGGCTTTGTATACAACAACCAGCCAATCGCCGGTAAGGTACATCGCTTGCCGTGATTGGCTGGTTGTTGTATACTGGGTACCACATACAGTACAGCACCAGTATCTGTACCTGTTCATACAGTATAGCACCAGTACATACAGTACAGTATACAAATGTCCAACAGTCAAAACCCCATCATGGCTCCACCAGCAAGAAGAAAGAAATATGAAGCCAGTTTCAAACTTAAAGTTGTAAACTTTGCCATGGAACATAATAACTGCGCTGCTGCAAGACAATATGGAGTAACAGAAAAGATGGTTCGGGACTGGAAAGCAAATGAAAAAGCATTAAAGAGTATGCCAAGGGGTAAGTGTGCATTAAGAAGAGGCACTCCACATTGGCCAGAACTCGAAAAACATGTAGCAGACATGGTGAATGAGCATCGCCAAAACGGTTATGTAGTGACACGAAATAAAATACATTTGTTTGCACTTCAGTGGGCCAAATCTAACCCAGATCACAGCAACAGATTTAAGGCCACTGTATCCTGGTGTACTAGATTCATGGGAAGGCATAATATGGTACTGAGGCAAAAGATGAAAATTGCCCCAAAATTACCTGCAGATCTTGATAGCAAAGTAAATAGTTTCCATCGATACGTAATACAACAGCGCACTAAACATGGCTATGTGTTAAGTAGTATTGGAAATATGGATGAAACTCCAATGAATTTTGATATGGTTGGAAATAAAACTGTCCATCAAAAAGGTGAAAAAACAATTTTAATTAAAACAACAGGACATGAGAAGTCCAGTTTTACAGTGGTACTAGGATGCACAGCTGATGGCGCCAAACTGAGACCAATGATTATTTTTAAAAGAAAAACAATGCCGAAATTCAAGTTCCCTGTTGGTTGTTTTGTACATGTGAATGAAAAAGGCTGGATGGATGAAGAAGGGGTAAAGCTATGGCTTGATAATGTATGGAGCAGGCGACCAGGTGGACTTATTCAAAAATGTAGTCTACTGGTGTGGGATATGTTCAGGGCTCATTTAACTCCCAGCACCAAGCAAATGCTTGCAAGACTAAACACAGATGCGGCAGTTATTCCTGCAGGATTGACATCGTTGGTACAGCCACTGGATGTGTGCCTAAACAAGCCATTTAAAGATCGCATTCAAGAACAGTGGAATGAATGGATGATTAGCGGCGAAAAGTCATTCACAAAAGGAGGAAACATGCGTGCTCCACAGTTGGATGTTTTGTGCAAGTTTGTCATAAAAGCCTGGAATGATATTGATGCAGAAACAGTAATCAAGTCTTTCAAGAAGTGTGGCATATCAAATTCATTAGATGGTATGGAGGACGACTACTTGTGGCAAGATGAAGAGGAAGCCGAAGCTGAGACCACACCATCTGATACGGAATTCGATCCATAAGATGACTGCCTTACAAATGTATCACAAGATGTCATTGATGTACTTATGATATCAGATGACGAACAGGAGGATTTTGAAGGCTTTTAAAGGGAAACTGTCACGCCAGCAAAACCTGTAAAAATACCGTAGCTTGCAGTTATGATGGGCGTTGCTAACTCGCCAGGGACTTGCCCGGCACTTGCTCTCTCTCTCTTGTTTGTTATCTTCCTCCTATCATCATCAGTTCCAGTTTGGTTGACAGCTTAGAAAACAAACAGCATGGCAGCTCCCATGGGTTTATTGTCTTATCCTTCCTTTCAGCTTTAGAGTGAATTAGGAAAAATTTAATCCACTTGCACTGTTTTATGTTTACATGTTTGATGACAAACAGCCTTATGTTTATAAGTGACAGTTTTCCTGCTAAGTACCTGCATGTCATAAGCATTTGAATTAAAATTACCATATTGAAATCAAATCTGATGTTTTTTTTAATTTTTTTTGGTGTGCATTGGAAGAGGGGTAGTCTTATACGGTGAGTATATCCCAAACTCTATATTTTAACTGGAAAAGTTGGGGGTCGTCTTATACGCCGGAAAATACGGTAGATTCCTAGCATAAATTCATACTACCCACCTGCCTTCCTGACATCTCCTCTTTTTCCATTGAATTCAAATTAAGTTGAAAGGGGCTGAGGTGGAGTTGGGACTGCGTGCAGCCCCCCAGGCATTGTTGCTTTCTAAAATCTACAGTGTTTGACTTGGCACCGAGGGCATATGCACCTTCCTAAGAAGGGTGAATCTGTGTTGACAGTCTACTGGAAGGAAAACAGCTGCTGGTGATTAACCTTTCTCTTTTGTTAATAGGTGTTTAATTCCTTCAGATGTCTTTGTTGAATGCCAAATCCTTATGTTATTCAATTTAATTTCTCAAGTTGTTTCATCAGCCTTTTTTTTTTTTTGGTTACCTCTTTTTGTGACAACCTCTCACATTTGGTAAATGTAGAGAGTAACTCCAATGCAAGTATTTTCCCATCACCCTCAATGGTAAAGAAAACAACGATATTGTGTGCAATTCCTGTATCCTCTTTAATTTCCCATGTTACACCTGGGGGACCCATTGGTTCTCCTGCAAGTTTCCCACTTGTGATCTGCTTACAGAAAGTCTTTTCTTAATCATTTTTATATCCTTAGCTATTAGTTCATCAGATGATCCCATTGCTGTCTCAGTCATCTTGGTCGCCAAAGTTTATGTTCTTTTCTATTAGGCATCACTTAGGCTATGTCTACATTATGAGCTAGGGGTGTTAGAGTTGTGCTTGGCACCGCTAAGCTGTGCCGCTGTTGCCTGTGCTACCATGGCTATGCTACTATTTATACTCATGCTAGCTCTCACTGAGCTACCGTGAGTATGTGTACATAGGCTGGGGAACCACACCCCTAACTCATAGTGTAGGTGTAGTTTTAGGCTGAATTTCCATGTAATTTATGTGCAAGTACAGCTATTGCTGTGCACGCACTTTGAGTTTAGATGTCTCCAATAGTGATTTGTTATGTGATGTTATTGTGAATTCATCTGGCATTCAGTGCTGAAACACTGATTGTAACAAATGTTGTAGGCATGTGTTTCTATACACATTCCATGGAAACTTTGCATTTATTTGCTATTGGATAGTTAGTTGTAGAGTGGCCAAGTTTGATATGGTAAGCTTTGAAATGTAGGTACTTGGAGAGTTAAGTAAACAGGTCTTGTTCATGAGTACTGGAAAATTTCAACCCAGAGAGGCCTTCCAGTTGTGTTTAAAAAAAACAAAAAACAAAGTGAATCTTTCTGAAAAGAAAATCAGTTCATCATGATATGGGCTCCCATAGCAATCACTAAACAAATTCACATCATGTGGAGACTTAAAATATTACAGACTTAGAATCAGAACTGTTAGGTCTGGAATGTACCCTAGTAGCACATGTATTGTAACACTATATTTTTAAGCTTCTAGTCACCTCAGTCTTAATCCTGGACACCGCAGCTGTGGAATGTTCCATATAAAAGTGCAAGAGGAAAAGAAATGAGCAGGAAGGAAGTACAGAGGAACATGATCCTCCATTAATGAGAGGTTTGCTAAATGATTCCCACTTAGTCACAAGAGGGGAGCACCTAGGAGAGAAGTGCATATTGAAATGCCTCATTTGTATGTTAAAGAGCACGTTTAAGATCACATCTGATGAGACATAACCATTCTCTGCAACATCCCACCCCCCCCCCTTTTTTTTTAGCCATAGGATCTTGAGGGTGAGGTAGTTGGTGGTAGTTGCTTGCAGAATCAGGCTGCTAATACTGGTCACCATGCATTGTCTTGCACTTGTCATGGAGCACAGCAAACTTGCACCCCTTGCTTAGTGTGTTGAGATTTTCCAAGTGAAAATCCAGGATGCTTATCACAAGGGAATTTTTTAAGCAGAAAGTGGATTGATTTTTTTTTTTAATATTTTCATGTTTCAAAGATTAAGAAACAAAATAAAACATTGCTCCAAAATTTTGAGGAAGTGTGAGATTTCAGGGGTGTGAAATTGTGCCGAATGAAATGGTGAAAAGTTTCAAATATAATTTCCTGGAAAGTGTCTTAACATTTTGCAGAACTCTCTTTTTTGAATGTCTGTGTTTAAGTCTCAGGACTCCATTCAAATAAAACAATAAAAATATAGCAGTTCAAATTGTTGACCTAGGTAACTCAGGAGATCGACACTTCTGGTGTTCATTAGGATACTTGCAGTCATTTGCAAGCGAAAGGAGTCGAATGCTCTCAAACATTTGGTGTTTGTCTTCTCTCTTTCTCTCCATTTAAAAAGCTCCTAATCACTCTGGTACCTAGGTGTGAAAATACAAATTTGAGAATGCAATAGAATGTTTCCGTAAAGCTGCTCCCGCATCCTATGTGACATAGATTCACACATTATAAGACCATTCTGCAGCTCAGCACAATTATGCTAACACTTCAAAACAAAACAAAATCCCATGATTCTGTTCCTTCTGTCCCATGCTTCCTCTCTTTCTGGGTGGGCTAGCACCATTTATGAATTATTGTTAGTCAGTATGGACCCAACAGTGCTCTGCTGTGCTGGCAACTGCAAGTACCCAGAGGCTGTTTGGGCTTAATTTGAGCTCTCGGAGCCCAGTGGCTTTGGGCCACTGGGCAGATGATTTGGCTGCAGCAATCACTTTTCCATCAGCAACAGAGGCAGGAGGACAAGGACAAGAAAGAGGATGAAACCAAGCAACTTCTATTCATGAGCTGTTCCTGAAGCAGCTTCACACAGTGCAGCACCATTTCTGGGCTCAGGAGACCATCATCAGTTGGTGGGAAAGCATCGTTCTGCAGACCTGGGATGATCAGAATTGGTGACAGAATTTCAGGATGGCAAAGGCAGCCTTTTGGAAATCTGTGTTGAACAAGCCCTGAAGCTGCAGCAACAGCATACCAACAGGTGGTGTCCCGTACCCTTCTAGAAGCAGGTCACCATTGCCCTCTAGAAGTGAGCCACCGTCAAATGTTACCGGTCTGTAGCTAGACAATTCAGCATGGGCAGATCAACTGTTGGGGTCATTGTTATGCAGATGTATGATGCCATGCATAAGGTACTGTTGCACTGGGTATAAAGCTTGGTAGAGCTCAGAAGATGATAATAAAAGGGTTCTCAAATTGTGTTGGGGCAGTTGATGGGACCCATGTACCTATCATTTGCCTCTCGCAGCAGGGCTCAGAGTTTATAAACAGAAAGGAGCATTTCTCCATAATGCTCCACTGCCTGGCTTTCCACCATGGCAGGTTTACGAACGTAAGTGCAGCATGGTCTGGAAAAGGCCATGATGCTAGTATGCGATTTTGGAACTCAGCTCTATTTACCATAGTGAATAAAGGAGACTTTGCCCCCAGGATCATTATGGGCGTTAATAGTATGGAGATTGTTCTGATTATCCTGGGAGACCGGGCTTATCCCATTCATAGGGCACTGGGACAAAAGGAGGAACTGTTTAGCTATTGCCTCAGTCATTGCAGAATGATAGTGACTTGTGCATTTGGCCAGGATGGAAGCTGCAGAAAAAAAAACTTGCCTAAGATTATAGAGGTGTGTTGTATTTTGCACAATATTTGTGAGAGTAAGGGAGAATTGCTTAGTGGTTTGAGCAGCCACCAAGGTGTCCATTAGAAAATGGAAACAGCCAGGCAGTGTTGTTAGGGATGCCTGTTGCTCTTACTTTGTGTCTCAGGCCTGAAAATGTGCAGCTGCACGTCCAGCTGTTATCCCAAGGGTGTGGTGGTGGGAGGAGGGGGATTGGATTGTGGGTGCAGTTTCTTTGATGGGTGGTAGAAATGGCACATTGTGGCTCTCTTTATTTTATATAAGTAGGCAAAATTCACCATTTTTCTGTGTACTGTGCATTGCAGATTCCTTATGAATGTTGTTTAATATTAAAACAGTTAAAAATTTAATCTGTGCTATAGGAGCCAGAAATAAACCTTTGATTAAAACAGGAATGAAACATAGCTTTAAAGTGAAACAATGCAGTGGAGGGCAGCACACAACGATATGGGAACAGGGCGGGGACTCCGATTCACAGGCGAGTATACAGCTTGCATCTGCATTCTGGTGCAGAGTGTTGGGGCTCAAACTTATTAGCGTTGTTAGATGGCTTGAAAAAGCTGGGCTCCCAGCTGCAGTTGTTTTTGTTGCCCTGAGTTTGGGCTGGGGAGGGCAATGACATCTGGGAGCCTGGTTGCAGAAATGCAGCAGGGAACATATGCTGGTGTTCCATTACACTGTATTGTCCATGGGTTGCAGAAAATGGCTGCGTCCTGGTTGAGGGCACTGGATTTTCTGTGTGCCTGCTAGCAGTATGTAGTACAGATGAGCATTCTGCTGCTGTGTCACCTATAAGAGTTGACTTTGCATGTCTTTCTCTACAGTGTATCTTTTGCCATGGCAGTGCTATCTCTGGCCATTGCAATGCTGTATCTGTCCACTTTATCGCTTTCTCTGGATAGGTCCCTGTCTTCTTTCCTTCTTCGACTTCAAATACAACCGTCATCTCTCCGTTGTTTTCAGTTTTTTGGGGAGTCTGCAATGAGGTCTGCGAATATTTCATGCAAGTTCCCTGTTTCTTCTCCCTCAGTTAGCCAGTTGCTCAGCTGTTGCTGAAGGCCCTGTCCTTGAGGGTCTGGATTGCTGCAGGTGCCATGCCTGGGGGAGTAGGGAGGGGAAAAAACGGTTATTGTTCAGGTTCCAGAGGGGCTATTATAGTGTTTTTTTAACATGATTTCTGCTTTCCTCTCCCTGAGATTCTTTGC
Organism: Trachemys scripta elegans; assembly: GCF_013100865.1. Classification (NCBI taxonomy): domain Eukaryota; kingdom Metazoa; phylum Chordata; order Testudines; family Emydidae; genus Trachemys; species Trachemys scripta. The sequence goes on from NC_048299.1 coordinate 90,542,159, forward strand.
AGTCTTGGGGGGACCTCAGAGATGGTAAGTGGTGTGTACGTGAGGAGGGACATTGGGGGTTTTGAGTGTGCAGTCCATGCTGTTTGGGTTTGCACTTGTACCTTGGAGATTGGAGAGGATTTAGAATTGTGTTCCTGGTTTGGCTTTGCAGTTAAGGCCAGGAGGTGCTTATATGGGTTGGAGGAGTTAGCAGGCAACATCTGGGGGCGAGCTGGATAGTAATCCTCTCTGCTTCCCTTTTAGGTTGGAAGTTTCAGCAGTGGTGTAATTGCATAAAATCCTGACCAGTTCCTCAAAAAATGGATAGGTTATATTTCCACAGTCAGACTGTTTCTGGCATCCATGGTTCTAATGTAAGTCCTCCTGAGTGGTTTGCTCTTTATCCAGCACTGGTTGATGTCCCAGTCATGACCCCTCTCAGACATCTGACTAGCAATGTTCACAAACACATCTTTATTGCGGTAGCTGGCCCCAAGAGCTTGCTGCTCTGACAGTTCTCCCCAGATGGCAATGAGAGCTAGGCTCTCGGCACAGCTTCAAGTGTCTGCTCGAGGTATGTTGTAAAGGCTGCTGGAGTAATATCACTGTACTGCGTATATATTGGAATCTGGGTGCAAATGAGCCGATCGTAGCACCACACCAACTTTTACATGGGTGAGGGCCATCTAGTCAACTTGGCCACAGAGAAGAGGAGGGTATACAAGTGAACAGACAGGTCAGTCACAGATGCCCAAAAAGCACTGTGGGATAGCAGTTGGAGGATTGCCAAAGTAGTGTGCAGCTACTTTGCATGCACACAAAACAGTAGACCGCACTAACTCCATTCACATTGAACTTAATACACTTTGACAGATACTCCAGAGTTTGCGGTAAGTGCGGAGTTAGTGCACTCTAAGGAATTGCATAGTGTGTATGCAGGAGTTTTCACACCAAACTACCTTGAGGTAGTGTAGACTAAGCCCATGTGTAGACAAGCCCTTAAAACAACGACAAAGAAAGTATGACTATTTTTTCCGTGTCTCTTGAGTTACATATGCTGCAAAACTTCAGAATGGCTTCTTTCTGTACTGTTTGCAAATATAAATTACATTTATTTTCTCTGAAGCCCCACTCTCTCTTTTCTATACACAGAAAAGTTCATCTTTGGGATGCAGTCTTCATTCTTGGCTTGAGTAGTAGGGAGAAAGAGGCTTGGAAAGGGGGGCATGTTTCTAGCTCTTGTGTTTTCAATGTTAAGCATTAAAAAAAAAACCCCTAATTGTGGAACATTTTGATAAAAGACAGTGCACCAAATACTGCTGCCTTAGAGTAGAAGGAAACACTAACAATTTGTGCATGTTTTACATGACTGTTTATGGTGTTGTTGAATAAAACATACACAGTTTTTATAACAATTACCATGTGAAGCATCTTAAAGGGACCTGCGTGTCCATAAGCTAGCTATTATGAAGCTACACTGCTATTGTTCAGGATCTGGTACTATTTCTATTCTAAGTTGGTGTTTATAACTTGGCTATAGGAAAACCATTCAGGGCAGAAACGTAGCTTGTATGGTTAATTATTGATAGCAAATGGGAGAGAAAAGAACATGTGGCTGATGCAGAAATGTAAGACAAGGCCGAGACCTCAACTTTTATTGAAATTATGCAGAGTGATGTGTTACTTGGCTGCCGCTAAGCCTAATAGTCCTAATCAGTAAACCCAAGGAACCCAACATTTGTCCTGGACATCACTGAGATAAAGCCCAGAAGCTCTAACACCTCAAACATACTGGTCTCAGGGAGGAATATATTCATGGGCATCCATTCTTTGATAGCACCAGTCTTTCTGCATCATTTTTAGCCCTACCTGTGTCCCAGTCTATGCCTATGTTTTGGGAAATGAGGCCACAAGTTCTGATATGTTGGCCTGAACTCAGTCTGCGTAAGGCAGAAATGATGCTCCCCCTCATTATGGGAGGCATTTTGAAGATCTGGCAAAGTTTATGATAGCTTCTTTAATCCCGTTTCCTAAGGCGCCAATCGCCATGATATCTAAGTGTCTTGGAAGGTGAAAACAAATGAATGTTGCTTTGTTTTATTCTTGACTAGGACCCTGTAACTAATTTATTCTCCAGGTCCTGGAAAGATGACAGCAGGTGCCGCTGATTCTTTGTAACCAACCAAACAAATGTTCAGGAAGTAGGCCATCTATTCCAGCCTCCTTTTCCTGGTCATTAGCATACAGATATTCAGATGGTGGGTGCCATCATAAATAGATGAGCCCCCTAGACAATTTTGATTTTTTTTTCAAAGATGGGACAAAAGGCAACAAGAATTTTTCAGCATCACCAACAAAACTGACAGTCAAAGGGGAAAAAAATCAAGCATATCAAAATCTCCATGGTTTCCTCTCAAAAAGAGAGAGATTCGAGTTAGTACCATATTTGACTTTTAATCCTCCCACATGTCCTCATTATGTATATGGCAGAATAGAAAAAAGCGCACCTGACTGAACATAATTCAAAATCATTAAAGTCGTTTCAGAGCTGCCTTTGGAATAAGATTTGCAGTCTGTCCGCCTATATTTCCCCAAGAACATCCTACTCTTGCAATTTTTTGTACATACATTTAACTTTCAAGTAGAAGTAGTTTGAACGTGTCCTGTTGTTAAATTATAATAATAGCTGATATTCACATATGGAAAAGAAAAGAAAATATTTCAGCTTTTGCATTCACTAAATTTCCATTTTTCATCTGTGCTTAAGAATACAGAATAGGTGCTATGTGTTTCACAGCCCTGAATGCTGCTCCAAATCTTTTTTTTTTAAAAAGTGTGTTGCTATTTCTCTTTCTTGATGCAAATCGTTTTCATCTCTCTTTCCGAGGGAATTTTAGGTGCAAATTTGAAGAGGGACATTCGCCAGTGGGGTGTTGGTCTGGGCACTTGCCATTCCCTTGATATAATTGTTGTTACTTCAAAGGTAGACACAAAGTTTTTGCCATAGCATGCATTATTCTAGGAATAGGAAACCCTATTGTGTAGCTTTCTCCTACTCCTAATAAACTGGCCTTTGCTTTTCCAGCCTTATTGGAGACAGTGCATTTTCCATGTTGGAATCCTGTATGTGCTGTCTCCATCCCCAAGCTGCCTCTCAATGGGCTAAGCTTCCTTCCTCTGCCTTGCTATTTTGAGACTGACCCGATAGAGTTCATGTTGCTGACTGTGCCTAGAGATCTGCTTGTGGGGTGTGTGATCCAGGATGATGCACCCCAGCCCCAACCAGGGTTTGCTAATGTGTTTGGATAAACCATTTCCATCCCCTCCATCTTGGTTTTGATCCTCCTGGACCTTAGAAAGAGCAGAGAAGTACTACCCTAAGCCTGTTCCAGGACTGACATTATTTCACATTATTTCATCATTGACCTCTGTTGTACAGCTTGGACAGCCATCAGGGCTGGAGTGGGGACCAACACATTACTGAGATAGCTCTCTGTCAAGAATAGCTTCAGCAATGCTCAGGTCCCACTTCTGCAATAATTCCCTTCAAGGCCTGGGGTAAGTACTTGTTGTGAAGCATCCCGAAGCTTAGCCCTGCTGTGGGACTATGTTCAGAAACATGACCACCACCATAGCCAATTCTGCCCCCTTCCTCTTTTCTCCAGGAATAGTGAATGTCTTCAAACTGTTGGAAAAAAGAACAAGAATGGTTCCTGCTCCCAAAGACTGCCTCCTTTTAGCCTGTGCTAACACCTATGAGTAACGAAGAAGTCCATGTGTGCATGGGACTGTGACTGCCCCTTGCTGGGGTCACCAGAAGGCCAACCTCCCCATCCTCTTTTGAAGAAACAAACACAAAAAGTGTTGGGTGGGAGATAGACAGGCTAGGTGCCAGGAGACCCCTGCAGACTTTCTGGCATGATCCTTTGGGTCACATAGTTGATCTCCACATAGGCAGAGATCTCAATTTAGCTGTTTTTTGAATGGTAAGAGCAAAAAAAAAAAAAAGAGTAATTAGTAGTTTCCATATTTTTTTTAATTTGCAAGGTGAACTAGAATGTTGAGATGCTTTGGGGAGGAAACAAATCAATTGTTCCATTGTACAAGGTTATACTAGGTATAAAATTGGGAGGTTTTTACATTGACAATATTGTAAAGTTTCAGCATGGGCCAGTGGTGCCTACATTTATGTCATAGGCAAACTTTGTCTGATTATCATTTCCTTAATCCACAGACAATAAAAAATCTTTTAAGAATGGTTTGTCATCACAGATTGTATCTGCAAATATGTCAAGAGCAACTGCATTGCCCCCATGGACATTCAGGGCTTCAGAGGAATTGTTGCCATCTACTGGGTTGATGATCAGTAACCTAGAAGGGTCTAATTAGGCACTAACACAAGAGACTCTTACAGACTATGGAATAGATACTGTAGTAGTAATTTTGAAAAGTCTAATTACATATTTATGGTACACTCAGACTAATGATCTGTTTGCCTCACACAAATATATTTGATTTTTTTTACTATATAACTTTATTTTGTATACTGTCTTTCATTCAAGCTGTGTCCCAAAATTCTTTACTAAGTTAACTGCAATTATAGAGATAATTAATGGTGAAGTGGGAGAGAAATTATGAATTTTTAGGCATGGGAGAAAAGATTCCAGATCATATTTGAAAATAGATGGATGGTTGATGGAGCAGAGAGATGCAGGAACACTATTCTGGATCGCAGTAATTGCAGAGGAGAAGGTTCTTGCACCAAAGTGTCTATTTTGTGTGGAGAGAGAGAGAGATCATTGTAAGATGAGCAGAAGAGTGTAGATAGGAAGGAAGTAGAGTTAGAGAAGATCCATGAAGAGTTTTAAAAATCCATTTTTCACTTAAGTAATCCCATATTTTAAATCTACTATTAACTAATGCTAATGGTTTGAGCCATTCATATGAAAAAAGCATGCTAGAAGGCTAAATTGGGGGTGAAACCATCTCATAAATCTGTTTTGCCTAAAATTATTTTTCCAATATTAAGTGTTTTCAGACGTAACTGGAAATGTCCATCTTTTGATGGGTTTTATTCAACATTTTATGTCACTTAGAGATAATGGTTTGCATTTGTTTATAGTTTATATAGTAAATGTCAGAGACTCCCACATCGTATGCAACACCGTATCCATTCGGCAGTCACCCAAATGACACAGCGTGAAGCTCTATGTGGAAAACTCAAGTGTCTGCCTCAGTGGTGCAGTCTTCTAAGCTTGTTTTGGGTAGAGAGGGTGGTTTCCTAATCCTCTTTTCCCCTCCTGTGCCCTGTTTTCTCTGTGTCAGGTGTTTATAAACGCTGCACTATCTTTCTAACAGTAGGATCGGAACAACTGTGATTCTCTCCTAGGTCATGCTCTGGGACGATACAACTTTAAATAAAGATGTGATCAGGGAATTATAGCATTTATTAGTACTGTTTGCGTGAAAATAATAGCGCACGGGAGCCATGAAAAAGAAACAAAATATTTAGTAACCACGTTAAAAACCTGTCCAGTAGTTTTGTTCATGCTATTAGAAAGCTTTAGTGCATTGAAGAAGAAAGATAGGCTTAACAAAACTTGCAAGCAACCATTGGTAGACATCATGCCCTGGACTTCTGTTGAAATAGCTCGCAGACAAGCTGGAGCATGTCTGTGTGAATGCCAGTGCATAGCTGAAAGAGAAAGTGTCCCTTTGCTGTCGGTCTTATCTATCTCCTCCAGGTTCCCATCCCCTTCTTTTCTCTGGATCACTGCATCTGGCTTTCTTGATTGGTCATTTAAAACACATTTTTGGATTTACAAGGTTGATTGAACTAGCTCACCTGCAATACCTTGTGCTCTCATCATTTGCAAACTACTGTAAGCCCTCTTTCAAGCACGGTTTCTCCGCCCTTCTCATATAATCCAGGACCATTTCAATTTGCTTGATTCCCCATGTCTGCCAGTGTCCTCCAAAAAGGGTCGTATTGAATGGTATCAAATGCTTTTGGGTAGTCATAAAGCTGCATTTTTCACAGATGTGATGGATATTCATGATTTGCTCATGTGGCTCTCTTTGAAACCAGCTTGTTGTGGTGGTAGTTCTGCTTCCGCCCTTCGTTATTAAAAACATATGTTTTGTATTTAAAGGCACGTTATCAATGTAAATTAGCATGGGCCCACAATTTGGATACGGTAGATGCAAGCTTTTACAGAGCCTAATAGCAATGGAAATGTTTTCATGCATTTAAAAAATTAATGGGAGATGCAGGGTGGTCGTGAGTTTCAGACACCTGTTTGCAACCCAGAGGTTGAGAACACATTCTTCAGAGCATTGATGTTGCTTCCTAACTGGCTGGGAAAGGAGCGCAGCAGAGCATTTCCTAGCTTCCCCCAGCCTACATCCTTAGGGGCTCAGTGTGTTTTTGCAGCACTTCTGACCCTTGCCTGCCCAAGAATCGAGATGGAAATCAAGACATTTTAATGGCTAGAGATTTGCCAGGCAAAAGCTGCCTCATGACTGTCAGTACAAATACATGGAAGGCAGAGATTTTTTTTTTTAAAGAACAAACTGCATCATGGGGGGGGGGGGGGGGGGGGTTATAATCCTTTTTGTTTGATAATCCAATTTGGTCAATTTTAGTCTCAGTTTTAGACATTTCCTGTACAGTGTTGAAACAAGCAATATTTGTGCATTGGCTTGCAGAGTGAATGATTGAAAAATCATGCTGCATGTTAATACCAATATAAGGGTGAGCTACCTTTAGTTTTAGGAATTGACTGCACAGCTAAACTGTGAATATTTTTGTCCAGGCTACAAACTTGGGATGCAGTATTGCAAGCAGCAACGGTTTTCTTACTCCAGCGTATTTATTGAATTTGTAAATGTATAATTATGGTTACATAAATGCAGGAGTTCAATGAGAGTACACATGTGCATGAAAGCTGCTGGATCAGGCTTTAGCTTTTAACTTACAGGCGATCAAATATCAAAGGAATTTTGCAGTGCGAGTTGGGTTATTTGCACTAAGGAATTATTCCCCCCCCCACATATTTAGACCATTAAACCATAAAGATTACTAGGCTATTTTGATTTTTCTTTTTTAAATCTAAAATATCTTTACTTTTAAACACTGCAGGTTATAATGCACTTCTTTAATATCCTGGCTGTGGAAACTTTAATTGGTTTGTGATTACATGCTGGGAGCTTTCTCCAAAATATAAAAAAACTTACCAGAGAGAGTGCAGTCTGGATCCTGTTCTGGTGAGGTAAAGACCTGCAAGTTCTGCAGTAAGAGATCTAGTTCTTTCTTTCTTTGTTTCTTGAGCCTTTAGTTGTTAGGCCCTGGGATTCAGAAAAGCCTGCATCCCAGGCTCCTTACCATAGATTAATATGTTACATGATGGTGTCTCTTGTAAAAACAAAATATATATGATAGGGCTGTCGATTAATCATAGTTAACTCACGCAGTTATCTCAAAAAAATTAATCGTGATTAATTCCAGTTTTGATCGCACTGTTAAACAATAGAATACCAATTGAAATTTATTAAAATTTTTTGGATGTTTTCTACATCTTCAAATATATTGATTTCAATTAAAACACAGAATACAAAGTGTACAGTGCTTACTTTATATTATTGTTCTTATTACAGATATTTGCACTGTAAAAATGATAAACAAAAGAAATAGTATTTCTCAGTTCATCTCATACAAGTACTATCGTGCAATCAATTTATCATGAAATTGCAACTTAAAAATGTAGATTTTTTTTTTGTTACATAACTGCACTCAAAAACAAAACAATGTAAAACTTTAGGGCCTACATGTCCACTCAGTACTACTTCTTGTTCAGCCAATTGCTAAGACAAACAAGTTTGTTTACATTTATGGGAGATATGCTGCCAGCTTCTTATTTACAATGTCACCAGAAAATGAGAACAGGCATTCACATAGCACTTTTGTAACCAGCATTGCAAGGGATTTACATGCCAGATGCTAAACATTCGTATGCCCCTTCATGCATTGGCCACCATTCCAGAGGTCATGCTTCCATGCTGAGCACACTTGTTAAAAAGTTAATGCATTAAATAATTTGTGACTGAACTCCTTGGGGAAGAATTGTATGCCTCCTACTCTGTTTACCCGTATTCTGCCATATATTTCATGTTATAGCAGTCTCAGATGCTGACCCAGCACATGTTGTTAATTTTAAGAACACTTTCACTGCAGATTTGACAAAACGCAGAGAAGGTACCAATGTGAGATTTCTAAAGATAGCTACAGCACTTGACCCAAGGTTTAGGAATCTGAAATGCCTTCCAAAATCTGAGAGGGACGAGGTATGAATCATGCTTTCAGAAGTCTTAAAAGAGCAACTCTCGGATGCGGAAACTACAGAACCTGAACCACCAAAAAAGGAAAACCAACCTTCTGCTGGTGGCATCTGACTCAGATGATCAAAGTGATCATGCATTGGGCCGCACTTCTTTGGATCGTTATTGAGCAGAATTTGCCATCAGCATGGAAGAATGTCCTCTAGGATGAAGGTTGAAGCATGAAGGGACATATGAATATTTAGCACATCTGGCACGTAAATATCTTGCAACGCCGGCTACAACACTGCCATGAGAACACCTGTTCTTACTTGCAGGTGATATTGTAAACAAGAAGCAGGCAGCATTATCTCCTGCAAATGTAAACAAACTTGTTTGTCTGAGCAATTGGCTGAACAAGAAGTACGACTGAGTGGACTAGCAGGCTCTACAATTTTACATTTTTATTTTTGAATGCAGTTTTTTTTGTACATAATTCTACATTTGTAAGTTCAACATTCATGTTAAAGAGATGGCACTACAGTACTTGTATTAGGTGAATTGAAAAATACTATTTCTTTTTTTTTTTTACTGTGCAAATACTTGTAATCAAAAATAAATATAAAATGAGCACTGTACATTTTGTATTCTGTTGTAATTGAAATCAATACATTTTAAAATGTAGAAAACCAAAAATATTTAAATAAATGGCATTCTATTATTGTTTAACAGTGCGATTAATCATGATTAATTTTTTTAATCGCTTGACAGCCCTAATATATAATAAAATAAAACAAAAAAAGTTCCACTTCTTTCAGAAGTGTCAAATACAGGGAGATGATTGACAGTAATGGATCAAAAATATCTTTACTGATAATTCCTAATGGCCAGATTGCGCTCTGATTCCCATTCACACACTTACTAATAGGTGCCGATTCCTATTGATTTCAGCTGAAGTGTGCACGTATCTGAAGGCAGAACAAGCATTTTAAAAAAACCCTCTCTCTAAATACACAATTAGACACCATTCCTGTTGTCCGAGTTGTGTGGGCAACCCTTGACATCCACACCGAGTACCATTTAAAGTCAGTGAGGCTCTGCCCAGGTGCAAAGGATGGGTTCACCTTCACAATCACATTTCAGAACTATGGCACTACTCATACAATGTTATAGTCTACTATGTCGCTGGCTCTTTTAATTCCTGATAAAACAATGGTCTACTTTCGAGTAATTTGTGTTTCATGAGTGCCGTTTTTTCCTCTTAGAAACCAGAGAGATTAAATAATAATAGGTTAATTTTTTGGTGCCCGTTTTCAAAGAGTTTTGGTGCCCTAATAATAAAACCAGAAGCAAAAAAACTGAAAATGAAAACTATAATTTGGCAAATATTAATAAATTGGAATTTATACAAAGTCGGGGACCCCAACATACAATACAAAACCATACAACAAAGAGAAAAATATTTTTTTTAAATGATGCAAAGGAAAAAAAAATCTTGCATATAATCCTGACGATTGCCATAGAAGTACCTTTGTGGGGAAAGAATTTCACAGTTCTGGGCTCCTGATGGAGAAAGCATTAGTTTCCTGTTATCTCAAGATTGTATTTTACAGTATTCAGCACTTTTAACATCAACCGTCTCAATTGCTTTGGTCCTTCAGTTTGGAGAAGCCTATATCATTTATCAGTTTAAATTCTTTTATATAAAATTGGACTTACTAGACAGTAGGCAATCACTGATGGTAAAACCAGAACCCAAGTTACCACTCAAAAATTAACAGCCTAACCTAAAACCCACCAAAGTCTGGAAATATAGGTTTAGTGTTCTCGTTCTTTTTAAAATTCACATTGTTGTATCTAGGTTGATATTGATAGAACATTTCTTTCATGCTGGACAGTATGTACTGGAATGCCAAAGGGTGACAGAATGAGTCTGAGGACAAAGTAGCTTGTATGTTCTTGCTTCAGTAGGCTGAATATAGACCATTATTTTAAACAGTTTTGCCTTTAATAAAAATGTGCTCTTACTGCTTTTCAGCATAGATAAAGGAAGATATCCCACCTCAGATTTAGGTCAAGAGCTTCAATTGCAGGAGAAAATGATGGATGTTTCCTTTAGGGATGATGGAATGTAGAGATGGCACATCTCTGACTGATTGAGTTTAATGCTTTTAGGACTTCTCTCCAACCCCTACAAAATAAATAAATAAGATCATGACCGTGATCAAAATGAGATTTTCTTTTTTTAAGGTATATGTTTTTAAAAGATTGCCCCTTTTGTTTTCCACAAAATGTCAATAAGGGCTCCTTTGTTGCCGGACAAGAAAAGGCGCAGAAAAATACTAAAGTTTCTAAAGGACTCCTGCCATTGCTGCAGTCCAGGAGGGGTATGTTTTGAAACTGACAGGCATTTACTTCACACAATATTCAAGATCACTTGTTGCAACTCCAATGATGATAAATGTACTTGTCTTGAAAATTAATCAGACTTGCCATGGAAGAATAATGTTTATGTAGCCTTAAGTAATTGACACTCTTGTTGAAAGGACTCCAATTTCAGAGTATCCTTTTCATTCAATAACCATCCGTGTTTTACTGTGGGGCACATCTATATTCATTTTGTTAGCAAGAATAGCAAGAAATTCATGAAGTACATCAGAATCGGGAAGCCAGTGAAATAATTATCAGGTCCACAGGATCACCAAAGGCTAAAGAGAGTAATTAAAGAAGATAGGGACATTTCTGAGAAGCTAAATTTCTTTGCATCAATCTTCACCACAAAGGATATTAGGAAGATAGGCACCATGGATCTTTTTCCTGATAATAAAGATGAGGCACTAGCAGAGATTAAGGTGTCAAAAGTAGTAGCGCTGGAAAATTGTTAATTTAAAGTGCAATTAGGCATTAGGCCATGAGTTCTGAAGGTGCTCAAGTGGGAAGTGGCTGAAGTACTAGCAAATATATGGACACTCATTCAAAACAGCTATTGTACTAGAGGATTGAAGGGTAGCAAATGTGTATATTTAAAGAAGGCTCTAGGTGTGATCTGTGGGATTGCAGACCAGTAATCTTACATTTGTACAAAGTAAATTGATTGAAACAGTAATTAAAAATAGAATAATAAAACACCTTGAAGACAACAACACGATAGGGTCTAATCAGCGCAGTTTCTGCAAAGAAACCATATCTCTCACTAATTTATTATAATTCTTTGAATGTGTCAAAAAAGTAGTGGGTACAGTAGAACTGGTTGACATAATTTACTTAGGCTTTCAAAAGGCCTTTGACAAGATTCCTCACCCAAGAGGCTGCTAAAAAAAAATCCAAGTAGTCAGAAGAAGACAGGACATGCATTGTCATGGATTGGAAACTGGTTAGGTGACAGAAAGCAAAGAGTAGTATTAAATTATCAGTTTTCATTTTGGCAAATGGTTAGTAGCAGGGTGCGCCAAGCTTCCATACTATGTCTTGCGTTGTTTAATATATTTATGAATGATCTGGAAAGGGGAGGAGCAACATTTGCAGATGACTCACATTATTTAGGTTACTCAAGACCAGAGAGAACTGTGAGGAACTTCAGAGACACTTGAACTAGGTGAATAGGCAACACAATGGCTATTCAAAACAGTGTTGATAAAGGCAAAGTAATGCCATTAGAGGGAAAAATTTGAACTACTCATACTCATACACTTGGCACAGCTCTAAATTAACTGTATCAATTCAGGACAGGGACCTAAATCATTGTGGAAAGTTCAGTGAATACCTTTGTTAATGTGCAACTGTGGTCAGAAAAGCTACCCATATGTTAAGATGCAAAAGGAATGGGATCAAAAATAATATGTTAAAGATTATAATTATATAAATCAATGGTGTGACCTCACCTTAATTGTTGTGTGCAGTACTGGTTGCCCAATCTCAAGAAGGATATTACAGAATTAGAGAGATTCAGAGAAGAGGGATAAGAATGACTAGGGACACAGACACTTGTCTGAAGTGAGGTTGAAGACATTGGGATTGTTTTCTTTAGAAAGGAGACTAATAAGAGAAGACATGATGAAAGGAAACAAAATAATGAAGGGTCTGGGAAAGATAGATCTGGAACTTCTGCTCTCTCTGAATTCATGGGACAGTCAATAAAATTGAAAGGTGGCAAATTAAAAATGAACAGAAATCCTTTTTCATACAATGTGTAATTAGACTGCAGAACTCAGTGCCACAGGATGTCTCTGAGGCCAAAAAAGTAGTAAGATTCAAAGAGAGATTGGACATTTATGTGGATAAAAAAGAATATGAAGGATTAGAATAGTTAATACAAAAAAGAATATTGGAAGGGAGATAAAACCCGTACCTTAGACCAGTCCATCCCATGCTTTGCTGCACATTGGGCTACCCACATTTGTTATCCTTGTCTGTCAACTGCTCTTCTCTCCAAATCTTCCCATTTCATGTTGAGATGCTTGATGTCGTTCAGAACTGTTCGTTTCCATGTTATTCATGGTCTTCCTCTCTTTCTTCTTGCATTTTCCGGCTTCCATTCAAGGGCGGTATTTGGTAAGCGTTCTTTTTCCATTCTCAGCACATGTCCCAGCCACTGATGTCTTCTTTTATAGATTATGCGTGAGAGAGTACCTTGTCCAGTAATTTTTCTGACTTCTTCATTCGTCTTCCTATCTCTATATGTTATTCCCAATATTCTTTGCAGACATTTGTGATGAAATGCATCCAGCTTTTGCGTATCTTTTTTGGTAAGTTGCCATGTCTCACTGCTATATGTTGTGATGGTGCTAACAATTGCAGTTTTGTCTTGAGGGAGATGTTTTTGAGTTGCCAATGTTTTTGAGTCTTCCAAATGCAGCATTTGCCTTCCCAATTCTTCTTCTTCCCGTACATCAGAGCTTAAATCAATTTCTGTTAGGGATTAGTATGTGACCTTCAAGGGGGGGACAGATTCCCCACATCTCTCTATTATGGGGTTTCTTGCTCTAAAGCATTTGGTTCTGGACATTGTCAGAGGGAATACTGAACTGGATGGATTAAGAGTCCGATTCATTATGCCTGCACCTATGTTCCTAAGCAAGTCTTTGCCAGGAAATTACTTTTATATTAATCAAATTATATAGTTAAAATAGATTAAAAAAGAATAAAAAAGTTGTATCAAACATTGTGCTTGAGAATAGGTGGTTTCAGCTAACCATGTGATATGGGTTTCATATTTCTATCCCATGGCCACAAATTAGTTTTGTTGTTGTTTATTATTATTAGTAGTAGTAGTTGTGATGTTGCACTCTATATGATTTTATGAAAGTATGCTGATGAGTGTAAATATAATGGAACTAAAATATGCTTCATGCAAAAGGTCACTTGTAAGGTATCATTACAAAGCTTATAATCTACTGAGTGTGGTCATCCTATTTGTATAAATGTATCACTCTTGTATCTGAAACTAGAAATATGAAATATAACTCTGAGGGCTTATTGTAATTATGCAAAGTGTGGGCCACTAATGGTTTGGAATCTTGATGGCTCCCATCAACCAGGACAATTGACTGTAGATAGCTCTGTTTTACTTATAAGTCTTTCTGTATACGCATGTGCTGGCAAGTGGTTAATGAAGTCTTACAGTGACATATGATCATGTCACCTGAACTGGAATCCATCTTTAACCTGGTGCTTTTCCATTGAGAAGGAGGGGTGGGAACTCAGAGAGGGACAAAGGATTCCCACCTCATGCAAAAGATATATAAGTGGGTGGAACAGAACAATGGAGGGCCATCATGAGAAATCCCCTAGCTACCACCTGAGCTGGAACAAGGGCTGTACCAGGGGAAAGGATTGTGCCTAGACTAGAAGGTGTCCAGTCTGTGAAAGAAACTTATTGAAACATCTCTGAGGGTGAGATTTGATCTGTATTCAGTTTTATTACTGTACTAGGCTTAGACTTGGGTGTTTTATTTTATTTTGCTTGATAATTCACTTTGTTCTGTCTGTTACTACTTGGAACCACTTAAATCCTACTTTCTGTATTTAATAAAATCACTTTTTACTTAATTAATTAACCCAGAGTATGTATTAATACCTGGGGGTGGGAGGGCAAACAGCTGTGTATATCTCTCTATCAGTGTTATAGAGGGTGAACAATTTATGAGTTTACCCCGTATAAACTTTATACAGGGTAAACAGATTTATTTGGGGTTTGGACCCCATTGGGAGTTGAGCTTCTGAGTGTTACAGACAGGAACACTTCTTAACCTGCTTTCAATTAAGCCTACAGCTGTTAGGAGATGTGGTTCAGACATGGGTCTGGGTTTGCAGCAGGCTAGCGGGTCTGACTGAAACCATGCAGGGCACTGAAGCTTCTAGTTAAGTCTGCAGCTTTGGGGCACGTGGTTCAGACCCTGGGTCTGTGTCTGGCTCAACAAGACAGGGTGCTGGAGTCCCGAGCTGGCAGGGAAAGCAGGGGCAGAAGTAGTCTTGGCACATCAGTTGGCAGCCCCAAGGGGTTTCTGGATTTCTACTTCTCCATTTCTACCATTATGATTTTGTTAAACGTATTCACTACTAGTAAAATTTCCTCCTCTGCAGAAGGCCAACATAAGGCCTATGCACTAGCATTCTTCTTCAAGTGATTGTCCCTATAGGTGCTCTATGTGAGGATGTGCGCGCACTTGTGCACTCTTGATCAGAGATTTTGTCAGTCGAATCCGTGGGTCTGCTGTCTACACATCCTCGTGTTCTGGTATAAGGCTATGAAGGGAGGGGTAGAGTTGCTGCTGCTCCAGTTCCTTCTCAGCTGCCTGCGGCTTGAGACAGACGGTCATTGTGTCTGCTAGCTAGCTACACAGCTTGTTGACTTTTCTTTCTTATTTTCTTGTTTTTGATTTCTTTGCTATAGTTTCATTTTACTGTTATTTTTCTATTGAATTCAGCACAACTTTGTGCTCCCCCCATCCTTTTTTGTTTGTTTGGGCCTACATTTCATTCAGCCCTCTCCATCTCCAGCTTTTCTTGTCAGGTTATGTCCAAGACCCTGGAATTCATACCCTGCCAGACCTGCCACAGATCCTTCCCCTTCAGCAAGAGGCATTCTAACTGCCTTGGCTGTCTTGGAGAGCCCCATGTCCTCTCTAAGTGCAAGTGAATTCAAAAGCAGATCCAGAAAGCTGAGAGGGGACAGACTGAAACTGCTTCTGATGGAGCATTCTCTGAGACCCGTGGAGCCTGGGTCCCTCATTCTCAAGCATCCACTGTTCAGAATGCGCTGGCGATTGCACTAGCCCCAGCTCCGTTAAGCAAAGATCTTTGAGACCATCTAAAAGAAGAGACCACATTCTCCAGAAACAGAGACAAGAGAAGAAAGTCACTCTCCTGATCAGAAACAAGGAGTCCTCACATCCTGGTATGGATATTACTGAGGCTTCTACCTCCTCTGGAACTGAGTTCACAGTACCACCAGAAAAGATCCCAACGTGCAACACACTGAGATCCTCCTGGCAAGCAACTTCATGCAGCACCGGCATCAGTACCAGAACTGGAGCCTTTTAAACACAAGGATTCCTCCAAGTCCAAGGTCTTAAAGTAATTGTCTTCAGTATCGTCCTTCTCAGATCACAGTAAAGAGCATATGGACTGTCCCTTGTTACCGTCCCCAGTACCTCGCAACACTATCCAGATTCCCCACTCCCATCCAGGTTCCTGTCTCAGGAGGACTTCCAAATCTGGAAGAGCATGAATCCCCTCTTGAGAAGTACCAAGAGGGATTTCCCACCAGTACCAACTTACTCTCTGGAACTGACTTACCTTCTGGTCCTACTGCATCCTTCTACAAAGACTTGACCACTGGAAACTGTGCAGTTATTGGTCCCTCCCTGGCTTCCAGTAGTGACGTAACCCCTTGTACTGATGCCTCTTGCTCCTCCACTGGACGCAGGTGAGGATACTTCCTCTGACTCAGATGTGTCGGTACAGGTTTCCACCATCTTTCTCTTCTAGCCTTCTTCCCTTGAGATGTGTCTGAGGAAGAGATCACCAGCGGATGATTGGCCCATCAACCCTGGCAAGGGCTCTCCGGGGTCCTGCCCTGTTCCTTATAATCCAGTCCAGTGGGCTTTTTGGAACCCGTGGGATCTCTATAAGAACAGTTATACAGTGTGCTCTCATGCAAGAGGCCTGATCAAGAACAACAGCCACTGTCAGCAGGCCAACTTCCACAGGAAGAACCTCCAGAACAGCAGGAGCTAGGCACAGAGGAGGAGACACCACCATTGTACAAATCCTGTTCCTCACCGGATGAGGCTGTTATGCCTGCCCACACACCCCGCCGTCCTTTGGGATGATTCAAGATGTTTCAAGACCTCAAATCCTTACAGATCCTGTTGGAGAAGATCAACATTATTTGCTGAACATTTTACATACTTTCCCCCAGGAGAAGATTGCCGTGCCCTTCCATGTCTGTTAGCACCAGCCCTTTTGGTGTGGCAAACACCAGCGACCCTACCACTCACTTGTAAGCAGACTGATAAAAAAATACTATATTCTTTCTAGGGTTCAAAGTATCCTTTCTCCCATCGTACCTCTAACCCTTTGGTCATTGATGCAATTAATGTAACAATACAGTATTGGTCTTGATCACCCCCTTCTCTCAAGCAACTTAAATGCATAGACTTTCTTGGCAGCAAAAATTACTTCTTCTTCGAGAGATGTCCCTGTGGGTGCCCCACTCCAGGTGTTGGTGCGTCCCTGCGCCTTTGCTCAGAGATTTTTGTAGCAGTACTCGTAGCGGCCACGCATGCGCAGATGCTGCCCCCCTGCTGTGAGTCTAGCTTAATAGTACTCATGCATGGCCGGTCTCCTCAGTTCCTTCTCTACCGTCCCCGGCCTGAGACGGAGCTCAGCAGACTCGTTAGAAAATTCCTTTCTCTTGTTACAATTACCCTTCTAGTTAGTTAGTTTGTTGTTAGTTTGTTGTTAGTTATAGTTAGTTACCATTTTTATCTGGAAAAAAAAATCCTGTCAGCTGCAGCCGCTTCAGACATGCCTGGCTCCACAGGCTTTAAACGCTGCTCAAACTGCAAGGAGGCCATCCCGCTGTCAGATGGCCACTCACACTGTATAAAATGTTTGGGGGAGACCCACATTCCTCAAAAATGTGCCCACTGCAGAAAACTCAGCTCCAGGGCACGGAAGGACAGGGAGCTTAGATTGAAACTACTCCTCCTCCAGAAATCCCTAGGAGTGGCTTGAGATCCAGGCGCTGATTCCAGCTCCGCTGCCCACCACAGCCCCCCCGCCTCAAACAAACACAAGAAATCTGCTAAGAAAGGGCACCTTTTGTCATCTTCAAAGGAAACCCTGAGACACACATCCTCCCCGGGCAGATCTACCGCTTCCCTGCCTGTGCTCCCCCGCTTGAGCACATTTGACAAGCCGGGCTCCTCCGGCACCGCGCGAAAACCTCCTGAGGCTGCGGCGCGAAGCTCCGGTGCCGAGGCTTCAGGCTTTCAGCTGCTTGCCTCTCTTCTGGCACCGTTCGGCACCGCGACGGACACGGTACCGACATGCCACACCCTGCCTGACCCTCTGCAGGCTGATGCTGCCCTCCCGGCACTGACCACGGCACCAGCACCCGTGGAACTGATTGGCAGTGAGCCAAGAAACAAAGCCCCAGCTCAGAGGAATGTTCCCTCATTGCATCTCCCTCCTGCACAGCCTTCACCTCACGCAGGAACCTCACCCTTCAATTTACTCAGGCAAGAGATCTGCTGGTGTCACCCATCCTACAGTCTCCCCTGCTGAATGCCTGTTTCTCTTTGATGGCAGAGTCAGGGTCTGAACAGCCTTCCTCCAGTGAGGAGGAAACTGGTCCACAGGAGGGTTTTTCTCTGTATCAACCCTCCCATCCCCAGACCCCAGTCAACAGAGGTTTTAGGAAAATTACCTCAGCCTATTCTCAGGATCCTGCCCCTGGGGGGGTGGTGAACCCCTGGATGGCACCACCTATGCCCTACCCACCACCATGACAATATTGGGCACCGTGGGCATTGTACCCTCGAGAACACACACGCTACGCCACCTCAACCAGGCGCAACACCGGTCTAGCACCACCGCCTGACGAACCTGCCAATGACACCAGACAGCACCATCACACTTGCAGGATCAACCAAGTCCAGCTCCTATTCCAGTAGAGCCGGAAGTAACGCCTGAAGAAGCCTTACTTCCCCCTCTTCCAACACCGTCGGATGACTACGCAAAATTCCAAGACCTCTTTAAAAGAGTTGCCAGTGACTTGAGAATTAACTTGGAGGAAGTCCCTGAACAACAGCATGAGTTAACGGACATCCTACAGCCCTCTTCTTCCTCTAGGGTTGCATTACCAATCAACGTAGCCCTTTTAGAACCTGCTAAGTCCATCTGGCAGACTCCAGCTACATGCCTACCGACCTGTAAACAAGCAGACCGGAAGTACTTCATCCCATCTAAGGGCTCTGAATTCCTTTTTACCCATCCGGCGCCAAACTCGTTAGTAGTAGATGCAGCGAACCGAAGGGCCAAACAACAGTATTCCCGCTCCACCCCAGCCAACAAGGAAAGTAAACGCTTGGACTTCTTTGGTCGTAAAGTATATGCATCCTCGACGCTACAATTTCGTATAGCTAATTATACTGCAGTTCTTGCAAAATATGACCACAGAAACTATAATAAGTTCATGGACTTTATTGACGAAAACCCAGAACAGAAAAAACAACAATTCACAGCCCTGGTTTCCGAGGGACAAATCAAATCACGCACCGCTCTTCAAGCGGCCCTCGATGTAGCCAACACTGCAGCAAGATCGACCGCCACAGCAGTGGTCATGCGCCGAGGTTCATGGCTCTCCTCCTCTTTCTTTCCTCGAGAGGTCCAGAGCTCCTGTGACGTTGTGCAGTCTATATGGTTTTATAAAAACTTGATAATAAGTCAATATAATGTAACTGAGCTGGTTTTAGAGAAAATATGGTAATAAGTGAATGTAACGTAACTGGGATATGCTTCATGCAAAAGGTCTCTTGTAAGGTATCATTACAAAGCTTATAATCTACTGAGTATGATCATCTGATTTGTATAAATGTACCACTCTTGTATCTAAAACTAGAAATATAAAATGTAACTCTGAGGGCCTATTGTAATTGTGTAAAGTGTGGACCATTAATGATGGTTTGGAATCTTGATGACTCCCATTGTCTGCAGATGGCTGTATTTACCTGTGAGTCTTCCTGTATATGTGTGTGCTGGCAAGTGAGTAATGAAGTCTTGCAGTGACATGTGATCATGTCACCTGAACTGAAATCCATCTTTAACCTGGTGCTTTTCCAGTGAGGGGGGGTGGAAACCCAGAGAGACAAAGAGTTCCCGCCTTATGCAAAAGATATATAAAGGGGGGAAGAGAAGAGAGAGGGAGAGAAGCCATCATGAAGAATCCCCTAGCTATCATCTGAGCTGCAACAAGAGCTGCACCAGGGGAAAGAATTGTGCCCAGGCCTGGAAGGTGTCCAGTCTGAGAAAAACTTACTGAAACATCTCTGAGGGTGAGATTATCTGTATTTAGTTTGATTAGGCATAGATTTGCGCATTTTATTTTATTTTGCTTGGTGACTTACTTTGTTCTGTTTGTTACTACTTTGAACCACTTAAATCCTACTGTCTGTATTTAATAAAATCACTTTTTATTTAGTAATTCACTCAGAGTATGTATTAATACCTGGGGGAGCAAACAACTGTGCATATCTCTCTATCAGTGTTATAGAGGGCGAACAATTTATGAGTTTGCCCTGCATAAGCTTTATGCAGGGTAAAACGGATTTATCTGGGTTTAGACCCCATTGGGAGTTGGGCATCTGAGTGCTAAAGACAAGCGCACTACTGCGAGCTGTTTTCAGGTAAACTTGCAGTTTTGGGACAGGTGATTCAGACCCTGGATCTGTGTCTGAAGCCAGACAGGAGTGTCCGGCTCAGCAAGACAGGGTGCTGGAGTCCTGAGCTGGCAGGGAAAACAGAAGCAGGGGTAGTCTTTGCACATCTGGTGGCAGCTCCCAAGGGGGTTTCTGTGATCCAACCCATCACAGCTCCATTGAAGATCTTCCCTTTGACGGTGAAAAACTTTTTGCTTCCGCCACGAACGACGTGCTTCACTCAATGAAGGACTCAAGGGCAACCCTCCGGTCCTTAGGTCTCCAGACACCTAAGACCAGAAGACGGCAATATAGATACCAACCTTACCAACGTCCACGCTATCCCGCATTTACACAACACTCCCATAGACCACAGGAGCAACAGCAACAATAACAACGCCAAAGACCAAGATTCCAGCGTCGTCGTCCCAATTCTGCGGGGGCGCCTCAACCCCCTCCAACTAATAGGCAGATTTGAAGCCTTGGTCGAGGGTTTAGAAAACAGCGTTCCCACTTCAGCCAGCACACATATCTTTGGACACCGCCTACGACCATTCTCCCACCAATGGCAGAACATTACCTCCGACAAATGGGTTATAGAGGTGGTTACAATTGGATACGCCAACAACACAAAGGGAAGGGTTTTTACTCCCATTATTTCTTAACAGAAAAGAAAACTGGGGGATGGCGACCAATCCTCGACCTCAGGCGGCTCAACAAATTTGTCAAAAAGCAAAAGTTCAAGATGGTTACTCTCACCACCATAATCCCAGCGCTGGAGCAAGGCGATTGGTTTTCAGCCCTCGACCTACAGGACGCCTATTTTCATGTGACTATACACCCGGCCCACAGATGCTTCCTACGTTTTACTCTTGGCTCAACACATTTTCAATACAGGGTTCTTCCCTTCGGACTGTCCACGGCCCCCCGTGTTTTTTCCAAGATCCTAGCTGTAGTTACTGCCTACCTCAGAAAACAAGGGTTCATAATATTGCCTTACCTCGACGATTGCCTCCTCAAAGCCTCAACGTTCGACGAAGCTCTCCGATCCACGCGGCTTACCGTCGATTGTTTCCTATCTCTAGGCCTGCAAATAAACAAAAACAAATCCACATTATGCCCCACCCAACATCGGGAGTTCATAGGGGCATACCTCGACTCCCGGATGGGATTGGCATCTCTTCCACCCGACCGCTTCAACTCCATAAGCCGACTGGCCACAAAAATTCGCAACAGTCCCCAGAAGACTGTCCGAGACTGTCTACAAATACTAGGTCACATGGCCTCGTGCACTTTCGTTGTCCAAAATGCACGCCTCTACATGAGGCGTTTCCAAGCGTGGTTGGCCACGGTTTACAGACCGAATGTGCACTCTCTAAACAAGACTCTTTCCATACCTTTCCGAGTCAAAGATTCTCTACTGTGGTGGACAGTTCACTCCAACCTCTGCTCTGGAGTCCCCTTTCTTCAGGAGGCTCCATCCCTCATACTGACTACCGATGCATCTCTGACAGGCTGGGGTGCACACATGTCTCCCCACACAGTCCAGGGGCTATGGTCTTCAACCGAGAACCTCTCTGCACATAAATGTCCTAGAACTTCGAGCCATTCGCAATGCGTGCCGTCACTTTCTTCCACTAATCAGGAATCACCATGTACGCATAATGACAGACAACATTGCATGCATGTTCTATGTAAACAGGTAGGGAGGAGCTTGATCCCACTCGCTTTGCACAGAGGCTATGAAGCTCTGGAATTGGTGCATTGTGAACAACATCCAGGCATCAGCTGCCTAGCTTCCCGGAGTGATGAATACCACAGCGGACGAACTAAGCAGACGCTTTCCCTGGGATCACGAATGGGAGATAGACGAGAAAACCATTCACAACGTATTCCGCATTTGGGGTCACCCAACCATAGACCTTTTTGCAACTGGGAAAAACAAGAAATGTTCCGACTTTTGCTCCAGAGCGGGCCTGGGCAAACATTCCCTGGGAGACACATTCATGATCCCATGGCACCGAAACTTATTCTATATGTTTCCCCCGATACCGGTTCTCAACAGGGTCCTGATAAAAATACGAACAGAATTTACGTGCCAAGGTGATCCTAATTGCCCCGTCGTGGCCCAGACAACTGTGGTTTCTGTTCCTCACCAGAACGTCGATTCGACCACCAATCTCGTTGCATCTCCTCCCGAACCTCCTATCACAACAACACGGCCGATTTCTCCACCCCAACCTGTCCATGCTTCACCTCAAAGCCTGGTTCCTACATGGTTCTCCCAAAGCGAACTAGATTGCTCTGAACAAGTTCAAAGAGTGCTCCTACATAGCAGAACACAATCTACTCGCACCACCTGTCTACAAAAGTGGAAACGATTCACACATTGGCGTTCAGCTAAACAACTTTGTCCCACATCGGTATCTCTTTCGCTCATACTTGATTATCTATTGGACCTTAAGCGGACCGGCCTTTCTTTCAGCTCCATCGGAGTCCATTTAGCTGCTATTACAACTTTTCATGCAAAATTGATGATACTTCTGTTTTTGCGCATCCAATCACCAAGCGTTTCCTCAATGGACTCCAAGTCCTATACCCAGACATTAAACCACCTACCACCCCGCGGGACCTTCATTTAGTACTATCTTGCCTAACTCAACAACCCTTTGAACCCCTAGCCACGTGCTCCCTTTTACACCTTTCGATGAAAACAGCATTTTTAGTGGCAATTACCTCCGCCAGACGGGCAGGAGAAATAGCTGCTCTTATGGCAGACCCACCATATACGCTATTTTTCAAAGACAAGGTTACCCTCATATTACACCCCAAATTTCTTCCTAAGGTGCATTCGTCATTCCACATTAATGAGCCGATACACCTACCAACCTTTTTTCTGAAACCACATGCGAACTCGTTCAAAGCTACAATGTATACATTAGATGTACGCAGCGCCCTCTCCTTCTATTTGGATAGAACCAAACCTTTTAGAAACTCTTCTAGGCTTTTTGTCTCCATCGCAGAACGTTCCAAAGGTTCTCCTATTTCTATCCAATTTCTTTCAAACTGGATTTCTCAGTGCATCTGGTTGTGCTATCAGATGAAGAAGGTTACACCTCCAGACAGCATCAGCACGCATTCCATTAGATCTCTGGCTGCCTCTGTAGCATTCTTACGCAAAGTTCCCCTGGCTGATATCTGTAAAGCAGCCACTTGGTCCTCTGAACACACATTTGTTAAACACTATGCCCTTACTCAAGGCCCCCTTTCTGATATACGTTTGGGCAGGGCTGTACTATCTACGGCATTCCTATCAGATCCAAAGTCCCTACCTCCTTGAGACTCACTTCTTTTAAGTCACCTGGAGTGGAGCACCCACAGGGACATCTCTTGAAGAAGAAAAGGAGGTTACTCACCCTGTGCAGTAACTGACATTCTTCGAGATGAGTGTCCCTGTGGGTGCTCCACTACCCACCCTCCTCCCCTCTACTTCGGAGTTGGGGTAGCCTCCGTTGTAGAGAAGGAACTGAGGAGACCGGCCACGCATGCGTACTATTAAGCTAGACTCACAGCATGGGGGCAGCCTCTGCGCATGCGTGGCTGCTACGAGTACTGCTACAAAAATCTCCGAGCAAAGGCGCAGGGACACACCAACACCTGGAGTGGAGCACCCACAGGGACACTCATCTCAAAGAACGTCAGTTACTGCCCAGGGTGAGTAACTTTTTGGCTGCTCTGCAATTCATGGTGGCGAGCTATTAGTCCTCAATGGGAAAATATGACTTTACAAATTATTTCACATTTTCTTATTTTGCTGAACATCTGCCACAAGACCAGAGGGAGCAGTTTCAGGATCTCATCACAGAAGGCCAGACGATTGTCAAGGCTTCCCTTCAGGCCTCACTTAGCATCGCTATCACAGCTTTACCCTCTGTGGCTACCGCCATAGTCCATGCATCGAGTATCTTGGCTGCAATCCTCCAGCCTTCCCTGGGAAATACAAAACAACTGTGGAGGACTTTCCCTTTGAAGGCCTGAAGCTCTTCAGTGGTTCCTCGATGGGTCCCTCTACTCCCACCAAAGACTTGCTCAATGCCTTGGCGTCTACACACCTGTGACAAAAAGGAAATACAGCAAGTCTCAAACAGCTCAATGGTCCTGCCCGTTTATCAATCGTCCTGCCCATTTATCATGTTCACCGAACTTCCCAGAAAGAAACCTAGATTTCCCAAGAAGGCTTCACGGTTGAGAAGGAACTGGAGTGGTGCACAACAAGAGTATATAAGGAGGTGTATATCCCTCCTTATATACTCTTGTACCAGAACATGAAGATGATGTGTAGGGTGCAGGTGTGGACACTGTTGACAAGCATCTCCCATTAAATGAGAATGGGCACATGCAGATCCTCGCATGAAGTACCCATCAGAACAAAACATCTTGAAGAACTCTAGTTATGGTACACCTTTTGTCTCACTGCTTTGAAATGCAAATGCCTTGTGCACCAGGGTGAATTTCACCTTAATGCTGGATAATTATCGCTGCCTGTAGCATAAATTAAATTTACTTCATGAAAATTGGGTAAAACCCCTTCTGTACAGAAAAGAGAAATGTAAGTGAAGCTAGGATAGACACATTTCCAATATGCAATACAGAACATTGCAACATAGCTTATCTCCCTAGCATTTTCATTCCGAAGTATCACAAAATACTTTGCAGCCAGTTACAGACTACTTGTATTTTCACATATAATGTGTACAACTTATCCATAGGGTCTCTTTGACTCTGATATAGTTTTGTCTCTATAGCCTTTGTGTTAAATATTTGTTTTAACATTTTTATTAGACATCCAGAGATGTTTGGGAACAGTGCATTCTTGAACTAAAATTTAGTGTTATTAATGTTGTTGATTATTAGACTTCAGGAACTTGGAAATGGTGAAATAGAGAATGTCAGTTATGCAGGAAAACTTAACAGGAAATATACTACATGTCAGTTCCTTCATGTGTTTGAATCTAGTATGCCTATTGCCTCCCCTCAATGGTTTTAAACCTGGCCAGTATCTTGGCAGACAATCATGTTATGTATCTTCAGGAAATTTAGGAGGTGGAATCCATGTCAGTTCATTTCTGCTTCAGAAATCCAGAAACCAATAGAAAATATCATCTTGTACTTGCTAGTTACTGCCTTTGCTTCAGGACCGTTTGTACTGTCCAGACACCGGTAACTCTGCCTTGCAGACAAGAAATAGAATTGCACTTATGGAAATAGGATGCAAGTATCTCAGGAGGGAAATACGGTAGAGAGAAGGACTTCCGACTCTCTGAAAATTGAATGCTTTCAAGGAAATGAGCTAAGCTTTACAAATGGTATAAAAAGACTTGGGAATTTTGGATTACACAGGATAAGCAGAGCACACACATGCTCAACCGGATGTCCTGAGGACAGATTATATAATCGTACAGCAAATAAATATGTAGTTGATGTTGTTATCTGACCAACAATTGTGTTTTGTTAAGTCTGACATATGTTTCAAATGTAATGGAGGAAAAACATTGTACTGCTTTAAATCAGTGATCTTTATGATCAAAAATAAGACACTTTCGTACATTAGACTCTTACCCACATCATGTCTATTCTTTTGTTGTTAAATAAATAAATAAAATGTGAAGCACATTACTGTAATTAAGGACTCAAGGAAACCCATTGATCCATATTTGGAAATGTTGATAATTTTGGTTTGCATCGTTGCCGGATTGCATCAGACAATCAGATAGAATTATAAATCAGTCTAACCATGATCTTTGCCCTAAGGCTTAGTCTTTGCATTTCCAAAGAACACATGCAGCACATTTTTGTTGTATTATTGACTGCCTGGGAAGAAATCAGTGAGGGGGATGGGGGTGCTCTGCATTCTTTGGAATCTGAAACGGAGAGTTTAAACCACATGCTCCTTGTTTGTTCCTAGGTTTTCAGAAAAAATGACCACCAAATGGCTTGAACTCTTTGAAGGTAGTGGTGTTCCATATGGTCCAATCAACAGTATGCAGCAAGTATTCTCGGATCCTCAGGTCAGTTCTCATAGAGCCTTTGTGATACATTAGTAACGTGTTTTACAAATATTCAATAACAATTGCTTTCCTCCACACCAGCTTTCAACTACCTATAAAAATGTGATTCAAGTCATTTATTTTGAGTATGAGGCTAGTAACATGGTATACTTATGAACGATCATTAACTGCTGACCCTAAAATGGAGTGCACATTTGGAAATATAGCCTTTTCCATATTGCATTAGGCCATTGGTACATCAAGTCTTGTACAGTATCTTGCTCTCATCAGTGGTCAATATCTGTTCTTCAGAGGACAGGAGAGCAACATTTTTCTAGGCAAATTCTGCAGTGCGGGAAAATAATTCTTCACTCTCACAAGCAATCATCCTAGTCTTTATAGTAGGTGTAACTACAAAGTATATTGATAAAAATTATCAAGCTTTGAATACAGTTGAATGAAAATATGATGCAGAAATATTTTGAGCTATTTCTTGGCTAGGAATTCCCAAGAACTAAGAGGAATTTGTCTTTTGCTTTCAGTATTTCACAAAGTTAAATGTTTCTTTATTCATAACAGATACCATACATTTGGTTAAAATATTCTTACCTTTTTATGCCTATAAACTTATGAAAGCTGGGCACTGCACTGATTTTCCCATTGGAGCTTGTTGGGTTGATTGTTCTCTCGCCAGCTCAACCAGTTGTGTCAAACAAAGTTAACAGGCTGTATTTTGCACCTGTTCTGCTACTCAGTGAATCTCATTTAAATGAATTCCTGATGCTGGAATAAACCTGTTCCATACAGACTATACATCTACTTGAGTGCAAATGTATGCACAGTGAACATCCTTGGAATCAAATATCTGATAAAGGAACGAGAGTGTTCAAGGAATCAAAATGCATCACTAAAAATTGTAAAATAGGATTGACTAGTGAAATAAATGAATCTGTTCTGTATGTAATATCTGCTGTGCACCAGTGTATAGACTGTATAGTATATATACCAAGACTGTGCACAAGAATAAAAGAACAGAAAATGAATGTGTGATAAAGGAACACATTTATTGTATATCAAGGGCCTGCATTTATAAAGCTACTGCTGCATAAGAGTGGAGGTTTTGGTAGATTAATGCACTGTTATTCCTTGAAATGAGGTAGCACCATGCTGACTTTGCCTATGGAGGATAACCAGGCCAACTTTCTCACTTCATAATTTTCACAGGGATTAAGCTTGGGTTTTGTTCACTACATTGCAGAAGGTTTTATTTTACTCAGGAGTTAGTTGGTTGGGGGGTTATACATAGGGTGATACTGAAAAGGAGATCCTGCACTTTTTGTTCAGTGCGCCACAGCATTAAAAAAAGTCAATGACAATCTGAGAGAGAGGATGTTTTAGAGGTTAAAGCGATGATGTGTTGAAAGTGGGGTGGGGGGGAAGTATCACTAAAGTGCCCCTGCTGAAAACTGCATACCAAATTGAAGGGAGGACTGTGATAGTTTCCCTGATTCTGACAAAGTTTGCCTTCCCTCTGGATACTGGGGAGGGATAGCTCAGTGGTTTGAGCGTTGTCCTGCTAAACCCAGGTTGTGAGTTCAATCCTTGAGGGGGCCACTTGGGGATCTGGGGCAAAATCAGTACTTGGTCCTGCTAGTGAAGGCAGGGGGCTGGACTCGATGACCTTTCAAGGTCCCTTCCAGTTCTAGGAGATGGAGATGGAATATACAAAAACCTGTAGGAGAACACTTCAACCTCTCTGGCCACACAATAGCAGATGTAAAGGTAGCCATCTTAAAGCAAAAAAACTTCAGGACCAGACTCCAAAGAGAAACTGCTGAGCTCCAGTTCATTTGCAAATTTGACACCATCAGATCAGCAAAAAGAAGAACAGGAGTACTTGTGGCACCTTAGAGACTAACAAATTTATTAGAGCATAAGCTTTCGTGGACTACAGCCCACTTCTTCGGATGCATATAGAATGGAACATATATTGAGGAGATATATATACACACATACAGAGAGCATAAACAGGTGGGAGTTGTCTTACCAACTCTGAGAGGCCAATTAATTAAGAGAAAAAAAACTTTTGAAGTGATAATCAAGCTAGGCCAGTACAGACAGTTTGATAATAGGTGTGAGAGTACTTACAAGGGGAGATAGAGTCAATGTTTGTAATGGCTCAGCCATTCCCAGTCCTTATTCAAACCGGAGTTGATTGTGTCTAGTTTGCATATCAATTCTAGCTCTGCAGTCTCTCTTTGGAGTCTGTTTTTGAAGTTTTTCTGTTGTAATATAGCCACCCGCAGGTCTGTCACTGAATGACCAGACAGGTTAAAGTGTTCTCCCACTGGTTTTTGAGTATTTTGATTCCTGATGTCAGATTTGTGTCCATTAATTCTTTTGCGTAGAGACTGTCCGGTTTGGCCAATGTACATGGCAGAGGGGCATTGCTGGCACATGATGGCATATATCACATTGGTAGATGTGCAGGTGAACGAGCCCCTGATGGTATGGCTGATGTGATTAGGTCCTATGATGATGTCACTTGAATAGATATGTGGACAGAGTTGGCATCGGGGTTTGTTACAAGGATAGGTTCCTGGGTTAGTGGTTTTGTTCAGTGATGTGTGGTTGCTGGTGAGTATTTGCTTTAGGTTGGGGGGTTGTCTGTAAGCGAGGACAGGTCTGTCTCCCAAGATCTGTGAGAGTAAAGGATCATCTTTCAGGATAGGTTGTAGATCTCTGATGATGCGCTGGAGAGGTTTTAGTTGGGGGCTGAAGGTGACAGCTAGTGGTGTTCTGTTATTTTCTTTGTTGGGCCTGTCTTGTAGGAGGTGACTTCTGGGTACTCGTTTGGCTCTGTCAATCTGTTTTTTCACTTCAGCAGGTGGGTATTGTAGTTTTAAGAATGCTTGATAGAGATCTTGTAGGTGCTTGTCTCTATCCGAGGGATTGGAGCAAATGCGGTTATATCTTAGAGCTTGGCTGTAGACAATGGATCGTGTGGTGTGTCCTGGATGGAAGCTGGAGGCATGTAGGTAAGTGTAGCGGTCAGTAGGTTTCCGGTATAGGGTGGTATTGATGTGACCATCGCTTATTAGCACAGTAGTGTCCAGGAAATGGACCGCTTGTGTGGATTGATCTAGGCTGAGGTTGATGGTGGGATGGAAATTATTGAAATCATGGTGAAATTCCTCAAGGGCTTCTTTTCCATGGGTCCAGATGATGAAGATGTCATCAATGTAGCGCAAGTAGAGTAGGGGCGTTAGGGGACGAGAGCTAAGGAAGCGTTGTTCTAAGTCAGCCATAAAAATGTTGGCATATTGTGGGGCCATGCGGGTACCCATAGCAGTGCCGCTGACTTGAAGGTATATATTGTCCCCAAATGTGAAATAGTTGTGGGTGAGGACAAAATCACAAAGTTCAGCCACCAGGTTAGCTGTGACATTATCAGGGATACTGTTCCTGATAGCTTGTAGTCCATCTTTGTGTGGAATATTGGTGTAGAGGGCTTCTACGTCCATAGTGGCCAGGATGGTGTTTTCTGGAAGATCACCGATGGATTGTAGTTTCCTCAGGAAGTCAGTGGTGTCTCGAAGATAGCTGGGAGTGCTGGTAGCGTAGGGTCTTAGGACAGAGTCTACATAACCAGACAAGCCTGATGTTAGGGTGCCAATGCCTGAGATGATGGGGCGTCCAGGATATCCAGGTTTATGGATCTTGGGTAGCAAATAGAATACCCCTGGTCGGGGTTCTAGGCATGTGTCTGTACAGATTTGTTCCTGTGCTTTGTCAGGGAGTTTTTTTAGCAGATGGTGTAGTTTCTTTAGGTAATCCTCAGTGGGATCAGAGGATAATGGCCTGTAGAATGTGGTGTTAGAGAGCTGTCTAGCAGCCTCCTGGTCATATTCCAATTTATTCATGATGACGACAGCACCTCCTTTGTCAGCCTTTTTGATTATGATGTCAGGGTTGTTTCTGAGGCTGTAGATGGCGTTGTGTTCAGCATGGCTGAGGTTATGTGGCAAGTGATGTTGCTTTTCCACAATTTCAGCCTTTGCACGTTGACGGAAGCAATCTATGTAGAAATCCAGTCTGTTGTTTCGACCGTCCGGAGGAGTCCATGCAGAATCCTTTTTTTTTTGTAGTGCTGGTAGGGAGGATTCTGTGGGTTAGTATGCTGTTCAGAGGTATGTTGGAAATATTCTTTGAGTCGGAGACGTTGAAAGTAGGATTCTAGGTCATCGCAGAACTGTATCATATTCATGGGTCTGGAGGGACAAAAGGAGAGGCCCCGAGATAGGACAGACTCTTCTGCTGGGCTAAGAGTATAGCTGGAAAGATTAACAATATTGCTGGGTGGGTTAAGGGAACTACTGTTGTGGCTGCTTGTGGCATGTAGCAGTTTAGATAGTTTAGTGTCCTTTTTCCTTTGTAGAGAGACAAACTTTGCCTGTAATCCATATATCCCCAATACTCCCAAATCCCATTTATAACAGGAATAGAAGATATTTCCCAACAAGACCATACCATAATCATAGCCAAAGTATCAGATATATGACGATATACAGTATAAGGACTTTGTGATCACTCTGAAATAATGGAAGAATTCTTTTTTGTTCATCTTCTCTCAAGATCTGCCTAGACTAGGAAAATCTGTGTTTAGGAGATGTTAGCTAACTTGCGTTAATAAACACATTTTTAAACACCACTTAGCACTAAATGTAGACAAAGGCAGTAGATTTATAACTCAAAGATTTACCACAATCAGCTAACACATTTTTAAATTTCACTAGCTTTGCCTCATTGTAGAGAACCAAAAGCAATACCCAAACCAGTGTCTTTGGATGTGGATAGACTTTCCTTTACCTCTAACCAGGATATCTTTGGAATCCACATGCTATGAAGGTTCTTCCCCTGGCTGTCTTTTACTAGCAATAGTACTATAATATAATATAATATAATATAATATAATATAATATAATATATATTCCGTAACATTAAGTCTTGAAACAGTTTCATTAATTTTCATCCCCACTGTTTTCTAATCATCTTCAGTTTTTTGTCATTCTTAATATAAAGCAGCAGTCATCAGATGTGGGCTCACACTACTGGTGACTGAGGCTTCACAATGTAGTGCATGTCAACAACCATCAAAGCGTTATGCCAGCACAGCTGTTAGCAATGCTGCAAAATGCTTTACAGTGCACCACAAGGCCTTTAGCAGCCAAAGACCAAGCGCATGGGGTAAAACGGAAGAGGGATGGAAGCAAGACTGAAGGGAAAGGGAAGCAAGTCTAAAAGGGAGGACTGAAATGGTATACAATTCAATCAACTATAGGTGTGTATCCTTCCCCCACCATGGAACCATGGGGATCAAAAGACGCCCATATAATTTCTTTTGTAAACTCAGATTAGAACAATTTGTCTGACCCTGGGATGTTTTGTTAACATCATTAACCGCTTCAATCATACTCTAACTGAGCTGCCAAAAAAATGAAGTTTTTGTCTAAGCTGGATCGCCAGGTGATACATTTTTTCCATGAATGGAATGAAACGTTGTCTACCTTTTCCCAACTGATTATAATCTTTTATTCATTTGTGTTGTTAAAATGAATACTGCAGGCATTCTCACTGCTAAGTCAATCAGTGTCTATGTGAGGGGGAGGGAGACAGAGGTTAAAAGGGTTGAGAGACAGGCATTTGCTCTCTTAGGGTCACTGATACAGTAGTTAAGAAAACATTTGTAAGGGGACTGTTGCCCCCTTACTAACATTCAGTGGGGTGTTTTGGTTGCTAGCTCCCAGCACTAAAAGGGGAAGGGTCGATGGCAAATCAGGAGCCTGAGACTGACAGTCCCCAGGGGCAATGGGGAGAGGCCAATGCTCCAGATCAGCCTGATTGACAGGGCGGGCAGGCTAATCAGGGAGTCAGGAGGCCAGAGGGGGTCCCGTCCTCCGTGTGAACTGGAATGGCCTGAGTCAGACAGAGTGGGGCCGAGCTAAGGAGAGAGCAGGGGCCCGAGCTGAGCTGGGGAGCAGAGCTGCAGCCCCAAAGCCAGAGCACAGCCCAGAGAGAGCAGCCCTGCCCTGGGAGCAGAGCTGTAGCAACCGGAGCCAGAGGGGCCAGAGAAGCAGCCAGGAAGCAGGTCAGAGCTGGGAGCGGAGTCACAGAAGCAGCCTGCAGAGCCGACCTGTGCTGGGGGCAGAGCTGCAGCCACCAGAGCCAGAGAGGCCAGAGAAGCAGCCCAGGGAGCTGGAGGCAGAGCAGCAGCAGCAGCCGTGCTGAGGCCGAGTGGAGCTGGAGCCGGGGCTGGAGCAGTCCGGAGCCGTGTGCAGTCCGAGTGCGGTGAGCAGCTGGGGAGAGTGAGGGGGACCCTGGGCAGTGGGCCCAGCGCAGGGAGACGCCTCAGCCAAGAGGCCTTGCAAGCCAGACTTGCAGGGGGATCATAACCCCGACCGGGCGGGGGCGACGCTGGGAAAAAGGGTCCTGCCACCTAGAGCCTGAGAGCGTGTGGCCACCACCGGAGCAAGTGTCCAACCCACAGCGTCCCTGCAGCACAGACAGGGCCGGAGAAGCAGGCCTGGGACCTACAAGGAACAGACTGAACTGCCCTGACGTTCCAGAGACACTGTTTGTAATGTTCCCTGCCAGAGAGCAGGGTGATGTGTTTTCCTTTAACCTTTCCCATTTTTCCTTATTCTTTTTTAAAATTACTTGTTAATTAAACAACTTGTATTTGCTTTAAATTGTATAAAATGATCAGTGGGTCAGGGAGGTGCCCAGTGCAGAGAGAGTACCCCGGAGTGGGGACACCCTAGCCCCTGTCCTGGGTGACCACCGCAGGGTTGGGGGTCGAGCCCCCCAGGAATCCTGGGCCCAGCCTTGTCGGGGTTTATGAGGACTCTGCCAGACAGGAGAGTGAAAGGGGGGGTCCTCAAGGGCAGGGAGGCCTCTGGGTAAAGAAAGTGGGAGCGAGGACTCGGATCCTTTCGCTAGCCCACTTCACCGGGGTAGTGCAGAAGCCAGGAAAGTTCCCCACAATAGCGGGACCATTCCCCCGCTTACACATTCACACAGTTAAGACCCGTTAAAGGGGACAACTTGTTTTCCTTAAAAAATGAGAGGGAAAGAGAGAGAGAAACGTATATTTATAGAAGGTCCTATAAAGATACTGTATAGGCTATTTGCTTGCAGCGTTTTATATTCAGTCTTTTTTCAAGTTCTCTTTTTCTAAGATATGTTCTTTTAATCAGGCCAAAATCATAGAGTACATTAAAAGAATTCTTTAAAAGTTTTAAAAATTTACTGGATGACCCGAGTATGGTCCTATTTAACATACCCTTGGGAACATGTGTATGAAATACAATGTGGTTTGAGGTTTTTCAGACAATACAAACTTAAAAGAGAACATATTTTTTTTAACAGAAACAATTCAAATTCCTCCAAAAGATAAAACAAAACAAAAGCAGGTACGCACCATACTGCAGATAGGCCATGAAAGCATAAAGATCTCTGGCTATTAAATAAGGGGAATGAAAATATTCTTCTTACTTTTTTCATTAGGTGTTTTTTCTTTTACAGTCACCATACAATGCCACTGTTTTTTCCCGAATGGCTGGCAGAAATTTAAAAAAGAATAAGATGGGTGCATGATGGACAATTTAATAATTTGTTAGCTAATGTTTAAAACCACACTCCTTGATACATTTTATCATATCAATGCTATGAGCAGAAAATAAAAATGAATCCTGAAATGGTATTTTTTAGCAGAACAGTTACAGACATACCACACAAGTTGAGTACATCAGGTGTAAGACATCCTGATGCATCACTTCTGAGAAGTATTGGGAGGGAAATATCAGAGTTGAAATATCACAGCTGGCTCTGATTTCAGCTCATGCCAAACACCTGCAAGCTCTAAAAGGATACCAAAACAAAACTCCACCCTGTGGCAGAAGGCCATCCCTTAACAACCCTTCCCTGAGTTTGCATCACTATAAAAATTAATTTAACATTTTTACAGAAACCTTATTCTTCCTGTCCCAGAAGACTAATACAGTTCCTTTAGCCATTCTGCTGAATATGCCTCAAAAACAGAAAGTTAAGAACTGAAATATTTGATAGTTGAAAATTATCTGATGTTTTCATCTTATTATTTGTGAAAGCCTGTGAAATTGGTGGGTTTTATTAACCTCTAGACTATATCATATTCTGTAAATCATTTCAGTTGAACACGTCCTGGCAAAATTTTCCTAGCATCTGTAAAAGCTTCTACAATTGAACTTATGAACACAAAAAGCAACTCAAGTATCAAAGTATATTTTAACGTGTTTAGCTTTTTAAAAAGTGATGCACTTTAAGGACCATGTTTTGAATCACTTTAGTGGTTAATATTTACTGAAACAGTTTTGCAGTCCACTAAGGGTTATTCAGGTCAAGTGAAATTATATTCTTGTCTGTAATACTGCAGAGAATTTCTTACATACAAAGGTTCCTGCAACTGAAAAACAGTTGATGAAGGCCTTCAGGTTATACAGTGTTTCTGGAAGTAATTTCTAGTAGAGAAGTGAAAGAGAGGAATTAAATTTTGCATTTATCTCTTTAAGTATTGGACCTGGTTGGAAATTTTCCAGTGGAATGTTTTTCCAGAAAATTGTGTCAAAAGCAAAGCATTTTGTGAGAACATGTTGCCTTTGAAAAAAATTATTTTGAAGTGAAAATTGGAGAAAAAGCCCCACATTTCAATATGATTGAAACATTCCATTTAGACCTTTTCAAAACGAAATATTTCAATTTTCCATTTCAAAATGACTTTTCATTTCAATTTTTAACACTGTGAAGTATGATGTCAACAGTTGAAATCCAAATGAACTCTTTCAGTTTTATCAAAATGAAACATTTTGATGGACCCAAAATGCAATTTTTTCCAGAATTCTGATTTGTGGAAAAATTTGAATTTTTTTGTTTTCTTTCTGTTCTGAAATAAAACAGAATTATAGAACTCCCCTTGAAACAAAATTATGGTTCCTGCACACTCTAGGACAGTGGTTACTGTATCCCCTTTCAGACTACTGTACCCCTTTCGGGAGTCTGATTTGTCTTGTGTACCCCAAATTTCACTTCACTATAAACTACTTGCTTACAAAATCAGACATAAAAATACAAAAGTGTCACAGCACACTATTATTGGAGTGTGTGTGTGTGTGTGTGTTAGTAATATATATGCCTAAATGTGTTGTGAAGAGCCGTCCCTTCTATTTTAGACACCCATTTTTTGAAGATTATAAATTCCTAAAAAAAAGCATTTATTTCAAGCATATTTATCAAAAGATCTCAGAGAAGCACCAAAAACCTTCCAGTGAACTGGTTTTCAAATTAAAGAGGGAACCTGCAAGGAGGTTTTCAAAAAGTTGCATTATGGGTTCTCAGATCAGGAGCATAGTGAGAAGCGTCTCACTGACCTTTTCAAAACTTCAGTTGTCTTTCTTCACTATACTCCAGCATTAGCAATTCACGACACAGCTTCTTCAAAGCCCTTTGGTTGGTTTGTCTCTTTGGAGAGGTTACACAGTGGTTCACTAATCCTGGACTTCAGTAAAGTGATGCCAGTCAGTTTCAAAGAATCTATACTTAAGGTCCTACAATCTTGGAATGCACTGAAGACAATGCCATTGAGCTTTCAAGGAACTGTGCTTGCTGGTGTGTAATTTCTTTGAGGTTCCTAGCAGCATGTTTATCTGATTGGCATTTTCATTCTTGGATACAGTGCAAATTTGGAGTCATAACTGAGCTGTAGTTACCCCCAAAATTTCAGTTAATTAAAGTTTGGTGAATATGGGTTTCATTTGCCAACTTAAATTCCCCCAGCAATTTCAGTTGGAAATAGTATTTTTCTTCACTTGCTGTGTACTCTTTCCTCTAAACGTTGTGGAAAGTAATATGTACGTTGCTTATCAGCCTAACAAGGTTGTTGATTGTTAGGTAAAGAAAAACCTCTATTTCTCATTTTCAAAATATCACAACGAAGTAGACATGTATCCAAACTGAATTAAGTGAAGTTAGGACAGAAAGAGTCTGCACGGATATCAAAGGCAAAAGCTTTGGACACTCAAAACCAATTTTCAATATATGATTTCAGGTAACTGTAGTTGTTTGTCATTTTTTTAAAATTTCTTAATTTCATTGTCAGACTGTGTCCACGAATTTCCTGTGAAGACAGATCGCCTGAGCTGTTTCTCTGGGGAAAAAAGGGCTGGCCTGCAAAGAATTTTTGTACTCCTTTAACTAAATTGGTTTGAAATTGGAATAATTAAAGTTTTACAGCTCCCTAACGTGGATGGCATTATGCTAATATAATGGTGTTTACACTGGTATAGCTTATTCCCGTAAATTTAGTAAAATAAGATATGCTGGCAATAAGGCATCTTTATAGAGCTATAGCTGCATCCACACTAGGGAATATACTGCTTTACCTGTTGTTATTTTGTTTTTTTTAAATCACATCCCCAACCAAAATAATGGTACAAAAACTGTGTGGACAAGGCTATAGTGTGTGTCTACTCTCCAGCTGCCTTTTCTGGGTTTTTCAGCTGAGTCCTGAAAATCACAAAACAGATATGAATCTCATTTAAAAAAAAACCAAACACTTGATCAGTGATTAAAGGGTCCTTCGGGATGCCCCAGATGAGTTTCAGATGTTTAGGGCAATGCTAGAGGTGCACTGTAGCTCACACTGGAGACGCTCTGCTAGGTGTTTGTCGTTTCATACATACCCGTGTTATGTGTAATGGCCCATAAAAGGAGATATTCCCATAATTCACAAATAGCCTTAGGAAGAGGATGGCAAACAAAAATCCACCAGTGATAGCACTAGAAAGGAAACTCTTGGGCAACATGAGAGCGAGAAGATGCAAAGGTGATATTTCAGGAGTTTAGACCCTAGCTCAACAGTGGAAGGAGAGACAGACACATGAGCATGACTAAAAATGGAGGCTGTAATGTTGTTAACTTAACCTAAATCCTAAAGGTCCAAAGCAGGACTGCAACAGTTACTGGGTTGAAGATTTTACAATGTGGATCCCAAACTGGTTGCCAAGAATCAAGAAAAAAAAGAGAGGGACCAGCTCTTAGCACTTCAGCCAGCTAAAAGGGGTTTGCCTCCAAATCTAAATTTTCCCCCATTATCTCATCTGAAGTTTGAAGGACTAGACAAGGGATGCTACAAGCTGTGCAAGACATTGATGATTATACCCAACTTGCAATGCAAAGGCCCAGGCTCAGTGCCTGTCCATCCCTCTGTAGGAGTTTGGATCCCCCAAAACTGACCCTTATTAATATGCAGTCCATACTAGGAACCTTCTGTATTTGTGACAAGCACTTATTGATTTATTAGGACTTGTTCCTTTTTCAGTATGTTACATGCCCTTTTCCTAGGTACCATTAATGTGAATATACACTTAAGTTTTTGCAGTGTGTTGGTCCAGTAGCTTGACACACAGTAATATATTTAGCCATCAAGTTAAAGACTGATTTCTTGAACTGCCGTTTTTTTTTCTGATAGGCTCCCACCTACCCAGTAATTAGTCTGTTACAAATAGCATCAGTTATAAATATTCTTTATACTAATCAAAGCAGTATGACATTCAGCATCTCTTCTATGAAAGTTTAAAATACTTGTATAACATTCCTTCATGTCCTTATCCCCTAAATATGCTGGCCCACATATAAAAAATTAAAATGTGATCAACTAAACATAGCCATTCTAATTGAAATGAAATCAAAGAAAAAAATGAGAAGCAATTTTTTAATCAAGTAAATGTGTGGATATATCCCATGTGACAAAACTGCAAAAATAACTGAAAATTGTTGGTTCTTTGAGAAATATTTGCTGTCACAAAACTTTTCTTCTTTTTAGTTCTATCAGTTCTCTCGTTGTATTAGAACTAAATGCAAACACTCTCACTCTCACTGCACACACTTTCTCGATCTCTCATTATAGACGACTGATGGAAAAACAAACACCAAATAAGAGCATCTGGAGATGGTTTATTTCTTTACAAGTTGACTGGAAGACAATGTTGAAACAGACACTGCTGTCATTTCACAATACAGGAAATTTAGAAAAGGTGTCACAGCTGTTTTAAATAACTTCATTTTGAGCGTGCCAGTCATGTGGGCATGAGCCTTCACTTCTTCACTAGGAGAGGAGGAGGAACTCATCCTGCTATAAGTGTAACTTAATTGAAATAAATGAATTTCCACCAATTTGGCTCCTTAAAGGCAAAAATAAGTGCTATGGCCTAACTCAGCAGGGTTTTTAAGCATCTTCCTGACTTTAAGCAACTAAGTAGTCCCATTAAAGTCAATGGGACTACTCATGTACTTAAGTATGAAATGGGGCCTATATTTGATTATATCCTTCTTAATGTTAAATAATAAAGTGTGTGTGTGTGTGTATAAATTTGAGAACTAAGTGATCTAGGCATTAAAAAAAAAACCAATAACACTGAGAGGTAGAATGATTCAGTGTAAGGCCTGATTGGTAGCCTTGGGAACCAAAGTCTCCTATTTAACCTGAACAGAACAGTTATGGTACAGCATAGGAAACAGCAATGCAATGTTCCCCAAACTGTTTTGCCAAAGTGCCTCAATTCTAACCTGGGAGAACCTGCTTTAGGCTTGGATGAATAATTCAGTCCCCTATCAGTTTACTCCATGTCGTTCTGCTGGGACCCCATCAGATCTGCCAGTTATGCTGGTGGTTAGTTTAAACCTGGTCACTAGGGGTTGAGTAGAGACCACCAACTTATTCTCATTCATTTTGATGGTAATAGCTTTGGTCACTACTGACCACTGATCAGGGCAGGATTACAATAGGTGACAACAGAATTAAATAAGTATGTGATAAATCCATTCTTTTAAGGAAGCATAATATACGGTTTATCTAGAACATTCGTCAAGTACTGTACCTGAAACCATATAGTAAGACATATTGCACAATTTGTATAAGAGGTCTGGGGTTTTTTTAACTAAAAAAATTGAATTTAAACCTATAACGTATTCATTTGCTTCATCACTGTAAAGCATATTTGAGAAATATTTCACTGTTAATACAGCACTGCAGGGTGCAACCCCAGCCTGTATGAGTTTGGAGTCAATAAAAGATCACATTTGCATTATTATCGCTGAAAAGATCTAAAGGTTTATAGAAAATGTGTTGTAGCCTGATGTGGTCATCTCTGCAGTGATGATAGAGATTGATAAAAGCAGCAAAGAGTCCTGTGGCACCTTATAGACTAACAGACGTATTGGAGCATGCGCTTTCGTGGGTGAGTACCCACTTCATTGGATGCATGTAGTGGAAATTTCCAGAGGCAGGTATAAATATGCAAGCAAGAGTGAGTCAGGCTAGAGATAACGAGATTAGTTCAATCAGGGGGGATGAGGCCCTCTTCTAGCAGTTGAGGTGTGAACACCAAAGAAGGAGAAACTGCTTTTGTAGTTGGCTAGCCATCACAGTCTTTGTTTAATCCTGAGCTGATGGTGTCAAATTTGCAGATGAACTGCTCTTTGAAGTCTGGTCCTGAAGTTTTTTTGCTGCAGGATGGCTACCTTTAAATCTGCTATTGTGTGTCCAGGGAGATTGAAGTGTTCTCCTACAGGTTTTTGTATATTGCCATTCCTAATATCTGATTTGTGTCCATTTATCCTTTTACGTAGGGACTGTCCAGTTTGGCCGATGTACATTGATCGATAGACATTTTAGAAATTATTCATGCTGAGAAATGTCTATTTTTTAAAATTTCAGCATGCTAACCTGAGGTAAATGCATATACTGTATTTTTCCCCGAAGCCGCTATGTCCTCTTTGCTTGAAATCTCTTGATGGGTTGTTATGTGTGGAAAACATAAATCCTCTTCCCTCTGTTTAGTGGCTCCACCTTTGAGATGGCTGCAATATGGCAGTTATTTCAGCTAAGGGGTAACTCCACCCAATTTTTTTTTTTCCGTACTGGCCTCATTGCAGCCATTGTCAGGGAAATGAAATGCTAAATATTTCTGCATTGAGCTAATAGCACCCTCAAAGGCCAGACCAAAGGAGCATTTTGCTGATATATATGTCCCAAAATCAACTGGGTGAGCGAGTCATGTAAGTCCCTCCAACAGATCAACTTTTCTTCATTGCTGCCAAGAGATGCATTTATTTGTGCTGCTTATCGAGGTCTTCCCCATCTATCTAATAGGAGAATGTAGCAATGGCATTAGTCAAGATGAAATTCTGTTACTGTTGGGGATTTTTAATACCTTATTATGTTCAATGTCTCAAATTTGGTTTTCATTGCAAAGTTTTGTTTAGACATTTAAAAATTATCTGAGAACCCAAGACAGGAAGTTCAGTATTTTGGAAATTTGTGTTAATCTATAGCTGAGAATGTTACTACACAGATGATGAATACATATAATTCTTAATACAGATTTATGCTACAGGTCTGGTCTATTGATAATATCAATAAAGAAGTATACTTAATTGTGTAAAATAATTAATTATGTACATAGTAATATACTTGATTGTGAAGTGCTTTGAGATCTACTGATGAAAAATACTATATAAGAGCTAGGTATTAGAATTAAAAAGAGTATGAATACATACTTAATCAATGGGCCATTATTATGTAATGGGTAAATAACATGGTTTTAAAGTATTTGCGATTATTTATTTGATAGACTCAGGCTCCACTTAACTAATACATATTTAGAAACCTTTAATTTTTTTATTCTAAGTATACTGTACAGTTATGTCAAGATGGGTCTAATGTTCATCTGTTACATTTAATATAATCAAAATTACCAACAAATAATTTGTATACGTAGTAATAGGAAGAAAGCAGGAGTTAATATAACTTTTTCTATAACAATTATCAAGGAGTTGATTTTTAATAACAATTCAACTGGTTGGAAACCTCAGATTAAGTTTAAACAGTAAGCAGCAGGAGAAGAAAAGTATTATAGTTTACATCTATTTTGTACGCAAAGAGCTGTAGACAGTTTGGGCTAAATTGCTTTCTTCACCAGGTTCATACTTTTATTACTGTAACAGGGTGGCTGGCAGACTTTAAGACTTCGCAGAGGGATCGAGGGCTTGCCTGTTGAGTTACTCAGAAAAGTGCAGGGAAATGGCAGCTGAGTCAGAGTGGCAGGTGCACCTTGTTAACTCCAACCTGGGTATAAAAGGGGTTGGGAGCAGAAGAGGCAGAGGAAACTAGAAGCTGGGACAGAGGAGGTCTTGCGGGGAAAACGCTTGGAACAGCCAAACTTGGGGGGAAGAAAGTTTAGACTTTGGTATATGTTCTCTTGTTTTTGAGTTAGCAGCAGAGCCAAATATCAGGGAAAAGGTAAGTATGGCGTTACATGGTTTATGTATGCTTTGTTCAGAACAAGTTAGAAACTCCACCTGTGTGCAATTCTTTCGTGTTTTCATTAGGCTGTCAAATGATTAAAAAAATTAATCGTGATTAAACAATAATAGAATACCACTTATTTAAATATTTTTGGATGTTTTCTACATTTTCAAATATATTGATTT
This sequence comes from Trachemys scripta elegans, assembly GCF_013100865.1. NCBI lineage: Eukaryota > Metazoa > Chordata > Testudines > Emydidae > Trachemys > Trachemys scripta. The sequence goes on from NC_048299.1 coordinate 90,584,010, forward strand.
CAATTACAACACAGAATGCAAAGTATACAGTGCTCATGTTATATTTATTTTTGATTACAAATATTTGCACTGTAAAAAACAAAACAATGTAAAATTTTAGAACCTACAAGTCCACTCAGTCCTACCTCAGCCAATCGCTCTGACAAACAAGTTTACAATTTTCAGGCGATAATGCTGCCCATGTCTTGTTTACAATGTCACCTGAAAGCGAGAACAGGCATTTGCATCGCACTGCAAGATATTTACATGCCAGATGCTAAAGATTCATATATCCCTTCATGCTTCAACCACCATTCGAGAGGACATGTGTCCATGCTGATGACGGGTTCTGCTTGATAATGATCCAAAGCAGAGCGGAGTGTTGCATGCTCATTTTCATTATCTGAGTCAGATGCCACCAGCAGAAGGTTGATTTTCTTTTCTGGTGGTTCGGGTTCTGTAGTTTCCGCATCAGAGTGTTGCTCTTTTAAGTCATCTGAAAGGATGCTCCACACCTCGTTCCTCTCAGATTTTGGAAGGCACTTCAGATTCTTAAACCTTGGGTCAAGTGCTGTACCTATCCTTAGAAATCTCAGATTGGTACCTTCTTTGCGTTTTGTTAAATCTGCAGTGAAAGTGTTCTTAAAACGAACATGTGCTGGGTCATCATCCGAGACTGCTATAACATGAAATATATGGCAGAATGTGGGTAAAACAGAACAGGAATCATACAATTGCCCCCCAAGAAGTTCAGTCACACATTTAATTGAGTGCAGTTATGTAACAAAAAAAAATCGACATTTGTATGTTACACCTTCACGAAAGAGATTGCACTATAGTACTTGTATGAGGTGAATTGAAAAATACTGTTTCTTTTGTCATTTTTACAGTGGAAATATTTGTAATAAAAATAATATAAAATGAGCACGGTACACTCTATTCTGTGTTGTAATAAAAATCAATATATTTGAAAATGTAGAAAAACAGCCAAAAATATTTAATACATTTCAATTGGTATTTTACTGTTTAACACTGCGATTAAGCAAGATTAATTTTTTTAATCACAATTAATTTTTTTGTGTTAGTCGCGTGAGTTAATGGCGATTAATCAACAGCCCTAGTTTTCATACATGGAACAGCTCCAAGGTCTTGAACCTGCAAGGTGCTCAGCACTCTGACCTCAATCCATCAAAGCACTTAAGCATGTGCTTCTCCCGAGCAGTTCCATTGATTACAAAGTTTAAAAGATTTGCCCATTTTATAAGGTTTTTCCCTTCCATAAAGAGCAAAAGGAAGTGTGTCTGGAAAAAGAAAGTGATATTTTGTAAGTGGAATGTCATTGGTTTATTTCCTTCCACTTTAAAGCCATATTCCATATCATATGCTTCAGGGTTTTTCACAACTCTACCACACCTACAATGCTGTTCTCATTTCTTCCTCAATCCCTTCTCTCTCCTTATGTACTCCCTTGAAGCCTCTCTCCCTAGAACCCTTGCTGTCTTCTCCCAGCCTTAGCTTCACATCTTCTTTCCCATTGCATCTATCTGTCTTATCTAATTTGTCTAATCTCTGACTATATAAGAACTGGTATTGTCATTATTATGGTATTTTTAATGGATCCATTACCATAGTGCCTAGGCATATATGGACACAAAAAGGAAGCTTACAAGAAGTGGAAACTTGGACAGATGACTAGGGAGGAGTATAAAATTATTGCTTGAGCATGCAAGGGTGTAATCAGGAAGGCCAAAGCACAATTGCAGTTGCAGCTAGCAAGGGCTGTGAAGGGTAACAAGAAGGGTTTCTACAGGTATGTTAGCTACAAAAAGAAGGTCAGGGGAAGTGTGGGACCCTTATTGAAGGGGGGAGGCAACCTAGTGACAGATGATGTGGAAAAACCTGAAGTACTCAATGCTTTTTTTGCCTCAGTCTTCACAGACAAGGTCAGCGCCCAGACTTCTGCACTGGGCAGCACAGTATGCAGATGAGGTGAGCAGCCCTCACTGGTGAAAGAACAGATTAAGGACTATTTAGAAAAGCTGGACATGCACAAGTCCATGGGGTCGGATCTGATGCATCTGACAGTGCTGAGGGAGTTGGCTGATGTGATTGCAGCCATTGGCCATTATCTTTGAAAACTCGTGGTGTTCGGGGGAGGTCCCAGACAATTGGAAAAAGGCAAATAGAGCGCCCATTTTTAAAAAAAGGAAGAAGGAGAATCCGGGGAACTACAGACTGGTCAGCCTCCCCTCAGTCCCTGGAAAAATCATGGAGCAGGGCTTCAACAAATCCATTTTGAAGCACTTGGAGGAGAGGAAGGTGATCAGGAACAGTCAACATGGATTCACCAAGGGCAAGTCATGCCTGACCAACCTGATTGCCTTCTATGATGAGATAACTGGCTCTGTGGATATGGGGAAAGCAGTGGATGTGATATATCTTGATTTTATCACAGCTTTTGATACGGTCTCTCACAGTATTATTGTCAGCATGTTAAAAAAGTATGGATTGGATGAATGGACTATAAGGTGGATAGAAAGTTGGCTAGATTGTTGGGCTCAATGGGTGGTGATCAATGACTCCGTGTCTAGTTGGCAGCCGGTATCAAGCGGAGTACCCCAGAGGTCTGTCCTGGAGCCAGTTCTGTTCAACATCTTTATTAATGATCTGGATGATGGGATGGATCCCACCCTCAGCAAGTTTGCGGATGACAGTAAGCTGGGGAGTGGGGAGGTAGATACACTGGAGAGTAGGATTAGGACCCAGAGTGACCTAGACAAATTGGAGGATTGGGCCAAAAGAAACCTGATGAGGTTCAACAAGGACAAGTGCAGAGTCCTGCACTTTGGAGGGAGGCTAAGCAGCAGTTCTGCAGAAAAGGACCTGGGGATTATAGTGAACGAGAAGCTGGATATGCGTCAACAGTGTGTCCTTGTTGCCAAGAAGGCTAACAGCATATTGGGCTGTATTAGTAAGAGCATTGCCAGCAGATCGACGGAAGTGATTATTCCCCTCTATTTGGCACTGGTGAGGCCACAACTAGGGTATTGCGTCCAATTTTGGGCCCCCCACTACAGAAAGAATATGGACAAATTGGAGAAAGTCCAGCGGAGGGCAATGAAAATGATTAGGGGGCTGGGGCACATGACTTATGAGGCGAGGCTGAGGGAACTGGGCTTGTTTAGTCTGCAAAAGAGAATGAGGGGGGATTTGATAGCAATCTTCAACTACCTGAAGGGGTTTTCCAAAGAGGATGGAGCTCGGCTGTTCTCAGTGGTGGCAGATGACAGAACAAGGAGCAAAGGTCTGAAGTTGCAGTGGGGAGGTCGAGGTTGGATATTAAGAAAAACTATTTCACTAGGAGGGTGGTGAAGCACTGGAATAGGTTACCTAGGGAAGTGGTGGAATCTCCATTCTTAGAGGTTTTTAAGTCCCAGGTTGAGAAAGCCCTGGCTGGGATGATTTAGTTGGGGTTGGTCCTGCTTTGAGCAGGGGGTTGGACTAGATGACCTCCTGAGGTCTCTTCCAACCCTAATCTTCTATGATTCTGTGGACACTTTTTCCACTTCCCATGCTTCAGGAACCATCTTTCTGTCTCTCTTTTCAATTCTGCTCTTTCTGTGAAACTTTCTGTTGATGTTTCTGTTGACAATGGCTGGGTGTTAATGTCTAGATGCATTAAGGTCTCAACATGGTGCCTAAACTGTTGTCATGTTCTATATTCAGCTGAGGTGGATTTAAAGTCGTTGGACCAAGGAACTAGTTTTCCTACATAATCTTTTTAAAATGGCATGTACCTCTACATCACTTTATAACTAACAATAATATCAGTCATATCAGTTACGAGATATGGAGTCATTTTTTAGCATTGATGTATGATGCAGTGTGGGTTCTAGCAGTTATATCATGCTGATTACTCAGAACTGTTATACATTATATATATTATACATTTTCATACAGTATATGTTGTGATGAGAATCTGCTTATGCACCTTTGAATTAATTCATGCAGCATTGCCTGGAATATATGACACTGTCTGTAGAAACAATATATGTCAGGAATGTTGTATGTTTCAAAGGGTACAAGCTTGTGATGAGTGCAGCTCGTCTGTATAGCAAGACAGACGTTCCGAGCCCTGGGCTTTGGCAGAACACAAACAATGGTGAAAACTGAGGCCATCAGTGGGCATAGGAGTGGAGGAGAAGGATTATAAATATTTCACACATTTTAGAGGCACACGTGAGCTGAAATGTCAGGAGGTCAGTTTTTATTTATTTCTGCTTTCTGCTGCCATTCTTGCCTATTTCTACAATGGATGGTTCCTTGCACAAACATCTGGGATCAGGTTGCCAGCACCTGCAGCACATGGAGGGAGAGAGAGGTTTCCCTGACTATAAGACTTATTTTAAAATGCATAACTTAAATAGCTATTGATAGTAAAAAAGAATTATTTTAAAATGTGTTGTCGTCCCCCCCCCCAAAAAGGGGATAATATCGATATTTTTTTATTTGCAGCATCCATACTTTATTTTTAAAAAATCAGGGCTACAACGCACAGACTGCAAGTGCACTTTTCATGATTTAAACCTGGAAGACTGTACAGTACATCTGTTTAACATCTTGTAGTTTCAAGAATTCTGCCTTGAAAATCTTCTGTCCCATAAAAGGTTATGTTAGGATTTTCAGATGCAAACTGGAAAAGGTTTATGTACTAGTGGATCCTCTTCTTATTAACCCCTGTGTGGCTGCTGGCCCATCATTGTGTTTTGCCAGGAGTTTTAAGAAGGAGTCTTTGTTGATGAAAAGAAATATGAGTTTGTCAATATATGAGCACGTTGGAAAATAACTTTTTCAAGATGTAGCTCAAGATCCCTAAGTAGGCATTAGACAACCTGTTTGTAATTACCAAGTGTGTGGCTATATTTTTATTTCTTATATATGCTTCTCTCCATTACACTGGTTTTATGCTGATGCAATTCCATTGTCTTCACTGGAGTTTTACTGGCATAGCTGAGTGGGGAAACAGGCCTTCTTTTCCTGTTCAACACAGTTGGCAATATCTGCACACAAGAAGCCCAGGACTAGTGGTAGAAGTTATGGAGGTAAATCATGAGCTGCATTGACAGAGCTGTGCTAGGAAACCTTTACCATGCTAGGGAACAATTTCCATAGCTTTAGAAAATGTGTTCAGTCTCTACATTAGGGCCTGAGGCCAAGCGCCATTACTTCCCATTGAAGTCAAAGGAACTTGAGGTGTCTCAGCTCAGACCCTTGCAAGACCAGGCCATTAGTGAGCACAAAAAGTGACCCATTTAACAGCGGAAGGAAGATCTGTGGTTCAAGCAGTAGATAGGAGGTCTGGAATTTGGGCTTCAGTGCCAGTGTAATGAGTCATCTCTGATCCTGATGCAGAGGTGCTGGAACAATGTGTATAGTGGGGGTGCTGAGAGCCATTGAATCAAACTGTAAACCCTGTATATGATGGAAACCACTTCAAGCCATGGGCTGCTGCTGCACCCCCAGCACTCCTAGTTCCAGCACCTATAGCTCTTTGAGCCGGAGCCTGATCATTGGCGCTGAGTCTGATGAGTCATCCCGGAGCCTGAAACCTAAGGGCTCCATGTTAATCAGCCAGGGCTCAGCCCATCCACAGGCGAAGGTCTAACTGGGGACCCCAAGGCTAGGGATATCGGCTCCCAACGAGAGCAGCCATTCTAGTCTGCTCAATGTTACAACCTCATTGGGAGTGTCCCCTGCTGCTTAGTTTTTCTGACAGACTGCAGAAAACTTTTCTGACAGACTTGTTCCAAGCCTGCTCTTGGTTCCTGATTCCTGCTTTGACCTTGGCTCTGGTCCCCAGCCCAACAACTGGGCATGACTGCCACTGCTCCAGCCACTAGTTTGACTGCTGCTGCTTCACCACTAGGCATGACTATCCACTTCTCAGTTTCTGACAGCCTGCTTCTTCCACAGGTTTTCTGCCTGACCTTTGGCAAGTCATTTAACCTCTTTGTGCCTCATTTTTCTTATTTGTAAAATATGGCTAATCATATTTACCTATATGGCAGGTGTGATGCAAGCTTTAATTCACTGTCTGTGTAAAACAGTTTATGATCCTGGGTTGGAGATTGCTATAGAGGTAAATACTCTTATTAATGTATATACATTCATTTTGGTGTTCTTTTTTTTAAAAGCACAGACCCTACCCAAGAAACAACAGTAATTTTCCTTAATTCAAGTAGTTGATGCCATGCATACAGCAGACAAATCACAAAAACGCTTTCTGCTGCATGGTCTGTAGTGAGTGGGTGTGTGAAAGAAGAAGAGATAGCATTTCCTTCAGAGACATACACACCCTCTGACCCAGACTAGAGAAGAATCTGTGTTGCAGAAGGCTTGCTGCAAGGGATTTTCCACATGTATTTTATTATTCTGAAGCTGATAGTGGTGACAAGTTGCACATTAAGTAACTGTCTCTTAAAAAAATTACTTTTTTTATTATCTCTGTAGGAAAAGTGATGTAATACCGGGTTACTTGGGTAAACAAAGTCATTTGACTACAGAATATATTACCATCACATATGAAACTCGCTCCCTTCTGCCCCTTCACTTTAGACATATGGCTCTATGGTGATTACCTGCATATTTAGGGACAAGTGTGTTCAGATTCACTAAGTTAGTAGCCAACAGTTTTCACTGGGGAAATAAGTTTAGTCAACTGTTAGTAATTTGGTTTTGAAAATATCTGCAAAGTCCTCAAACGCATAAGACACAGTGAAACATGTGGTCCTAATCAGCCCCTTAAGAAGGAGACATGGTCTATTTTCCATTAGGGATGGTGCTTACAACAAATGAGTAAATACAGCTGAAGTTTACACATGTATTCTAACTTTATTGTATTATGTGTGTGTGTGCATGTAGGTAAACATGCATGCACACTTACATATATATAGATAGATAGATAGATGTATTCCCAATGGGTGGATCATGATGATTGCTATTAAATAAAACAAGCTGACAGAGCAAGTCGATTGGTGTAAAAATAGGAAAAAATTACATATTTAAAAAAAAAACTTTTCTTGTTGGTTTTTTTCCTTATTATTCAGCTGCCAGAGCTCATAAACCTAAATTGGCAGCATGTAATTGGACAAAGGAATGCGGTGGAACCCTCTTGTAATGATGTTTGTTTTTTAACATAACTTTGCTCTGAGTAGAGGTTCACAATAGTAGCAATTGCAAGTTGCACATTGCAGTGCATTGTAACAATTCTGGACAGTTATTCCACTTGATTTGAAATGGGGTTTCAGTATATATGTTTGCAGTTGGGCAAATCCAGGGTCCTGCACCTGCCTTGACTAGTTATATGGGATACAAAGCTGATGTATGGGGGGAGCCACATTGTAGAGGCTACTTCATCCCAGTAAATGAGCCCTTATGCAGGCACCCCCATGAGAGTCAGTACAAGTGGACCCACGGTTTGGTGGATACTTGGGCCCTGCCTCTCCCTTGGCATGCCCATATTCTGCTTCTTTCTGCCTCCTGCATGCTGCTGTGAAAAAGCTACTAGGGGGGAAGCTGTTCTAGACTTGATTTTAACAAATAGGGAGGAACTCGTTGAGAATTTGGAAGTAGAAGGCAGCTTGGGTGAAAGTGATCATGAAATCATAGAGTTTGAAATTCTAAGGAAGGGTAGAAGGGAGAACAGCAAAATAGAGACAATGGATTTCAGGAAGGCGGATTTTGGTAAGCTCAGAGAGCTGATAGGTAAGGTACCTTGGGAATCAAAACTGAGGGGAAAAACAGCTGAGGAGAGTTGGCAGTTTTTCAAAGGGACACTATTAAGGGCCCAAAAGCAAGCTATTCCGCTGAGTACGACAGATAGGAAATGTGGCAGAAGACCTCCTTGGCTTAACACAAGATCTTGCATGATCTAAAAAATAAAAAGGAGTCATATAAAAAATGGAATCTAGGACGGATTACAAAGGATGAATATAGGCAAACAACACAGGAATGCAGGGGCAAGATTAGAAAGGCAAAGGCACAAAATGAGCTCAAACTGGCTACGGGAATAAAGGGAAACAAGAAGACTTTTTATCAATACATTAGAAGCAAGAGGAAGACCAAGGACAGGGTAGGCTCAGTGAGGAGGGAGATACAGTAACAGGAAACTTGGAAATGGCAGAGATGCTTAATGACTTTGTTTCGTTCTTCACCAAGAAGTCTGAAGGAATGACTAACTTAGTGAATGCTAATGGGAAGGGGGTAGGTTTAGAAGATAAAATAAAAAAAGAACAACTTAAAAATCTCTTAGAAAAGGTCACCTGCAAGTCACCAGGGCCTGATGGAATGCATCCTAGAATACTCAAGGAGCTAATAGAGGAGGTATCTGAGCCTCTAGCTATTATCTTTGGAAAATCATGGGAGACGGGAGAGATTCCAGAAGACTGGAAAAGGGCAAATATAGTGCCCATCTATAAAAAGGGAAATAAAAACAACCCAGGAAACTACAGACCAGTTAATTTAACTTCTGTGCCAGGGAAGATAATAGAGCAAGTAATTAAGAATATCATCTGCAAACGCTTGGAAGGTGGTAAGGTAATAGGGAATAGCCAGCATGGATTTGTAAAGAACAAATCATGTCAAATCAATCTGATAGCTTTCTTTGATAGGATGACGAGTCTTGTGGATAAGGGAGAAGCGGTGGATGTGGTATACCTAGACTAGGCATTTGATACGGTCTCGCATGATATTCTTTTCGATAAACTAGGCAAATACAACTTAGATGGGGCTACTATAAGGTGGGTGCATAACTGGCTGGATAACTGTACTCAGAGAGTAGTTATTAATGGTTCCCAATCCTGCTGGAAAGGTATAACAAGTGGGGTTCCGCAGGGGTCTGTTTTGGGACCGGCTCTGTTCAATATCTTCATCAGTGACTTAGATATTGGCATAGAAAGTATGCTTAAGTTTGCAGATGATACCAAACTGGGAGGGATTGCAACTGCTTTGGAGGATAGGGTCATAATTCAAAATGATCTGGACAAATTGGAGAAATGGTCTGAGGTAATCAGGATGAAGTTTAACAAAGACAAATGCAAAGTACTCCACTTAGGAAGGAACAATCAGTTTCACACATACAGAATGGGAAGAAACTGTCTAGGAAGAAGTACAGCAGAAAGGGATCTAGGGGTTATAGTGGACCACAAGCTAAATATGAGTCAACAGTGTGATGCTGTTGCAAAAAAGCAAACATGATTCTGGGATGCATTAACAGCTGTGTTGTGAGCAAGATACGAGAAGTCATTCTTCCGCTCTACTCTGCGCTGGTTAGGCCTCAGCTGGAGTATTGTGTCCGGTTCTGGGCACTGCATTTCAAGAAAGCTGTGGAGAAATTGGAGAGGGTCCAGAGAAGAGCAACAAGAATGATTAAAAGGTCTTGAGAACATGACCTATGAAGGAAGTCTGAAAGAATTGGGTTTGTTTAGTTTGGAAAAGAGAAGACTGAGAGGGGACATGATAGCAGTTTTCAGGTATCTAAAAGGGTGTCATAAGGAGGAGGGAGAAAACTTGTTCACCTTAGCCTCTAAGGATAGAACAAGAAGCAATGGGCTGCAGCAAGGGAGGTTTAGGTTGGACATGGAATAAACACTGGAATAAACTGCCTAGGGAGGTTGTGGAATCTCCATCTCTGGAGATATTTAAGAGTAGGTTAGATAAATGTCTATCTGGGATGATCTAGACAGTATTTGGTCCAGATTTGTGACATGCATCATTTACAGAACCCATTGCAAAGGTGAGGTGTTCACCATACATTCCAGAAAGGGTGAAAACCAAAGAGGTGAATTTTTGGGGGTGGGGAGCAAGTAACTTGTGCTGCATTAGGTCAGGTGTGACCATCATAGGAATGGTTTTTACCATTGTATACAGTGCACAATGAGTAGATTCCGCTCAACAGAATCAAGTGCATTATTATGATTGTAACAATTATATAACAGCAAAAAGACTCCCTTTAGACCTGTCTGGTCAAAGTGCATGGTGTGCTAGGTCAAATAGAGCTTAGTTTCTCATCTTCTGGGTAAACTGGAGCTTGGACTAAGTGAGTGGGGTGAACAGGAGGAGAGAAGAATTACCATCAGTCTCAGAAATACAATAGTTTCTGGTTTTATAGGCATATCCTTGAAGCCCAGGAGACTGGTATTTTGGTTAGGCAGTAGAATATCCATATCATATTCTACTTAGCCAAGATGTACATTTTGAAAAGAACATAATTATATTGGAGTTCAAAGGAGTCTTAAAAAAAAAAAAAGATGATCGGATTTTCAAAGGTGAAGAATGCACACAAATCCAGTGTTGAGGTCAATGGAAGCTGCCAGTGTTCGGCACCTTTAAAAATCAGGCCAGAAGTGTTTAGTAAAGGTCTAGGAAAGGTTAAAAGAGATGGACATATTCAGATAAAAGATAACTTGAGTAAATACAAATTAACCTTCTCTCTCAGCAGACATTTTGCCTCTATTGTGCAGATTTACTTCCAAAAACATCATTCTTTTTCTCAGTGTATTTCACCTAGTCCAAAATTCAGATTATACCTACTGAACGTATCACCTGACAGGAAGGGAGAGGAGGAGAAAGGGGCATCCTTATATAACAATGTCTTTGAGAAGACGTAATAATCCCAGCTAGTTGTGGAAGTAAAAGAGGACAAATCATATCAGTAGCATTCTGTCACCTCTGAATTCAATCTCTCGTTTTCATGTGATTCACACATAGATCCCAAATGTAAAGAAGTCGCCAAGGCACAAGATCATCCTTGCAAAAAATGCAGTTTCCATGAGAATCTGCTGTGAGGCTTTTGATCTAGAGCAGGGTAGGCTGGACATAGAAAGGAAGAAAAGGACTTTTTTAATGTCACTGATAAATCAGACAGGAGTCTGATCCAAATCAAGTTCTCTAACTTAAAACATTTTTCCGTAAAATTGAAAAATTGTAACAAATTTTCAAAAATTTGTTAACATGAAATCAAGACAAAGTTATAATTCCCCGTGATGTAAGCTTTCAAGGGGAATTATAAAAGTAAATCACAGTGCTTTACTTATTCTCCATTATCTAAAGACTGTAGATAACACTGCTCTACAGCCAAAATGCTTCTGAAATAAATGTAGTCAAACTTTACTAATTCTGAGTCACTGAGAACGAAAATGATGCTTAAAATTGTTGATTGGCTCTAGTTTTCAAGATATGCTATTGGGTCAGTATATACGACCCTTGACTTGGGAATGGCGGAGGATAGGTGAGTTATAAAGGAAAGGGATCTCAATTTAAACCAGAAATGACTAAAATACATCTTTGATTGGATCTATGAATAAATCTATGACTGGGTTTGGACAGTACTTGCTTTTTAGGCAAAACAATGAATGATGCAATCTGAAGCTGGTATTGCATCATACATGATAGGAATTGCATCATGTTATTCCTAGAAGTCATGGATGATGCAATTATAACGAAGCTTCCATCACTCTGCTGAACAAATTGCCCTATATCAGCTCTAGAAATCATACAGTGTCGTGCTCTCTTATTTGTCAGTGTTTGATTTTGCAAAGGGACACATTTCTGTTTAGCCAAAGTGAGCAGAGATGCCTCGTACTTGTGTGAGCAGTGCAGATAACTTCTGCTATGTTTGTGGTGAAGTGACTTTTGCATCACAAAAGCACAGTATAGCCACTATGGTTAAGAAAGCCTATCACCTTTATTTTGGCTGCAAAATTGGAGATCAGGACAAGATGTGGGCCCCACACATATGCTGCAACACTTGTGCAACAAATCTTCACCAGTGGTTGAACAGGAAAAGGAAATCTATGCCTTTTGCAGTGCCAATGATTTGGAGAGAGCCAACAGATCATACCAGCAATTGTTACTTCTGCATGGTGCCTCCAGTTGGGAATACAAGAGACAAGCCAAGAAGTGCCAAGTAGACACTGAATAGGACTAAATTATGTACATAATAGTTTTTTGCCTTTTGTTTCATAATACATTTTATTTATATAACCCTTTTGCTGATTTTTAAAGTGTAACATAAACAGGACAGGTGAAATATTATCATGTAAAGCAACCATAAACACACGAAAAGACCTAGGTTTACAATTTATGATTAAAACTCTACTATCTATACAATATACATAGACATAAAATGTAAAAACTTAAATATCTTAGAAACAGTAGCCAATCAGTTGTTTTAATTGTCATATTTGAATTCAGCACATCAAAATACATAATAAATAGCACATTTTATCTCCGAAGCAGACGACGTCTCAAAAATTGTAGACCAGTGTAACCATCTCCTTTGCTACACTGCAACCTTCTATAATGTGTTGGATTTAAGTCTGTAGTTTTAAAACTGGTTCCTGTCTAGTTTAGTTTCTTGATGTGTTGCAAGTCTAGTACTCTGGCAAAGGCTGGGACAATTTTTCGGTGAATTTGGGCATAGTTTCAGGCAAACCTGAGCAAACTTCCAAGCAAACTAGGTCAGATTGATGATTCTTAGTTTGAAACCATGCAAAGCTTCAGTGATTTAACATGGTCTCAACATGAAACTTGGCAGTTTCAGCTGGGTGTTTTCACTTTGCATTTTTGGGTTTGCTCAAACCTGAAACTCAAAGCAAAATTCAAGGAATGCAGGATGCTGGGTGAAAAAAATTATAGCAAGCCCCTGGGAATAAAAATAACCAGCTTTCATTCAGTTTTCCATTACACTTTATTATTTTGTAAGGAAAGTGCAGATGGTATATAGGTGAGCCAGAATGTTATCCAAACAAGAATTCCACCTTCTCCATCTCCTGTCCTGGAGTGAATGAAAGAGGAGCATGATTAAATGGCTGTGGAATGTTGTGACAGAATTTGTTACAATGTTCTGCCTATCCCTTCACATTGTCCACTTTCATAAGTAAGCCAATGCCTAAACCAGCTGTCAGGGCTGTCTTCTGTTGGACTGGAGCTGAGAACTGGCATTTGGCTAGTATATCACATGATGCGGCAATGAGACTTCTGTCCAGATGGAAATGGAACAATGGAAATCCATTGTTCATCCATCATGGTCAGACTTCATCATGGGGGGTTGCCTGTTTCTTCTATTTTTTCCCTCGTCAGCATGGCTAAATGATTCAAAGTGTAGCTAGATAATTAACGCTAACCTAGAACTTCACTCTAATGTTTAGAACTACTGTCTATGCCGGCATGGCCAACCTGTGGCTCCAGAGCCACATGCGGCTCTTCAGAAGTTAATATGCAGCGCCTTGTATAGGCACCGACACCGGGGCTGGAACTACAGGCACCAACTTTCCAATGTGCCGAGGGGTGCTCACTACTCAACCCTTGGCTCTGCCACAGGCCCTGCCCTAACTCCACCCCTTCCCGCCCTCTCCCTTGAGCCTGCCATGCCTCCCTCCTCTCCCCCAGAGCCTCCTGCACACCACGAAACAGCTGATCGGGAGGTGTGGGGAGAGAGGGGGAGGCGCTGATCTGCGGGGCTGCTGGTCGGTGGGAGGCGCTGGGATGGGGGCGGGAGCTGATGGGGGACTGCTGATGTATTACTGTGGCTCTTTGGCAATGTACATTGGTAAATTCTGGCTTCTTCTCAGGATCAGGTTGGCCACCCCTGATCTATGCCATCTTTTGCAATAGTCTCTTTTTAGAGGGAGTAGAACATCTCATTCTCAGGGTTGCCAACCCTCCAGGATTGTCATGTGATGAAGTCTCCAGGAATACATCCAGCCAAAACTGGCAACCCTAATTCTCAGTCAGGGCCTAGCTACCCATTGAGTTTGCTTTCTATTACTTTTTTTTTTTTGGTCATTCCTGCTTTTCTTCCGCAGTCCATCAACGTTGTTTTATTGACTGATGTCAGGGAACTGAAATTTCAGGGGAATGTTGATTTCAGCCCCCCCTTACCCTTTTGTGCCTAACTACAATGAGTATAAATGAGGAATTTATACCTCTGTATAGTCTTTTCTGTTTTTCTGTATCCGATGATTGTGTTTGTTCTTGTGTCTCTCCTTAGCAATATGGACAGATTAATAGTACATGCCCCTTTTTATTGTGCCCGTTTGCCTGGGTGACACTGACATCCAACAGATTAGGCATGGACCTAGCAGTCTGAAAACATGGATTCTAATTCTGGAAGGCAAGTTTCTAGTTTTCACATGTGTTTGCAGGCCAAGGTAAACCTCAGAGTTTACCTCATCTTGCTAATATGTGTTAATACTACAGCTACCTTGTCTACACCAGGATTTTACCTCGGGTTAGTTACTACGTGTTAGCTAACATAAGCTAAGAACACATCTTTGTTCCTGGTCAACACAAGACCCAGCCTGTAGTTTTCCCCATCTGTAGGATGGGGTTAATGTTAGTTACTTCATAACTCGATGATTTTTGTAAAGTGATACATAACTAGCAAGTATGATTAAGAACAGTCAGTGGTAGAGGGGAAAAGAACCCAAGACCTCATGGTTCGTGCTGAATGTGCCAGAACATCTTGTGGGTTCCACTATCCCCTTCTCCTCATTCTTCTCTTGCAGCTCCTTTTTCAATATAGTGAATTTTGGCAAGAAAATAGCATTTCTGTTTTTATTAAATATCCAGAAAGTGAAAAATATTTTGTTCAAAACTTCATTGAAAAATATCAATCGATCAACATATTGCTCTAATTTTATGGAAGAGGCCCATGGTAGAGCACAGAACAAGAGTAGCATTCATGTATGCTCACTTCTATTACTTCCCATGCTAAGTTATAACTAGTGTGACATTTTAGAGCCAAGTTTAAGGTATAATCCTGTAAATAAAGGTTCATAATGAAAATGCTGAGAAATCCTAGAATCCAGTGGTGAACAATATTCATTTAAAATAAATCTATATGAGATATTTGTGTTGATGATTTCTGAGTAGCAGTAACAGCTGGCTTTATGTGGATGGATGCATTAAACATGTAATGCCAAACATATCACTGCATAATTTTGTAATGAACAGATACGGAACGATAGCAAGAAAATTCATGAAATTTACAGATGTATTGTCTGTACCAGAGCTACTTTAGAGGAGACTAAGACTTCAGCATGGTATTTATAACTAATAGCTGACCATTTATAGAGTAGGCAAAAGCACAAATATTTTAAATGGTGAGATGGTGTGCTCTCCACTGTTTGTAGATATGGGGCGTAGAAAGCCTATGCAGTAATAATTTTCACCTTGTATTTTACTAATCCCAGAATGCTTTAAACCTCTAGGTTGAGATTTACCACATTTTCTTGTCTTTTAGGAAGAAGGGATGAATGTACTGCTTTTGGGCACTTAATTAGTAGCAAAACTGCTGTTGGAATGCTTTGTAATATCAAATAGAAATCCAGCTGAAAGAGGAGGAAAAATTGCAGATAAACATGAACAGATAAATAAGGAAGTGATTAGATTATATGAAAATTGTTTAGAGTCTGGCGGAATTTACTGTAATCTGCTAACGGCAGCAAATACAGTGTAATTGCTAATGCCAAACAAGGAGACTGGACATGTAAGGGGAGGGAGTTTTCTGTGCTTGTTACCATTTATGATTTTCTAAAAGCTATCCATATGTGTCCACTTGGTCTGGACTCATAGGCAAGTTGGTCTCTGGCCAGATGCTCCATCTCTTTGAGCTAACACCTCTCTATAGAGCTCTAATGCTCCCCTAAAGAGCACTTTTTTTTAAACTCTCCAATTTAGATTTGGCAGTTGAAGCATGATGGCGATTGAATGTTTTGAGAACCAGCAATAAATAAAGCTTTAAAACTTCCATTGTTTTGTCTCTCAGTTGCTCTGCTATGCAGTTGCATAAGCATCCGTAAGCTAAAGTAGTGGAAATCAGATTGGATTACATCTGCTAAGGTCACATATTGGTTAAAATTTCTTTCCGCCCCCCTCTAAAGCTCCAGTTTATCCTCATTTGTATCATAAATAGAGAACTATAAAGGAGGGGTGCTCTGTTTTATGAAACAATGTCCAACAAGGAATTGGCTGAGTTAAGAATGTAAAGTTTGGCTAATCTGAGTAGCATATTTGTAATGAAACATGATTTCTCTTGTTTTTTTTTTTTCTTATCCCTATAAATATTATGTAATCCTCTTCTCTTCCCCTACCCTGACAGCCTGTTGTTGTGTCTCTGCCTGCTAAGTGTCTGATCCAGCAAAGCATATAGGGCCTTCCAAGCCATGCAAGCCCCAGTAGGCCCTGGGGATTGTGCTCTGTGGCCGGCCAGCCAATCCAGGTGAAAGGTCATCTTGCGGTGGAAGACAAGGCAAAGGAGGGTTTTGTGCTGGCAGCGTGTTTTGCAACTGCTGAGAGTTGAGGAGGCAGCAAAGGGGAGTTAATACAAAAGAACCTCTTGCCTCCAGCACAGTTGCACACATTCCATCGGTTCACTTCTGCCTCCAATGCCAAACATTGAAATTGAAATGTCCATGGGATTTAGTAGTACACCACTGGGCTGTGAATGGGGCAAGGTGGGTCTGGTCCACCTTGAAGGGCTGGGAATATTATAACATGCAAACAAACTCACCACCAACAAAACAATCATTACTATTGTGTGGTTTGGGAGTATTTTTCCTTTCTCCTGGGCTTTTGTGTGTGTGTGTGTGTGTATATATTTGTGCTGAAACTCACTGCTGTTCCTCTGTTATCTGGCCTCCAAATCTGAGCCATCGGCCTGGAAGTTTTTGCTATCTTCTGGCTATGGTCTCTTTAAAAATGGTTCCCAGGTGATTGATTGGCTGTCAGCCACTAACTAAATATAAAGGCTCACAGTTTTAAAGACTTTTAATTATTTTATCTTTTTACTTGTGGGTGTAGCTCACATCCAGTAGGTAGCTATCTAGACACCCCAAATTGCCCATGCATCTATTAGAGTTCACAAAACTGCAGGCACAAAAATGGAGGCCTAGTTAAGGCCTGCCTAAAAATCAGGTCATACAACTGCCCTTGCAAAGTAGGAAGCATATCAAGTTTGCAACTGCTAAGAAATCTAATCATTTTAAGGGAATGTCCAGAATCTACTAGCTGCATCTCAGTGCAAAGGATTTAAAAAACCCCCAAATACCCCAAACTGCCCAAAACAAACAAACAAAGCACCTCCTAAAAATAATTTGAAAATTATGTTTTATTAGATTCATACCCAGCATCAAAACTGAGATGCATATTTCAGGTTTCCTCTTCCTGGTATGTTCTAATAATTGTTCATAACCCAAAGAATAAGTCTTAGGTATTAATCTTTTATTATGATTACAAGTTTGGCTCCCTATCCAAAGTATTTGAATTAGCTAAGTTTTGTGAATTTTCAAGCTCAGTTTTATTTTAGTTTTTTTGTAAAGTTTCTGACCTTTCCTACTTTTGATTGAGCCATAGCAGCCATTCTTTTGGTATTCTGGGAATTCAATTTGTAGTCCTGGGTGGAAGCAAGAAATGTGGAGGTGTGGAAAACAAAATCATCATACTGTTTCTGAATCTCCAAAAATAGTTGGGATCAAGTTTTGGGTGAAAGTTTTTTCTTTAAGGAGTCTTAGATTCTGGTTCATTCTAAATATTGTTTGGAGTTAATAGTACCGTGGTATTGCAGGGAGATGCAAAATGCAAATTGACTCATAGGAAGAGAAAATTGTGCTTGTGTTACTGAACTTCCCCAGAGATTCTGCCTGTGGAGGGCAGCTTTAAGTTGTGGTTGGGGCACCAAGAAGCCCACTTGGCGGAAGCTGTGTAAGGGATGAGCTGAGATGAAGCATCCTCTGAGTGCCCTGCTGTGTTCCTTCCTTGTCCAATTCTCCACTTTCGGCCTATGCTAGATAGTTGCCTACCCTTTGGTGCAGGAAGGTCAGTGTTTTCATTGCACTACCTCTTATCCCTTCCTGCCAGCACAAACCTTGGAGCATTCAGAGCCCTTTATGCAGCTATATATTATATAATAGAATAAAACTATATTCAATGATAAATACTGAAATTCATTCCTAAGGTATCAATAATGCACCATGCTGCATGCTTTTCAGCTCAGTAACATTCTCTTTTGACATGTTTGTGTCAGATACAAACCTGCCCATAGTAATATGTGCCTTTCCCATCTGTAGGCCAGACTAGAACTTCAGTAACATTGCTAAGGGTGACTGAGAAAATCACATGAAAGCTGCAGCTAGTTTAGCATGGTGCATCTTGTTGCTGACAAAGACCCTTCAGTAAGGACAAATAAAGATACTAGAGATGGGTGCGGTATAAGAACCTGGATAGATAGCCATGGAACACCCTTAAGACATGGACTCAGTCTCGTGTTCTGTATTTAAGAAATAAATGAAAGTGAGGAGACTATAAACATCCCTACTGTTGTTTTTTTAAAGACTTCCCCCTAATAATTCTCTACACTTTATATATCCCATAAGTTTCTTTTCTGCATGTGTGAGGAACTGAGTTAATGATCCAGTCCAGGACACGCAATTAATTTTTTTTATTTGGGTGCTTACAGTTTCCTAAGATGGATGAATGGATGGTGGTTTCATTAAACAAAATAAGATGGTAAAAGTGAAGAGAACTGTCCCCACTTTTTCCTCCAGAAAGCCCCTGTTTAACCCATTTGTACTCTACGCACATAAATAATAAGTTATTCTTAGAACCCTAAGGCTGCTGGGTAAAAACTGCAAATCTTGAGAGAATTAGTTATGATATATAGTCCGAGCAATGGAGTAGTACAGAACTGGAAAGTGAAACATTTAAACAACCCATTAGCCATTTCCCCTTGAAGTCAGAAGAAAAAGCTTTGTCAGTCATAAACAAAAATGTGTGAAGAATATTTTCACCATCTCAGATAGATTTTTAGTAGTTAACGGGGGCTTTCTTTTAACACTTTAGAGACTGAGGATATAAACATCCTCCTAAACATGCTCACTGCAGGGGATGGTCCATAAATTCAGTAGTGATGAGTTCTTCAGTCTCCACTCTGCAGTAGGCAGAGTCAGATGTTTTTGTTTGGCTAGGCTGACTTTCCTCACAGTGCAGAGCCTCTTCAGAATTTTCTTTGCCTCCAAAGGTGTAGCAGGCTCAGAGTCGGGTCCTCGGTAGTTGGTCCCTAACCTGATTAATTTTTTCTTCTTTTTTCCTAGGTCTTTTTTGCCCCTTCAGCTCTCCACTTTTTAGTGTGGGGTTACTGGCTTTTTAAGGCTCATTAAAATTTACTTCATGGAATGCTGGGCAATTGTGGGGACTGTTACCTAGCTTTTTCCCCAAATTAAGCCCCTGACGATGGCTGAAAAAGTAAAAGAGAAGGTTCTGTATCCTGTGCTCAGCTGGCTTGGCCAAGTGTATCAAAGGGGAAAAGTGTTCCTTTTGCTTCCCCAACCTTGGTGCAACTGTAGTTATAAAGCAGACCTCTGGCCTGCACCAATAGGATAAAGCACCTGTAGATGAGCAAGAGGCTCAGAAAGGCAAGGCGCTGAACCAAGCGCCTAGGACATTGGGAATTCAATCCGTGTCCACTGACATGGACTGGCACCATCACTAGGTGTGCCACCCCAGAAGCGTGAACCATGGGGTCCTTGGGAGTTCCAGTCAGTAGAACTGGTGCAGGGGAAAACCTCCAGGACTCTGGCCACCTTCTCTTCACCAGCTAAAGCCCCACAACCGGGGCTGTGCAAGTTGCTGGGGACCTCCCCTCCCTGCCTGTGGGCAAGCAGTGGCCGGGACACTCCTGTATTCCTCAGGAGTCCTGAGAACCGCCAGCTTTCCAGAAACACCAGTTTCCTGTCAATGCCCCTCTTTCCTTTATATCAGGGTCATGGCGGACATTTTGGAGCCAGGATCCCATGTTCCACAGGTAACCATTTTACCCCAGGCTCTTGGCACTGCCTCCTTGGCAACCATTTTATAGTCCCCACAGTGGCATCCAATGAAAAAAATTAGGGACAGGAGAAAATTACATAGAGGTCATTCCTCATCCACTTTTCCCTCCTCCTATCCAGTGCCCAAGCAGGGAAAAAAAGGTCCAAAAATGCAGGGACAGATTCCCAATGAGTCACAGGAGAGAGAGCTTATCTGAAGAGTTATTCCCCTCTTTCTTCTCTTCCTCTGTCTATGATCTGATCAGACCCTGCAAAAGACATAAGAGTAGAAAGCACAAGCATAGGCATGCACACTCAGATTCTTATTACTCTGAATCTTTCTCTCTCTCTCTCTCTCTTCTGTTAGTCGTCACTCTAAGTGGAGTAAGGGTCACAAGCACAGACATAAAGCAAACAGCTTCTCTAAGTCTAGACACTCCTCCTCCTCAGATCAGGGTAAACTTTCAGAATATGAGGCAGAGGAAACCCAAAAAGATCCCCAGGAACTCTTGTTCCCAGCACAGTTTTTTTCAAATCTATTCAGAGAAAGGCAGTTACTTTCTTGGGTATCTCCCTGAGCATTTGGCTATAAAGGATGAAAAGGGGAATGAGGAGGAGGTCAAGGAATCGAAAATATCCAACAATATTTTCCAGCTGGCTCTAAATGTGACCCTTACATTCTCATCCTGGGTGCCCAGTTTAGGGCCACAAAGATGGAATGTGAAAGCCCAGTGGAGACAAAGCATCAGATCAGAAGAGCCAAAAACTTCTATAACATCCACCAATCAAAAGCATTGTTGGCTGCTTTACCTAAAATGGATACAATCATGTCAAGAACACTATCCTCTTGGCTGAAGGGGACTTCCTTCCCAAAGATATCTCTCGACAAAAGGGTGGAACCAGCCCTCTGCAGGAGCTATGAAATGGCTTCAGCATCCCTCAGAGGTTCAGCAATAGCCACTTTTTTGCCAGAACAGTATGGCTTTACTGAGTCCCTGCTCATAGACACATAGACTTTAAGGTCAGAAGGGACCATTATGATCATCTGGTCTGACCCCCTGCATGCTGCAGGCCACAAAACCGTCCCTACCTCTTCCCTTGACTCTGCTGTTGAAGTCCCCAAATCCTGTGTTTTAGTGACTTCAATTGGCAGAGAACCCTCCTGCTAGCGATCGCTGCCCCATGCTGCGGAGGAAGGCGAAAAACCTCCAGGGCTTCAGCCAATCTACCCTGGAGGAAAATTCATTCCCGACCCCAAATATGGCGATCAGTAAGACCCCGAGCATGTAGGCAAGAGTCTCCAGCCTGACCCCTGTTAGCCATTATACTATTTACCTGCCATTGCTTGGTATTCCTTGGCTAATATGTTTTACCATTAAACCATTCCCTCCATAAACTTATCTAACTTAATCTTAAAACCAGACAGGTCCCTCGCCCCCACCGTTTCCCTCGGAAGGCCGTTCCAATATTTCACCCCTCTGACGGTCAGAAACCTTCGTCTAATTTCAAGCCTGAACTTCCCCACGGCCAGTTTATATCCATTTGTTCTCGTGTCCACATTAGTACTAAGCTGGAATAATTCCTCTCCCTCCCTTGTATTTATCCCTCTGATATATTTAAAGAGAGCAATCATATCCCCCCTCAGCCTTCGTTTTGTCAGACTAAACAACCCGAGCTTCTCTAGTCTCCTTTCATACGACAGGTTTTCCATTCCTCTGATCATCCTAGTGGCCCTTCTCTGCACCCGTTCCAGTTTGAGTTCATCTTTTTTGAACATGGGAGACCAGAACTGCACACAGTACTCCAAATGAGGTCTCACCAGCGCCTTATACAACGGAAGCAGCACCTCCTTATCCCTACTAGATATCCCTCGCCTAATGCATCCCAAGACCGCATTGGCTTTTTTCACCGCCACGTCACATTGTCGACTCATAGTCATCCTGCGGTCTACAAGGACCCCTAGGCCCTTCTCCTCTTCCGTTACTTCTAACCAATGCGTCTCCAGCTTGTAACTAAAATTGTTGTTAGTCATCCCTAACTGCATCACCTCACACTTTTCACTATTAAATTTCATCCTATTTCTGATACTCCAATTCACAAGCTCATTCAAGTCTCTCTGCAGAATATCCCTATCCTCCTCCGAATTGGCAACGCCTCCCACCTTCGTATCATCCGCAGACTTTATCAGTCCACTCCTGCAATTGGTTCCGAGGTCAGTTATAAATAGATTAAATAAAATGGGTCCCAAAACCGAACCTTGAGGAACTCCACTGGTAACCTCCCTCCAACCTGACAGTTCACCCTTCAATACGACCCGCTGCATTCTCCCCATTAACCAATTCCTTATCCACCTCTGGATTTTCATATCGATCCCCATCTTTTCCAGTTTAACCAATAATTCCTCATGGGGTACAGTATCAAGCGCTTTACTGAAATCCAGGTATATTAGGTCCACCGCATTTCCCTTATCTAATAAGTCCGTTACTTTCTCGAAGAAGGAGATCAGATTTGTTTGGCACGATCTGCCCTTCGTAAAACCATGTTGTAATTTATCGTAATTGCCATTAACCTCAAGGTCCTCAACTAGTTTCTCTTTCAGAATTTTCTCCAGCACCTTGCACACTTCAGATGTTAAACTAACAGGCCTGTAGTTACCCGGATCACTTTTTTTCCCTTTCTTGAAAATAGGAACCACATTAGCTATTCTCCAGTCTAATGGAACCACCCCCGAGTTTACATACTGAAAAGATAGAGCAAAGGGGTTTGGGGCCTCTTTAAAGATAATTTCCCTAATATGTCTTCTAGTTTCAGACTCTCGGTCAATGCTTTCAGATTCTCCCCAGATTGATGGCATCCAAAATAGTAGCTAAAAGACTTCTATGGCTATGGACATGGAAGGCAGATTTTTTTCACAGTACAAGTTTGGGTAGCAAATCCAAACTTGAGAGAGAAACGTTTTGGGGAGCCAATAGGAAAAGCTTCTTCCAAAGCATAGAACAAAACCAAAAAGCCTCTCTTCACTGATAATGATCACATAACTCTAAAGAGAGTTTTTAAGCCATCTTTCCACCCTAGACAGTCCCTTCAGGGTTATGGAACCTCATATAGATATGATAGGACAGACAACAGGTTCTTTAAGAATAGAAGGGGTAAAGTCAGGTCCAATAAACCAAGAGGTGACTTCTACTCCAGGAATGCCCCTACGGGCAATCAATGACTACCATCTTCCCTCCAACATTTCCTGGGGGCCGCTCCTGTCTCTTTTTGTTCCCACCTGGTTTGTCACTACTATGAACAAATGGGTGAGACACATCATTTCCAGGCGATATGTCATAGAATTCAAAAGGATCCCCCACTCTAAATTTCTCCCCTCTCCCTCAAGCCATACAAGAGGAAGGGTATATTCTGGCAAATCAATCACCTTTTCCAAATTGGGGTGATAGAGCCTGTTCCAGACCAGGAATGGTATCAGGGCTTATATTCCATACTTTTCCTTGTTCTGAAGAAACCGGGCTGGACAGGATGCTACTGGATTTAAAGACTCTCAACAAGTTCATCCGCTTCCACAGGTTCAAAATGGAGACTGCTAACTCCACCATTGTGTCTATCACCTAGGGGGATTCCCTAACCTCTGTGGACCTAAAGGAGGTGTTTCTCCATATTCCCATCCTTCCTGCTACAGATGGTACCTGAGGTTTGCATATGGCACTTGGCATATGCTGTACAAAGCCTTTGTTTTTGGCATTGCCACTGCTTCCAAGGTATTCACAAAGTTTCTGGGGGTTATAGTGGCATCCGTATGGCAAAAAGGGGAACATCTATACCCTTTTCTTAACAACATCCTGGTAAGAGACTCCTCCCAAAGGAAGACAGGGACACACAGTTGACAATACACACCCTTCAGCAACATGGGTTTATAATCAATCTGGAGGAAAGCCAGCTTGTCCCTGCATAGACAACAGAACACCTGGGGGGTTGGCTGGACACCACACTCCACAGGGCCTTCCTCTCCAGAGACAGTCAGGCACAGATTCTGGAGCAAGCATACAAGATCCTTCACAGTCCACACTCCCCTACGAAGGATTTACTTCACCTACTAGGCATCTTTGTTTCATGCATATTCCTACTCCCAGGGGCAAAGTATCAGCTCAGGTGTCTACAGTACACTACCTGCTGAGCTTCCCCGCTCACAACCACAATTCCATCTCTCACACTGGAAGACTTCCTTCCACTGTGAAAAGGTCCCTCAGATAGTGGTTCCAGCCAACAAGATTCACAGACAATATCCAATTGGCAGAACTGCAAAGAGACACCATAATGATGGATACCAGCTGTGAGGGATGGGGAGTTCATCATATAGTAATCATCATATTCATATAACATGACATAGAGGACAAGGTCAGTCGTTGCGAATGGAATCCCACCATGCCATAAACTGTTTAGAACTGCAGGCAGTTCACCTGGCCCTTCAGGCATCCTTCCCTGCCTTGAAATCCAGACACACACTTTTGTATTCACTGATAACACACTGCCATGGCATACATAGACAGGGGAGCACACAGTTAAGCTTGTTACAAGCAGAAACTACAGCCTTCTTCAGGTGGGCTAAGAGAAACATGCTGTCAGTCTGAGCCGTGCATACCAAAGGAAAACTGAATGCCACAGCAGATTGGCTCAACCACAAAATGGCAAGACGGCGGAAGGGGTGTTTCCACCAGAGGGAGTTCGACTGCATAGTCCAGACCTTTGGAAAACCAACGTGGGATCTCTTTGCATCCAGTTCCAATGCCAAAATGAACAACTTCTATGTCAGGAGGAGAGATCGTTGGGCCAAGGAACTCAACACCTTCTCCCATGTATGGCCCTGGGCTCTGCTATATGCACTCCCTCCTTTTCCCATGATAACATACACCATCCAACTCATATGGACATAACTGACTACAGTGACTCTGATTGCACCACACTGGCCAGGGGCCCCTGGTTTTCAGACCTCATGGATTGTCTGTGGCCCTTTCACTACCACTGTGATCCACTCTGGATTTAACATCTCACGGCTGTCTATTCAATTGCAACCTGGGATCTCTGAACCTGACTGCCCGGTTATTGAAAGATCACATTTAAATGAAGTAGGATATTTCAGAGATGTGGTCACAACCCTACTGAAGTCCAAAAAGTGTCCCACCAATTCTCAGTATACAATAATATGGATATTTGTTTCCTGGTATGCATCAAAAGGATACAGGCATGATCAGCTTTGGTCAAATTTCACCTAGGATTTTTTTAAACAGATCTGTCTATGGTCCATAGTACAACATGCTTAGAACTGGAGGACAAGCCAATTTTTAAAAAAAGGCTTCAGAGGTGATCCTCTCAATTCTAGGCTACTTAGCGCAACTTCAGTACCAGACAAATTGTTTGAAACTAAAGTTAAAAACAGAATTATCAGACACATACATGAACGTGATATGTTGGTGAAGAGTCAATACGGCTTTTGTAAAGGGAAATCATGCCTCACCGATCTACCAGAATTCTTTGAGGGAGGTCAACAAGCATGTGGACAAGGGTGTTTCAGTGGATATAGTGTACTTAGACATTCAGAAAGCCTTTGACAAGATCCCTCACCAAAGTCCCTTAAGCAAGGTAGGCAGTCAAGAGATAAGAGTGAAGGTCCTTTCATGGATCAGTAGCAGGTTAAAAGACAGGAAACAAAGGGTAGGAATAAATAGTCACTTTTCATAGTGGAGAGATATAAATAGAGGAGACCCCCCCCCCAAGAATCTGTACTGGGACCATTGCTGTTCAACATATTCATAAATGGCCTGGTAAAAAGCATAAACAGTGAGGGAGCAAAGTTTGCAGATGATACAATATTACTCAAGATGGCTAAGTCCAAAGTTGACTGTGATGAGTTACAAAGGGATCTCACAAAACTGAGTGACTGAGCAACAAAATGTTAGCTGAAATTCAATGTTGATAAATGCAAAGTAATTCACATTGGAAAACATAAATCCCATCTAGTCATACAAAATGATGGGTTCTAAATTAGCTGTTACCACTCAGGAAAAGAGATCTTGGAGCATTGAGGACAGTTCTCTGAAAACATCTGCTCAGTGTACAGCGGCAGTCAAAAAAGATAACAATGTTAGGGACCATTTGGAAAGGGATAGATAAGACAGTAAAGACATGACGCCATTATACAAATCCATGGTACACCCACACAATGAATACAGCATACAGTTCTGGTAACCCTGTCTCAAAAATGATATATTAGAATTGGAAAAAGTAGAGAGAAGGGCAACAAAAATGATTATGGTTGTGGAACAGCTTCCGTATGAGGAAAAGATTAAAAAGAGTGGGACTGTTCAGCTTAGAAAAGAGATGACTAAGGGGGAGTATTATAGAGGTCTATAAAATCATGATTGGTGTGGAGAAAGTGAATAAGGAAGTGTCGTTTACCCTTCAT
This sequence comes from Trachemys scripta elegans, assembly GCF_013100865.1. Lineage (NCBI taxonomy): Eukaryota > Metazoa > Chordata > Testudines > Emydidae > Trachemys > Trachemys scripta. The sequence continues at coordinate 90,610,317 of NC_048299.1, forward strand.
ATAACACACAAACCAGGAGTCACCCAATGAAATTAATAGGCAGGAGATTTAAAACAAACATAAGGAAGTACAACGTCAGCAGGTGCTTGGCAGAGGCCATTTTCTTCCCCTTCTCCCCCACACCTCCACTGGGAGACTTCTTCGATGTCTGTTTTCCTCTGCCAGATATGCAGAGACCTGGGGAATAGGGCTGGTCAAAATTTTTCTATCAAAACTGTTTTTTGATGGAATATTGATTTTTCAACTAAACAAAAATTTTAATTGAAAAGTGTCTGCTTTCTGCAGAAATTTTGATTTTTCAACAAACATCCTAAATTTGAAAAATTTCAACCAAAAACCATTTTTAAAATTTCTGCCAAAAAAATCTAAATTTTGTGTGAAAAATGTAAATGAAAATGAATTTTTTGTTAATTCGCACCAAAATTTTTCATGGAAGAAAAAAAGTGTTGTTTCCCCCTTACCACCTCTACTGGGGAGCCTGATTGTCTAGGTATCTGGTGAGGGGGTGGGGAGATACTGGTAGCCCACTCCCAACAAGAGCTGCAAAAAACATGGTGATCTCACTGGTGGTTTTCTTTTTCTGTCTGGCACCAGGTTCTCTTTGGGTGGAGGTGACAGGTTGCACACTACTCCCCTCTGGCAATGGTGTGTTCCCAGGAGGAAACCCCTGACAAGAGATGGGATCCAGATCTGAACTGTTCTACCAAAGTCAATTAGCACCAAAATGCCAGTTGATCTATTTATGCTATTGATCCCTTAAGCTATCTACTTTTTTTAAGCTGTTATGTCAACACTGACGCAGTACAGCAGCTTGCCACCTACAGTTCTTATAGATTCATAGATTATAAGGCCAGAAAGGACCACTGTAATCATCTGCTCTGAACTCCTGAATGATACAGGCCATAGGACTTCCCTGAATTAATTCCTGTTTGAGCTAGGACATCTTTTAGAAAAAAAACATCCAATTTTGATTTTAAAATTGCCAGTGATGGAGATCCTGAGGAAGTTGTTCCAGTGATTAAATACTTTCATTTACAACTGCTGAGAGTTTGTGAAATAAATATTAGATAAGAAAAAATACCTGAATCATTTTCACTCAGTTTGACATTTTATTAAAGAGCAAGGGATGTAGTACAGTATACAGTGCTAATAATTGTAACCTTTTTAATGGAGTAATAATATAAAAGTAGCTCTGCTGGCAGGTGGGACATAGTCGGTTGCATACTGCACATGACTGTAAACTGTAGAACGATTCAGTACCTGCTGCAACTTGAGGAAGTGGGATCTTCATCTCTTCTTGAGCAGCTGACTTCCTAGAGATGTGGTTTTCTTCTCTGTCACATCCTAGTACAGAGATACTCTATTCCAGCCAAGTGAATTAACTTTGAAATAGAGAATAAGATCCTACCGGTTAGATCTTATACAAGGGAACATCAGCAAGCCTGAGTCTAACCCTAAAAGTGATGCCTGATGGTAAGAAGTCTGAGAACCATTATTCTAGAGACTTAGAACAGTTCTTAGAATGGTAAATGTATCTAGAGTAGTCAATACTAATACTAAACATATTTGTCAGAGGCCACTTAAGGATCATCAATGGATGTGAAGTGGGCCCGTAAAGTTAAATCTCTATACCCTATTATCAGTCCCCTAAGACATTCAGCTGTTCCCAGTCAGCCTAATTAACGATAGATACGACAATAATTTTGTTTGGGGGTTTTTTGGTTAAAATTTCTATATTGAAATAATTGTTTCAGTAGCATATGAAATTGATTTATAGATAATCTGATCCCATAAATAAATAAAAAGGGGGGGCGGGGTGCTAGTCTTCAGTCCTTACTTCTATTTTCTTTCCTCTGAAGACTGGAACAAAGGAGTTTTAAAATCTCTTCTTTAAAAAGCATAGAAACCAAGTTTTTAAAGTTAATTTTCCAAGCAGTATGGTTTAATCTGCGAGCCATCTATCTTTTGTTTTTTTTTGAGAATGTGAGTATTGCTCATAAAATAGTTTTAATTGAATGTGTCATGAATGACCTGTAACTTACTTAGAGCTAAATGCCTCTATTTATATGACTATGGTTTATTTTTTAGCGCTCCCAGTATAACAATATAGAAAAAATACTAAAGGTCTTTGGCAATTCATCTGGGTGATTTTAAAGATATTTCTGTTACATTGAACTATTGGCATTGTTGCATAGGAATAAAAGCTTAAGAAAATTATCCCTCCCCCCTTAAAAAAAGCCACATCTAAAAAGGTCACAAAAGAAAACACGCAATTCAGATAATCTCCATGTTATATCTGAGATTAACTTGGATACAGATGTTTCAATTTATAGTTTGATCTGGTGTAAAATATACATTTAACAAAATGCTGTATTGTATTGTTTCTATAAACACTGATATCTGATAAAAGCATGTTGGCTTTTCTACCATATACTTGAACATCCTAGAACCAAGAGCTCTTGAACTAGTGCTTAGAGCAGGGGTTTTGATACCAACCCCTCCCCCCCATTAACTCTTTCAGCTTTTGGCCACAGGTTTTCTTAGTATATATTTTTTTTCTCTCTCTAATGGCAAATCCCATTTGCGTTTTATAGGATTTAAGCTGCTGTGGATAATTATTAGACTTTGTTCTTTCTGTATTTAAAGATGAAATGATTCAACACCATTCATTACTGCTCATTTCCTGACCACACTGTAACCATTAAACTTCTAAGATATTATCTGAGAAGTTACTGAAATTATTAATGCAACATGAAAACATTTCCCCATCCATGCACAGACTCCCCCCCCTTCATCCGCCTGGCTGCAAATGGAAATAACTCAGGAATTATCAATCTCTTTTTGTTGATTTGTAAACAACGCCTTGGCTGCCATCCCTTTCCACCAAAAGCTGTTTTCCCTTCTTGTGCAAGCAACAGCATCTGAAAAGCTGATTGTTTCCTTTGAAGCACTAGTATCATTCAAACACAGGCATGAGAGGGCGCTTTCTATATGCCAAAGGCTGGTTGTCTTGCTGTTGGTTTGTCTCAATCCCAACAACAGTCAGTCCCATGACGTAACACTCCTAGTTTACTGCAGAACAGCAGTGAAGTGCTCTAGGCTGGAGCTGAGCACATGTTTTGATAAATGACTGATGATTTTGTGGCATAGTGGTTACAAATAGCATTTACTGAAGTCCAGATGGTTCAGTAATATAGGTGCAATCACTTGGTGAACTGCCTGTTAAAGATCCTACAGGACTAATGCGTCCTTACTTCTTATCTCCCGTAGTTTACTTTTATACAACTAGTTGCAAAGGCATTATTTATACAGATTCTAATTGCAATTTGCAGTATCGGCAAGATTTTTTAGGATGAGGAAAAATGACTAATGGTGTTGATCTATATCATATGCCAGGTGGCTTGCTTGAAAGCCACAGTTTAAACTGTGGAAATGCTGAGAGACATAATCCAGCTTCTTAGGCATTGTCAACACTAGAAAAATATGACCACCACCTTGCAGTTCAATTGGTATTTGTAATAGGTGGAGGCCTCAGTGTAGACAGGGTTAGTGGTAAACATACTCAGGTCCTTTCTAAACTGCAGTCCTCCACTATTGCTACTAAAGGTGGAGCTAGAAAATTGGTAAATTATATATATTTAAATGTACCAGAGTAAATGCAATCTTTTAGTCTTCTGTGTAGTTCTAATCTCTACTGTAGTCCTTTGTATTTGTAATCTGTTTTTCGGGAAACTGTGTTTCAATCCTGATTTAAGACTTGGTCCTACAAACACTCTCAAGTGTAGTACTTTTCACTGTGAGCGATTCCATTGAATTTGATAACCTCTGCAGTCAGGTTGCAGGCTGTTTGCAGTGTTGGTCCTTACTGAGGATGTGATCACTCCCTTTAATAAGGTGTGTGTAGAACTCAGACCAGTTTGAAAGGAAATGGGAAAAAATAATCTATTATCAATGAGAATAGATATCCTTGACTTACCCACACCATATGTGGTTTGGAGTGTTGTTGTAGCCATGTTGGTCTCAGGATATTAGAGAGACAAGGTGGATGAGGTAATATAGTTTATTGGACCAACTTCTGTTTGGCAAAAGAAACAAGCATTTGGTCTTACACAGAGCACGTGATATTACATATCTTTAGTGCCACCCTCACTTAGATTTAGTTATGTTATTGAAAACAAAAGGAAGGCATTACGTATGTGTGTAGTCTTGTAATATTACACTAAAAAGATTTTTTTATTGCAGTTTTCCCCATGACATTGCAAAACTTATGACAGAAGTATTAGTTTTATAGTCATCTACCACCAACTTAGATAAGATCTGGCTAAATCCATATGAGAAGCAAGACCATCTATAAGGGGGAGCCACAATGAGGTGAAGCAAGTGTCCAAAACTTGTTTCAGGCAGAAATGTGTTAATTAAATTTGTTTAGTGTTACACAATACCTCAGCTTAGCCATTTTAGTACCTTTAGTAAGCATATCGTTTTCCATGAATAAAGCTGGGTGAAATTCTTTGGTTTTGCTTAATGAACTTTTCATAAGGAAAACACAAATTGTGCTAATGCATACATTTGGTCTATGGTATATGGTTTTTATATTTCTCCATGAAACCATCCTTCCAGCAAAGGGGAAAAGCTATGCATAGCACTGTCATTTTAGGCTCAGCCTTGAAGGAAATAAAAATATCACCTTGTGTCTTTGTCCCATGAATCCATGGTGGAGGTGTTGGGCAGCATCTGTCCAGCTGCTAGTCAAATGTTTGAAGCAAGTTTATTGAGAGTGATGGTAAGACCCAATGGCTGATGGAATGATCCAATGGAGTAAAATTCTTTGCCCAGGCAAGACAATGGGTTAAAGGGATGCATGGAAAACCTCTCTGATGTAGTAGAGGGATGGTGTATTTCAATAGATCATTCCTAAAATCAATGCTAAAGTCAGCACTGAGGTGATTCCTCATTTTAAAAGACCTCTGCTAACAATAGAGAGAAAGTCAATGTGAAGAAATATAATAGTTAATGTGCTCTAGACAGGCACCAACGGCCCAATCCTGCAAGATGTTGAGCACCTCTGAGAGATGCTGAACAACCTCAACTCAGATTCAACAGGATTGGGGGTGTTTAGCATCAAGTCCTAAAAAAGAAGGTTAGCAGAAAAAAATCCAACTCAAAAGACCCAGGGACAGGCCTGGCTTCCTATTCCATCCCATCTGTGTTGCTCTGGTGGCATGAAGGGGACAGAGAGCTACCCTAACTGGCCAACTAGGGAGTCTTGTGATATAGGGAAGATATCATAAAGCAAGTGTAGTCAGTTACACACCAGTCACTCCACTTACCACCACCCTCTTATGTTTAAAGTGCATTCTTGGGTAAGCCACAGGTGTGGGCAGAGGCTGGAGGGGGTGATTCCCAGCCAGCAAAAATCTTAACTACCCAAGAAAACCCTAAGGCTGCTCTAAATTACACTTGAAGCCACCTTTTCCCTCACTTTGTGTTCTGTGCCAAGTGCTGCTTAGCCACAATTTGTGATCTGGCCCTCAAAAGCAGAATATGCGGAAGGAAACCAATGCTTATCTTTTGGTATTAAAATACTTTTACAAGTGCCTTTTATAATGGATAAACAATTGAGTAGCTGTGCTGACTTATAATGGAATCCGTATACTAGTTTGACAAAGACCCTTCTCATTCCACAATTCTGACCAACAAGATCCTGCCCTCGCTAGTGCTTGACATGACACTGCTTGGGGGGGTTGGCCAGTCATGAGTTTTATATTCTTTGAAATTTGGGTCACCTTGTTGATAAAGTCAGAATAGTTCATTTGTAATAAAACTTAGTGCAATGATACAAACGCTGAAGCCTAACCTTAAATAAAGGAGCTACTCTTTTAACAGCCCACTGCTACCTTCAAAGTGAAGGTAATGAGATGGCCACTCTATTTTTTCCCATTTGTTTCCATGAGTTTTGTTCTCTGATGTTTGTTCCCCTGCCTCGCACCTCTCCTTCCCCATGCTCTGGTGTCAAAGAACCCACCTAGCAGGTTTTTCAGTGAAACACTGAAAATTTCTGGCGTACCTTAGTTGAGCTTTTTGAATTGTCGCCATGTTGCAATGCTCAGGACAACAGTTTGAATTAAAGCCAAAGATAGCTTTGAATCATTTGGTATTAGGGTACTAATGAGCTCTGCAGACATTTTAAAATACTGTTTTTCCCCCTTTAACCAGGTGTGGCTTAATCCAGTCTATTTTTCCCATAAGTAATAAGGTGTACAATATATATCTTTCCCCCAATATTGCAAAGAGTGTTTCCAAAAGGCTAGAGACATGCTTTTTGCAAGGAAGAGAAGATTTTACTGGGTTTCCTTTCCCCTAACATTATGTTCCTGCCTGCCTCCATCCTGAAAAGCTGATGGCTTGAGCAATGACATTTTCTTCAAACTACCACATCATGAGCTTTTCTCATTTCCTTATTCTGCGTTTCATGTTCTTTTTGCCGCTTAAAAACTGTCTGTGAATGAAACTAAGGGTTTATTACTAAAAGGATTATATTTAAGGATCATTTTCCAAATGGCTAGCAGTGACAATGCAAGCAAATTGTACTTAGATGCTGAAGAAAGGAATTAAGGATTTAATACTGAAATAAAAGATTTTTAGGCTTCCAGTAATCTGTCTGATAAAAAGATAACACGCTTGAAATCTTTAATCACAAAGCACTGAAGTAATTTCTAAAATAAAATTGAATTTACTCTTCTGGCTTTCTTGAGTGAAATGTTAAATAAAAGCACTTAGAAAATTAAAAGAATGAGATATAAATCTTAATGGAAATCATTTTCAAAAGTTCACACAAAAGGGGCTCTTACTTGTTTGGTTTTTTTTTGTTTGTCTTTACATTAAAGATTACATTTTTCCTATGGCAGTTCAGTGTAAAACAAGATAGTGAAAACCATTTTTGTCTTTGCTGAGGGGCTCTCATTCCAGTGGAGTGGAAAAAGAACATCACTTTTTTGAGCAAGATGATTGACGCTAGTTATTATATTAAAATTGTTAAATTTAATTAAAAGTTTTCAGCTGGATTTCAGTGTATAAGTAGCAGGAAAATCTTTCTTTCAGTATAGACGTTTTGATGGATGTGCTGAGCTGTATATGTGTAGTTTTCTTTTAAGGAAGATATTATCAGGATTTCAATGGGACTTATTCTCCCAAATCCTGGAGATGTAATTGAAAATCCCACCCTAACTTTCTACAAATGCACTGCAGGATGCATCATTTGAGGAGGTCATAAGGTGCTTCTCTCTCTCTCTCCCCCCCTGCAGAGGGATGAGCCTTAACTACAGCCCTTGCACTTTCTTGAATGCAAGAACAGCTCAAGGCTAATGAGCCCATGGGAGCTCACCTCCCAAAAAGGGACAAAGTGGAAGCAGAGCCGTGGTCGGAAGAAATCAAAGAATCATAGAAGAATAGGCTGGAAGGGACCTGGAAAAATCTTTAAGTCCAGCTCCCTGTGCTGAGGCAGGACCAAGTAAATCTAGACCCTCCTTGCCAGGTGTTTGTCCAACCTGTTTTTAAATGGAGAGCAAAGTTGTCTTGCTGCAGAGGACATACACCCTGCACCCTCCTAGGAAGTGACAGTGATTGCACACCCAGGAACCTCTGGGAGGCATTGTGTCTCCTGAAAGTTCACATGAGTTGGTACAGCTCTGGACATGAAGCTGAATTTTAATGCCACAGCTTGGATCAGCTTCTTCAAAATCACATTATGCTATAGTCATCCAGCTAGCTGGTGATAGAGAATGTTGAAAATCCTGTTGAGCATCTCCTTCTTAGGTGCATCTTCTTTATCGTGGTCTATCTTTGCTGTATTTCTTAATGATTAAAATACAATTATCAAAGACAATACAAACACATAATTTTACTGTTTCTCTTGGGTCATGTCCCTCATTTAAGACCTTTGCCACACATTGAAAAGGCCAGTGTCACGTACAGTTGTGTGAGTGAACCTGTTCCTGTAGTTCTGAGTCCTACTGTTTGTCACAGTTCCACTGGTACCAGAATGGCATGCTCTTTTCTTTGTTTTGGTTGGGAGATTTGGAGGTACATTCATGTTTCACTTGAAAAGTTTGGTTAACAGAAGCACAGGAGCCTAAACCACAAACACTAAAAAGGGAAGTTTGAATGTATTTTTTATAGGAGCGGATCTGTAATAAAAACAATAAAATCCAGTGTTTAAGTTTTATAGAAATAATTTAATGACCAGCTGCAGCCATAAACACCTTTATGTTTTGATTGGGTCTTAACTCCTCCATCCAGTGATTAATTGGTCTGTGAAAGACAAACATATTACATTATTCCTTAAGTATAACATCCTGTTTTAAAGACTACTTTAGTACAGTTTAAATGTTTTTGAACCTGTTCACTTTAAAAGGGTATTTCAGTGGTCTTCCATTTGTCATTAATTCTTGTGTATTTTCATGATGATGACTATAAATATACACTATTCCCCTTTAACGTTTCTTCCCCACAGCAGTATTGCTTTGTCGTGCTTTCTCTGCAGAGGTTTCATATGAGTAACATTGTGTGGTGTGTCAGCTTGTTTCCGTAGAAACATCATGACAAACACTGGATGGAGCTTTTATTTGACATGAATTGGAGAGAACAAATAGTAGGGTCTTCCTTAAATGGAATCAAACACACGATGGGCTGTATTTGTGGATAGTAGCCACAGCGTCACTTTGGGAGAGGCACCAGAGCACTGGAAAGCTTTGTGCTATAAGGAGCTCCCAGGTATGCAGGGGAAATATTTCCACTCTTCTCCATAACGTTGCTGACCAGAGCAGGAAGGAGAAAATCATAACTAGACCCCTCCCTGCCCTCTGAGAGGATGACAGGACCAATGTACAGGGTCCAAGAAGAAAGGAAATCTTCTAGAAGTTCTCCCTCCTTTGTACACCTGCGGGGCTACCCAGAGTGTGGCTGTATGGGAATAGATATATGCATAGAACTTTAAAACATACTCCATGTTACATTTTTTTCAAGTGAATTTAGTGTTCCTATCAGGTGCCAGATTGCCTACTCCTGATATTAAAATCAATTGGTTTAGCTATGGAACAGGTACAACTCGGGCAGCAGCAGTTCACGTTCTCCAATGTGCCTGAATCGTGACTGAGAGTGTAGTGACATTTCTTAAATACATTCAGTCCTTGGCCTTTCTATGAGACTGCCATCAGGGGATCTAATTAGTACCTATTGTGGTTGTTGTGGTTTTGCAACATGGACAGTTGTGCACTGGGAGATTGATTGAGAACACGAAACCATAAGTCACCAAACAGCCATAAAATAATAGCAAGTTTTGGTCATTATAGATATGGGCTATAAGTGACAACAGTTGCTATCAACTTGCCTTGAGAATCTGCAAGCCTGCTTGTATCATCAGTCAGGGTGAGAGATTGTTAATTCAAATCCTATCCTTCTAGTACATTAAGCTTAGTTTGTGTTTTTGTTTATTTATTAGGTAAACTACTTTGATCTGTTTGCTTTTACCTTGATCAATTAGTCCTTCAGCCATCGTATAGATTGCGTCAATCACAACATGTCTTCCATTCGTCTCGTATCCTGGCCTTCCTTCTCCATGTGTGGCCATGTCTTTTCACGATAAAATCTTCCCATCTCTTTGGAGGTTGGCCGAGTGGTCATTTCACTTCGTGTGCTTACCACTTGGCGACAGCTGCAGTCCATTGATTGTCAGTGAGCCTCACTATATAATCCGGCCCATTGCATTTTACTGTGTCTGCTATTAATGACGTCCTACACTTCACTCTGCTGTCTGATCACTTCACAGGGGACTTGGTCGCGGATTGAAATTCACAGAATTCTTCTTTCCATTACCCTCTCCATGACAGACAATTATAATAATTTAAAATCTATCTTTCTGTAGGTAATAAATTTGTTTTATGTTTTTGTTTTATCTAAACCAGTGAGTTTGAATGAAGTGCTTGGAAATCTTAGTTCAAGGGGCAAAGGCTGTTGCATTCCCTGTCCACATTCAGGGGGAGGCGAATTGGATAATAAATTCATACTGGTCGGTGTTTTGACTAGGGCAAGGTGGTACATCTCTGGGGTCCTAGGCTGGGAAGCCGGTGGTTATTTTGGCTATAGTCTCTCTATTATTGGTTCATGCAGGGGCTGGTCAGCCTGCATGTAACTGCAGCTGGATGTGTCCCTATCTGTGTGAATGCTGGTGGAAGTATGTAGGATTAGGAGTGGGTCTGCAGCTTGTCACAGCAGCACAGTATGAGAGGGAGCCCAGGCTGGTGTGTCAGAGGGCTCAGTGGTACCCTAGTTCAAGGTGGCACCCTGAGGGGAACCCATCACAACATGTTGATTTGTATTAATCACATTACCCTTCTTTCATTCTTTATTAATTGAATCCCATATCAGCTGCTCCATTATCTTGCCCTGGATCAGTGTAGGGTGACCAGATGACCCAGGTCAAATATCGGGACGTGGGGGCGGGGGGGGGGGAGCGTGGCGGGAGGGGGCAGGGCAAAAAAACCCACAACACCCCCCCTTCCTCCACAAACACTGGAGGGAGGAGGAATGGTGAGCCTGGGGAAGAGGCGGGGATTCGGGGAGGGAGCCAATGGGGGAAGGAGGGGGAGGAGTCAGGGCGGAGGGGCATGAGCACTTCTGGGCTCCGGAGTATTTGCTTGTTTGTCCAGTGTCCCGACCTAACATTGGTCGGGACGCGGGACAAACAAGGAAATATCGGGACAGTCCCGATAAAATTGGGACGTCTGGTCACCCTAGATCAGTGTCAGGTTGACAGGCCTATAATTACCTAAGTCATTCTGTTCACCCTTTTTAAAAATTGGCAGACCAATAGTTTTCTTCTAGTCTTCTGGAACTTCCCCAGTGTTCTAAGGCTTATTAAAAATCAGAATTCATAATCCAGCAAGCTCCACAGCCAGCTTGTAAAACTCTAGTATGCAAGTGATCTGGACTTGCTGATTTGAAAATGTCTGACTTTAGTAGATACTGTTTAACATCCTCCAGCGATATTAGTGGAATGGAAAGAGTGTCATCATCATTGTATTATGAGACTTTATTATCTGTTTTACCCCAAATACAGAACAATAATATTCATTTAATGCATTTGCTTTTTTATACATTATTATTGATAATTCTTCTATTTCCAGCTATAATTGACCAGTACCATTATCAGGATTCTTTTTGTTTCTAATATATTTAAAAAACTCATTGTTCTTTGTTCAACTGTCCATAGATTTCTTCTTGTGCCCTTTGCTTCGCTTATCAATTTTCTACAGTTCCTAACTTCCGATTTATATTTATTACTATCAACTTCCCCTTTCTTCCATTTGTTACATATTATTTTTTTATTTTTTACAGCTGACTTCACTTCCCCTCTAAATCAGATTGGTTTTTTAAACAGTACTGCCTTCTTCCTTGATTCTGAGATTGTGGCTTTTTGAGCCCTAGTAGGGTGTTCTTAAATGATTCAGAAGGTGTTCTGAAAAGATTACCAATTAGCATTCACATTTTTCTGATTAAATTTTTCCTCCCAGCTGATTGACTCATAATTGTTTTCAGCTTTGTGAAACTGGCCCTATTAAAGCACCAAGTATATATATTACGGGTCTGGACTTTATTATGCTTTCACATTATAAATGTGATCAAGTCATGATCACTTGCACCTAGGCTACCTTTAATTTTTTGTTCTGTGATCACTTCCTCTTTATCTTTTAGGACAAGGTCTAATTTTCCCATGTTGGCTATAACACTTTTTGAGTTAGGAAATTGTCATTTATAATGTTACATTCCAAAGATATTTTAGTTCTGGCAGCATGAGACCTCCAGCATCCAGACTCAAATTGAAGTCCCCCATAACCATGCAGCTTGTTTTTCCTACACATTTTAGATGTGTAAGGAAGAGATCATCCTGTTCCCTTATGTGTTTTTGGTAGTCTGCAGCAGACACCAACTAATACCCTATCTTGTGCTTTATCTATTGAGTGCTTATGAATCAATGTACTAAGATAATTTTCTTCCCAGTTATCAGTGATTTGGAATTAGGTAATGCCAATTTTAACATAGAGTGCCACTCCCCGACTCCTTTTCCCTACTTGATCCTTCCTAAATAGGTTATAATCATTAATTTTTGCATTCCAGTTGTGCAAATCATCCTCCCAGATTCAGTCATACCAACTATATTGCATTCATGCTCATAAATGAGCAATTCAAATTCCTCTTGTGTGTTACCCAGGCTCTTAGCATTGGTGAATAGGCAATTCAAGAATTTCTTCCCTTCATGTCCTTTGATTCCTTGATTCATTTTATTCTCAACATCTCGATTTGCTTACTGAATGTTCATATCTTTCCTCTTTTTATCTTCCCCCTTTGCTCTTAGTTTAACCCCCTCCTGACTATTCTAGGCAGCCTAACTCCAAGAAGATTGGTCCCCGTTCTGCAGAGGTGGAGGCCATCCAAACTATGCAGTCTCCTCTCTCCATAAAAGGTCAACCAACGTCCACAAAACCAAAACTGTCCACCCAGACCACTTACCTAGCCAGTGATTCGCTTCCAGAATCTTCTGCCTTCTGTCTTCCTTTGCTCATGGGACATGAAGGATCTCAGAGAAGATTGCTTGCCCATTATTCTTCTTCAGATAACACACTGTCCTGTTTTCTGCCTTGCAGAAAGTTTTTGATTTTCTAGGTATTGAATCCCCCACAAGATAGTCTGTCTTCCTTGCACTATTTACAGGCATGTTTGATTTGCTTACTGGTTGAACTGAACTGCCATCCATGTGTACTTCACATACTATATTTGGTTGTGGCTGGCTACCCGCTTGTACAAAAAGTATTATTTTTAAATACAAAAATGTTTTCTTGTGGAAGACTGGCAAAGTAGTATGGTTGCAGACCTAAGAATGGTAACTATGCTGTGAACCCTATGACCGATTGGGGGGACATGTCTGTGTCAATGTGTGAAGGCCATTTTATTTAAGGAGCTCCATGCTTTGTATTGTAGCCTTCATTTTGGAGCGTGACCTTCATGTTGTGCTGCAATGACTGAGTCTGAGAAGTTGGCACAGAGCAATCCAGGGCCATCAACTCTGTCTCTCAACTACTGGTCAATCCACAAGAACAATTAACTCTTGACACAGAAGTCTGGATGGGCACAGGAGCTGGAGTGTCTCAACACGGCATATGACGAAAGATGTCAGAGACTATATTTCAGTGGTAATGCTCTCTTTGAAAGGTCCATTGCCACATGTCAGAAGAAGGGGCTGGAGAAGAGAGAAGGCAGGAAGGGTTGCTTACCCTAAGGACACTGACCAAACCCAGGAATCTCAGAAGGGGTGAAATCGGACTCGGGGGTGGGGAGGGGCTGTGTTCAGGACTGTTTGTTTTCCAAAGATCTGTGACTTTCTAGTGCTCTTTATGAGTAAAGTTCCTGTGGTTAAGAAATTCCTTTGCTAAACCTGTGCTCCTTCTTTGCCTGCTATGTTGTTTCTGAAGGGGTTAATCGAGAAGCTCAGAGCTCCCACAGCAAAGTGGAACTCCGAGGGAGCATGTATAAGCAACAGGGGGCTCAGGAGAACTGAGATGCTGATTCTGGGGTCTAGACAGCTGGCCTGCGGGGTCCCACTGCCCAAGAAGGGTGTCAAACACACACTTTTCACCTGGGACTGTGCCTGAGAGACCCAGAGCTAAGAACAGTGATCAGTCATTATCCAGACCTAGGAGGCTTAGAAGCCCATGGGATTCAGTGGTTGGATCCACTCACAACAGACTGGCATCTGTCCATAGAGGGGGACTGAGCCAGGAAAGCTAGTGTGAGATCAGAATCAGGTGCAATGTGTCTGAAATAAAGATAAAATTCAAAATATTTGAACCTGGATGTCTACAGTTAGGCTAATAAGTCCATATTTAGGTCCTATAATAAATGTAGTCTCTTATTTCAGAAGTGCTGAACAGTAACTTACGTGGGATTTGTGCTTGATACTTCTGAAAATCAGGCAATTTTTGTTTAAGTGCCTAAATATTAATTCAGGAGCCTAACTCTAGGCCCTCAGTTTGGTAAATGTTGCTCAAATGTTTAATTTGTCTTAGAAACAGTGGGCCAAAATCATTCCTGGTGTAACTCCATTGTATTCAGGGATTAATTTGGCCCAGCATTTTCAGTGGACACAAATATTACAGCAAGGAAATACTCCCCAGTGCATTTATTGTTCTCAGGAGAATAGCCATCAGATGTTTATCTACTTCTAAAAAGTACAAATTCCTTGTTGTTAGCAGTTTTTTATTGGTTATCATCACCAGTGAATCACTATTTGGGATTTCTTGAACACAGACAGAGTCATTAATCATTCTGTAATAGCAGTGGGAGTCTGTTGTTTAAACATGCCCATAAGAGGATTTAGAAACAAAATACAACCAGGGAAATTCAAACAAGAGGAAATTGTCCAAAGCCCCAGTAAAAATCAGAAGGTATCAGGACATCCTGATTCTCCTTCTATTACAGGTTTATTTAGACATTTTGTCCTTTACGTGTCTGACTTGGGGGATGAAAGAGAGAAGAAGAAGAGGGTGGTTGTTTTATCATTGATATATTGTTCCTCAAGGGTCAGGTTTTAATTCAGACTTCTTAAATATATTAATAGAGCCTGATAAATTATGTACTTTCATTTATAGGGTGGGATAGCAGTTAACTGCCAAATCCTAATGTATGTATCCATATTTTCAAAGTAATGATCAAAGCAATAGAACAGATCTAAAATATGTATATATGTAATGAAGTTTGTCATCTGAATGCTCCATTCTTGGAAACCTCCACGCGTGGGACTTCTGTCCAGACCCACTCCATGTGTTATTTCATTCTTTCTCTGCCTTGCTCAATGAGTACAGTTCTTGTGATGAAATCAGTACGGTTGTCTAGTTAGTATATCATTCATGTAACAACTCAATGAGTTCTAAACATACATCTGCAGTATCTCTGACACAAAATAATCCCACAGAAATTAATATTAAGTGTAATTGACAGGGAGAAGGAAGGTTTAAAGTTCATTGCCCACATTCAGGCCCTGACAGTTCTAAGGTTTGTATAGCAAACCCTAGAGCTGTGTCAACTTAATTTTTATTTTATAGACTTGTGTGTCAAAATGTTCCATTTCCTTGTGCTTAATTTTGCATCATTTATGTTTCAGTTTATTTGTAATTTCAACAAATCAGCTATTTTCAAATCAAAAAGATTTTGATTTTGAGGCAGAAGTGATCATCTGTCAAAGACTCTCCCAATGAGAACGGATGCATTTTTATTTGAAAATTCATATACATTGGCAAAAATTATTGTAAAAAAGGGCCCATTTTCCCTCTTCAACCCGCATGGAAAAAATTAAATTCTAATTGGTTTTGTATTATATTGCAGAGAGAGTGAGTATTGAAATATCTGGTAGTTTTGGTTTCTATTAACCCTTGCTACCATCCTTTCCTTGGATGCTGTCACATGTAATCTTCTGTTAAATATTGCACAAAAGACTTGGAAATAAAATTCACCAAAAATCTGATCCTGGACTTTAAAACAGTTTTTTAACCTAAGATAACTTATTTATCCATTTTAGTATTAGTAGCAATATGTGTGATCATGTTAGTTTTGAACATAAGGAGCCAGATTCCAGCTTTCCAAAGCAGATGGAAAGCCTGTGGATCTGACTCAACGAAGACTTCCCAGGCATAAGGGAATGTTTTAGGTGGCTGGAAGGAAAGTGTGTTCCTACATCTTAGTGATCCCCAACTGCCATAAACAACTGGGCACAAATTAGAGCAGCTCCAAGGATCATGCACAGATAGCCCAGGATTGTGGGTGGCATGCAGGTGGCTTAAAGCCACCTTTGAACAATTCAAATGTAGCCAAGGATATAGGCCCATAACTGCTGTATTGGAGCAAATTATTAGTCCATCTGATTCTTCAGAGGAAGGCAAAATCCCTCTCCCTTGTCATTCTCTCCCTTCTTAATGCACCTGGCCAATTGTGCAATGGTGACCAATGAACAGCTGCTAACAATAAGGAAATTGTGCTTATAAGAAGTAGCTCAGGATCTGATGGTTATTGTCTTGTGAGAGTTTGAGGCACTGGGGACTTCTTTCTTGCCAGGATGCTTTTTTCACTTGAAAATACTGTCTCTGTGTTGAATTAAACACTTTTATCTTCTCTGTTTATGAGTTTGTGGAGCTGGTTTCTTTAAAGGAGCCCCATTTCTCCCTCCTCCCAACCCCCATACTTCCATCTGGAAAGATTAGGGGTTTTACAACAGAGAAATAACTGGGAATTGCAACAGCTATTTATAGTATGATTGGTAATTTTTCCGAGTAGAAATGTTTCTCCGTTATTTACTTGAAATGTAGAATGTGTGTGTATGTGCATATGAATTTGCATGTGTGGGTACATGAGTGGGTGTATTTATGCTCTATGTAATATATATCTGAGACACTCCCATTTATTGAGTGCCCTTCTTGCAAACATCTTGTAGTACTTTACAAAAAAATGTAAAAATTTAAACCAAACAGGATATGAAAATACAGTGCCAAAGAAGTGAGTCTTTAGGCGTGATTGAGACTTAGCTAATGACATAAAGAGCCTAATCTATGAAGGGAAGTCAGTTCCTTGGGTTAAGGGAAAATAAGCAGAAACATCCAAGCCCTGATGTTGTCCTAATTTGAGAAACAGTCTGCTGTCCTTCACAGCTTGTGTTAAGCATGTGTCTCAGGGAGTGCAGGCAAAGAACTCCTTGTAAATATGAAATGTGCTGAGCCTTTTTTGTAAGTATGACAATCTTAGAGTGAAGCAAAGGCTCAAATATAAGGGTATTTTTTAGCATGGATAGATTAATTTTTTTTTAAAAGATCAAGATTGGATGTTCTTTTAAAAGATATGCTTTAAGAATTAGTTTGGGGAAGTTCTATGGCTTGTGCTACAGGAGGTCAGACTAGATGATCACAGCGGTCTCTTCTGCCTTGGAATCTATGAAAAAGTAGAGATTCAGTGGCTAGGAGTTTCAGAAGTGACTTTGAGTGTCTTATTGATTTTGTCATATAAGAAAAGCTGGTCAAAATTTGTGCATTAACTCTGAATGGTTGGATTTTATTCAGTTGATTCTGGTTTTCACTTTGGTTGAACGCAGAGCTCTTGTCTTGTGTAATCATTATTCATTTGTAAACTTATGATGTTACATTATACAGTATTAGTAAATATTATTAGTTTGGCTTTTCCAGTACATAATAAGGATCTCTCAACTGATGACTGCCATGTCCTATAGCATGATTTAGTATTCTGCATTAAAATAAATAATTCACATCAACTGGAGAAACTCTTATTTCTGCATCAGAAAGCTAACATTATTTCTGGCTTGAAAGTAAATCTATGGTGGTACAAATAATTGTGCATGCTGTGCTGTGTATAAACACACACAAGTACATAGCTAATTTTCAGACTGTTGTAGTTAAATGAGTTTAAATGAGCTGATGGAAAAGAAATGATTACCACAAGGCATGATTCGTCAATCTGTTTAGTCGTGGTCATTGCATTTAGTGGAAAATCCATTATTATTAACTATTACATTCACACACACACACCCTCCACCCATCACTCTCCATATTTAAGGAACCTTAAGACTTTGACCAACAAAAGCCAGAAAATGTATAGTTAAATTAATTCCTTCCTTAGCTCATTCCACTAGGGAAAGAAAGCAGGGCATTGTGAGTTAAGGTCCCAGGGTCAGCCATTTGTCTGTGTTGTACCATTAGCATTTCTTTGTATTTGGTTCATTGTTTGTTGTTTTTAAGTAAAAAAAAGATGGTGGAAGTCAATCAAGAATGTAGCATTTACCTGAGAGTCTAGGATATACTCATTGGCTAGGCTATAATGAGCTACTTCATTATAATGATTTGCAAATAAATACATACTCCATTTTGTAATCAATTACAAAGCCTTATTTAGAACTCATAAGTAAACTAAAAAAGCCATAATTGAGGCTATTAAGCCATAATGGGTCAAACAGTTCTGTACAGAAACCGATCAATGAACCTGGAATGCCTCCCTTCACATCTTTTATCTCATCTGATTTTGCCAGTCAAATGAACAGAAACAAAGAGTACCTTGCTAGGACCAAGGAAACAAGAACCAGAATCAAAAAGCTAGCATCCCAGATCCACCTGCGTTGACTGACTTTGGGCTAGTCACAGAGAGAAAAAGCTTTGGAAGCATTGAGGAAGGTCTGGTCCAGATTGTCTGATGAAAGTTTACAAAGACTCTCTGGCCTTCATAATAACTGAAATCATCAGTGCCTCCTTCAGAGAAGGCAATCTTCCATCCACCCTGAAGAGTGCAATTCTCTAGCCAGTTTTGAAGAAATGTACACTTGACACCAGTGACCTCACGAATTACACCCTGCCTCCTCCCACGTTTTCCACATTTTTAAATGTCCCTTTTCTGGACAAGATTGTTGAGGGGTGTGTAACATACCCAGGGTACAATCTGGACTGATGAACAGCTGTGTCCCCTCACCTCTCTAACCTGGGTTGCCTTTTACACTGCTTCGCTGTGAGAGCAACTATTCCTGGTCTGCTCGCACACAGCCGCCAGCATGTAAGTTAGTCCCAGTTATAATGTATGAGTGCTACAGCAAGCCACTCTTGAATTACACTACAGAACGACACCAGCAAACTCCCAGTACCAGACTTTCCCTAGAAATGTGCGTCTTGTACTGCCCAGCTCTCTCCTGGACAATGCAAGCTCATATAAAGTCTGTCAATTTATGAATAGAAAATGATATACACAAATCCTGTTAACCCAAATGGAGTCTCCCAAACACTTCAATCCAAACACACTGGTTTATATAAAACAATAAAGCAAGTTTATTAACTACAAAAAGGATAGATTTTAAGTGAATGTAAGTAATGAGGCATAAAAGTCAGAATTGATTACAAGAAAAATAAAAGTAAAATGCAACTAATGCCTAACCTAACAAACTAGAATGATTACAAAGCAAGGTTTCTTTCACCACGTTTCAGCAGTCCTACTGGTTGAACTTCTTTCAGTCAGGATCCCTCCCTGAGTCCAGTGCTGCTTCCTTTGTTCTTCAGGTATTGGGGATGCCATGGGCAAAGAGGAAGGGAGGCATGATTTGGGGCATCTCCCATCTCTTCTCATAGTTCTTTCCCTTCCTTGAGAAGCATTGCCAGCTAAGGTTCAGGAGACAAAAAGTCTGTGTGGACAGCAACCCCAAGTTGTTTCTTGTGAAGATGAAGATTTTTCACCCATGTCTTTTTTCCTGCCAATGAATAGCCATTTACAGTTGATGGCCCATTTGGCTGAGGTGTCAGCTAATCTTTTGTCTCCGAGGAACTGGTTTGACCACTCCCCAGATTTGGAATATCTCTAAGAAACACCATACAATTGAATTTTATAATTTTACATACAATGTTGCCACACATATTTTATCAGGACAATGTTGAACAGCAAGTTAGGAGTTTCCAAATGATACCTCACAAGACATACTTGTACAAAGATTATTATAAAAGTGACCATCACAGGGTGTTGGCAACCAAACTTCTATAGTACCTGTCTTCTGTCAATGTCCTTGAACCTTCTGAGTAGGACCTCACACCATCACATAGTAGAGATTGCCTACTGACATTGACATATGACATTCTTTTAACTTTGGGTAAAATACGAACTTCCATGCTCATATTGCTAGATTTCTCATCATGAGGTAGTACTTCAGGGGATCCTCTCCATCCTCTTGGATGTATCCCAGAAAGTTAAAAAGGCGAATTTCTCTTTCTCATCTGGCTATCTCAGAGACCTCATCATCCAAACATTCCAAAACAGTTTTGCTTCACAGATGCAACACAACCTAAGTTTTGGGCCAACATTGTGCTTTTAATATTTGTTTTTTAATAATTGTAATGGGGACTGGTTATAACCAGTGTTCTTCAGGAGTCATTAGAAACTATAGTGATGTGCACTACAAAAAAGATTAATATAATTTTTAGAATTAATATAACTCTCAAATGTACAGGGTCAGAATCTGATCTCAGTTACACTGATGCAAAGCTGGAATAACTCCATTAAAGTTAATAGTGTTACTCCAGACTTCCACTGACATACCTGAAGTTGAATCTGGCCCACAATACCTACCAACCATTGAAGCCTGAGTGCTGATGTTCTTTTAATATTGGTGGACTATATTGTTTTGCCAGCTTTCAGTTGTTTTCACTAGAATTTTGTGTTGAATAGTAAGAAGCAAGACAGACTATTTTCTGTAAATTGTAGAGTAAAACATTTTCATGAAGGAGGTTGCTGTGGAAGGGAAATTAGCAGGTATGATTAGGGCTGTTCACACAGAATCACTGTTGGTAAGCCTATTCTTAAAAGCCTTTAGAGGTCTGACTTGGCCAGCTTTGGTGCTGAAGTTAATCTCAGGATTGTAACTATTTTATAAACATGCATTAGTCTCCAAAGTTTCCTGTGTGGAAACTGGAAATAATTTAGTCTTATCAAATACAGGTCAGCACTCCCTTTCTGAGAAATACGAGCGGGTGATAGTGTGTTGAAGTGGCCTTTTCAGATACATAATCCTATCTATTCCCTCTCATGTTGTCTTCAGCTTTTCTTCTTGTAATTTTTATTTCTTGCTGGTTCATTCCTATTTTTGTTTAGGAAGCATACTAAAATCCTCCTGGCCTTCACGTCCACTAATATTCTCATTAAATGTATATTGGGGTTAGACTTATTTTACCATACTGTATATGGGCATTCTTGCAAATTTTTACACAAGTAGCCCTTGCTCATGCAATGGTCAAGGAGACCATTCCCATGAGAAGGGGAATGTAGAATCAACCCATAAGTGTCCAAGATATGAAATTCAATTTTGTTAGCACAAATCTGATATGAGCTTTATGTGAGAGAACCTCCATGCATCTGTGTAATCCCTAGAGTTTTTACATCATTTTTCTGAATAAAGTTAATATGATCCAATATGATTTTTTTTAATAAACTGCGAGAGAGTTTAGGACTTTACCTCCTGATATAACTTTATAAGATCAATCCACAGAAAATCTCTTGAGAGGAAGCAGAATACATTAATGTTAACATAGAATACTTTTCTTATTTCACACAATCAGATTGTTAGGATCCCAAAGTGGAATGTTTCAGTTAGGCTCCTTCCTAGGAGTTAGATACAAGCTGATCACTGTCACATCTAGTAATTAAAGAAGGGAATGATCAAAAGGTTTCACATAGCCTGTTTGTGAGAGTTTACAAAAGCTACACAATAATTATGGCAGAATAAAAAAAGTAAGAAATAATTTTCACTTTCAGTGTAATATTTTTTAAATGCCTCCCTCCAAATGTCCTGTAGATTGTCTTCTGGATTAATTTGTACAAGGCTGGTGTATTTGGGTATCACCATCAGCATAGCTCAGAGATTAGGGGCTGAAGTGCTGATCACCAAGCTGCTCACACTGAGAACTCCTGAGTGCTGAGTTACTTTCCTAAATCCTAGGAACCAGATTTTTCAGTAAATTTCTGGATCAGGTGTGATATGGAGGTAAGCTACTAATGTTACCATGGGACTGGGGAAACAGCCCTTCTGCTAGCTGACATGCCTTAGCAAAGGCTGTTCATTGGGCCAAAGAGTTTCAAAAACAGGAGGTTAAAGTTTGGCTGCTCAATCCATAGTTAGGTATTTAAATAATTGGCAAGGTTGTCAGAAGTTCTGAGCACTCATCAGCACCCATTGACCTCGATGAGCACTGTTGGATGTTCAACATTTTGAAAATATATATTGTAAAAATATATTGTAAACTAGATTGTAAACTAATTGGAGCAAGGAACTTGTTTTCCTGCGTGTCTATACCAGGGATAGTGTGAACACTGTGTAAATGTTAACAAGGTTAAGTAGTTTGTCCAAGATCACGCAACCTGCTCACAGCAGATTTGGAAATAGAAAAACTTACTGATTTCACTGGGGACAGGATTTTACCCCAGGAGTCCTTATTCTTAGCCACCTGCTGTTTACATTATTTTAAAGTAAGTTAATTAAAACTGGTACTTTAAAATAATGTAAATATTCCCCTCCAATATTGGAAAGCCAAAGACAACAACCTTGTTTTGCCAGAGCATGAGAACCAGAAAGTGAACTGGTGAGTGAAACTAACTGGTCTGTCTTGTTTCACAGTCCAACCTGCCAAAAGTAAACAACATCATTAATGGTTCAGGGTAAATTCACACACACGTGTTTGAGTACACACGTACAAAATAATGATTTTACTTTGACTGTGTTCTCTTAAGACAATTTACCAAGCAGAAGACAGAATGTGTCCATGATATAAGATAGCTGCAAATATAAAGATATTCAACTGAGACCCCCAAAATAATCAATCAATCAATCAACAAAAAACCTTTTGCAATGATTTAAAAGAGTTCACTAATTAATTACACGTTACCTGGAGCAATGATCAGATCAAAATAAAGTTATATCACTCAAAGTTTCATTACCCAATAAGAAAAAAAACTTTTATTTCTTTAATTGAAAAATTTTAAATGATTCCCTTCACTGTCTTCTGTGAAGGACAAATTGGTACTTGAGAGGAAGATATACAGGGCAGTATCTCTACTAAACTTTATAGTTAAATGATATTATCATGTGCATACAATCTTTCTTCTGCGTCCACTAATGACCACACGTCATCTTATCAGGCATAAACCTCTCCTGAGATCTATTTCCTCCCAGCAGTTTCTCTGTATTTTCATTCATATGTGGGTTAGAGAATGAGCTCTCACTAAGCCAGTTTGAGATACTGATCTGGCAAGAGTTTAACTCATTTCTCACTTCTCATTATTCTCCTGTCATTTTGTTATGATGTGTTTTTAAGAACATCCAGCTTTTAGTTTCAGGAAAACCAATTCCTAATGCAGAGTAGAACATGCAGATCTGATCTGTTTTTCATTTCAGCAGGAATTCCGTTGATTTGTATTTAAAATAGTTTTGTCTTTTTTCCCATCTGTACAACAGGCCAATTGTGACTGGCACCCACAGCAGTGTCTGAGAAAAGGAGGGTACAAGGAGCTTTGTCCCTTCCACACCCTGTGCGTGGCCCAGCCACAATTTCCGACTCTGTATCCCGTATTCTCCTTCAGAGAGGAGTATGCACTGCACTCTCTTAAGCAGGCACATTCCCCTTTATGCAAGGCTGGTCAGTAAATAACTGTTGCAACATAGCCCTACATGAGCAATTGGTCCCCTCATAAAATACTGACTTATGTGCCGAGAGAGAGACTTCTAAAATATCCTTGAATCTATTTATTCACCTATTACAATGATCACTACTTTTACCTGTACTGAGCACTACACATTACGTCACTTTGCAGCCTCTTTCTAACTTCTTGTTTTTAATGCGGTCTTCATGGTTCAGAGGATTGATAATCGGATAGCAGGTTTTCTTCGAGGCCCCTTGTTCAGGCCTAATATGTTGACACCCTCTAGTAGATCGACACCCCTTGTTCAGGCCTAGTATGTTGCTATCTGATGGATGCTTGGGGACTATTGTGAAATGAAATGAAATTATGGTCTCTGTTTAATTCTAGAGAGCTAGTGTCCATATCACAAAAGTTACCTCCACAGTAACCACCAACTGGCAATGCAAAGAAACTTAAGGCCCGACGATTAAAAAACGTAGAGTGGAGTACCATCTCACCTTTAGCAATGGTTTTTCCAGGACAGGTCTGAATCACTCTGGCTGTGTGTTTTGGGGAGTTTGCACTGCTGCTGCCTGTGCTACATCTGGTCTGTTGCTAGAGGAAACATTTTCCAGGGCTACCAGTCTAACAGCTTTCATCATCACTGACGTCATTCTCATAAAAGGTGTGTGTGTGTGCGTGCACATGCAAACACAAACACAATTAATTTGGGTATTGGGATCTTGAGACTTTCAAATGATCCTAGAGTCCAGAAATTTTTATGTCTTGTCCTGACCCTCCACCCTCATGTTTAAAAGGTTCAGATTAACCCTCATTTTGGCCATCATTCTGTCCTCTGCTTTGCAGGCAGAATATAGCAAATTATGGCCAGATATTTCTCCAGCGCGCAATGGGATGAGAGCATCAGCTCTGCTGCACACTCTCTTCTGGCCTACAGACACTACAGAAGCCTCCATGTGTGGTATACTCTGGAGGGAGGTAAATGGTAGAGTCTTTTGCAAGTAATGGGAGGAGCTGGTGAGTAGATAGTGCTCTTGCCATGTTCCCTTCATGTCTGGGTGGATTTCAAGTTACTGCTAGGTGAACCAACTTTAAACTCCCCATGATGTCCCCAAAATGCTTTCAGTTTACCAGCCATAAAGACCTGAAAGGGCCATGGTTCCATTGCAGGATGAAGGAAGTGAGGAAGGAGCCGAGTGGAAATGTAGAGTCACTAGGCCTCCAAGCAAATGACCCTACACTCTGCCAGGTGACACAAAATTGCTGCTTTAGGGGGCTGAATTCCCTGCTTATTCTCTAGGTGGTGGAGCTGACTCTTCAGACTCTACAACTAGTCCACCCTTAAAGGTTCAGCAAAACTCTTCAGAGACAGGGAGCTTTCCTTGGCTATCTGCTTGCAAAGCTTAGGTTGTATCCCTCTCCTAGGCAGTATTTGCTTGCCCTGAGAATGCTTGTGAGACAGTATTTAGAAATCCTGCTATACTATACTTGCCCAAATGATGATTAAGAGGGGCTGTGTTTAGCACAAGTATTTGAAGGATGTAAACATCAAGGAACAAGAGAAATTGTTTAGGGTGGTTTAGGGAATTATAATTAGGGAGGAATTTAGGCTGACTGTCAAGTAAAAATTCCTAATGGCAAGAAGTATTACACTGTGGGATGCTCTCCCATAAGAGCTGATACTTACAGTGACTTTAATTATTTAAACATGAACTGGATAAAGCAAGTGTATTTCCACTGTAACCATATTAAACAGTGCACAGTCTTTCTCATTGTAACAGAGTTGGGACCTGAACCAAAACTCTGGCTCCAAACACTCTGACACTATGAAGTTGTTCTGAATCCAGATATTGACCTGAGTTTTGCAAACGGCCCCTATCTTTATAAAGGCCTAAAGGAAACACCCAAATCTGGACATCTCTGAACCTTGCACTGTTCAAAATCCATGGACTGTTCAGTTCAATGGCTTTGGCCCATCTTTAGTCTTTCAAGTCCAGTCCAACTAAAGTTGTTAATATTTTTGCCATCCTTTGTTGACATTACATAATTTGGCCTCTGCCTTGGAACTCTTCCTGCGAAGGACAACATCTCTCGTTCAGTCCAGTAAGCCAAGGCAGATGCAGAAATTGAAAGGAGTGTTCAGTGAAAGAACTGCATTCAGGTAACCCACCATAGTACCATTTAGGAGTTTTATTTTCCACAAGCCTAGTGCTCCTGCTTTTAAGCTTTTCAAAGATGAATTCCGGGGGTGTTTGAGATCGGTGGTGCCTGTGGCATAGCAATGCACGTTAGATCAAATTGAAACACACCTTTAAAATAGTTCTGGGACACACCACCGGGTATCAAAGTTTTCAGGATATTTTTCCTGCCCCTGACTTTACGGAATCTGATCAGAGGTTGAACATTCCATTCCATTCCATTCCTTTCCTTCTAATAGTCCCAGCTCATTAAGGATTATTTTTATACAAAAGAGTTTGGCATGGTCAACTTCTTAGCTGCAGTGACTTTAATATTATACTGCTGATGCCTGCTCGGTGTTTTTGGTTTTTTTAAAGTGTTTAACCTGATACATTTTAACAGCAAAATCTGCTTATAGAACCAGGGACTAGCTGAAGAACAGCTCTTCAGTGCTGCTGCCATAGCCACCCTTTTAACGTGTATCTCTGGTGGGGAATTATTTTGGGTTTAGCATACAGCATAGGCAATCAAAGTGTTCAGTAGAGACAAGTGGGTCAAAGTTTCCCCTTTCTGGGAGCAGCCACATTCTGTCCCCCAAGTGAAACCCCCTCATTTTCCTTCCTTCTTTTCCAAAGCTGGTATGATTCAGATCTGAAAGTCGACTGAAACCTCATTGTGAGCTGGAATTGCACAACAAAGGAACATAGAGCATTAGAGGACGGAATGTCAGTGCAGTGACCTGGATTAAGATGTATTAGTTTGTTGAGCTAGTGCTCCAACTCCAGCCAGGATTGCTTTTTGTGGTGCAGCTTGTACAGTAGATATCAGTGGCGATGCTCCCTCTTCTGGAAAGAGCAATGTATAAAGCTTCCTTCTGGGAGAGCATGACCTGATTACTTCCAATTTATCATATATGTGATGACACTTAGGGCCGTCCGTTGTTGGTGATGTCAGACAGTACATGATGATAACACTTTAAGCATATGTCCCTTACCTGCATGTTCCAGATGGATATGATTGTGGCCTGAACAACACAGCTTATATATTGAAAGAGTCATTTCTGAGCCCACCCTAGGCATTAACGAGTAGTAACAAGAATTAATTCTTCCATTTTTTTTCCTCTTGGTGATTGGTCTTCAGTGTAAAAGCTAAACATAATTTAAAATCATCTTAGATAAAATCTTGCAAATTACTTTGCAAATGGCTATCTTATTACATTAAAAAAACCTGCACTTATGTTCTTTCAAAATAAGGAACTTGGGGTTCTAAGTGTGGTAGACTACATTTTACTTCATTACTGCCAATTGTGAAGGAAAAGATCATTTTTGTTTTATCTTTTACTATTCAAAAGCTAGAAATCCTTTTGACCAAGCTGGATGAGCGACCGACTCAAAGGGGCGATTAGGAAAAAACAGAAAGCGTACAAAGAGTGGAAGAGGGGAGGGATCAGTAAGGAAACTTACCTTAGTGAAGTCAGAGAATGTAGAGATAGAGTGAGAAAGGCCAAAGGCCGGGAAGAGTTGGACTTAGCGAGGGGAATTAAAAGCAATAGTAAGAAGTTTTACAGCCATATAAATAGGAAGAAAGCAAAGAAAGAAGAAGTGGGACCGCTGAAGACTATAGCCGGAGAGGAGATTAAAGATAATCTAGGCATGGCGCAATATGTCAATGAATATTTTGCATCGGTGTTTAATGAGGCCAATGAAGGTATTAGGGATACTAGCACCGTTACAGAGGGGCATACAGGTTGGGGGATTACCGCATCCGAGGTAGAAACAAAACTAGTACGCCTTAATGGGACTAAGTCGGGTGGACCGAACGATCTTCATCCGAGAATATTGAAGGAATTGGCGCGGGAAATAGCAGGCCCATTAGCGACTATATTTAATGAATCTGTAAACTCGGGGGTGGTCCCGTTAGACTGGAGAATAGCCAATGTGGTTCCTATTTTCAAGAAAGGAAAAAAAAGTGACCCGGGTAACTATAGGCCTGTTAGTTTAACATCAGTAGTGTGCAAGGTGCTGGAGAACATTCTGAAAGAGAAACTAGTTGAGGACCTTGAGGTTAATGGCAAAGGCGATAAATTACAGCATGGTTTTACAAAGGGCAGATCGTGCCAAACGAATCTGATCTCCTTCTTTGAGAAAGTAACTGACTTATTAGATAAAGGAAATGCGGTGGACCTAATATACCTGGATTTCAGTAAAGCGTTTGATACAGTACCCCATGAGGAATTATTGGTTAAAATGAAAAACATGGGGATCGATATAAAAATCCAGAGGTGGATAAGGAATTGGTTAATGGGGAGAATGCAGCGGGTCGTATTAAAGGGTGAATTGTCGGGTTGGAGGGAGGTTACTAGTGGAGTGCCTCAAGGTTCGGTTTTGGGACCCATTTTATTTAATCTATTTATAACTGACCTCGGGACCGATTGCAAGAGTGGGCTGATAAAGTTTGCGGATGATACGAAGGTGGGAGGAGTTGCAAACTCGGAGGAGGATAGGGATATTCTGCAGGGAGACTTGAATGAGCTTGTGAATTGGAGTGTCAGAAATAGGATGAAATTTAATAGTGAAAAGTGTAAGGTGATGCACTTGGGGATGACTAATAAAAATTTTAGTTACAAGATGGGGACGCATTGGTTAGAAGTAACGGAAGAGGAGAAGGACCTAGGGGTCCTTGTGGACCGCAGAATGACTATGAGTCGACAATGTGACGTGGCGGTGAAAAAAGCCAATGCGGTCTTGGGATGTATTAGGCGAGGCATATCTAGTAGGGATAGGGAGGTCCTGCTTCCGTTGTATAAGGCGCTGGTGAGACCTCATTTGGAGTACTGTGTGCAGTTCTGGTCTCCAATGTTTAAAAAAGATGAACTCAAACTGGAACGGGTGCAGAGAAGGGCGACTAAGATGATCAGAGGAATGGAAAACCTGTCGTATGCAAAGAGATTAGAGGAGCTTGGGTTGTTTAGTCTGACAAAGCGAAGGCTGAGGGGGGATATGATTGCTATCTTCAAATATATCAGAGGGGTTAATACAAGGGAGGGAGAAGAATTATTCCAGCTTAGTACTAATGTGGACACGAGAACAAATGGATACAAACTGGCCGGGGGGAAGTTCAGGCTTGAAATTAGACGAAGGTTTCTGACCGTCAGAGGGGTGAAATATTGGAACGGCCTTCCGAGGGAAACGGTGGGGGCGAGGGACCTGTCTGGTTTTAAGATTAAGTTGGATAAGTTTATGGAGGGAATGGTTTAATGGTAAAACATAGTAGCCGAGGAAAACCAAGCAATGGTACGTAAATAGCATAATGGCCAACAAGGGTCAGGCTAGAGACTCTTGCCTATATGCTCGGGGTATTACTGATCGCCATATTTGGGGTCGGGAAGGAATTTTCCTCCAGGGTAGATTGGCTGAGCCTCTGGAGGTTTTTCGCCTTCCTCCGCAGCATGGGGCAGGGCTCACTAGCAGGAGGGTCTCAGCCGATTGAAGTCACTAAAACACAGGATTGGGGACTTCAATGGCAGAGTCCAGGGAAGGGTCTTGCGGCCTGCAGCATGCAGGGGGTCAGACCAGATGATCATAATGGTCCCTTCTGACCTTAAAGTCTATGAGTCTATGAGTCTATGATACTTTGTATTTCAATCAAGATTTCTACAAATTAAACCATTATCATAACATTCCTTCAACACCAGTGCATTTCAAAATAACAAATCAAATTGCTTTTCCCAGGATTCCTCTTTCATAGTTTTTTCATAGGCTTTAGTATTACAATATTTCAAGACACTTGCTGCTGCTGCCACTGCTACCTTTTTAACCCGATCTCTGCAGGTGGGGAATGTATAGATTGGGTTCAGCATACAGCATAGGCAAAGTGTAAACATACTTGAATACAAATTCCTAAAAATTCATCACCTATCAGCAAATATGTGAATGTTAGTTTAATCTAAGTGAAGACTGGGTATTTAGTATTTTTATGTTAACCTCATTTTACCAGCGGGCTACTCTCATACACAGGATTCAAGTTTCATTGTTCATACAGTATCTTAGGTCTTAGCTGAATAAAAGTTCCAGGCAGGTATATTTGTTAGACCAGGCTTCTCAATTTTTTTTTTTTTTTGTGGTGCTCATTGTCTCTCTCAGCCTCCCAATTACCCTCACATTTGTGAATACGTAGCATCCCTGTGGCAACTATAGAAACTGCTTACATGGAAAAATATTAGTACTCGATTTATGTGTGCATATCTGTAATGTGATGAATGGGTTGCTTTCTTGAACATAGTGCTGTGATGCTGGGATGGACTGTAGTCACAGATCTTTGCTAGCTTGAAGTTTAGATCTATACATTATCTTGAATATCACAAGCACTGAAAATTCATTGTCCCATAGGTATGTTGATATGAAAGGCATCACACATTTCAGTGCTTGATCTGTAAGTGCTAGATATTTATCTGTAGCTGCAGCCTTTTATTTCAGAGGTTATTTGTTGCATGAGGTCTTTAGTGTCTCTCGGAGGTGATTGACTTCTTTTGAAGACGAGCCTTAAATCGCACTCCTTGCTGCAATGAAAGACTATCTGATCTACTCATCACCGTATTAGTCTTTGGAGAAGTATTCATAGGGAAGTTATTTCAGCAGTGTCAAATTTTCCTGAATAATATGTGTATTCATTTTGAAAGGAAAGTGTTCACTGGCATCCATCCAAGGCAGGAAACATGTCAAAACTATCTTCATTTACTTGCAGAGTCTATAAGATCAATTTTTAAAAGCATGGCTTCAGTCTTGTCCTGTTCATTGAACATTCTCACAACACTGAAATTGACAAAAGTATCTGATAAGTAAGCCAGCTGTACACGGCATGAGAGGCCTTCAAAGCATGGGACCACACAAATGAATGATCAGACAGGAAGGGTTATATTTCGGAATAGTCAAATAGTCATGTCAGTATTTCGCCTCCTGAAATGAACAAACTTCATTGCAAGAGAGCAGGAAGTGGGTTTTCCCACCCATTTGGACATAGTCATGTGTCATGCTCCCTGCACAGCATAATCACTCAAGGTCACTCTCTTGCATGAATCCATCTAGTATTTGAAAAATAGCCTTTGCAGACAGCGGGGTGGCAAATACTGCACTTTGCCAACAGAATTATATCTGACATTAACTGAGAAGTGGATTGGAAGCCACTTTAGCTGATTTACCAAGCTGAATTGCAAAAGGGCCTCAGTGAATTTGAGAACGTTGTTCTTTCACATTTTAAGCCATGTCACAGATTCTTCTTATTGTTGTTTTATTTGACAGAGGTACAATACTGAGTCAGCCACTTAATTATCCTGACACTAAAGATCACTTAAATCACTTCCTTTGCTACTGACAGAACTAACTACTCCCTAGTATCATGAGGTTTTCCTACTTTTGCAGTTTGAAGAATCATAAGATAAGATGCCTCCAAAGCTTGTGAGATTAGAATAAAGACTTCCTTGGGAGTTTTTGTGGAGTTGATTGTTAATTTATTCAGCTGCACAGGGGAAAAAACCCATGGAAGCTTGTCCTTCACAGCAGAAAGAGTTATTTCTCAATGTTGCAGTAGCATTGCTGGTTGGAGGCTTTTGTTGGCTAATATTCCACAACAAATGGCATGGATGTGGCTCCTTTGGAAATTCCATACGTTTGTCTGCCATAGCTTTTCTTGCACCTCATTTTTTCTTCCATTCTTGAAGATATTTTTCCAGCAGAGCTGCTGACCTGTGGCTTGTTTGATTCAGTCTCCTTGGCATTTTGGTTCAGGCTACCAGTCTTCCACTAATGAGACATCTGTGTCACCTGCAGATGATCCTAGAGTCTGTGTGGAGTCCTGGTTTAAAAAAAAACAACAACTACTAAAGTAAATTGTAGCTGCTTTCTTCTGTCTGTCTCTGCATCCCATCATTTGTACAACTACTTCATTTTATATTTTCCAAAAGCACTTTTGATTGGTAAGAATACAGTTAATAATCCTTGAAACTCAGTACATTTGGAAGGTGGAGCAGCGGTAATTTGAAGAGTTAAAGAAAACTGTCGTTTTTAACCACAAGAGGAAAGCAATAGCATTTCAGTGGTTAATAGCAGAACAATATGTGAGATCAGTATTGTCTTCCCCTTGTCTATGATTTCCTGGTCTTCCTCTCTCTGCCCATGCTGATTAATCTTTTTCT
The DNA here is from genome assembly GCF_013100865.1 of Trachemys scripta elegans. Lineage (NCBI taxonomy): Eukaryota > Metazoa > Chordata > Testudines > Emydidae > Trachemys > Trachemys scripta. The sequence goes on from NC_048299.1 coordinate 90,641,953, forward strand.
TCCATCCCTTGAATCAGCTGGCTCTCTCCTGGCTGTTGGCTCCTTCTCCTTTCTCCACACTGCCTGCACCTTTTTATTTCCTTCTTATGTGAGCACAGTAATTGCCATATCAGAAGAGAGCAGTGGCCCATCTAGGCCAGAAGTGTGTGTTTGATAGTGGCTAATAACATTATAGAGGCTGCTATGCTGCTTTCACCTTTTTCCAGAGTATTTTACTGGAGTGTAGACTCTCAAATAGAAACTAAAGGAGGCGCCGGACTTTGCACGCCACCTGTAAGTGTTCTGGGGACCAAATGTGCTCTGCAGATCACAATGGAAGAACCGCTGTGCTACACATTTGTCAGAATCTGGTATTGGATGTGAATGTGTCAGAAAGTCCATTTCTAGTTTTCATAGAATCATAGAACCATAGGACTGGAAGGGATCTCAAGAGGTCATCTAGTCCAGTCCCCTGCACTCATGGCAGAACTAAGTAATATCAGCATATTTTGTATTATAATCAGTATTATATTTTGATTTTAAGTCATTCCTGTTTCCAGAAAGAAAACATTGGTGGATGGGATATTGGACTTCTCTTTTCTCTCTTGTCTTGTTGATGATGGTCAGTTTTGCTTTGATGTGGCATTTCAGAACGGCAGCATCCCCTCTTCTTTTTTACTTCTCTTGGAGTGCAGTTTCTATTCCTTTAATGCCAGAGATGGCTCTCCTGATAGCTATTTCAGGAGATTATTGATGGCCCAAATCTACCTCACTTACTCATATTGAATAATATTTTACAACTCAGTGCCATTTAAATTAACATAGCTGCTCAGTGAGAGTCAGATTCTGCCACGTGGCCTCATGCTAAGTCATACTGTATTCCACAACTGGTCCCTTTTGAAGTAATTGGGCTTGTGCGTGATTACATCAGATCTGAATTTGGTCCAATGTGTTTACCAAGTGCATATTTTGTATTTTATACTGGGTGCAACTAATTTTCTAAATGGTAAAACAAGTTCTGACTTCTGGTAGTGTTCACATTATGGACCAGATTTTAATTTATACTAAGGCATCACTCTGGCTCTGTGTAGGGCCTTGAAATCAGCATAAGTTACATGAAATATCCTTTTACACAGAGAGAGCTGTATAAAAGGAGTCTTAATGTAAATGAGAATCAAGCCCCATGTATATAGCCCCAAGTGACATTTTCAATTTTTTTCCTCTTTATCTTTTTACCTTTCTCATTGTAAAATACAGTGGAACTTCTCATAGTAACTTTTCTTCTTTTTCATGAATTAATTAATACCATGCCTTGTTACTAATGTAATGTAATAAAATACTCTGTGAAGGGCTAGTGAACTTTTTTTTTTATGGGTGGAGGAATTTTTCTTTAGAGTAACTCTTTTGCTTCCAGCTTTATTGGTTGCTTGTGTGGTCACCAAATCTTCAATCATGATCAGATTATAATTTGTCAATTGTGCCATCTCTTTCAATGAATTTCAAATAAAATGTGAATATTTATTTAGTCATCACCATATTGATGCTCATGTAAGCAGTGCAAAAAGGTATTTGTACTGTGAAATGCATTTTCACCAAAGGGAATCACTCAGCGCACCGGCAAAAGAAATTAGTCCAAGCATTTGTACAGAATGTAATTTCTTTAGTACTTGTTTTGTTTGGGGTAACAGTTAAGTGCTGTTGAATTTTATTGTTCACTGATGGAAATTCATAAATGAATAGAAGATGAATTCGTTTCAGATAAAGTTATCATGAAGAACAGGTGGACCTGAACAATCACAGGCTTTTGGGGTAAGTTCACATACAGTTCTGGGTCCATCTCTGCAGATCACATTCTTCTCAGGCTGCAGAATTGTCTCCTAAACTCCTGATGGTGCAAATAAAATCTTAGGCTAGCAAGTAGTAGTATAAATGTATTATTTAACATCTGGTAAGCTAATATTGGTTGGGAAGGATGTTCTTGTATTTAAAACAGTGGACTGGAACTCAGGGGATTTGGGTCCAATTCCCGACTGTCACAAACTCTCTATGCGACTCTGGGCAAGTGACTTTGTCTCTCTGTGCCTCAGTTCCTCATCTATAGAAAGTTATTCTCTACCTCACTGGGGTATTGTGAGGATAACACCATTAATGTCTGTGATACCAGGGTCCATATAATATCTGTAAATAAATTACATAGGAGAAAAGAGTTATTTGATTTTTAGCACCTTTCACCTATGGCTTTTGGTCTCAACCTCCCCACAAGGGAAAAAAAGAATGTGTCTGTTGTGTACCTTAGGGAAAGACCCATCTCTGTGTTTTGGACACATCAGTACAGTCACGTGCAAAGACGTTTTAGTGGAGAGATTTCCTGTCTTGGCAGAGAATATTTTGTTTCTTTTGGACAGTATAATATAATGTGTATGCAGTGGATCAGCCTATAACTAATTTGCAGCTTTCCTGTATGGTGTCAGAATGCATCATCATCTACTTTTTTTTTAAAACTGGGAAAATAAGCAGTGTCTTGGAAATCTTTCTTTCTGTACTGGAGGCTACACTTAAACATTTAGCTTTTGGTAATTTGTGTTTTTAATGGAATAGGGGTTTTCCTTTTGGGTGGCTTACACAGAGCAACTTAGGTTGTCTAAACATATTCTGAAATGCACTGGGGATTACGGTTTCAACACATGCATGCCTAGGGCCAAAGTACAAGTAACACATGAAATTTTGTTCCATTTCATGAACAAACCACTGTTTTGTGGCATAATACAAAACATATCTAAGTAGTTGAGATCACTATCAAGCATTGCAACATTAGGTTTTCTATTTATGTGATTACCCAAAGCTCATTAGAAGCTCATTTTATAGCTCTAGGGAAGTAAGTCTAAAAAGCAGTGAAAAATAGTTCATTGTATTCTGTTTTAATTATAGTTTATTTCCTATACTACTACTATTTGTCAAGTGTATTAGTTTTACTTGCGGGGCTGATTTTCAAAACTAGAGAAGTCCAAGGCCGTTTGTGAAAATGTGTGCAGGATTGTGCACACAGACTGCCTGTGCAATTAATTTCATTGTATACGCACACTAGATATGTGTGCATAAAAACAGACTTTTGAGTGTCTATCCATCTGGACAATCTGTGTGTTGCTAGAGAACATTGCGCTCCAGCAACACCCCCTCCACCTGCTTCAGGGACTGCAAGAAGGGTGGCATTTGAAATGCCGCAGAGGACTAGCGTCCACTCCCCTTGCAGCACCTAAGCGGTGCACAGGGAATGATTCAATGCAGAAAAAATTTACCCCAAGGGTTTCGCATCTCCCTTAGAACGTATGAGTATTTAACTACTATGGTCAGGAATATGCTGGCCATACATTACTCGCTTAATAAACTTGAAACATCAGAACAAAAAGAGGACATATAGTTTGAAGCCACATTCTGATTGACTGATTGGGCCTTTTTGTGTACATCACAGCTTTGTCCAGCTTGGGCATTTTCACTGAAACACACAGAAACAATTCCTTCCACCCCAGCATGTTAAGTGTGTGCATGTGGGAGACATTCTGAAGGGATGAAATGAGTCAGTTGTGTCAGAGAATGGGGGAGAGTGAGAGCTGTAGGGGAAAGTGACATTAGCTGTCCCCCCGGCCAACATGTCAGGCTTACATTTCAGCTGCAGTTTGTGGTCCTTTCAGCACTTTTAACTCAAATTCTAATGAAAAGCTATATTGAATGACTCAGTCACTGAGTCACAAACAACTATTGCTGAAGGAGAAGTAAAACTTCTTGGGCTAAAGGCAATGAGGAAAGTGACCAATCAGGAAGTCATTAAAGTTTTTGAAAAAATTAACTCACAAAGAAAGGTATTAGAAATATTAGTGAAAAGACAGCTGTACTCTTTCACCACTTGTTTGCTCTTATCTTTTCATACTGGAAGAATATGTTGCATAAACCCACACAAAACTATGTACTTACATTTTTTAAAATGTAAAATTAAGTGAGCCATACTCTAATACTAATACCCTAGTACTCCAGGGTGTGCATTAGCAGGCTTTCACAAGCAGTTGCAGACACAAAGCTTAAACACACCCAAGACATGCACTGCATCTTACTAATGCTCACTGTCTCATGACTTATGCTATAAGAACAGAGAATAGTTAATAACCTTTCTCTTCATATGGTACTGTAGTGTAAAACAAAGTGTATATGCTTGTTGTTCAGTAGAGCATGTGCTTTTTTAAAAAAATTTTGTGTTCAAGTATTTCTTAAAATCCTTGTAGGACTGATGGTCTATGTGGTCCTTGTGTAATATGTTGCAGTAGTAAAATAAAATAGAAACACCATGTAGCAGATTGTTAAAATGATATGGCTACTCCTCAACATAAACATTGATTTACAAACATGGTCTGTCTTGTCAAGCATTTTAACACTTGCTCAGAATTAATAGACCGCTATTAAATGACATCAAATTAAAATACAGACATTTTTCCAAAGTAAAGGAATTTTCATTTGGAAGTGCTCTTCATATTTAATTCAGTTAATTAATATGAGCTCTCTTCATCTTTATCCCAAGACTTCTATTCCAATAGACTTCTCTAAGCTTTGCTGTTATGCACCTTTTATAAATTCCTTGGCTTCCAAGCAAAGTTTTATAGACATAGTGTATTGTGTTTAAAAATAAAAATTTTGAATGCCCATATGTTTTGAGGTACAACTCCTTTCCTCAGAGGGTATATAACATATAAAACAAAAAGCCTATTTTATACTGGAAATCTGAAAACAATCAGCCAGACCGTTGTTCAAAGTAACATTGGGTTAGCTTTAATTTTCAACAAATTCAATTTTCTTTAAAGTGCCGTTTATATGCCCACACTGAATTATAATGGTTAGTAGTAGTTTATTGGGGATAGTATTTCAGGAATTCTTCTTGTATTCTACCTTTGACTCATGGGATGTGATAGAAAGAGGAATGAAGAATGTATAGTATGCCACGACACAGTATTCCATACAGGAAAAGCAATTTTCCAAGCATTTTGGAAAACAGGATTAGAATTCAAAACAACCTGGACAAACTGGAGAGTTGGTCTGAAGTACTTCACTTGGGAAGGCAAAATCAAATGCTCAACTACAAAATGGGGAATAACTGGCTAGACAGTAGTACTGCTGAAAAGGATCTGGGGGTTATAATGGATCAGAAATTGAACATGAGTCAACAATGCGATGCAGCTGCAAAAAAGGCTAATATTTTGGGGTATATTAACAGGAATGTTGCATGTAAGACCGGAGCTCTTTGTCCCACACTACTTGATGCTGGTGAGGCCTCAGCTGGAGCGCTGTGTCCAGTTCTGGGTGCCACACTTTAGGAAAGAGGTGGACAAATTGAAAAGAGTCCAGAGGAGAGCACCATCAATGATAAAAGGTTTTGAAAACCTGACCTATGAGGAGAAGTTAAAATAACTTGGCATGTTTAGTCTTGAGAAAAGAAGCCCGATTATCTTCAATTATGTTAAGGGCTGTTATAAAGAGGATGGTTATCAATTGTTCGCCAACAATATGTAGGTCAAGAAGCAATGAGCTTAATCTTCAGCATGGGAGATTTAGGTTAGATATCAGGAAAAAAATTATAACTACATCTCTACCCCGATATAATGCAGTCCTCGGGAGCCAAAAAATCTTACCGCGTTATAGGTGAAACTGAATTATATTGAACTTGCTTTGATCCACCGGAGTGCGCAGCCCCATCCCCCCAGAGCATTGCTTTACCGTGTTATATCCAAATTCGTGTTATATTGGGTCGCGTTATATCGAGGTAGAGGTGTATAAGGATAGTTAAGATCTGAAATAGTGTTCCAAGGGAGGTTGTGGAATCCCCATCATTGGAAATTTTTAAAAATAGGTTAGCCAAATCTCTGTCAGAGATGGTCCAGATTTACTTGGTCTTGCCACAGTGCAGGGGCCTGGACTTAATAACTTCTTGTGGTACATTCCAGTCTTAAGTTTCTCTGATTCACTGGTTCTAAAAAGCTTATCTGCAAAAGACAGATTTGTTATATTAGTTCCACTTAAAAAGTCATTGGCATGGTATTTATGCACCGTGAAGCTACTATGTATTATTGGAATTTTTTTTTTCTGACAAACTGCTCCAAACCCTCTATATTTCTTTGGATTATTCTAAGGGGTAGTTTGTGAAATATAAACATTTGAGCAATTTGGGCTCGATCCAAAGCTTGCTGAAGTCTCCCATTGATTTCACCTGGCTTTGGATCAGGGCCTTCATGGCAATATTTCTGTGCTGGTCCATCTCATCTACTCACCATGGAAATGCAAAGTTACACAGTGTTTTTTTTTTTTTTTTTTTTTTTACAAATGCTGTTTGAACCTTAATGTACCTCCTTTTACTCTAAGCCCAAATTCTCAGTGCAAGTTAAAGCTTCTATTGATATCAGTAGGAATTATTGGGTGAGTAGGGAATGCAGATCTCAACTCTTTGTTTTCAGGATTATTGGATTCATTAATAGCAATAGCTCTTGCTAAGAGCCATAAGACTAGTGGTGTGAAAAGATGGTATTAAGAGGGGTTTTTTTAAGCCTCTTTTGGGTTCTAAGCCAAATGTATAACTGCAAGGGGACTGATATTTACAGTGGTACCTGCAATATGTGGATTATCGGTGAAATCCGGGCCCCACCAAAGAGAATGATAAAACTTTCATGGACTTCAGTGGAGCCAGGATTTCACCCTACATTTCCTTAATTAGATATCCGGGGATGCTGACTTCCATGACAATTAACACCAGCTGGGGATCTGTCCCCAGGGATGAAATTCTGGTCCCATTAATGTGTATGGGAGTTTTGCCATCGTCTTCAGTGGGGCCAGGATTTCTAGGGCCCAGAATTTTAACATATCACCTCTGTCATTAAGTTTGAGTTGGGATGTCCATTTCCACCCCTGATTTTTGGGTTTGGTATTGCAGCTCTTTGAAGCTCCGTCAGGCTGAAACTTGGCATACAAACTCCAATCCAGATGTGAATTTTTTAAAAATAAAAACAGTCTGTTTTAATACTTTAAAGACACATTTAATTATAGATTGAAATATTTGCCAAAATACCCCCCAACACGTTAATACAAGAAGTAAACCCCACCCCCCAACCTAGCATTGTAGGGGGTCAGTCCTCTCTCAGTGCACGCTAAGCCCTATGGAAGAGGGCAAGGGCTCTGGAAGATATTGTAAGATGAAAGCTGATACTGTACGGCTTCACCAAAAATAATAATTTATAATGTGATTTCTCCATTTCCCCTCCTCAACTGGGAATCAACTTGCCTAACTTTTGTCTTTGTGTGCATGAGATGGATTAAGACACACTCATCTGACTTGCCATTTTAAGTTGCCAGAAACAGTAGTGCCAGAGCAGCTGATTTAACAGTCTCATTCTCTCTAGGTCACCCAAAAGAGCAGTTTCCATTATACTGTACTGTGTGAATTGGCTCTTCGCCTACAGTCAGGTGAAATCTGCTTCTAGATGTGTTCTTTCTTGGTTGATGCTCTTATTCCCATAACATATCAACACTCCTGTGTCATTTTGATGATATGGCAGGCTCATGGATCAACTAGAATGGCTGATCTGTGAATAGGTTTTGTTTAATGCTGGGATAGCTATTACGCTATCTTCAGAATGGTCCTTAAATGATATAAAACTGCTAGTATCATAGTTATCTAGATTATAAGGGCCACGCAATGGCTCTGCCTTTAATAGGTCTTTTCTTCCGGCTCCCTTCCTCCCCACCCCACCCCTCCTGCAACCAAACAATAATTATTTTCTGTTCTTCCTCATTTCTAAGCGTTACTGAAAAATCACTCTTGAGAAGTTGCCTTGTTTGGTTTGAATAATTAAGCAGCTGCTAAGATGTGGGCAGAAGCAGACGGGGAAACAAAGAGCATTTGAGCTTTGAAGACAGGGAGCATGGTAGCAGAGAATAGCTCTTTGGCACAGCACATGGCAATACAGGATAACGCTTTATGTAACAGGATACAGACAACACGGCAGGCAATTGGCACCATAGGAGAGCACTTTATGTAACACAAGAGATAATCAGCATGTGGTTGGCATCATGGCTTAGCAACAAGTACAATGAGAAGGGAAACAATTACATTCTCTTCTCTGTTTCCCTCACAGAGGTTGCTGGGGGTCGGGTAGGGGGATCCCTACCTCCCATTATGAGCTGACATGTGATATGAGATACATTTACTGACTGAAGCAAGTGACCCAATCCCCCTAATGTTGATCTTTTTCTTTGTCTTCGTTTATTTTAAATAACCACTGTCCTTTGCTCATTTGTTTCTGTTGGGGGACAGACTAAATAATTCAAAGCTTGGTTACAAAAGAGTCACTTTTTAATCACTTCAGTGAGCAGCCCGTTTTGGCAACCATGTCTAGCTACCAAGAGGTGATTCAGTACAACCACCCTGTACTTCTGAAGCACTGGTGATTTTCAGAAAAGAAAGGGGATATATTTCTCTTTCTCTCCCTTTTTTTACTGCTCCCCCCCCGCCCCACAGTGCCCCTTTGGTGCCTCTTAAGTGGACACAATTATTCATTGAAAAGAATAAGAAGCTAGTCTTTATGGTTAAGTTCTTCAGTTCAACACCCTCCATTAAAAAACAAAATAGTTTGTTGCCCATCCTAATTCATGGGGACTGGAAAAGGCTAGAAAAAGGAAGTAAAAACTCCCTGCACCAGACATACTTTGGGATCGCTCTAGGAAGTGTGTATGGGTTTCGTAATTTAAATCTTCTTCTTGGTCTATAATGTTCCCTCCCCTGCCCCCCAGTGAAAAAGTAAACTTATTCTTTTTAAGAAAATAAACATCCTGATTCTGATCTCACAGTAGGTTTAACAGTGATGTAAATCCATTTACACCAATGTTAGTGAGAGCCAGTATTAGTTCATCAGAACTATGATTTGTTACACCACATTGTGCCAGTATTCCATCGAGTCTGATATCGTGCCTCTGACAGTGACTCATGATCCAGAGGAAAGTGACAATTCCTTTCACAGGAGTTTGCCAGGTATATACTACTATAGTTTTTTGGGAAGGTGAGAGGAGGGAATCCAATCTTGATCGGTTTTGTGATCATCTCTGACCCCCTGACGTGATATTTGATTACCCTTTTCTTAGTGTGCACAATTCTTAGGATCTGATATTCAAAACTCACTCTCCTTTTGTGTGTTTTCAGCTTTGCATATGGAAACACCTGAACAGGTACATTTCTGCATATATATATATATATATATATAGACGATAGATTCCTTCACTTTTACACACAGGTCCCATTTGTTCTGCTGAGATTGACAAGTGTGCAGTCTCTCACTCACATGTACAAGTGATAGAATCCAGCATCTCTGTGTTCAGGTGATGGTTCTCAAAAATGTACATGAAAATATTTGCCTTCTCGAAAAGAGATCCTGCTCAATCTCCCTTGAAATTTGACCCACAATGTTGTCATTGCTCATCAAATTATCCAGCCACCTTTTAAATCCAATTACAGTTATTTGACAACACGAGTCTTGGATGGTGGACATTATAGAGGTATAAAATTTTATTTATTACTATTTTATTATACTTCAGGTAACTATGGCAATACCAAGACTTCTTATCAAGAAGTGAATCTCCAGTTCCTTCTTGAAGTTTTTACCAAAGTGTTGGCTATGTACAAGTCTTGGTAGGAATGAGCAAACATAGTAGTAATTGTCCTATTTCATTACTAACCTATTTTCTGTGGATTGATTGATTTTGTTTTTCAGATTAAATTTGTTTCCTTTTTTTCTGTTTAGAAAGTTTATTTTCAGAGGAACTTCTTGTCCTCCATTTACAGTTTAGTAATGAGAGTATATTGGAAATGCAATGAAGGGGGGAGGCCCCAAAACACCATGGTACTGAAAAGAATTTCCCAGTTTGTCAAAGAAATAAGAGTTCACCTTTTGCTTGGGCTTGAGCATCGGGTTTGTTTGACTTTCAGTAGTTAAAACAAACTCAGCGGCTTTGCAAACACAGGAAAGATAATGCTCTGAAGACCTTGGGTTACTCAAGGCAACCACCCAGGGTTATTTCTGAGTAAAATATTAGTTCTTCTTTTTCCACTTTGCACTGGTGAATTAGCTAATATATGGGATTTTGTAGTTATTTAAGTAATGGGAGAATAGTGATCCTTTATGTCCTCTTTACAAACCTTTAGGTTTCAGGCAGTAGAGTGGATTCTTTTTTTCATCCCCATGAAAAATGTATGATAGATATGCATTTCTGAATCCTGTACCCAAAACATAGTGAATTGCTAAAGACCAGTCACCATTGTAAATTTGGTTACTGAGATGTGCAAAAGGGCTTTGTTAAAGCTACAATTGGTGGAGAACAATGTTCCTGACCATTTGTCTATATTCCAACTGGCTATTCTGTTTGATCACATTTGTGCAACTTTTTATCTACTATGGGGACAGGTATTTGTTCACTCTACTTGCTACTTGGCTGATCATAGAGTAATTTTAAGATTTTAGTTTTGAACATTTGAAGTGTTGTTCTACTCTGAAAATTATAAAAATGGCATTGCTTGGTTCTGTTTTTATTGTGGCTTATTCAAATGTGCTCCATTTAGAAGTAAAAAGATTATTTTTTTTCCTAACTGGCAGCCCTTTAAGCTGAAAGTGGGTCCTGAATGTCAATCTGGAATCTTTGCTTCTATCACATTTTCATAAATGATAAGGATTCTCCAGGCCCCGGTGTAGCCCAATTGCATTCAAATTCTGCCCTGTTACACATCTGCACCCCCACTGTTTACAATGCATGTAACTGAGGGCAGAATTTGGCTTGTCAGTTGTCACTTAGTTAACCAATTCTGTTAATGATGTATAATAAAGAAGAGCTCCAGCACACACATTCTTAGGGTAGGTCTTCACTGGGAAAGAGAGAAGCTCATCTTACCGCAGCACAAAGAATCTGGGAATGTCCCCAGAAGCCCTAGTGACATGCATGGGTGAGGGCGGCACCAGTGAAGACACAGTAACTCGGGTATGACTTTGCAGCATAGCTGTTCATACCTGAGCTTTGAGCTAGGTTAACCGGGTGCTCAGGCCCAGGTGCCAGTCACCTAGTGAACACATACCCTTAGCTGTATTGTCTCTGCTAAAGTAACAGCAGTAAAAAAAAAATAGTACAAGCTTAGTTCATCACTGAAGTCAGTTGGTATGATCAGCCTATACACAAGGTGCAGATCTGTTGAGTGAGAAGGTGCCATTTTTACCCAGCATAGGTATACAATTTCCAACTCCCTCATGGACTGATTTCTGGTTACCTCTCTGAGCTTTAGGTTTCCTATATCTATCTAAGATCAAGGAGTATCTGGTTATTTCAGCCAGTCTAGCAGCAGAGTGGGTAGTAGTTGCATCTTAATTGCTGCAGCCCCGTGTTTCCTCTTGATTTAAGAAAAATCATGGAATTTTAAATCATGTTTTAAAACCTTTTTAAGTCCTTCGCCAAGGCACAATGGCTACATGTTTATTTTAAATTGCATTTAATTGGCTGTCTGTTTTTAATCATGTGTGACTCTTTGTCTCTTTAATCTGTATGTTTGTTTTTATGTGAAGTGCCAAGAATGCCATTGGCAGATAGGCGCTACATAAATAAAATGTATTATTTGTTATTCATTATCGTACGGCAGTGGGATAAGTTTTAAAGTTTGCAGAAACACATTCATCCAACAACTCTGAGCAGAAAGTAACATGCATAATCTGATTTCTCTGCAAAAAGTGGGTATGTGATTTAGACTGCTGCTGGATCTGTATATGGACACTAAACAGGAGGCTGTCATTGCATTAGCTTTAGTTTGTTTTGTTCTAACTTGGATTATTTAGAGCCTTAGGAAGTTCTACCAGCAAGTGAAATCTTAAGAGGAACACTCTTAATTGTTGTTTTTCCCGTCAGTTACATTTAGCTGGGTTTGGTAACTCATCAGTTACATTTTTAGTATTAAAGATCTAGTGGGATTTGATTTTTTAAAACTTTGCACCATCACCAAAACATGGCACAATAAACAATACACAATAACCAGTCAGACATCCATATGTTTTTGGCACTTGGTTGCCATTTTTATCTTCCTCGTCATTTACTGGAGTTGTAGCACTGAAATAGTTGCCACTTTTCCATAAGATAAAATAAATACAGTTACCTCAGCATCTGCAGAATTTCTTTGCTACTTCCCTCTTGTTTCTATGGGACATAATATGAATGCTGTGGACATTAGGGAGGGTGGGTGGTCATGTGGTTACAGTATTGGACCAAGATTTGGGCTCAGTTTCCAGCTCTGCCACATGCTTCCTGCATGACCTTGAGCAAGTCTCTTACTCTCTCTGTGGCTCAGTTCCTCATTTGTAAAATGGGATAATCCTATTTCATTTCTCCCTCCCTTTTGTCTGTCTCATCTATTTAGATTGTAAACTCCTCAGCGCAGAGACTGTCTCTTGCTATGTGTTTGCACAGTGCCTCAGACTACGAGGATAATATTTTAGTTGGAGCCTCTCTAGTTGCTACTAGAATAACTGGAAATTTTGGATAATTTTCTAAAATAATTAAGAAGTTTTTAAGGACCTCTTCTCTACTTGTTTTTCTTTGTATAACTTTCCTACAAGGTACTGAACATAATTCTCAAGTTTGTCAAAGCTCCACCATACACAAAAGGAGGTTTTTGACTGGACTATATGACATTTGGATATTTATTAGAAAAAATGTGCCTGTCACATGAAAAGGAAAATTATGCTTTATCCATACATATATATCTTGAATACAGTAGTCTGTGTCTGGTTAACTCACGTTCATGCTGCTGTATTAATAATAATGCCTTTTCCTGAAGGATAGCTATTCCTCCCCCTCCTACCCACAAATCTCAGGGTCATGAACCAGATTGAGGATCACTTTTATAGAACCTTTGATGGTAGCATAATCAAACTCTTGTAATTCAGGTGTCATTCCAGTAGAAGTAGACAGATATGAGAATTCTGCAACTAATTTTAGTCTTTCCTGCAGCATGGATAGCTAGCTGTGATCTGGTGTTCCACACCTGCAACATTCTAGGAGTCCTGGCTTTTCATGGCTCTTTGAACTTCTCTTTCTTTTTTTCCCTTTTCTTTTACCCTTTTAGTACAATTGAATGTACAGCTATGGTTTGTAGAAATGGACAGATGCTGTATGTATGACAGTCCGCTGCCAGAAATGGAAAAAACACAAGAAGGGGCGGCCGTGGATGTTGCATCCAGCTGCATGCTGTGATTTTTTCCACTGAAGTACTGGAGAGATTAAACGGTTGTACTGCCAGTTTCACATGAAACGGAGCAGGCATTGGAAATGGAAGTTTCTGGATTCTTTTTTCTGCATCCGTTTCTGCAAGCCTCCAATGAATGTTGCTAATAGAATCTCTGATATTTTGGAGGCTGCCATTCAAGGACAGTGAAAAAATATTCATTCAAATAAAAAACACCAAATTCCCTTGCCCCTTTAGTGTTTATTTTCAGCAAGCTGACTGGTAGAAATGTTTGTAGAAATAGTGAATTCTAAGCAAACATAATATTATGGACAAACTTGGGATTTTAAAGCACGGGCCTATGTAGGGGGTGGTGTGGGACTGTACTATGAAGGAGGAGCACTGAAAGAGATGATGCTTCAAGGAGTGTGAGCCTTTCATGTGGATGCTAGCAGATGTGGATGAGAGGGTGAGATGTGGTGTAAAACTCTGTGTTAGCTGGCCCTGCTCAATGGGCTGGTGCAGATGGTGGGCGGGGCCTTGTCTCATCCCTCCTTGTCCCCAAGCTCCCAGGCCAGTGAGTAGGAAGCAGGAGCATGTAGTTTCTGTGTTCCCTGGAGCAGATTATTGTGAGCAGCTGTGTAAATGGGGGAAACTTTTTGCTCACCCTCTGTGTAACTGTCCAGGGCCTACTCCCAATCTAGCCCTAAGGGAGTGTTCCTGGAAAGCAAGATTTGAACACATAAATGTGAGTATTTGTACTAGATGCTAAGAATTGCACCCTTTCAGTTAGGGAACAGAAACAATATCATGTGACTTTGGAGTCCAAACAAAATTAACCACATCTCAAATTTCACATACTTGAATTTGGATTATTCATGTTGCTATATTACTGGAGAAAGGAGGGTTCAACTGGTTAAAAAAATAGCAACTGAAAATAAAAGTTTTAACATTGAAAAATTAAAAATGACTTGAATTTTGAGCTGCAGATAACACATATAGTTAGGTTGAGGTGAAATTTACCCCCTGCAGAAGGCTTCCACAAGACCTTTGCCTCATTGAAATACAAATTAAGACCTCTTTTGAGGGTTTAAGTGGGATATAAGTGGTGCATAGGCCTTGTGCAGAGATCCTCTTTGTGGGGGTGAATGTCAGTCAAATAAACTAATCCCCTAATCCTGTAAACATGCTACTACTTTCATGAGAGTAGTCTCATTGAAGTCAGTGGGACTTCACACGTTAGTAAAGTTAAGCATGTGAATAAGTATTTGCAGGATGAGGTCCTGTATGTGCTTTGCCACATGTGACTGAATTTGTACCAGAAATGATGAAATTATGAGCTTCTAAATATAATTTCTGACGATGATAATACATTAAGAATAATATAGCATTAAGATAACGTTTTGCATGTAATGTGCTGTGGAGATTTTATTTTTCTAAGGAACTCAAAATGCTTTGTAAAGATGCATAGGCATTCATATTCTTCATTGAAGCATAGAGAATTTAAGTGACTTGCCAAAAGTTATGTCAAGCCACTTTTATTACAGGCCCAGTTTGGAGTCATTCTTCTTGAGCCAATCCGCACTGAGCCTCTCCTGCAGGAACCTGCTTCCCATAGCAGTCTCCATTGGCACGGCACCCTTCTTCTCTGGATGACTGTGCAATACCAGATTCTTCCTCTCTGGTGCCTGAGCACATTAAGTCATTCCAGGACTTTTTTCAGGCATAAGGTTTCACTTTGGGGATCCAGACAGAGATTGTGTTGAAGAACATGCATAAGTGGCCACTCCAGGCCTCAGCTCCAGGAAGAGTGAGTCTCCCGATAAATGAAACCCTTTTGAAGCCTTCCAAGTCCCTTTGGAATACCCTAGCTTCACTTCCATCTACAGCTAAGCATTCTGACAAGTGGCATTATTTGCCCATAACGGGTCTGAGTGTTTTAATCTATTCTAGTTCCTAACTCTTTTGTGATGACAGCAGTAAATGACAGGCCATGACTGAGGAGATATAAATCCACACCTAAGGACAAAGAGTCCAATAATCTGGATTTAATGGGGAGGAAAATTTGTCTTTGTCATTGCAGATATGCATTGCAAATCAGCAGGTGCTGCTGTCCAGATATGACTTCATTGCTTGGCAGTGGATGAACCCCCCTTCAGAGAGGCTAGCCCACAGGCCCCGCCCCTTCTGCCTGAGGCTTCGCCCCCATGCCCGGAGGATCCCTGAGCCACCCCCCACACCCCTTGCAACCAGAGGAGCCCTAAGCTACACCCACCCTACCCCGCCCCGTGGCCAGAAGATCCCCGGCCCGGCCACCCCAGCTGCGCTGGACAGCCCCCTCAGCGCCAGGCTGCCCGCCCCAGCCGGACCGCCCAGTGCTGGGCCGGCCCCAGTGCCAGGCTGAGCCACTGGCCCCAGGCCGCTGGCCAGACCCCCACGCTGGCCCAACCCCCACCTTGGGCTGGCCCAAGTCCCAGACCTTCCCCCCAGCCAACCCAATTGCCACCCCAGGCCACCCTGTCCGCCAGTGGCAGGCCTGAGTTTCAGGCCACTGGGTGGAACTGAGCACCCATCAGCTCCAGGATAGAAGGAGAGGGAGGGCAGAGCCTGAGGTGGAACATGGTGTGGTTGGAGTTGGTCTGTCACCCGTCATTTGTTGGACAGGCCTGCCCGAGTGCCTCTGCAGATTTTGGCTCCTTTCAGTGAGTGGACAGTTCACAGTGCAATGTATGCCCAGGTTTTCCCTTTGTGTGTTGCCCACCAACCAGGACAATAGTACTGATGCCCCTTCAATAGATTGGGGAGTGTATCTAGGGGCATTGAAGATTCAGGGCTTTTGGTTGGAACAGGAAGTTTCCCTCCATATTAATGTCCTAGAGCTCCGTGCCATTTACAATGCTGTCAGGAATCACATTAGGGACACGGCAGTTGATGTACTCATCAACAATACCACTACAATGTATTACGTGAACTTACAGGGAGGAGTCATCTCCAACCAGCTATGTCTGGAGGCAATAAAGTTGTGGCAGTTCTGCATCAGGAAAAACATCATCCCCACAGCCACTCACTCGCCTGTGCTGGAGAATCACTTGGCAGCTGACCTCAGCAGGAATATCTTCCAGAATCACGAGAGGTCTCTGAAGTCCAGTATGCTGAGGTCCATCTTTGCAGAATGGGACATTCCAATTATCAATCTCTTTGCAACAAGAGACAACAAGAAGTGCCATCAGTTTTGCTGTCAAGCCCAGGCTCCTTAACCAATGCCTTCCACCTTAATTGGGGGTCAAGTCCAATGTATGGCTTCCCTCTGATCCCAGTCAGCCCACAGGTCATTCTCAAGTTGAAGCTGGATCATGCCAAACTGATTCTCTTTGTTCTAGCTTAGTCAGTGTTGGTTCTCCAGCTTCCTCAATCTATCAGTTTGACCTCCCATATCTTTCACTCTTCATCCTGACCTACTGACAAGGTTGAGTTTTTCATCCAGTGCTTAGCACTCTACATCTCACAGAGGGGATGGTATATAGCTAAATGAGGAGAAGAAGAGGAGCACTGTTCTGATGCTGTTGGGTAGGTGTTACTTAGCAGCAGGAAGCCCTTTACTAGGGAAATTTATTTGGCCAATTGGAAGGATTTTTCCATTTGATCGCTTGCTCGGGGAGCTCAGCCATTGCTGGTCTGTATTCAGGATATTTTGGAGTACCTATTGCACCTTCAATGTTCTGGTCTTTCTGTCAGCTCATTGAAGGTTCACTTGGGAGTTATCTCAGCATTTCATCCACCCATTGAAGGGAAGTCAATTTCTTGAACCCCGTGGTGGTGATGTTTCTAAGGGGAATCATTCATCTCCACCCATCTGTGAAAGAGCTGGTTCCCTTGTGGGACCTTAATACTGTCCTAAATGATTATTGGATAGGATAAGTTGAAGTATATTTCATTTTTTCATATTGCAATAATAGTATTAATAACAAATATCAGATGTTAAAAATATAATAGGACCAAACTCTCTGTGGAATATAAACAATATTGTTTTTTGTCTTAATCCTTATTTGGTTATGCCCTTCCCAACTCTAACACATAATTAGCTGACTTCCCTTTAGCTCTATACATTTGTTCAGAATCAATATATATATATATATGAACATATTTTTCCATCATGTCCATTCTTCTTTTCTTCTATAGATCTCATTTGCCCAACACATTTTTTATTATTTGAGCCACAATATATTTTCCCCTTTACTTACACACTGCATTAGTTCCGACAACTATGGAAAATAGTTTTCAAATACTGTGACCTAGTGATTTATTTGACATCAGAGCATCAGCTTCCTTGTTTAATTCTTCCTTTTTTTAAAAGGCCCTTGAGTGGACTTTACTCTTGTTTCCCCTCTGTCTCAGCCAGAGGTAAGCTGCTGAGTACGCTGTACCTTAGCACAGGGTTTAAAGCAATTCCAAAAAACAAAACAAAACAAAAAAACAACAACAACCCCCAAACCAAAACAAAGAAACAGAAGTATAGCTTGTAAGTCAGGTAGACATATGCCAGATCAGTTTTATAATATGGGCCTCAAATCATAAATTCTAGAGGGATTTGGTGCATGCTTTTCCAGAAAATTGTTGCAGTTTTCATTAGATGTATGTGTAATATAGTCCACAGAAGAAAAGAACAAACAGATATTTCTCGTTCAATGGGAACTTTGGATTCCAGAGTCAGCACACTGAGCAGCATTCATCCATGTCACATTTGCCACTTTTCCATTAAATTTCACTTGATAAGCAGGGTTGAGCTGGGTCAGGGCTTGCACATAAAAGCTCCAAGGAACATCTAGTAGCTGCAGAAAATGGTGCTGGAAGATTCCTTACACAGTATTCTCCTGCCCGGAATCAGCACTGAATCAATGCTCCTGTGTGGGGTTAGTGGATACTGTATAGCTGGAGGTACTGTTTTTCTGTTGAGATGAAAAAAAACTCCAAGGTGGTGACTACTAATGGTCTTAAAGATTCCATGGTACTTTTCATCAGCTCATAACCCTGCTGAGTTAGCAAGTAGCCAAGTTCCAACTTGTCATCTCCATTTAAACTGCTCATTACTGGGATATGGGCTTTCCCAATGGACAGCCGGTAAAGGCACATGATATAGCCCCTTTGTCTGTCTGTAGTTTAGTCTGTAAGCTTTCGAAGGTGAAGATTGTACAGCACCCAACACAATAGGACCTGTCCCAGCTGGAACCTAGGAGCACTACTCTAATATATTTACTACTAATGATAATTCAGTTAACCTACTCTTCATCCTCCTTCCTTCTCCCTCCTTTGTCCTTGATGCAAAGTAATGATAAGTTCAAGCTACTTTCCAGCTGTTTTTTTATTGAGCCAAATCACCAGAATACCTTCTTAACTGCCTTTCAATAAAACCAGTCTCTCCTCCTTCCACTCCAGATGAGATGTGATGCCAGATCATCCATATAAAACAGAAGTGACAGAGCAGGACCAACTTGTAGATTTTATATAGCTGCAATATGTAGAACAAGGGTGAATATTTCCTTTCCCCCCCAATTTCCCCTCCAGTCCTTTCATTATCCAATCAAAGCACAATGTATTCTTTTATGAGCCTCTACAAATCATCTGTAGACATCCAAACATCTCCTTTTATAGAAAATAAATTTTATTACTGGGACGAATACTCAAAATTTTTTTTAGCAGGAAAGTATTTCACATTTAACCCACTTTAACTTTTATTAAAGAATTAATTATTTTTTTCGAGGTTTAGGGAACAATGGTATACACAATATTTGTTACTCTGTTAAAAATTATTCAAATATAAAAAAATCCCACAAGAAAATAAATGTATTGTTAAGTTATATTCTCATTCAGCCCAGCCCTTTAGTATGTCATTTTAAATCATGCGACTATGAATTCACTTAGGTACAGGTATTGTGGACTAAAAATTCATATGTCCCCATTGTCATAGTGTCTAAGCATCTCATGATCTTTGTTGTATTTATCTTCACAACCACTCTGTGAGGTTGGGAAATGCTATTATCCCCATTTTGCAGATGGGGAACAGAGGTACAGAGAGGCTAAATGACTTGCCTAAGGCAGTCTAGAGCAGAGCAAGGACTTGAACCCCAGTGTCCCAAGTGTCAGGCTAGTGCCCTAACCACTGGGCAATTCTTCCTGTCCTATCAACACATACCTTGTATCTCAGAACAGTTTTTGTATATGTGTTTGTGCCCGACATTCCCGGGATGTTAAAATGTGATCAAGTGCCCATGGAAGTCAGAACAAGCTACTCAATTTACTATTTAGTCTGTCTGTCCCTAGTTGGAGTTTTATGATTCAATCACAAGTGAGTAGGAATAAATTAATAGTAAATAGCCATTTTAATAGAAAGGTTGGCATTCGATGAAATATATATCTGGTTTCATGTCAATAGACTTCATTATAGGCAAATCCTTTTGTCAGCCTCTGAGAAGGAATGCAGTTTTCAAAGTCTGAATGTATCTAACCAATGTTTTGAAAAATCATTCCAATCCCTTGTTAGTGGAATGGACAAGTAGGGGGAAAAAAATAGTGATCAACAAAATTTATTCCCCCAGTGTCAAGTTGATCCAGTGCTGATGACTCCAACCTTATGAGTCTGTCTATGATGCAGTCCTGGGTAGGTTGAACCAACCCTGAGAGGCACCTGATGGTCTGTCATTTTCTGACACTTCGGAAATACTAGTAGAGCTTGTCATGCCAATACACTTTTATTGAATTAAACTGAATTGAATTGAAACCTAGAGATTACAGTGAGGAGGCTCATTTAATGCAAGATGTTATGTCAGGGGGGGGCCAACCTGAGTCTGAGAAGGAGCCAGAATTTACCAATGTACATTGCCAAAGAGTCACAGTAATACGTCAGCAGCCCCCTGTCAGCTCCCCCACACACACCGGTCCCAGTGCCTCCCACCCAATGGCAACTCCGCCAATCAGCACCTCCCCTTCAAGCTATAGGCACATTGAATACCTCACTAAATTTCTGATATCTCTAAAAACATGGATATACTTTTGCCTGAACTTGTTAGTGGCTTCTACTGTGCTTGTATTTTGTCCTATGTATTAAACATTCTCCGAGTTAGTTTTTAGATGACTGGAGGGTCTGCAGTATACTCACCATCTTGCCAAATACCAGTGAAGACACTCTCCCTACCTTAAAGCACATACAGCTTGAAACTACTACACCACAACTACTTACAAAGGATGCACATGAACACAGAAGATGCCTATGTAGGGCAGTCACGTTAGTAAGAACATAAAAGAAGGAACAAAACAACTCTGCATTTTAAAAATAACCTCATTCCATATTGTAAAAATCAAAACAGGGTACTAATCCTTTAAGCATGAAACAGATTTGAGTATTAGTCAATTGTTCCACTTATCTTGAATTGCTATAGTTTGTGCTCTAAATGTAGTGGGGTATTTTTCACAGTAAATGTTGTTGATTGCTACCTTTCTGTGTGGTGTTACATAGATTTTGACTTAATATTGGATTCACTTCAGGGAGTCAGAAAACTGATGACTGTCACCACAGAGAAAACACACACACACACAATTTTCTTTATGACCATCAAAATACTTTAAAGCAAGCCTTGTTAGTCCACTTCAGTTTACAAATACTTTATTTCAGATGTAAACATATCTTAAATGAAACAGGCAAAGGGATGATACATAGATGCTTTATGATTAGGTCCTGATTACCTTTTGGGTACCTAAGCATCCTCCTCTCACTCCTTTTTCCTGCTTATGTCTCCTCCTAACTACTTGCTCTCCTTGTACTCTTGCCTTCACATCTTCCTCCATGCCTAGAACAGCCTCTTCCCCCTTGTGTAACAATAGCCTGATCCAAAGCCCATTGAAGTTAGTGGAATCAGATCCCAGATCTGGTCTCTCTCTCACCAGACACATCTGGCATCAAGAACCCTGGCCATCCAGTGTATTATGTGTCTGAACTGTATTGTCTGCCTTTTGTAAGTTGCTCTGGGCCAGAACTGCACCTTCCTTTTGTATTGTACAGTGCTGACCTCTTTGATAGTGCTTAACAAATAATAATTCTGTAAGCAAACCAGCTACAAGTTAATAATCTATGGTGGAATACAGACATCAATTAAAATATTTATATCAGGGGCTAGTTTTTCAGTCTGTATTGGATTTTATTGTGGAAGTAAATGGAAATATCAGAATAAAAACAAAATAAGGGCCATATACAGCCCTCAAGCTATGTATAGAATGTCCATGGGGGTCAAAGGGAGTTCCACATTTAAGTCAAGAAAAATATAATATGTGGTTCCAAATGACTAAAGGTAGTTGAAATTAGCACATTTTTGCATGTGTATCATTGAGTGACTCATGTTATGCTGCACTACCTGCTGTGTTTTCTAATGAACAAGTTATTACACAATGGGCTGTAAAAATCTACTAAGTATAAGAGGGAGCCAAATAATTCACTGCAGGAAGCAGGGCTTTGGAGCTGTGCTCCGGCTCTGCTCCAGCTACAGGCAAAAACCTGCTGCTCCGCTGCTCCGGGCTCCAGCTCTGGGCTCCTCTCCAAAGCCCTGTCAGGAAGTTCTGCCAGGCATCTCTCTTTTCCTTTATCTAGGAAATGGTCACTTAGTTTTTTGTACAAACCAGGGAGCAATCATGTGAGTTATTGAGCACTCGTGCTATGGGCTGATCACCTTCAACTCAATACCTTCAAAATATTTCTTCCCCCTTGCGATCACCTTTTAAGTCCTTACAGATAGTGTATGTCATAGCCTGGGCACTGCTGTTATAATTTTATTCTAAACAATTCGTTTCTGTTGAACTTTCTCAGGAAAATTACCTATTAGGTTGAAACTTACACTGAGTTTCATGTCTTCCAGACAGATGGAGCCAGGCCAGGCCCACGTGAAGTCTTCTTTAGATGACTCCTGTGGCATAAAAAGAACTTCTTGAACTAGGCAGCTGAGGAATCCCCAGCAGGGATTCACCCCTTTCCAGCCCTTTCCACCCCATGTCATTGGGATGCTGGAGCTGGGAGACTGTCTGACCAAACCATGCTGAATAGCAGCAATTCCCACTAGGACAATGGCTCTGAGGCAGCTCTCATTTACACCAGGGGGCAAAATAGCTCCCAGCTGTCCCCATCATTGGGAGGTGTAAAGTCTCATAAAGCCACTTTTACTCCATTCCTCCCCAGAATCCAGGTCTGCTGAGCATAGATTCTGTGTACCTGAGGATTCAGCCCAACTCATTTTCTAAATCGTTCATGAAATGCCTTAGGTAACTTTTGAGTTTTCAGGATGTGAAAAAGCCTTTCTTTTGTTACAGAATTCAGCTGGATGTATTCTTTCATTTGGAGAAGTCAAAAGTTGCTTTGTTTTTCAACTCACGCATCACATGTACTTAGGCCCCAACTCAGCAAAGTACTTACACTAGAAGCACAGAAGTAGTCCCACTGAAGTCATGGAAGTCCCGAAGCACATGCTTAAATACCTTGCTGAATATCTTAATCCTGAGTAAAGAATTGTGCTTTTGCCTAGTGTGAAGAAAGGTGCTTTGAAATAAGAATCCTAGAGGTTTGAAAATAGCATAGGCCATGCATTGTCCTTTAGACAGATTTTGTAAGAGATGTCTCCAAATAGTCATGCATATGTTTATATGCACTAGCCATCAGACACAGGCAGAGAGAATAAGAAGTGCCGATCGAAGGAAACTGGTGTTATTCTATACTACCGTGCTGTGACTGTGTACACTTGACAACATTCAGAACTTTTACTCATGGGGAGAACTGTTCAAAAAGCTTCTCTGCAATAGCGAATCTTAACAATATGCTCCTGATTTGTTCGAACTGTAGCTGTTCTATCATTTTCTATTCACATACGTTGTGTGATCATGTAAAGAAAGACTCTCTTGTAATGAATATACACAATGGGACAGAGTTAAGGTTGCTGTGGGAACATCAGCTCTGAATTTCCTGTCTTTGGTGTGATTAAAATATAGAACATAATGTTTCATTAATGGTGGTTTTTTGTACATAGTTAAGAGCAATTTGTTTAAACCTAACCTTTCAGACACATGCATCTCTAGAATAATGAGCCGTTTGTGAGTAAATTTCTCTCTAATTTTGTTTGATATAATGACATACCAAGCTTTTACTTCACTTGGACCCAAGGAGTGGCTTGTGTCTTTTCAGAGAGAAAATAATTGGACAGCGTACACAAAATTAATAAATGATCATGAGCTATGTTTATTTACAAGTGTGCAATTCTGGGGAAACCTGTAGAATAGAATAGAATATATCTTTTCTATATTATTGGTGGTTTGTGGATTTTTGGAACCAGCCTATAGGATTCCACAGCAACGATGTAATTGTTCAAAAGAAAATCTATAGTATAGAGATGATCATTTTAAATCTTCCAGGCAAGGACTCTCATGTTGTGTATGTTTGTACTGAGCCTTACTGAAGAGAAAAAAAGTGTAACCACCTCAGAAGCACAAAATGGTGGCTAACTGATGTACCATAGACTGCACAACAATATAGAGTTGGGTGGACTGAATATGTACATACAGACAGTTTATAAAAAAAAGAGCTCACTAGAAACTATTGATTTATACAGTAAAATGATAAATGAGGTATTTACTTAATTCAGGCTGAATTCCAGATTCCGTGCTTTGTTACACCAGTGCCTATATGGAGTAGTATTGTAGCCTGCATTTGAACCTTTCTTAAATATCAAGGGTGAAATCTTGGCCCCCTTGAAGAAAATGACAATTGATTTAATTGAGGCCAGGATTTCATCCCAAGTGATTAGTTTGAAACTTAGACCATGTGATCTTATATCATTTGAAGAGCAGCAGCATTATTAGGCTTATGAACAGTTGCTGAACATTAGAGAAATAAATAGCAAAGAAAAATGTCTACGAAATAGAATCTATTGTATGTGTGGTTTCTTTTCACGTCCTCAGCTTGCCTTGTCTGTACTGGGAATTTGCTCTGATTTCAGCCATCAGTGGCCAGCTCCCAGTTTAATTGAAGTGGTACAAGCCCGTAGTATAAACAAGATTTCCACTGGTGGGGAGTCTACCCCTGTCTGAAACTAGGTTAAAGTTTTTGGGGGCAAATCACAATTTATCATGGTTTATCTTGTCCGCACTATCGATTTGCCCAGACGCAGCTGCACTGATGGTTGAGCTCCGGGCAAATGCTGATAGGCAAGCCTTCAGTCAAAGTATGAACTTATTGAAACTTTCCTTGAAACAGTTTTCATGCTTCAAATGCTGCCATTAACCACACCGTGTGTATTGGCTCAAGTGACCCCTTGGCTCATGGAGTGCTGGTTGAGATCTGCAAGTGTCCGAAGTTTCAGGTTTCCAGTCAACCAGGGAATAGACCACGCTCTTTTCAGTGCAGCTAACAACATTAATTTCAGCCTTTAACTTAGTAAGATCTACATAATGTTCAGTCTACTAACATGAGATAAGAGCTGAACTGGTCTTGTTTACATAGAAGTAAAATCATGGAGA
Source organism: Trachemys scripta elegans (assembly GCF_013100865.1). NCBI lineage: Eukaryota > Metazoa > Chordata > Testudines > Emydidae > Trachemys > Trachemys scripta. Next base: position 90,666,752 of record NC_048299.1, read on the forward strand.
ATTTATGTTTTTAATTCAGGAATGAATGCTATTCGTGGTTTTGTAAACACCCGTTAAAACCATTTGGAGGTTCAAGCTCCTTAGGTTTCTTTTCTTTTTGTTTCCACTCCCAAACCATTGTGTGTGTATGTCTAAGTCTAACTTCAGTCTCTGTGCTTTTCTCAACTGATTTTTCCAGACCCTCCTCTTTGCAGGGAATTCTGTACAGTGTGTTATTACAGGTTGAATTCCAGTTTATCCGAAATCCATGCTAAATGTCCTTAGTGTGACATGCAGCCTTGTCGCAGCTGGCAAAATTGTATGCTCTTGGGAACATATTTTCAAAGCTAGTTTTCTTTCTTTACTCTGTGGGAGGGGGAAAATAACCCTCTGCACTGTAGCTTTTCTTTACTCATGACCTCTTCCTATGCAGGTGGTGAGAGTCTAAGATCACATGCCTCAAGTGGCAACTGTCATTTCAGCTCATCTCCAAAGAGCAGGACCAAAATCTAAGAAAAGTGTCTCCGTTAGTTATCTACACATCTGTCTCTTTCTTGGCAAGTCTATTGATTCTCTGTGGCTCAGTTACTCAGAAAACAATGAGGACCACATTTTTAAACATCTGTGTGCCAAGTGTGTTTGCACTTTGTGCATGCAAAATACTTCATGACCAACGGTGAAAGTAGATTGAAACTGAAGAGAGAACTCTCACCGTGCTGGCCAAGGAGGATGGTGAGCTGCAGAAGGGTCACTGCTCTCTTGCCAAGGTGAGAAAAGGGAACTGTCCTTCTCACTCCTTCTCCTTATCTCAACCCCATGCTGATGCATATGTCCAAATGGGCTCATGTGTGCTCCCTGACTTGGGAGCATGTTGGTAATACATAAGCGTGCATGGGTTTTTAGATGCTTGTGACTGAGTGTTAGGTAGCACATCCAAAAATAAAACAGTGTTTATCAGATTGTGTGCAAAAGCGTGGTAGCACCTGACCCTTACTACTGTTTTCCTGTGCCAATGCAGTCACCCACTCGTTGAATAAGGAAAGGGTCTAATGAATTTTTAAAGATTCAGCTTGACAGGATTCTCACTTGTGGAAACCAGTAGAATTAGTTAAAAAAAAATTAATGGAGATATCCTATCTCCTAGAACTAGAAGGGACCTTGAAAGGTCATCGAGTCCAGCCCCCTGCCTTCACTAGCAGGACCAAGTACTGATTTTGCCCCAGATCCCCAAGTGGCCCCCTCAACGATTGAACTCACAACCCTGGGTTTAGCAGGCCAATGCTCAAACCACTGAGCTATCCCTCCCCCCCCCCCCCCGAGTTGAGCGGGTTGATTTGTGTATGTTGTGGGAAGGTGTTTAATTTATGCTGGTCATTTTCACCTGAACTATTAAAAACAATTACATCCTAATTTAGCATTGGGAATGCATGTAATGTACACATATTTGCCTGATTGCAACCTACAAAAAAGGCTAACTCTTAGCATTCTGGCATGATTCCAAGAACCGTCTAAGAGCAAGCAACCATATTCTTAGGACTATTTTAGGCTTCCATCACTAGCCTGGGCTTTCACTTATTGGGCACTTTCTGTCATTTTCAGAAGGAGTGTGTATATGCACATGTACACACACACTCACAAACACATATACACAAACACACACAGCTCAGCTAGCAAAATGCATTGTTTCTTAGACAAAAGTTTAAGATTGTGATTGGCTGCTGTAGACTGAAATACTTAGTTACAGCTGTCCTGAGAGGCCTTCTATAAAACTGCAGGTGTTCAGCTTTAGCAAATAGTTCTTATTATATGGATCGACTTTTGGCAGCTAGTAACGATGTTTCCTGAAATTGAAAAATGATTTTCTATACAGTGGTTTTACATTACCGGAATGTTGGAGGGAAAAATATCCTCTCATCAAGTAGTACTGAAACTGTTTTTGTTAGTTGTCTATATTTCCTGATTTGTATATTTTATAGTAGAATGTAAGCTTTTTTTCCTTAACTGTTGTGGTCAGATTTGAAATCTTTGCCAGGGAAACTCAAACTATGAAGAATTAAGGAAGCATCAGGCAACACAGGGTCCCATCTCTTTTTAAAGAGAACCAGAGATTGGCTTTCTGCCAAGTTACTGTAGAACCTGAAGCATGGGACATTACAAAACCTCTAAAAATATTGAATGGTATTGTATAATACTGTTAAGAACTGGTTTTCGTATAACAGGGAAACAGCAAAGAGCTGATGTTGATTCTGAACGTTTGTTTAACCCATTCTATGCTGTGATATATGATGCAGAGAGGATAATGAGGGTAGCTGGATAATTCTGTGTTAGGCCTTGGCTACACTTACCCGCTAGTTCGACAGCTGGAAATCGAACTTCTGGGTTCGACTTATCGCGTCTAGTCTGGACGCGATAAGTCGAACCCGGAAGTGCTCGCCGTCGACTGCGGTACTCCAGCTCGCCGAGAGGAGTACCGCGGAGTCGACGGGGGAGCCTGCCTGCCGCGTGTGGACCAAGGTAAGTTCGAACTAATTCGAACTAAGGTACTTCGAACTTCAGCTACGTTATTCACGTAGCTGAAGTTGCGTACCTTAGTTCGAATTAGGGGTGTAGTGTAGACCTGGCCTTAGACTCTTTATTTTAAATTGTTCCATTAGGTTGATAGCAGAGCATGGTTTCCATGACCATATAATTATTGCATTTTGGTGCCTATAATTGTAGGCGCAGAAGGTTAAATAACAATGTGATATTCTGGATTTGATTTTGGTTTCTTTCGATATTTTGTTGCATAATTTAGGCTTCAGTCCTTCTCCCAATGGAGCCAATGGCAAAATTCCCTGCGTACTTCAATGGCGCTAGATCAGTTTCCGAAACATGGTGGAACCAAATGCTCCTGTCATTTACGCCATACATCCACACTGAAGTCAATCCAAAGTCACTTCAGTGGGGTTAACTGAGTGCAATCAAGGGCAGAATTAGTCTAGGAATAGATGCATATCACCCACTTCTGTTCCCACCATCTCCTCCACTCAAAAACAAAACAAAACAAAAAAACCCTGCCCCAAACAGTTTTTTGACCCTGAGAAAGGAGATGTGCCAGAGATTCCATGAAGTTCATTTGGGGCTTTGCAGTTGCTATTGATCCTCTGTGGAAGGCACTCTGATAGTATGGTGATGAGCACAATATAAATCAGAAGATGGATGGATGGAGGGTCACACGTCCTTCATTTCCCAGTGATGGAAAAGAACAAATCTGAATACAAGAGATTCAATTAATTGAGCTCTGTGATATTAACACACAAGGCTACATAAGCAAACGCAGCAGGAAAAACAGCCAAGTCATGAGGGAATATCAGGGTTGAGCATACTGTACTTTAATTTATTTTTTTTCAAAACCTGTAAATTTAGTTCAGCAAACACAGTCCAGTCATGTAACTCCATGCCTTTCCCGGAGTGAACACAACTACATTCTTAAAACCTTTACAGGAACAAGAAGGCACTGAGCACTGGTATTTAGTTTAAACCTCAAACTCCAATATCAATTTATCTGATGTGAATCCACACAGTTACAGACATGAGTTACTGTTGATGGCATAAGTATGCAGCAGTGTTCATTGTAAAGGTTTCCCTTTATCTCCTTATCTTTACTCCCCTTCACATTTCTCACACCCTTTTGCACAGAGCTCTCCAGATTTTTTTCATCATATGAAAGTATCATTTTCAAAGGGTTTTGCTTTTCACATCCATGTCAGTATCACAGATTAGAATGTGACACAAATACCTGATTGCATACTTTCTTTAAACCTGAGCCAGTAGCACTGCAAGACGTTAGGGAGAGCACCCTTTCATCTCGCACCATCCACCACTTTAAAGTGAAAGGTTTGTTAATGTAATCCTATTTCCAATCTATAGAGGTCACCTGTAATACACTGCTCTGAAGATAAATGCACAGGACTGTTTGATGTTAGAGGCTTTATTTATTTATTTTAAACAAGTTCAATGATGTTTGGTTTGCCAGCATACCGTGTTACAATTTCCAAGGATACCGGTACAGTTATAGCTCACCTTTCCTGTGATTAATCAAAGGATATCATTTGAAGAGGATTGTGATTTATTTAACTGTGTTTAAAATCTTTTTTGCAGGAACTGGAAGGCTTGGGGTAATTTGTGATGGGATATGGAGGCACTAGCTTCTAGGTGACTGGTACAAATGTAATGCTAGGGCGCAAACATATTCCTGTTAAAGCCAATAGTGAAACTCATATTGACATCAATGAGACCAAGATTGCATCTTGAGTTAGTAGTAAGCAAAAGTTGTTATCGTCTGTCGACTGTTTGGCTTAAGTGAAATGGCCTCCGTCCAGCACAGAATAAACAGGTGTCCTCATTACAATAGGAATTAAAAATCAAGAGCCCTTAGCTCCGTTAGTCAGACTAGTTAGGGAAACCGAATATAGTGCCATGTTCTCTTTAGTGGATAAATAAAAACCATCAGCTCATAGTGCTTTCACAATATGGCTCCTTCAAAAGCATAACATTTACATCCATGAACTTTTAGGAAGAGAAATCGTTTGAAAATCACCCACATCACAGCACAAAACACATTCTATCATGATCATTCTACCAATTCACTAAACAAAAGTTCAATCAACAAACTACCTTTTTGTGAAGTAGTGGAGGTAAATTGGGTATCTTTCTAGGCCTGTATCAAGTAAATCAATATAATAACAATACATAGCACCTACATAGCTCTTATTGGAATTTCAAAGAGTTGTACAGATATTAAGGGCCTGATATTTACTGTGAATGGCACAAAAATGCATGCATATTTGACCTCTTTGTGATCACAGTTGGGGAAAATGCATCCATGCAAATATGGCATATATTTGCATGTGCTATTATATGTGAATTTCTGGAAAACTGGGCCAAACTACCTACATTGTGCTGGGTGTTGGTACTGTTAGTGGGGCTTATTAAGTGAAATCCTGGTCTCTGCTAATGCCTATGGCAAAACTCCCAATGACTTTTTCCCATTTTAATTAAAATGGTTGGTGGAATGTCTTAAGGCATTTCCTAGGCATTTTCTACTAATATAACTATACCTACAAACCCTCTTAATGGAGATGCATCTTATACTGGCAAAGGCTTTTTTTTTGGTCAGTATAGCTTATATTAGTTCCCCGAACTGAATAAGTTACATCATCAAAAGGACATTTTTGCCAGTATAACTGTGTCTACATAAGAGCTTTTGCTGGTGTAGCTGTGTCAGTTCGGGGTGTGATTTGTTTTCTCACACTCCTAACTGACATAGTTATGCCGGCAACATTTTTAGATGTAGCCAGGCCTGAGAGTCTTGTTTTTCTTTCAGTCCAGAGGGGATTGGCATATGTTAACAGAAGCTTTCTGTATAAATCTCTTTGCACAGTGATGGAAGAATGGGCCTTTCCAAATTCATATTGCTACAGGAAGCAACATTCACTAGTGGTGACAGTATGCAAATATATGCGCAGTACCTTGGTGAACTTTTCACAACCTAGTTCCCATTTCCTATCACTTTTTGAAAATGGCTGCGAGAAGTAAAACGACATGTTTGGTGAACCCAAAGAACCAGTAGCTCTTTGCTTGCAATCATTGTGCTTCCTGACCCAAAGTAGTCATGCTGGTAGGCTAACAAGAGCAAAAAGCTTCATTTCCTCAGATCTCAGCTTCCCCACCCTAATCCATTCCCCACTTATGGTACATACCATCACAATGACTTGCATCTGTCCAGAAGTTTTGTGTCCCTATAGCTGATTCTAATGCTCCTGTGTGGATCAGACAATAAGGGTTCTGCTTACATGATGCAGCCAACACCCTTCTTCCAAGAGAACATACATGGTGTCTCCGTAGCCTTGTCAATCAATTTCCACTAACCCAGAAGCACAGAATTTCTGAGACTTTTTCCAATTCTCTGTCTCCAATGTGGGGAGATCTGTAAAAGTCATTTGTGGCCTGTACTAGCTATAGCTAGATTTTATATAAGAGGTTGGGTGATACAGTTATTCCTGACATGTTTGTCGTTTGCAGGCAAATTCTGATCCTACCGAAGCAAAACTCCCATTGACTTAAGTTGGAACAGGATTTGGTTCAGAGAACAAACATTCATCTAACTCAGTGATATCCAACCCCTTCATCCAAACATTTGATAACAAAAATATCAGAGGGGCCACAGTCTCTCTGCTCTTTACCCTCCTTTGTGTCATTCAGGTAGGTCAACGGGGAATGAAACGGAAGCCATGCAAAAGTCCTCAGCCCTGGATTCCCACTGTGTGTGGGGGGGGGAGAAGTTTCCCCTTCAGGCATTGCCAGCTCCTGTGTTCCACTCCCTGCAGCCCCTGGCACAAAGGGGTGTATTGGGGAGAAGAAAGAGAAATGGCTGGAGTGTGCTGCGCTCTAGCTATACCCAGCAGATATATGGTCCCTAGGGGACAGTTGCCAGATCAGGGACCATTAAATGGTGGTTGATTCTCAGCTTCTCCTCTTCTTTTCCCTCTCCTGGGCTGGGCTAGGCTGGCTGGCTGCTTGGAGGTGAGAAGCCATGCTTTGGTCGGCACTACTCTCCTGCTCTCTTTGAGGTCCTACACCTGGATAAAGAAGCAAGCAGCATAGGACCTAGCTACTCTCTCCTCTGTGATTCAGTAGGCTGCCAGCAGGAGAGCTGCTGAAGAGCTGGAGCATGGTGGGGGAAACCCTCGTGTGAGGGGAAGGAGGTGGAATGTGGGGGACAGGGCATAGGTGAGACAGGGAGTTGAGGGCATGACAGACCATCTGCTATGCCCAGACCTCCACTGGTGTAAGATCCCTGCTCCCTGTGGGACTTTATGTTAGTGGTGTAAGGTAGATCTTCCCATGTACAGCTCTAACTTGCGCTGATACCAGCTGGCCTCATGTCAGAGAGGTGGAAATGGTTCCCTGCAGCCCCTCCAAACACCCCTGCTGCCTTGCTCTTTCTTAGCAGAGAATCACAGCCTTAATGTCAGAACTTGATCGGCCCTGTATGAGTGTGCCAAGGAGTGGAGGGCACGCAAAGCCATCTGCTTACCTGAGGCCAAGCAGTTACAGTCTCAGCACTTAGGAGTTCCCTCCTGATATCCACAAGGGCATGAGCCACCCTGAAGGTGATGGGGAGGAGGTGGTGTCCCTACTTCCTCCATTCCCACCTGTGGAAATGGCTGGGTACAAAGGGGGAGCATGGGGCACCCTTTTAAGGGCATGGTGCAGCAGGATTGTCCCCTCTGCAGGTGAGGAGGTGCCACATGGCACAGTGCATCCGTGAGCATAGCCACATGGGCAGCTCCAGCACAGGCCAATGCATACATTATCCAGTCTGGCATCCAGTGAAAACCAGCCCCCTCCATGTAAACGAATTCAACTCCTACATGCCTCATATGGTGTCTCTTTCTTTCCTTTTCCTCGTTATTATTAAGTAGGAGATTTTTTGTTTAAAAAAAAACCAACAACCTCTTTTGTTTCTTAATTGTTCGTCAGCTCCTTCTTGTATCCCTCATCTTACGCCATAATCCTTTTCTTTTTCATAAGTTGCTGTGGAAATGATTATGCTACAAACACAAACAGTTGGGAGCATAAGCAGGAGATGATCTCTGAAGAAATGAAGATTGTTTTCATGCAAGTGACCTAAAAAACGAAGAAGGGGCATAATAATACCTTCTGCAGTCCCTTTGATCTCAGAATTTCCCAGTATTTTACAAATGGTTAAGTGCAGTTGGACTCTGAAAAGTGATCGTAAAAATGGTACTGGGAACTTTCATGTTTGTTTCTCTCAGCGACTCCTAATCAAATGTGTTCACTTTAGAAGTAAAAATATGTGAGGTCGTTTCCTTGATAACTGAACCTGTGCTCTGAGAGCTAATTGGGTTCTTTTCATCTGATCTGTCTCTAGTAAGAAAGGTCACGCTGGCGCCCCTCATTTGCACCGCTGCAACGCAATTTTCTTCAAGTTTCATTGTCTCCTACTACCTTCAAATTATGTCCTCAGTGATACCTGTGCAATCTCATAAAAATTGTGTTGAAGGAGGACAAGATGGAATGGAATCCTCATCTAACTATCTTAGCTATGTTGGTTCTGTATGCTTAATAGGAGCAAAATCAGGAAAAATTAATTTTTGCCATGTGGCTAATACCCTCGGGGTGAAATTCACTACTCCGCACAAGCCCAGCATATGATACCGCTTACATCCCCCTTAAAGTCCTCAGAATAGGGCTCATAGTGTCTAGTCCATATGAATTCATGTATGAATTTCACCAAGGGAGTAGCTGTGTTGAGTAAGAAGGTGCAGTTTTTGCATAGTCACATTTCACAGTTGAAATTCACAACATGCCCATGGGATAGCTAAGTATTTATTATTATCCATGTGTTACAGATGAGGAAACTGAGGCACAGAGCGATTAAATACATGTCTAAGGGTGCCTAGTGAGTTAATGGCAGAGCAGGCATAGAACTCTGAATTCCTGACTCTTGTCTCCTAACCACTCCAGAATGCTCCTACAGAAATATAGAAATGATACAATATGTAAGCAGAATTGTTTCCAAACAAAACATCTGTCAGTTTTCCATGAAATGTCAGCCGCAGCTCTCAAAACCTGCACGAATGGATTGGTCTTAAATGGATACGTTATTTTCTTTACTGATATGAGGGAATGGCTGTGTATGCACGTGCATATGTGGAGAAAGCGGTTTTCTCCCATTTACAAAAACATGAGAAATGATTCTCCTCAGACCTCTGAGAGGTAAAGTTTAAATAACTGTCAGGCATCCAGAGAAAATTCTCTTAAGCTGAAGTTCTAGGCATAAGCTAGTATCGTTAGAAAGCAGAATCTTCTCATCAGCTGCCCACATCTGCCATTGGAACTATACAGTAGTACATTTTCACTGTTGCTTTGTGACATGCCCATGGCAAGTTTATAGAACTCAAAAATGCACCAGAGAGATGCACTAAGAATGGCAAAAGGCTTGTACATAGTTTTTATATTATTCACACAGCTGGAATGTTTATAGACAGAACAGAGTGTAACAAGAGCAAATGCTGAACCACATCAAGCGATTCCCTTGTCGTGCATGTCATTTAAATATCAAATCTATAAGGGCGTTTGCTATGTTCTTCACACACAGAAAGACCACAACTAAGTGCCTTAAAAGTATCCCATGAGTTTTTAAAAATGTAGACAAACAACCCTTTTCTTTTGATAAATCAAATACATTGTTCCACTCTGTTGGTTCTGCAACATCTGGTGTTTTAAAAAGCATTTTTAAATGTCATCTCCCTTCCCCCCTTCCCCACACCCTTTCCACTGCACCTTATCTCAGCTTTAACAAGAAACTTTTATTTCTGAAGCAAGTTGTGGAGGATCTTGCAAAACAGAGAGTTAATGGATCATGTCTGCCCAGGTTTTGGTTATTTTTTAGATGGATTAAAAAATTAAGAGTCAAAGGCATAGAGTAACTTGTATGCAGAAAATTAATTTATGTTTCTAGGTTGACTCAGTGAGAAAATATTACTGTATGGCTATTGCAGAAATAATTACTTCGTTTTTTTTGCCCAGTGGTGTTAACTTGATGCAAAAGTTCTGGCTGAAGTTCCCTTGAAAGGTCACAGCCCAGCTTCTCAGGAGTGAAATGTTGTTACCAACTTCACAAGCCCTGGGATGCATTCAACATTTTAATTGCAAATCTAAATTATTTCCTGCACAATAAGCAAAATAATGAACTTCACAAACAGTTTTTGTCTGAAAAGGAACCAGCAGGTTAGAGAGTCAGCATCAAGTTGTGTAAGAGGAAAGGGCATATAAATTAAAATGTACCACTACTTATATGGCCTATAATAGGCTGTGGTGCACTGCTTCGTGTTTCTTGCATGTATTCTTGGCACCATCAGATGTCACTCAAACAGAATGCCGTAAATGGGATATTTTACTTTGCTGGGTGAAGCATGAAGTAGGTAAAGATACAGATTGAATACCTAGAGGTACCTACAAAAGCTTCATACAGAGAGCTTGAAGCCATGGGGACTTAGGGCCAGATCCTGCAATCACTTACTACAGGAGAATGATCCAAAGCCCGCTAAAGTCAATGGAAGTTTTACTAGTCTGAGTGATAAGCTTTGTAGTAAACAAGATGCTGGATCTGGTCCTGAGATAGGTTGTATCAACTGAAAAAAGATACCTGGGAACTTTAAATCTCAGAAGTATTTCTTCACACAACATACAGTCAACCTGTGGAACTCTTTGCCGGAGAATGTTGTGGAAGCCAAAAATATAACAGGGTTCAAAAAAGAACTAGATGAATTCATGGAGGATAGGTCCATCAATGGCTATGAACCAGGATGGTGTCTCTGACCTCTGTTTGCCAGAAGCTGGGAACGGGTGACAAGGGATGGATCACTTCATGATGACCTGTTCTGTTCATTCCCTCTGAAGCACCTGGCATTGGCCAGTGTCGGAAGACAGAATACTAGGCTAGATAGACCTTTAGTCTGACGTAATATGGGAATTCTTATGCCTGTGGTTTCTATGCCCTGTAAATGCATGGCATATTCTAAGATAGACTAGATTTATCCGCAAAGTGACAGTTACATAAAAGGATTTGGATTAGCCTCTTTTTTTAAAAACATAATTGGCAGAAACAGGCAATTCTACTCTATTATATAAAGTGCCTTTTTAAAAATATTTTTTAAAAGAAAATCAACACAATCAGGTTTCGTTGCATTAAGATTTCATGAAGTTACAAATCAGAGGCTTGTTCTGGCCCTATCTGCATAATTTTGGATATACTGCACTGGATAATTCAGCTTTTCCCAGCAGCTACTGTACTCTGTGTAAACAAGTCTGGGAACCAGGACCTCCTAAATTCTAGTCCCAGCTCTGCCGTTGTTATGGTGTAGTTTTGTCCAAGTCACTTGCTTCTCTGTATCAGTTCCTTTTCTGTAAAATGGGGATAATAATAATAACTATTGTAGCTATCCCAAAGGGTGTTGTGTGGGCTAGTTAGCTAATCAAGCCATGCTGTATAAGTGCTAAGGATTGTATTCTGGTGTCCAAGGGGGAAGAGAGGGTACAGGGCCCAGCCCCTTGTGAATCCTGCACTTTTTACTTACTGGGCCAAATTCTGCCCCGTTTTTGAAGCTGGAGGAGGTACACAAGGGTTTGTTCCTCCAGAAGGAATGGGCTGGAGAGTGGAAGGGATTTCAGTGTCACTAGATACCCCAAAAGGCTGGTGGCCCCGTTCTGTGGGGTGAGCAAGCTGTACCCTGTAAAAGAGTCTGAGAATTGCTGCTCTTGCATGTACATCCCAATGCCCCTGGAGGCATTCTGCCTACATGTGTTCTCTGTAGGCAGAATGCATGTAGTCACAACAGTTGGTGTGGACTGCCCATTGCCCTTCCTAAGATGCAGACCCCCTAATGGAGCTCTGTGAACTGGAAATCCAGCTTATGCCAAACCCTGCTCCTGTAACACTAGAAGTTTAAGGAAGAAGGGGAATGGTGATTCCCCATGGACCGCCAGACTTCTGACTTCTTTATTCCCGCATGGCTTACTCCCTCTTCTACACATGCCGCTCATCTGGGACTTTGTTATATCTTGTTCATTTCATTCCAGTTAGCATTTAGATCACACATCATTATGTGAAGCGCTGGTTATGAAGATACTCTGCTCTTGTCGGAACAGAAGTATTTTGTATACACCCGCACAGTCTCAGGTTTGTGTTGGGGAAATTTTGTAAAGTGAATAAAAAGGTTGAAATCATTTACTTTTTTTGTGATTCCACCAGTTGTTTTGTTTTGTTAAAGAACAACCTGGAGGTGTGTTTATGGCTTTAGGAAAAAGATAGATTGGGGTTGCAATGTTTTAAGAACAGAAAAAGGGAGAGTGGCTATGTCAGATGTCTATTAACAGGGTATAAATACCTTGTTTTTAAAGGCAAGGGAAGAAAGGGTGCTTCATATAGTTCTCAGTACGGAAGCTATAGGTTCATGATAATGCAATGACATTGTACAAATATTAACTACATCGTGTGTGGTTTTTACAGTTACTCAGGACAAACTACAAAAAACATCAATTTTTGTGTATGTTCTCGCTATATGTTGAGGGCCACCCAATGACCTTAAGTACACCCATCATGCAGACACAACTGAATCCAGTATGACCAGATTCTCTCCCCCAAAACTGGCTCCTTTGCAGTGCTCATGCAATTCAAAGTAGCCAGAATCTGCCAGTACCTGCCAATCCCCAGCCCCATTTTGGAGGCAGGAAGGGGGGAAGGCAGGGTGGAATGCAGCTGTGCTCCACCATTTCTCAACCTGGTGCAGGTGAGCTCGCAGAATCTGGCTTCCAGATTCTGGCCCCATCTCTCCGGCTCCAACCAGATCTTGGCATGAGAGAATTTGGTTCAATAACTTTTGTGAGAGTACAGGAGAGACCAAGGTTTGACCCATAAACTTTGCTCACTGCTCATTGCTCTCAGATTCAGGAAACCAAGTGTTTAAAATGAGAATTACATAATACACTCCAGCAGCTGCACTCAGTACAATCCCATGTATGCAGGTTAAATGGAAATTCAGATAATTTATGTCAACAATGCCCCTCAATAGAAAATGCTGATATTTATACTGATGGGAATTTTCTCCAGTTGATCTTCTGTATTCAAGGGACAATTATTAGAAACTGACACTTCACACCTTGATATCATGATGATTGTTGCTTTTTAAATGCTTAGATATTGTTATGTGTGATCTGTAAAAAGTCCCCAAATACATGTTAACATCAATCCATCATTTAAAGTAAGCATTTGCATGATGTGGTATGACTGGAAAATAATACTTGTTGGCTTTTGCCCTATAGTTCTTTAATTCAACATGAATTAAAAATAGTTGCAAATTTCTTTTGAAGGGCTTGGGTGTTTTTTGGGGTTTTTTTGGTTTTTTTTTTGCTTGGTGGGTAGTAATGGGCAATTTTTGCTGAAAGCTGAGTGTCAAGACAGGAATCAAGTTGCAGTAAAATAGCTCAGGCTACAAGGTAAGATGTATGTTTCCACAGAATATATCCTGTGATGAAAGCTTCTTTCTTAAGGAGTCACTCTCTGTAAGTAACACATTCTTTCCAAACACAAATGGCATTTTGTTCTTTGACAGCTAACTACAAATTAACCCCCCCACACACCAAAACATACAATAACGTTTTTAAATGTAGATTCCACTGAATCTAATTTTGTCTTTATGTACGTGTGTGTGTTTGTGTGTTGAGAGTTCCTTTTTTAATTTAAAAGCATCTTTCTCTATTTGCCCTCCACCCCCACACAAAAACAACCAATTTTTGTGGTCTTCATAATATCTTCTAAGGTAGAGATAACTTCTTAGCTTTGACAGTGAGTTTCTATGCTCTATAGGCATTTATGATAATATTTAAGTTTGTCTCACATTTATCATGTGATATATGACTGCAAAAGTTGCCTGTGAGTTTTTACATCCCGTATTTGTATGTTGTACTTTACTACAAATCTTGATGGACAGTTATACAATTAATGTTATTTATATTGTGTCCTAAATGCACAGAATCACAAAAATGCTTCAGTCATGAGTTAAAGAGAAAAGGAAGGCTTTAAGGTGAGATTTAAAAAGGAAGTGACTCAGTGATTCAGGGGAGCGTTCCAGATGGACGGAGCAGCATGAGCAAAAGAGAGACACCCAACTGTGAAAGGCCAGAGGGAGAAGATAGAGAGGAGGCCAAGACTGGAGAAGCTGAGTGAGTGAGTGGGGAAGTAGGTGAATATGAGGTCAGGGAGATAGGGTGGAGTGAGTTCTTGGAGAGTTTTGAAAAACAAGGAAGGCAGTTGTGAATTGGATTCAGAGATGGCTAGGAAGTTAGCAAAGATGGGGGTAATCCAGCCTTGTTCCCCAGAGCAAGACAATCATCTGGCCACTGCAGTCTCTAAAAAATTATTCATTAAAAATTTAGGCCACTTACAGAAGCTTTGTGCATTGTTATTAGCTGGTTTTCAGGTGTTTTGGGTACTTTTTTCAGGGGGAGATATGCAGGGCCGGCGCAACCCATTAGGCGACCTAGGCGGTCGCCTAGGGTGCTACAATTTGGGGGGCGGTGACTATGGCGGTATTTCGGCACCGGGACCTTCCGCTGCCTAGGGCAGCAGAAAAGGTGGAGGCGCTCCTGGGGATATGTGTGCAACTAATAAATGCCCCCTTTTCACATATACCGTAAACAAAATCTAACCCTAACAACCTTAGCTCCATTCCTAACCCCTTCAGTCCTGAATTTTAGCTACTTCATGCAGAATACATACACAACTCTTGGGGATTACCAAGTTTTAAAAAAATCACAGTCCTCATGCAAGAAAAGGGTAGGAAATTGCAGTATGTATGAGGAGAGTATGATGTAATATAAAGCATGATGAATGATAATGAACTAATAGTAAGCACTTGGTACCTGAACTCTCACTGGACTGCTATGAATGCCGAGCACCTATTTTCTGAAAATAAGGTCTTTTTAAAATGGAGGAACCCTGGAACACTAGTTACTTTTGAAACGCTTGGTATTAATTAGCTACATTCACCTGATTAGATTGGGGAGGTATGAAAGTTTTTAGTGTATGTTCAGGAGTAGTTCTGTTTACGTAGTAACTGCAAAATGTTCTGTTTACATTAAATTAAAGAATTATTAACTTAACGTAGGTAGAAATTGCAGATAGTCCAGAGGAATATGGAGAAAGAAAAGGAGGATTTTTAAGTTTTGTTATGTCCTTGCCTTGGCTCCTTCATCTGTGTGTGTTACTTGGAGGCCTGTCTGATGCACTTGAGCCAATTTTAACTCACAGGTCTCTCCATATGCAGACCAAATGTTTAGAGAAGATATTGAACTCACAAAACATAGAAAAAAGATTTAAAATATTGTCCAATACCTTTACCTTGAAATATTGAGGGCATGTGCTAGCATCAAAAGGTAATAGGCTGTTTTTTCAGAGCAGAAACTGTCAGCGGTTCATAAAATTTGTTAATTGGAAATGGCTTTAAGCTGCACAATTTATACCTGGATCCTGGTTTCAGACACTCCAGAGTTTTGGAGGTGTTTGGATTTGAGATTTCAGTTCTTCCTATTATTAAAAAAAAAAAAAACAATAGGGGCCATTTGCAAAAATCAGATGGAGGCTTGTATGGCAAACACTTTTTTGGTCTGGATACAAGGGGCTGTTGAGCACTGTGCACTGTACTATGATATAACAACAACTGGAAATTTCACATCATCTGATACATGCCTTTGAATGTCACTTACTGCTTTTAACTTTCTTTGAGGTTCCCAAAGTCTAAATAAGTAGAATTTTCTGGTTTGGGAAACAGAGGCATGGAGTAGTTAATTAACTTCTGAGCAAGTTACAAGAACTGTGTAAAGCCAGGAAGAGAGCTCAGATTTCTTTACTCAAAGTCCTTGCCACAAGACTATCCTCCTGCTTATACATGGAGATAACTTCACCCATCACTAAAATGCAGTCATCATCAATGCTACAACAGTTTAGGAGAGGCAGTGAAGAAAAATACCATATCTGGGCACAAGTGCAGGAGGAATTCAGGGAAGAAGAATGTAATTATTTGACTTAGATATGGCCAGGACATGGGGTTAAGTCTTGTCTGCTAAGGAAAAGCAATGTGGTCTTTAATGACTGAATAGGCATGTCTTCTGAACGGGTATCTCTGGTAGCACAGTGCCCCACCATGATGTTGCCTCAGCATGGGGGTCTGGACTAGATGACCTCTTTAGGTCCCTTCCAGTGCTACATTTCTATGATTCTGTGCAGGCCCAAAGGTTAGAATGCCACCTAATGAATACAAAATGTAGGTGGTTATAAAATACTGTCCTCTTTATTTAAAAAAAAATAAAAAAGGGGGGGCACCTAATCCCCCATTAACTGAGTGAAAATGCCTTTAGCATAATGAAAATATTTTGATACTTTTAAATTTACTTTATTTAATGTATTGTCCTGGTTTTGTAAAACCATGGTAGTTTGACCTTTCTGAGTGCAGTAGGCTCTCCTCGGCTGAGGGTTCTGACCACTCCAGTTCACCGTCATTCTGCCCTTCCCATATTGTCATATGAGCTGGCTAGATCCCAATGAGATGGGAGGAGGCAGATCCTAGCATGGAAGAGATTAAGAGTCACTGAAGTGCAGACTCTCTCATGACTGTTTCCTTCGATTGACGGAAGTTGCAGCACATATGCTTCATGAAGCGGCCCTCAGATAAGGATAATCAGCATTTATGGACAATAATAAGGCTATATCCAGACGCTCACTGACAGGACTGCAGCATTCAATAAATGAAACTGAATCTGCCTCCAACACTGTGTTCACAACTGTCCTGTCCCTTTTCAGCCTACAGTGACCATTCTGTGTTCTTTTTCCTGTACACTTATGCAAGACTCTAGACAGTTCCTGTCTAAGCAGGTTTGATGGTGCAAGACATGCCTATGTGAACATTTAACATTATTACTGTCCAGCATTAATAACATAAGGAGAAAAGGAAATATTCTTACTTGTTGTAAACTAAGGTTACAATAGTCCTTCAGCCTGAAATATGAGGATAGTTCTCTCGGTCCGTGTGATGGTCATTCTGCTGTTTGATTCATCCTGCCATCTGGGATTTTCTGTAACAGAACAGTACATTCAGTGGGGAAGTAGTTGCCTACAAGCTACTGCCCTCAGGAGCCTCATGAGTGGGAGACATTGAGTAATAGGTTCAGCACTGCCACTACTATTCATTGGAAGTGCAACAAATTCCGGATACCAGGGTGAAGTCCTGGCTTTATTGAAGTGAATGGGAGTTGTGTCATTGACTTCAGTGGAATCTGGATTTCACTCCAGGACTTTATGGAAAATAATCTATTACTTCGATATGGCTGACCTGAAAAAATTCAGACTTCATGTAAGTGGGTGCAACGCCATTGATTTCAATAGAATTTTACCCATGAACACCAGTTCTGGATTTAGACAGTAGGATTAGGATACCTAATAATATTGGAGGAGAGAGGGGGAAGGAGATCCACTGGGGTCAGCTTTGAAATAGTCTGGCTAGCTTAGAAAGTTCTAGTGCCTTGTGGCTTTTGGGACAGAGAGGAACTAGGTCTTCTATCATTTGTGGTTCTCCACTAGATTGGCGATCATGGTGGAGGGTCCTCTTTTTTATGGTAGTCTCTAAATTGATATAAGACCTCGCTGGTCACCATCAGGGCTATGTAGAGACCCTTTTAGAAGTGTATAAGTGTATTATGGGGTTGTATTGTAGCTAGATCTAATCAACTTCTTGACAGAGCAGAAATCTGTCTTAGTGATCCTGTAGTAGTGGTAGTGGTGGTAGTTGTAGTAATTATTTATTTATTGTGCTAGGCTCTGCACAAACACAGAACAAAAAGATGGTCCTTGCCCCCAGGGAAATTAAATATTTTTGATTGTTTTGTAATTTAAATGAATGAAACTGTAGTTGATGCAGGACAATAGGAGGCAAATGGTCTTTGGGACTTTCCACTGTATGTTGTTAGTATTGTCTTCAAATTAAAACTGGCTGAGATGACTATCTTAAGAAACATGTTCCTCGTTAATTTTCAGAGAACCATTAAAGCATCCTATCCTACTTTCTTGGAAACAGTTGATAAGGTGAGCATAGCATTTTCTTCACCCCCAAAAGAGAGTGCAGTTCCTCAATTTTTTCATCTTCAAACTGTTCACCATGGTACGCAGGAAGAGATTCTTATATACCTGGATCCCAAACGTGTCCTTCTAAGAGGCTTTCAAAGATGGTGGAAGCTTTTTGTTTTTTTATGAGATTTTTTAAGTAATGTACTTAATCATTAATGGTCATGACATGTTGATCTTTCATGGAATACATAAAATATAGCATGCTTAATGCAAATAATCCTGGATAAGTAAAACATTATAGTTACCAATGAGAGTAATGACAAACTCAGGTCACTTTCTGACCTTGCCTGGGAAGTTCATACTTCCTGGAGTGGCGCACACCTAGAGTGGGGCTAAGCACAGGCATTAAACTGGATTATCATATGGTGTGGTGACAGTACTAGAGTCCCATGTCTGTTATTGGCAAGTAGCAAGCTTTTGGCAATCAGCCAGTGTCTTTTTAGTACCTAAGGCCTGGTCTACACTAGGCGTTTATGTCGAAGTTAGCGCCGTTACATCGAATTAACCCTGCACCCGTCCACACCGCGAAGGTATTTAGTTCGACATAGAGGTCTCTTTAATTCGACTTCTGTACTCCTCCCCAACGAGGGGAGTAGCGCTAAATTCGACATGGCCATGTCGAATTAGGCTAGGTGTGGATGGAAATCGACGTTAATAGCTCCGGGAGCTATCCCACAGTGCACCACTCTGTTGACGCTCTGGACAGCAGTACGAGCTCGGATGCTCTGACCAGCCACACAGGAAAAGCCCCGGGAAAATTTGAATTTGAATTCCTTTTCCTGTCTGGCCAGTTTGAATCTCATTTCCTGTCTGGACATCGTGGCGAGCTCAGCAGCACTGGCAACGATGCAGAGCTCTCCAGCACTGATGGCAGTGCAAGCTCAGAATAGAAAGAGGGCCCCAGCATGGACTGATCGGGAAGTCTTGGATCTCATCGCTGTGTGGGGCGATGAGTCCGTGCTTTCCGAGCTGCGATCCAAAAGACGGAATGCAAAGATCTATGAGAAGATCTCTAAAGACATGGCAGAGAGAGGATACAGCCGGGATGTAACGCAGTGCCGCGTGAAAATCAAGGAGCTGAGGCAAGGCTACCAGAAGACCAAAGAGGCAAACGGACGCTCCGGATCCCATCCCCAGACATCCCGTTTCTACGAGGCACTGCATTCCATCCTCGGTGCGGCCGCCACCACTACCCCACCACTGACTGTGGACTCTGAGGATGGGATAGTGTCCACGGTCGGATCCTCGCACATGTTACCGGACGGGGAAGATGAGGAAGGAGATGAGGAGGACGAGGCAGTCGACAGCGCTCACAACGCTGATTTCCCCGACAGCCAGGATCTCTTCATCACCCTTACAGAGATCCCCTACCAACCCTCCCCAGCCGTTACCCCGGACACAGAATCTGGTGAAGGATCATCCAGTAAGTGTTGTAAACATCTAAACATTTATTTGTAACAGAACATGATTATTAACAATGTAAAAAATGGGTTTCTCATGATTACTTTGAATAACTTAACGGTTCAGTCATGGGCAGTGCAAGTATTTCAAAAAAATCTAGCAATGTCCGGTTTTGCATGATTGTCCTGCCCAAGCCGCTCTACTGTGTAGTCCCTGCTACTGCAGCTACAGTAAGATGCGGTCTATATGTCCGGGGATGGAGCAGAAATCCTCCTGGGACATCTCAAGGAAGCTCTCCTGCAGGTAATTTGAAATCCGCTGCATTAGGTTCTTGGGGAGAGCGGCCTTATTGGGTCCTCCGTAGTAGGACACGTTGCCGCGCCACGAGACTAGCAAGTACTCCGGAATCATTGCTTGGCACAGCATGGCGGCATACGGCCCTGGTCTTTGGAGGCTTTCCCGGAGCATTCTCTGTCTGTCGCTCTCAGAGATCCTCATGAGGGTGATGTCGCTCATGAAGACCTGCTTTGAATGAGGTAGGGGAATGTTATTAGTGTTGGCTGGTTTGCAGCCACGCGGTGGAGGCGGGAAAGGGTCAGCCGAAAGGGATCGTTCCCGGGGACAGCCGCGAGGGTGTGGGACAGGAGCAAACTTCCTGCTTGCCGGATTGCTGGCAGCAGGGACCGACATTGATTTCAATGTGAAATGAGGCCATTGCTAATATTAAAGTTTTAAGCTGCCACGAATCTACGGCTTACCATGTCTGCCTGCAACAGAAATTCCGTTGTCCTGACAGGGTTCTCAAAAGTGCTCTGCAAAACCACAGACAGTGAATGCGAAGGCCGAGAATTCGACCTTGTGCTGAGTGCGCATGTGATAGGTGCTGTGCATGGTCCTGTTCACAGAGAAAGACTATGTTCTTTGTTCACAACTACATTTATCTTTCTGAGGAATTCACTCCCTTTTTCCCATTCCCACAGCCCCATCTGCGACTGTCTCACAACCTAGCCTGTCATCACACTCCCAGAGGCTAGGGAGGATTAGGCATAAGAAGAAGAGGACACGGGAGGACATGTTCTCCGAGCTTATAGCCTGCTCCAGAGCACAGGCAGCACAGCAGACCCAGTGGCGGGAGAACTTGTCCCAAATGCACCAAGCCAACATGGATCGGGAGGAGAGGTGGCGTCAGGAAGACCAGCAGGCGACTCAAACCCTGCTTGGACTACTGAGGGAGCAAACGGACACGCTCCGGCGCCTTGTGGATGTTCTGCAGGAACGGAGGCAGGAGGACAGAGCCCCGCTGCAGTCCATCTCTAACCGCCCTCCCCCGCCACCAAGTCCCATACTCCCTTCACCCAAAGTGCACAGAAGGAGAGGCGGCAGAGTCCCTGCTAACTCTCACTGCACCCCTGCAGAGAGCTCGAGCAGCAGAAGGCTCTCAGTCCCCAAAGTTTGACAAGTTCTTTCCTTCCCGCCTGACACAAGCCCCCGTCCAAGTTTCACTTCCCAGTCCCCTGTGTAGTTGTTAATAAAAAATATGTTTCTGTTAACTACTGTTTCCATCATGTTCTTTTGGAGGAGGGGGGGAAAGGGGGTTGGTAATTGGACAGGACAGTCACCTTTGGCAGGGTACATAGTCGGGGGCAGGCACAGCAGCAGGGCACATACATAGTGCAGTGATGCAGTGACTACTTACCCTGGTTAGTCTGGGAGGTTCTTTTCATGTTATGTGGTGGGAGGTGGGTTGCTCTGTGACTTTGTGGCACGGGAGGGCAGTTAGAGATCTGAAGCGGCGGTCCTTAGGCAGGATCACAGAGCCACACAGCAGGGGATCTGTAACCGTCCCCCCCCTGCCACAAACTCACATAGACCCCCCATACACACAGTCCGTATCAGGAGGGGTGACAGGCTCCGTTGAAAGAACCATCCCACCGCAGCGGAGCCTGTCAGTCCTTGAGTTGAGAAGCTGCATTCGCGCGACTACACTACACCCGCTCCGCACCACAGTCTGCGTCCCAGTTTTAAAAAATTCCCGCGAAAACAGTATTACAGAAAACGGTGTGCTTTAACAAAGTAGAACTATTTTTATTTTGAAACGTGTGTTGGAAGTGGGGTGAAGGCTTCTCTGTACACAAAATTAGAAAGTCACAGGTTACCCTGCTCACTCAGGAACTTTGCTTTCAAAGCCTCCCGGATGCACAGCGCTTCCCGCTGGTCTCTTCTAATCGCCCGGCTGTCTGGCTGTGAGTAATCAGCAGCCAGGCTAATTTCCTCAACCTCCCACCCCGCCATAAAGGTCTCCCCCTTGCTCTCACAGAGATTGTGGAGCACACAGCAAGCTGCTATAACAATGGGGATATTGGTTTCGCTGAGATCACAGCGAGTCATCAAGCTTCTCCATCTCCCCTTGAGACGTCCAAAAGCACACTCCACCACCATTCTGCACTTGCTCAGCCGGTAGTTGAAGAGTTCTTTTTCAGTGTCCAGGGCACCTGTATAGGGCTTCATGAGCCAGGGCATTAGCGGGTAGGCTGGGTCCCCGAGGATGACTATAGGCATCTGCACATCCCCAACAGTTATTTTGTGGTCCGGGAAGTAAATACCTTGCTGCAGCCGTCTAAACAGACCAGAGTTCCTGAAAACACGAGCGTCATGAACCTTGCCCGGCCATCCCACGTAGATGTTGGTAAAACGTCCCCTGTGGTCCACCAGTGCTTGCAGCACCATGGAAAAGTAGCCCTTTCTGTTAATGTACTGGCTGGCCTGGTGGTCCGGTGCCAGGATAGGGATGTGAGTTCCATCTATGGCCCCACCGCAGTTTGGGAATCCCATCGCTGCGAAGCCATCTATGATCGCCTCCAAGTTTCCCAGGGTCACTACCTTTGGCAGCAGTACATCAACGATTGCCTTGGCTACTTGCATCACAACAACCCCCACGGTAGATTTGCCCACCCCAAACTGGCTCGCGACTGACCGGTAGCTGTCAGGCGTTGCAAGCTTCCAGAGGGCTATGGCCACTCGCTTATGGACAGTCAGGGCTGGTCGCATCCGGGTGTCATTGCGCTTCAGGGCAGGGGACAGCAACTCACAAAGTTCAAGGAAAGTTCCCTTCCGCATGCGGAAGTTTCGCAGCCACTGTGATTCATCCCAGACCTGCAGCACTATGCGGTCCCACCACTCAGTGCTTGTTTCCCGTGCCCAGAATCGCCGTTCCACGGCATCAACATGACCCATTGCCACCGTGATGTCCTCGGCGCTGGGTCCCCTGCTTTCTGAGAGGTCTGTGCTACTCTCACACTTCAGGCCATCACCGCGTTGACGTAGCCTCCTCGCCTGACTTTTCTGCATCTGCCTCAGGGCAACCTGTATGATAAGCTGCGAGGCGTTGAGAGCGGCCACAACTGCAGCGATGGTTGCAGCGGGCTCCATGCTCACAGTGCTGTGGCGTCCGCGCTGTCAATGACTTGAAAAGTGCGCGAAATGATTTCCCGCCGGCGCTTTCAGGGAGGGAGGGAGGGCGGGAGTGATGGACGGATGACGACAGTTACCCAAAAGCACCCTGGCCCCTTTTTTTTTTACCCAGAAGGCATTTGCGGCTCCACCCAGAATTCCAATGGGCGGCTGGGACTCCGGGAACTGTGGGATAGCTGCCCTCAGTGCACCGCTTCCAATGTCGACGCTTTCCCCGTTAGTGTGGACTCACAAAGTCGAATTACTGTCCTTAGTGTGGACACACACGTTCGACTTTGCAATATCGATTCCAAATATTCGATTTAAGTAAAATCGAACTACTCTCGTAGTGTAGACAAGGCCTAAGTGTGACTCATTTGCAATAATTGTAAAGGTCTTTCATGCACGAGACTGTAGTCTATCTTTCAACTTCAATAAAGCAGAAGTAAAAGAAATACAAAGTTATTCCTCCACACAGGTATCTAGTGGGCAGTGTGAGTGGATCTAGTCTATTGACTTGTACTAAAAATTACTGATTTACAGTGTCAAATGGTATCTAATTCTGAACAAGCTTGACATCACATGAGAAAAGGACATGATTTGTCTGAAAGAATTGTGTATTATAAATTTTTGGCCCAATAAAAAGTACTACTCTTCCTATTGCTGCTAATGTTACATAAGTCCTTTTGCACTTTTTTTTTGGAAGGGTCAATACAGTTGCAAGTATTTTCTCATGTATCAGAGGTATAAAATGCGGACTGTTGGAGTGTAGTGGGTTTCTGGAAGAGGCCAAAAGCTCTGAATGCTCTTTCTTTATAAAGAAGAAAGTGAAAAAAGATTGCTTCTTAATTAGACTGCTGGCACCGTGCACAAGATGTCAGCCAATGCAGTACAACAAAAAAACAAAGCTGTAAAATGACATCAGAACATAGCAAAACCTAAAAAAAGTTTTCTTTGAATCAGTTCTTTAAAAAGAAATAGGGCTACAGGGTTAAGTAGACAATGTGACAGCTGGGGTTGGGGCCCTTACTCAGAGGCATACCCCATTTGCCTGCTCAGAAATAGGAAAAAAGGGGTGAGGGAAGGAACCCCCCCAAAATTCTTTGCTATATTCCTTGAACAATTGATGGGGCCTGAAACTAGCCCTTTACCGACATGCTTTGCATATTTGACATCTGTCCTCTCCTTTTGAGAAATAAATCAAGTAACAAAAGTAATCTATTTTTGTTCACAGTGCTGGCATACAGTTTTTGCAAAGGGGAATAGAAAGCTCCCCTTTCATTAGCTGCTTGCTGACCTTAAACGATAACTTTCCTAATTATGAAAAAATGTCCTCATTATGCAGACCTGGTGCAAGCAGCGTGTGATCATTTTAGACCTTTAGGTTGGCAGTGCAGACAGATAATATAAATGATTTCTAGTATAGAAGGAAGATGATTTCTTTCCAACAGATGCACTCACTCCTCTGCTGGGATTTCTGATCCAGATGAAATGGATCGTTTCACCAAATGAAACATGATCAGTCTTTTACATGTGATAGATAAATTGTCTGATTTAATTAAATTTAAACCTAAATTGGATGATTTGGAGAGAAATCAGTGTTATAATTATGTGAAGAAGAAAACCAAACAAACCTGAGGCTAGTGTTTTAGAACAAAATTACTAAACAAACCAGATATATGTGATGTGGTATTTGTGACAAATATTCTTTGAAGAAGGGATTCATTAAAGGGTCAGCATGAAGAGCAGTAGAGCTGAAATATGATTTTTACATAGTATCTGCTTTATTCACATTTGGCAACCAGGAGGGGAAAAAATAAGCTGTTTTTATTCCACGGTGCTGAGACCCAAATTCAAGTTTTCTTTAAAACTCATTGTAAGTGGGACATTTGGTGAAGGCCATGAACTACCTTAATACATATTCCATCATTCCATACTGCATTTTTTTCTTGTTTTTATTCATTTTCAGCATACCGAATGATTGAAAATCCAGCTATATCTAGCATAGGCTTCATTGTTGGAGCTGAAGCCTCAGATGTGCACTGAATGGCAAATGGCATACCCAAAAAACTTAGGTCGGTCTGAGGGGAGGGGGAGGTTGGGGTAGTTGGATGAATACTTAATTCCTTATATCTGCTTTATGTCTCTAGTCAGATGGAAACACAGATTTCCCAGTGAAAAAAGAATTATATGTTTTTTCCAAGAACTCTGCTGTCATGCAGAAGAAAAGCTTAGCTTCTACGCAAAGTTTGAGCGAAGAAAAGAAAAGTAGGAAAGAAAGAAAGAAAAAGATGTTGCTTGGGAATCTCAGTGGAAAAGCTAGCTTAAAAAAATCTTATTGGCACAGCCTTTTGGTTTTTAATAAAGATTAAATCCTTCTGTGACAAAACATCCCATTCCCTTGTGCCATAACAAAGACTCTGTTTCTGTTATCTGAAAGCCGTAATTAAAGGCTCATTCATGAGGCAGGAGGTTATTTTTTCTCATATATTAGCTGTGGTGGTGATGTCGCACCCAACACCAAGACTCCATATGGCATTCTTTGTTTAGTTGTGAAAAAACAGACCTTTCAAATTTTTAGGATTAACTCTGAAAATTATTGGGAATAATATCTTTAAACTCCCATATTATACCCCTCTGGATTTTCCACATTAAGCAATAAAAAGCCACTGTAAATTACCACTTACTGGGAACAGTTCCTCATGTCAGAAATCGAAAGTATTCCAACAGAAAGAGGAAATGAATATTTTGCTTTGTGTTTTTGAGAATTGATGCATATGGTCACCATACAACCCGAGAGTTCCAATTTTTTAATTTTATTTTACCTTTTTTGTTTGGATTTATGCTTTTGCTTGTTTGGGATAGCTATGGAAAAGGAACCATAATATTTGATCTCTTGCTGTTGAGTGAATGGGAGAGACCAGAAACATGTGTAGCTTGGCATGAAAGCCTGGCTGATTAACTCAGTGGAATAACTCCCCTTTGGCTGTCTTTATGATTGTTGTTTTATAACACTGTCTCTCTTTTTTCCATTCTGGTTTCTTGCACACACACACACACACATATATATATGTATAGGTAAAACTAAAAAATTAAAGATTCCATTCAGGAAAACGTTTGAGACATTTGCCTGTGGTACAGTTGAGCATAGAGCTAAGTAAAGATTTTCAGAACATGCCAAAGTAGACTTCACAATAGTTAGTTCTACACAGGATTGTAAAATTGTCTGTCTGTGCACATCACAGTTTTCATTGGACTTTTGCTTATTTAACTAACTTATTTTTATTGATGCAGTGCTCTTTTTGTATGTATTATAAATCATTTTAATAGAACAGACTATCGCATTCACCCCTGCTGTTCATGTGAGGCCCTCATTGTTTTGCCAAGGATATCTCTTGCATATAGGATTTTTATTTTCAAACTTTTATTTTTTCATTCATTCAATAGTTCAGACAATTACGGCATCAGTGGTGTGGCATATACAAAATCAACACTGCCAGTCTTGATGCAAGGGACTGTGCCAGCCAGTAAATTTTGTTCAAGATACTTAGAATGGTTCGGGGGAATCAACAGGGTGGCTTAGTGAATCGCAAACTAGTGATCATTTTTTTCTATGTAATACGGTTCATGCAAGAATCCTCTTGCGAGTGTAGACTAGTTAGTTCTTAGCACATGTAGAACATGTTTAGAATCTTCTTTAGAGAAGTTTCAACCAAATATCATACCATTCTTCTTGTCTAGTCCACATTATACAACCAATTTCAAATTGGGGCACCAAAGTTAGGATACCTATTTTGCGTTGTAGCATTCCATTTAGCACTGAGGCCTCCAATACTTGTTTTGGGTTTAGTAACAATTTGGCACACAGTTTTGAAAAATTCTGCTCCCTGTTCTGATTTTACCACTGCAGAAAATGCTAGAGTAAATTCCAGTTACAGGATAACTTGCTGTCCGCAACACATCATTTCTGAGCGTCCTTTCATATTTAGAATGCAGAATTATTTCTGTTGGAAATAATAGTGTGTTGGAATATTTTTATTGTCTTATCAAAATGTACTGCTTTTGAGTAAGTTTTCATTTGGGGGCGGGGGGAGAGGGAGGAATGTCTCTCATACTGTATAGCCTGGTAGCTAGGGATATGGGTGATCCAGGTTCTAGTGTCTACTCTGCCAGGTTCATAGTGATCTGGGATGAAAAACATTGCTCTTACTCAGGCAAAGCAGGGACTTGAACCTGTGTCTGCCCCAACTAGTGGCCTAACCACCAGGCAACAGAGACATACAGGCAAACACCAAACTGAATGAAAAAACTCAGGTTTTGATCCAAAAATGGACATTTCAACACCATTTCATTTTCACAAAAGCATTCAAAAAGTTTTGGTTTTGTTCATATACATAACAACTACAAATTCTGAAATGGAATTGTTATGATGTGGTCAGCTCTAATGATCCCCTTCTAGTTCTCTTTTCATTGATTTCAATGGCTTTGGATCAGACCCATAAACCATTGGTTCCATTTCGTCTTCTTGACTTATATATTCAACTGCGACATGAAGCACAGTGATCGGCTACCCCGACCATAGTCTTTGGTGTGTGGCAGGCTTGCTCCCCCTTATCACTTAGTGATATGAAAACAATAGTGCTGTAGAATATGGGCTTCGTACCGGGCCCTATGTGAATATCTGGAATATTGCATTAAAACCTCCCATTTTTAGTTAAGTCACACCTTTTAAAGTTCCTCAAGTATGTGTATAACTGTGTTACCTTTTGGAGGGCAATGGTAATCTTGTGCAGTTACAGTTCTGACCCGAGAATGCTGTTAGTCCTTCAAAAACACGTTTTCCCATAAATACCAGATGGGAAATCACACTTGAGCCATAAATAGACTAATAATTCACTGGATGCAGTCTGTGAGACATAAGACATCCTCACTTTGCCCAGACGTTCGTATTCAAAGTGCTTCTTACTCATATGAAGGGTTAGTCAAGATCAAGTTTCAGCAGGAAGAAAGAAGCCCTCCACACAGCATTAACGAGACACCCTCTTTGACATGAAAATGTTTAATCACCCAATATGTAACATGTACAATCATTCAAATTAATGGTGTTCAGCCAAATGTAACATCACAAACACAGAAAGGCTTGAGTTACACATTCTCCCAGAAGGAAATAAACCAGTTTTGGCTAACTTATATAACTGAAAATTGCGAGTGTCTGTGTTTATGTGCCAACATGCACACATGGGTGCCTCTTGTCTGATCAAGACGGTCGCCTCTTGTGTCCTTAAGGAAAAGAGAACTGCCAAACACCACAAAAGGTAACATTTGATCAGACAAGGTGCTGAGCTGCATCCATTCATCTCTTATTAATCATTTTGGTGTTCTAAAGAAAAATGTTTTGGATGGGAAAAAATTGTTTATAGCCATTTAGATTGTGGAGATTGGAGACAATATGGATAGATGGGGGCCAAAGATGGGTAGAGTTCTTTGTTACCAAGATACAAAAGTAAACAAATGCTTTTTCGGCCGTAAGGCTCAGTACTATGTAGGGGTGAATAGGAAGTTTCTGAGGCTGGGCCTTGTGGCTTCCATAAGTTTGGATAGCTCAGATGAGGATTCCAGTTTTTCTGTGCTTACCTGAACCGAATCTAATCTAATAACCTAATTTGGTATAGGTTTTTCCACTGTTGACATTTTTATATCTCTGGAGAGGTTGGTTTGCTGTCTGCTCTTATGTGTAATTTAAACATAAGAATGGCCATACTGGATCAGACCAAAGGTCCATCTAGCCCAGTATCCTGTCTTTTGACAGTGGCCAATGCCAGGTGCTTTAGAGGGAATGAACAGAACAGGTAATCATGAAGTGATTCATCTCCTGTCACCCATTCTCAGCTTCTGGTAAACAGAATCTAGGACACCATCCCTGCCCATCCTGGATAATAACCATTGATGGACCTATCCTCCATGAACTTATCTAGTTCTTTTTTGAACCCTGTTACAGTCTTGGCCTTCACAACATCCTCTGGCAAAGAGTTCCACAGGTTGACTGTGCATTGTGTGAAGAAATACTTCCTTTTGTTTGTTTTAAACCTGCTGCCTATTAATTTCATTTGGTGACCCCTAGTTCTTGTGTTATGAGAAGGAGTAAATAACCCTTCCTTATTTATTTTCTCCACACCAGTCATAATTTTATAGACCTCTATCATATCCCCCCTTAGTCGTCTCTTTTCCAAGCTGAAAAGACCAGTCTTACTAATTTCTCCTCATATGGAAGCTGTTCCATACCCCTAATAATTTTTGTTTCCCTTTTCTGAACCTTTTCTGATTCCAATATATCTTTTAATTTTAATGTTAATGCAGAGGTTTTATATATATCTTTATACAATACCAGTCGTGTAGTCCTAAAAACAGGGTGAGAATTATTTAAAGAAGAAAAAGGAAGGTATTATTGTAGTTTGAGAGTCACAACTGAGAAGTGAAAAATTGAAAGGTGTATAATACATTGTATTTTTTACGTGATTTGACCACCTTGTCATGTCACGTCCCCTCTCTAACTCTTATATAAGTGATCAACAGTTGTATTCATCTGCACCAGGAAAGTCATTTACTTCCAAGTGGGAGAGAGAGATTAATTTTCCAGTTGGTTCCCATCACTTTAATTTTATATATTACACATCACATCACTTTAATTTGATATATTGTCTGTCTAACTCACTTTATTATCTGAAGCATCTGTGGTAAGCAGCTGTTGCTCCTTCCCTACAGTATTTTTTTTTATTAAGCTTTTATGTACTTATCTTCACACCTGCACAGGTCACATTTGGGAATGCTTTAGGAAAGGATCCTGGCTGAGCATTCAGGTGGTAGGACAGTGTAACTCTGCCTTTCCTGTTGCTATTTGCAGTGTTGTTGCCGTGTTGGTCCCAGGATATTAGCAAGACGGGGTGGGTGAAGAATTATCTTTCATTGGAACAACTTCTGTTGGTGAAAGAGACAAGCTTTTGAGCTATACAGAGCTCTGCTGCTCAACTGTACTCACACCACAGGTGCATGTATTCACTGGCCTTCTTCATCAGTGGAGTATCAGGTTGGGCACTTATTGCACTGAGCTAAATAAAATCTTTGAGGTGCATGCACATTGCTATGGTGCATGGTTCAGTCCTATGGGCAACCTCTCTAACACATCTTAGCCTAGTATTGCAAGTATTGTTCCTAATCCAAGATAAAGTATTCCCCGAATCATATTCACTCTCCCTCCCTTCAGCTAATGTCAGTGACAGCTTAAGCTTCCTTTCCACTCCCCTTTTTCTCCTGGTCACCCTTCTTTTCCATCACAAAAGAATGCCTGTGTGTATATATGTGCTGATTGTGCGATGCCTTCTGTTGGGAGGCATGGGGTGAAGCATGAGTTCTTATTACCCTAATCTCTGCACACATAGCTGTACATGTTCTTATTGGTCATGAATTTCAGTCTTTCTGATAAAACAACTGAAGTATTGTCTGACCTCCCTGTATTCTTAGACCATATATCCTGAGTATTTACTATTTCTGTCGCTAACTGAGGTGCATGGTAGTTGATCAGGAGAGTGTGTCTAATTAAAATAATTTCATTCCTTGCAAAGAACTGCAAATAAACCTCACATAAACCCATCCCTTACCTGCTTCCAGACCCCCTGAAGGACTTGCACAGCTCTGATCAATTAAGTAAGTCAGTATCCTTACATCTGTTTCTGTAAGATATATTATCCAGCATTTCACAAATTCCCACACAAGTTCATGTAGCCCAGACTCTGCACTATAGCCTCCTCTGTCAGGTATTGTTCTCAGGAGGGGTCTCCAGATGTTGTAAAAATCCAGTATGTGGCCTTTATTCATAGCAGTCACCTTTTCCATTATCAGAGTTTTAGTTAGATACAGGCTCCACAGTGTGAGCAAAGAAGGGCATCTATCCAACCCAGCAGAGCAGGATATATTTGCATACTGCAGAAGAGGGCTAAGTTTAAGCATTTGGGAAGTTCACCTGAAACATTCCATAGTGTTGTAAGATCTCCCAACAGACACATACATTGAGTGTTAAAACCCCTCCTGCCAACTCCCCCCTAATATTAATAGTACTGGTGGGATTTGTGGATAGCTCTTTCCAGTATGATCTGATAGAAGGACACGTCCACCAGAAATGACGTTAGCTTACAACTCTGCCCTAGTCTATTGTATGTAATTCATCAGCCTTATTAACATGAATACATTTAATGTTTGGGTAGTGTAATGTTGCTGTAAGATCTTAAAGGATGTCTCTTTTGATTCTACTCTACTTAAATAGTTTTTACATTCATAAATGAAGCTTTGCATGTATCATTGTCTCTCTTTAAATTCCATATAGGATATTCCAGGCTTTCTGGACTTTGCCAACAAATGTTTCAAATTGATCATTTAGCAGTTTACACTGTGGAGCTCATATATTTATTTATTTATGGGCCACCCTCATTACTTTTGTTTTTTGTAAACAAAAACAAGCTAATGTGCTATCTGACTCTTGGTTTTGGGTGGGGTGATATACAGATAGAGTTGTAAATAACTAAAAATAGATGTTTACAAGAGATTGTGCAGAATAAGTGTAAGAGTTCAAAGGTGTGCAGGTCATGAGATCCAAACCCACCTGACAAACACACAATGCTTCCCTTCTAGGAAATGTCTCTGGGACCTTCCTGAGCTAGAGCTGGAATGCAGATTTTTTTAAAAAGTGCATTTGGATTCATTAATCAAAAGTGAGATGGGACACATTGTAGTATGGGGAAACTTGCACTGCTACCTCATGTGTTCTGTTTTATATAGGCTCTTATTCCACACTCATTACACAGTATCTGAGCACCTTCTTACAGTGCTGCAAGCAATGTGACTAACATCTGTCACTTATTCTTTGTTCTCTCATCCTCAGGGGGAGAACCGTGTGCAGTGGAGTGTTTTGGTAGGCTTTTAGGTTTGGGGGATTTTATACATATAGTGCTATGTATTCATGTTAAAAAAGGCAATATCAAAGAAATGAGTCTGCACTTGGAGTAGAAGGTGGTGAGATTTGATGATCCTGAGTTCCTGGGGGAGTTCATTCCACAGTCTTGGACCAGTCTCCAAGAAGACCTGTCTGCTGCACAGATGAGCTTTACTCTTGTGTTCAGAGCTTCATTGTGCCAGAGGAGCAAAGTTGTTGGCCATGGTCTTCATCCTGGACCTTTAGGTGGTCTTTTAGATACCCTAAGCCCAGATCATTGAGTGCCTTGAAGAAAAGAACCAAGACCTTATGCCTGATTCAAAATTCTATGGAAAGCCCAGTGTAGGGAGCAGAGGACAGGTATGATGATGATCTCGCTGTAGTCTGTGTTGCTGAGGAGACATGCTGCAGCATACTGTACCAGGTGGAGATCCTTTAGTGCTGAAGGCTTCATGCTCAAGTATATTTCACTGCTGTAGTCTGGCCAAAAAGTGATGAAAGTGTGAATAACTGACATCAGGTCATTGTATGCCAGGATGGTATGGAGTTTCCTACCCAGCCAGAGATGATAACGTTACTTGTGGATGCTGCTATGTGAAACTTAATGTGTGTGAAGAATCCAAAAGTGATAAACTACAGACCAAACTGACCAGTTCTTCGAGATGGACTTTGCATTTTTCCATTCATGGGATGCTCCAGACCGGTGCAGCCTGAACAGTAGAGCTTCAAATAGCAGTAGTTGTAAGAGTGATCATGCTCACCCCTCTCCTCAGAGATCATTAAATAGTCCCAGGGTATAAAAAGGGCCTGCTGCTCCTCCCCCTTCAGTTCCTTCTAACCACGACCAGCTGAACATTTTGTGAGGAACTCAAGAATCCTATCGGATCTGTGATTAGTTATATAGTTTAAAATCTTAATTCTTAGTAGTTGTAGTTATAGATAGTTTAGTATTATCATTAGTAATAGTATAGTTAGTTTTAATTAAACAAAAAAAGAAACCTGGTTTTAAAAGATGTGTATCTTGTCCAGCACTATTCCCAGTGTCTGACACACATTTTCTGTGCCTGTCATGTTTAGGGGAAGGGCACTCACCCTCCAAGTGCTCAGTTTTCTCTATGTTTACCTCAAGAACAAAGAAAGAAGCTGTCTGGAACTGGCAGGGAACAGGCTACTGAGATGATCCATAGACCATCATTGGTCCAGAACAATTCTGTGGGTAAAAAAGAGAAGCCATCTTTGTTGGACTGTAAGAGGTCTGGTGACCAGGCCCAGAAACAGAGTAAAACCTCTGAGGTATCAGCCTCTATGTCTAGCCAATCCTCTAGATAATGATTTATCTACCCAGGAAGCTGTCAGTAGTCAGCCCTCAACAGTGTGAGCCTATCTTAAGAGAGCCAATCTGTGAGTGAAGGATTCTGTTATACAAACTAAATGTAAGGAACTGAGTATTGATATGCTGCTTTGTGGAAAGGTGACAAAACCATCTTCCTTGGATCCATTACCATCAGATCCGAATGAGCCAGTGAAGCAAGGGCATACTGCGATACCAGTGACTGATAGTACACACCTCAGCACATAATTGTTCAGACACAGGTTCATAGATCAGATCTGACCTCAGATCCACCAGGTGTGGAGTCAGTTACATTATTGGAGCAAGGAGAAACCATACTCCAACTGTTTCAAATATGTCTGTCTCCAGAAGGGAAAGGACATGTAGAGTAATTGGGGGATTCTGCTCTTCCTCCAACTCCAAAGACGCCTTCTGGAGTCACAGAAAAGAACTTTTCTCCAGTTTCCAGTTTCCCTTGTTCAGCCAAGGGTATTTTTGTCTCCAGTTCCATTGGAACCGAGAGCGATTTCGGATCAGAGAAAGAATTTGATTTGGAGTCTGGATCTGCGGAAGGAGTATTATGAGCAAAGACACCTGTATAACGCAGATTCATATGAACAAAGGTATATGCATTTGGATCTGAATATGGGGTTTTGGCCAGATTGGCAGATACCTCTGTGGATGCATTGGCCTCATTGGCCATCCCTGGTTCCTTATCAACAATTCCTGATATATGGGAATGGGGTTCTCCGAGCAAGTGTGTAGATGAAGTTCAACGTCTGGATCTGACAGACATGTATCTGATAGAAGCTATGAGCCCTGACAAGTCTCCTATAGCATGGAAGTCATTTTTTTTGGAAGAGAAAGAATTGATGGGATTAAGTCAGTTCCAGACTCTGCAGCTTTTCATGAGTTATTGAACTGCATGGTGAGCACTCTAGATATTCCTTCAGTTTCAGTTGAGGAGTCATCTCACCCAATGTTTGATATTTTGGGAGCAGCAACTAGGCAAATTATTCCATTATTGGAGGTATTGAGCCAACCAGCAAAAGCCATCTGGAATAATCCTTCATCTCCTCAACCTTTATCAAAAAAGGATGATAAATTGTATCCGTTTCCCCAGGAGGATATGGCCATGTTCCACACACCTCTGTCTCTAAATTCTTTAGTGGTAGAAGTGATTTTACAAACATCAAAATGTGCCCTACTACACTCTACTCCATCTGACAAAGAAGGGAAGAGACTGGGTGACATTGGGAGGAAAATATTTTCCCACCCCTTTAGCCATGCATATTTCAAACTATGAGGCAGTTATCATTTTTCCCCAAAGACATTATCATTTTTTAATAAACTACCAGGGGAACATAAACAATTTGTGACTGCTCTGGTCACAGAAGGACAGAATGTTCCCAAACACCAATTGAAAGCAACATTTGACTCTTTGGATGTTTCTGCTCAGGTAGTAGCATCAGCCATCACTGTAAGGAGGCATGCATGGCTCAGATCAGTAAGTGTTCCTCGTGAGGCAAAAGTGAGGATTGAGGATTGTCCCTTGGAAAGGGAATATTTATGTAGGGTACATACAGATGAAGTGTTAAAGAGGAAAAAGTTTACTCCCATTATTTTATAATTTCAAAAAAAGTTTGGGGGTCTTTGCTCTATATTGGATTTAAGAAAATTAAACACCCACGTAAAGAAATTTCATTTCTCTAACTTTTCTAATGTCTTGCAGTTCTGCAGTTAAAAGATTCATATTTCCATATGTCAGTTAGACCTTGTCATCAGAGATACCTGTGTTTTGTGGTTCGGCAGGACCATTTTCAGTACATGGCCCTCTTTTTAGGGTTGTCTACAGCACCCAAAGTTTCCATGAAATGTCCATCGGTGGTAGTAGCAGCATACATAAGAAGACAAGGGATGTTTTAATCAGACCTGAAAAATTGGTTAATAAAAGCATTGTCTAGTGAGGACATCCTATTGCAAGTAAAACAAATATGTTGTCCTTTTGCCAATCTGGGATTACAAGTAAATCCGGAGAAGTCAGTTGTGATCCCAACCCTTTATTGGGGCAACACTAGATTTGACTATGGCAAAGGCTTTTCTCCCAGAAAACAGGTTTATAAAGTAGTCCATAAATCTCCACAAAAAACAGTATTGATTTTTCTGTGGCTGCTAGGCGTATTTGCTTCAATCACATCTGTGACACCATATCCTTGTCTTCGGACGAGAGACCTCCAACACTGATTGGCAATAAATAACAGGTTTAGAAAGTATGCACTGCAGAATAATAATTCCACAGAAAGTGTTTTCAACACTAATGTGGTGGACAAATGCCCAGAATGTAGTGATGGGTGTACCCTTCAGTTCTCCTGCTCCATCACTGATACCACAGTGGGTTAGGGAGCCCATTTGAACAACAAGCTCTTAGTCAGAGTTCACTGGTCACCAAAAGAAAAGACTCTTCACATCAGCATATTAGAACTGAGAGCAATCAGATTGGCTTTAAAGGTATTTTTACCTCAGGTATAATGCAGGGTGCTTCAGGTAATAACAGACAATAGGATGACACTATATTATCTGAACACATAAGTGGTGGGTTCACTCTCTACATTTATGCATGGAGGTGAAGAGCCTTTGAAACTGTTGTATAGATCACATTAGCGAGCCAAATAATCGGGGAGCAAAACACCCTTGTGGATCACCTGAGTAGGTCCAAATGTCAGATGCGTGAGTGGTCTTTAAAGGACAGAGTAGTAATACACCTCTTCAATTTATGCGGGAGTCCAATAATAGATCTTTTCACGTCCAGCAACAACAAAATGTGTCAAAATGTTTGCTTGAGAATAGGCAGGGACAGGGAATCAATATCAGATGCCTTTCTAATTCATTGGGATCCAGGCCTGATGTATGCATTTCTCCCAATTCCCCTCCTAAACAAAATAAGACGGGACAAGAACAAGGTAATTTTAATAGTGTCAGCATGGCCAAGGCACCAATGGTATCTGAACTTAGTTCACCTGTCAAAAGGTCTAATGGAACCTCTACATCTGGTACCAGACTCGTCACAGCAGCACAGCATGATTTATCATCTAGATCAGGGCCGGTTCCGGGTTTTTTGCCACCCCAAGCAAAAAAAAAAAAAAATGGGGGGGGGCCTGCAGTGCTGCCCAAAGGGCCGGAATGCTGCCCCTTGAAAAGTGCTGCCCCAAGCACATGCTTGGAAGGCTGGTGCCTAGAGCCGGCCCTGATCTAGATGTTTGACTCTCCATCTAATAGCATGGGGGATAGGACTCCGGGAGGGAAGTTTAGAAAAGAGTTGCCTGTTGAAGGTGCAGAATGTATTGCTACATTTTAGATAGGAATCTACAAGGTGATGTTACAGTCACAAATGGAAAAGGTTTTTATTGTGGATTTTTATGTATGATATGGATGCATATACAATACCTGTTACTTACATTTTACAGTATCTGTTGTCCTTGGGAAAAAAAACCCATCTCTCACTGGCTTCAGTAAAGGCTAATCTCTCAGTCATATCTGTATACCACATACGTGTGGAGGGGAAATCATTTTTTTTTAATAGCATAGTAATAAGACACCTTATCCCATCTTGGGATTTGAATATAGTGCTCTTGCAGTTGATGAGATCTCCCTTTGAGCCTTTGGATAGCTGTGATTTGTTTTATTTGTCTATTAAGACCGTGTTTTTGATAGCCATTACATCTGCAAGATGTATAAGTGAAGTGCATGCGTTGATGTCTGATTCCACCATTCAGGTTTTTCATAAAGACAAGGTAGTTCTTCGTACATACCCTAAATTTTTACCAGCAGTGGTTTCAGACTTTCATGTAATTCAGTCTATAATTTTGCTGGTTTTCTTTCCTAAACCTCATACTCATGATGGAGAGCCTACGCTGCATACTCTGGATGTTAGAAGGATTCTAGCCTTTAATTTAGACAGGACCAAACAATTTAGACAATCCCATAAATTGTTCATTGCTTATGAAATTAAAAATAAGGGAAAAGCTGTTTCTGTACAAACGCTCTCTAGATGGGCTAAAGTGTGTATCAACATCACGTATGAATCAAAAGGACTATCCTTTCCTGAAAGAATTAGGACACATTCTGCTAAGTCAAAGGCAGTGTCTATGTTTTTTTCTAGGCATATTCCCTTCATAGAAATATATAGCGTGGCAACATGGAGTTCTAACCACACATTTACTTTAAACACTGTTCCTTAGATTTAGAATCTAGATCTAGTGCAAAACTTGGAAAAGCAGTATTACAGTCCTTATTTAATTAGGATTCCCTGTTCCCACCATGCTGCTTGGGTTATTGCTTATCAGTTATCCCGTGAGTGGGAATAAGCAAAGGACCCTCGAAGGAGAAATGAAGGTTACTCACCTGTAACCGAGGTTCTTTGAGATGGACTCTGCATATTCACAGTCCCTGACCACCTTTCCCCACTACCGCAGAATCCTATTGATCAAGGAGTTTGGGATCACAGTGGAAGGAACTGAGGCTGCTGGAGCACCATGACCCTTTTATACCCTCGCCTTGGAAAGTTCTCTGAGGGGAGGCACAAAGGAGGAGCATGAGCACTCTAACGACTACTGCTAGTTAAAGCTCTAACATTCAGGCTGCACTGATCCGGAGCATCCCATGAGTGTGGATATGCAGAGTCTATCTTGAAGAACTTTGAGATTAGATGAGTTACAGATGAGTAACCTTCATTTCTGGATTTGTATCTTCAACCAAAGGATACTTCACGATGGTTGCAAATTCTTCAAAATACTTTCCTCTTCCCACAGACATCACCTCTTCCTTGCTTGGGTTCAGTTTCTTCTTCAATGAGCTAATCTTGTCCAAGCACTGGGCCATCTTGATGGTAATGATATGGTTGTATTTGGTGAAGAATTGGCAGAACCTTGTGTTGTATGCATATTGCTGGCCCTGTCATGTCATCTGACCAGTTCACCTAATGGTTGCATGTAGATCTTGAAAAGGGCAAGAGAGACAGTTGATCCTTGTGGGGCTCCTTTGATGCTGGCAG
This sequence comes from Trachemys scripta elegans, assembly GCF_013100865.1. Lineage (NCBI taxonomy): Eukaryota > Metazoa > Chordata > Testudines > Emydidae > Trachemys > Trachemys scripta. The sequence goes on from NC_048299.1 coordinate 90,704,691, forward strand.
ACCAGATGCAAGCTCATGCCAGTGCCCAGGGCTTCACTGAACACTGATAAATGCATAGCTGGAAACCAGTCTGGCTCTCCTGTGGGTTTGTATAGTTAAAATAGATATTAGTGTTATAAGAATGTGTTTAGTGTTTAGGCTTTATGGAATGCTTGTAGGATGCTGCAAGTATTAATCCTACTTATACTATCTGTATCACGTGGCATAAAGTTTTATTGGGTATTTGCATTGCAAACTCCCGTGTAACCCACCAAACAGGAAAAGAAGCATTAATTAAGATAAAGTGCTTGTCCTGCACACAAGATGGCCCATTGAAAGCAAATGAGGTCTTGTGTAGCATCGAAGGACAGGGACCTTGTTGAGTGCATTCCTCACTCTTTTTAGGAAGGGGAGTCTGTGCATGAACTCATCCCATTAGCTTGGATTCTGGGATGAAGGAGATAAAATTCCCTGACAAGGAGAAACTAGGATCTTTATGTTGTCTGGACTCTGAGGGACAAAGATTCCTAAACCTAAGCAAGAGATCCCCATGCTACTTGTCATGAGTCAGCTGTAAAGGACATATAGAGCTGCTTTTTATGGAAGCTTATATTACCTTTATAAATCTAAGACTGGAACTCATTTGTGTGTATATATTTCTTGTTTTAATCTTATAAATAACTCTCATTTTTTTCTTAGTTAATAAGTCTTCAGTTAGTTTATTCCAGGATTGGCTATATGTGCTGTCTTTGGTTTGAGATCTGAGTATAGTTGACATGGGATAAGTGAGTGGTCCTTTGGGACTGAGTGTTACCTGAATGTTGTTGTGATTTATGGTGTAAAGTGACCATCTATTACATAGTCCAGCTTGCCTGGTTGCTAAGATAGACTGGAATGCCCAAAGGGACTATCTGTGACTCCATGGTAAGACTGTTTTAGTGCTTTAGTTGTTCACGCTTGTTTTTGGGTTGGTGAAATCTAATTATAGAACTCACAACCAGTTTTGGGTTTGTGTCCTGCTTCTGAACAGTCTACTTTGAGCTTGGTATTCTTGCTTGTGAGCCACTCCAGGCAGTACGGATACGATTTAGTCATGGAGATCATGGAAGCCACGGATTCTGTGACTTTATCAGACCTCAGTGACTTCTTCAGCTTCAGTTGTCAGCAACTACAGCTAGTCAGAGGAGGAGTCGTGTGTCCCTGTCCCACAGCTGTGACTGAAGCTGGAGCTGTGTGCCACCCCACTCTCCCCCATGGCTGTAACCGGAGCCAGGGCTGCATGCCCCCAGTCCTGTGGCAGTGGCGGATTAAATGGGACTGGAACCGGGGCTGTGGGCCTCTGCCCCACGGCTGCTGCCAAAGGGGCATAGGTCCCTCCTTCCCCATGTGGCTATGGCCGGAGCCAGGGCTGTGCGCCCCACCTCACATGGCTGTGGCAGATTACACCCGGGCAGAAGTCAGGGTTGTGCAGCCCCACTCTGCGGTTTGGGCCAAGGCTGGGGCTGTGTCCCTCTTCCCCTGTGGTGTTGGGGCTCAGGCTGTCAGTCCCCCCGCCTCCATGATGGGACTTGGGCTGTCATTCCCCCACACGGGGCTCCAGCTGTCATTCCTGATCCCCCCACCTTTCTCTCCCATCGCTGGTTATTTTTCGTAAAAGTCACAGGCGAAAATAACCATGACAAAACCTTAACCTTGCTCATTGGGTGCTTCCTTCCAGAAAAGTCTTAAACCATTTTAGCACATTACCCTGGACGCTTGTCACCTCTCTTTGGCAAGTAAGTGGTATTTCATGGTGAAGAGTGTTTAGTTATTGCGGAAACGTTCAGGAGGATCAGAATGGATGCCTGCTCTTCATCCATTGACAACAGGAGATCATCCATCAGTGTCAGGATCCCAACAAGGGCAGTCAGGGCCAAGAGTCAGAGCAAGGGCAAACCTGAGGTTGGGAGTAGCTGAGGAGTTTGTAATTGGGTTCCAGGCCAGATTTGATAGCAAGGGTCAGAGCCAGGAGGTGAAGTCCAAATCAAGATGAGGTCAAGCCAGGAATTGTGGTGCAAGGAGCAGGGACAGTCATGGCAGCTACAGGATCTGTTGCCTGGACACTTCCTGGAATGTCCCTTAGGTTTCTACAGGGCAGGGAGCCAATTAGGAGCCAGCGGGCTGCTGTTTGTCTGACCCTTGAGGTGGAACGTCCCCTGGTCTGTGTCCATAGTGGGTCATGGGAAGTGGAGCGCAAGCTGGTTATAGCTGGAGCTGGGTGGCAGCCTGGCAATGCCAACTACCTGGTAGCTCTGCTGGCCTGGATTCTAGACCCATAGGACTTTACAGTCAGTGTTACCAGAGCCGTTTCAGTTCTATGTCCTGGATTGAATCCAGACTGTCTAGTTTCAATTAGATGAGCTTGTAGTTGGCCTTTGGCTACCATTTCTATAAGCTTGCTCAGAAATAGGTGGTTTGACATTGGGCGTTAGTTGGTCAATGTATCCAGGGTGGGTTTCCTTTCCATAGATAAACAGAACACTTGTATTTCTAGGACTGGCAATCTGGCACCTTTAACCAGCACTGAATTCACTTAAATTCTTGAGTTTATATTAACAGATACATTCTCTAGCATTTGAAACCATAGCACTTTTTCAGATTTTCACAAAGGAAAATAACAGTATCACTTGGTTGTAAAAATGTTCCAGGCATCAGAGCTTGGTCTATCCATTATCCTTCCTCCTCACTTTGATTACAAACAACAATATTTACAGATTTACCTTGTCCTGTCATTCTGGACCACCATTTGATTTCATTTTACGCCTGCTACATATTCCTGCTCATACTGCCAAGTACTTTAAATGCTTGGCTCTGTCTACCTTTAATTTACCTACCTCCTCTCTACCATTGGATTAATTGAGATCTTCACTGTGGTCATAGGAGGCTCTCCTGGAGAAAGTGGTATTGACCTTACTTAGATTCATGCAATGAGTTCGCTCTCGCATCCCAGATGTTCCAGGTTTCAAAGCAAAGTCAGTTTAGAAACATAGGAGTTGCTATGCCATATCAAACCAGTGGTGCATCTATGTCATATCCTTGCTGCAGTGGCCAATGCTTGATTCTTTAGAGCCAAATTAACCCTCCCCTCATCACTGTCACTGTATTACACCATCCAATTGTGTGATGTTGTACCTGGGTGAAAACATTTTATCCTGACCCTTGGCAAGCAATCGGATACACCTCAAACCAGGTCTGAAGGCCTGATTTTCCTCTCCTGCTCCCAGTGCACCATACACAGTATGTTTATATGTATTACAGCATTTTCATATGTGACTAGTGATCTTGAGAGTCTTATTTTTTGGGGGGGGGAAGGGTACTTGAAAGGGGTCAGATTATCAGAAAATGCTGAGCAACTGCCCTCAGAAAATCAGGCCTCTTTAAGGCGTCTCATTTTGCTCACTCAAGCTCACTAGTTATGCTTGAAAATCGAGGCCATATATAGTCTGTACCTTTTCCTTCTTCATTTATCAAAAAATTAAGCAAGATGAATTTGCAATGAGCCATCCATACATTGTTGTTTTTGTATTTGTGGTAACATACAGCAGTGCTTGCCCTCCATCCAAAGCTCTAAAATCACTTTTCAAATTGAATTATGCCTCACAGTACTCCGCTGAGTTAAGGAAGCATTGTACGTACTTGGGCAAAAGGACAGACAGGTGAATCTGCCCATAGGCTAAATTTATTTTACGGTTCTTAAATGTAAATCTTTTATATTTTACAATGCAGTGCTTTGGAAAGGTCCTATGCTATGTGCAATACTGTTATCATACAGTTAGTGGCAGGGCAAGCCTCCCAATGCTACCCCATCAGTGAGCCTCAATTCAGTTCTAGAAGGACCACCTCATACAGAGGATAGCTACATCTCCAGTTCATGTGATACTTGTCATCTCTGCTGAGACAGCCAGTGGTGCCAGTTATGTAGTGCTGATGGTTTTCCCGAAGTTGACACATGTCCACCCGTAACTGGTCTGACACCACCAACAGGTTTTAAATACAAAGGTATTATTTCCCCTGTGTGCTCCCCTGCACTTTCCATTTGGATGTATTTTAGAATAGTGTTAGCAGCTTGTCTCCTGCTGTTCAATATGGGGAGCACATCCCCATACACATTGCGTAAGGTCAGCTACTGTGCAGTAACCTGTTCTACAAGATTTGTGGAGATGTGAATCCACATCCATCAGAGCTGGAGTGAGCTCTGCAACTAGCTCAGTGACAACCAGATGTCAGTGCTATAAATTAACTTCCCAAAGAAACCATTGATATGGGCTTCGTCTATGGACATCATTGCATTCTTTTATGGTTGTGGTGTTTTGCAATTCAATATTTGTGTAAAAATTCCAGTATAAACAAATGGTAACTGTTTTTTTCGTTAAAACAGTCTATGTGAAGACCTGAAAATCTTCTATTGTCCAGGATAAAATAATATAGTACTTCACAGTATTATTGTGTCTTTTATACAAGGATCTCCATTATGCCTCACAACACATATTATGACGTGTTGTCAAAACTTCTTATATAGATAGGAAAGTTAAAGCACAGAGGGGTCAAGGGACTAGTCCAAGATCATGTAGCAAGTCAGTGGCAATGCTAGAAATAGATCCCAGTAGTCAAGCCATCTTTGTTCTGATCATCTTGTGATGAGTGTTACTGTGGCATTTCAAGCATGCATTGGATGAGTGCACATCTGTCTCAAATGAGAGTGAAGGAACTGAGTCAGGTCAGTCATAGCTGACAGACTGATAATTGGAACATTTGAATGCCTGGTGTTATATTCCCCTTCTGTTACCATGTTCATTTGTAGGTTTTTGTTCTTGATGGAAATGGTTTCAGTTATGATTTATTACTCTAGCAAGTTTTGGCTTAGGAAGATCATTCAGGAAAATGAAAACCTTCCATGCCATTTGAAAATGCCATAAGAATAAATACCATTGTGATATTCTGGAGATTTTCAGTGCACACAGTTTAACTGCATGTTTCAATTTTCCTACTTCTCAGTTTCCATTGTTTGCAGGGGAGGGTGTTGCTGGTATTAAATTAAACCCTACGTTTTAACATGGTTTAAGGACTGTTTCTGAAAACTTATTCTACAGGGACCATAGTACCATCTCCCTGCTCAAGAAGTAAAGAATCAAGAGTTTATTCATAAGATTTTCCATGATCTATTTCCCAGGCTTAGCTTTTCAAATAGCGTTTCCTTTAAAAAATACTTTGCTGTCTTGCAGTTCAATTTCCTGTAGCACCGGTTATGTTAAGAATCACAGTCACAGTATTATCTGAATGTTTCTGGATCGCAACGTGCAAACTAAGCAGAGGGAGGGGTAGAGGAAAAGGAGGGAGGGAGAGAAGGTTCTTTCCGTTCCTAAAAGTAATTGTCCTGATGTGATGGAAATTGCAGTCACCTGCCCAGTGCTGGAAAATCTCTAGCTGCAGGGAAGTCCACAGCGGCATCACTTCATTACAGTTACCAGCAGCCTCATGCTGGACGGCAGCTATGATGGGGCAGATGAAGGGAGGATACTGAAACAACAAAAACAATTGGGGGTTTCAGTTGTAAGACAGCATAGATCTGCACAGTGAGTCTACTGCACAAAAGAGTTGTGTTTTGTTGTTTGTGGCGGGAGTTTGAGAGTCAGGAGGTAAAGGGCTCTAGAGTCTTAGTTACTCCAGTGTAAATCCAGACTCAGTTAATGTCAGTTGAGTTACTCTGGTTTTACACTGATGTAACTTAAGATCAGAATTCAGTCCATCAGGTCACTATAACTGAAAGATGTTAACAGATAAAATTCTCTATTTTTGCAGTTTGTTTACTTTGTTCATTTGACATATATTTGTTCATTTGACATATATGTAGTTATCCCCACAGTTTTTCTGTATGGTCACTTAGCAGGGGACAAACTGAATAACTGAAAAAAAATCCTTATAACCAGATGAGCAGAAAAATCCTTATACAAACGGAAGAAAATATTTTAGAAAATATTTCAGGACATTGGGTGATTCCTGGCCCCACTGAAGTCTTTGGGAGTTTTGCCTTTGACTTCAGTGGGGCCAGGATTTCACCCATAATGCTCTGTCACAAATGATATTTTTTTAAAAGCTAGTCAATTTCAAAAAGTTCAGATTAGCAATGTCCCCTTAAGTGATATATGTTGCACATTATTAAATATGCTGTATTCAAAATGTATTAATACAAACTCAACATTAATTAATACATCCCATGCTTTATATTTTTAATCCTATGAAAGAGTCATAATCTGAGTACAGCACTTTTCATGTTGAATCCCAGTTCTGAAAATGAAAGCCTGTGGTGTACTGGAGTCACTTCTCTGTTCCAGTTCCACCATCTGAAAAATGGAGATAATACTACTTACTCCTAGGGGTGTTGTGTGGTGTAAACCTTTCACCTGACCCACCACTTCACATCGTTACTCTCAGCGCAGTACTCCTGTAATGCAGCCACTCTTTGAGTGGACAAGGATGGTCGCGAGCTTTCTCAGCTCCCTCTGCACAACCTACTTCTGCAACTCCCAGACCAATAGCATCTCCAGCTGCCACTCACCAGAACTCCTCAGTTCATTCCTGCAGTTCTTTGTCTGCAGTTTCTTCACTTCTTCAGTTCCCAGCGGGGCTGTGTACACAAATTCTGGCCGTTCCCCTCTGAGCTGGGCACACAGATTCTGATCTGACCACCTCTTCACTTCCTTCTCCCCACCAAGCATCATCTTTAATTGCCCAGTTGGTTGCCTTTCCAATTCTTTTACACACCCCTGGAGGGGAGATGTGATAGTCATCTACAAATATGTGAATGGTGACATTACAGGGGAACCATAACACGGGCGTTCAAGAGGGTAAATCCAGAAGCAGTGGCCTTAAATTGTGAAAAGGAAAATCGATATAGAATGTCAAAAAAATAGCCTGACAATGTGACCCTATCAGTCTGCAGAATAGTCTCCCAAGGGCAGTGATGGAAGCCTCATCACTTGGAACATTTAAAACTAGGTGGAGAGAACACTAGGATATGAACAATACAGTAGGAGACGAGCCAACCTACGTAGAGAGATGGACTCGGTGATTGAATAGCTCTTTACCACCTCTAATTAATGTGATTCTGTAAGAGAGAGAATAGAGGAGAAGGTGATAAGCTGTTTTGTGGAGGGAAAGGGCCATAGAAAATGTGACATGATCTGCTGCTTGCTACAATTTTTATAATGTAACAGTATATAGCAAAGGGTTAAATCTGAACCGATGACTCTCAGAAAACATCTTAGAATTCATATGAAAAAACGTGAAGGCCTTAATTGTAAATGACCAAAGGCAGACAGCAGGTCATGGCCTTTTGGGGAATTTGAAGCAGAGCAGTCTTCGGGGAACAATACAAGTTTGGAAGGTCAAGAGCTGATTCCTAATCATAAATGCAAACACTCTCATGTGTATCTAATAGGAACTGGGAAAGATTTTTGAAGCATGTTGAGCTGGAAGAACTTGGAGAGGAAGCCTTTTAGTCTCTTCATTTTAAATGTTGTATCATAATTTTTTCAATCAGGTGATAATGTAAGACACAGGGTTAGGCATCAGAAGTAACCACACACACACTGTAATAATGAGATCAATAAACAGTTGAGCCACTCATCTTCCCGATTCTTGATATAAACCTGATTGAAAAGAGATGGTCTAACTTAACTTGTTTTAGCAAAACAGAAGAAGAAGGAGAAAAAAGAGCTTCCCACATTAAATTTAGGAGCAGTCTAAAAAAACCTAAATGCTAAAATTACCCAATTTACTCCAGGCTTTGTGAAGAACAAAGGGTAAGCAATTTTCAATTAGTGAAAGGGGATCGGAATGCAGGTTTTAGAGGGATAATTAATTGAGAGATTTCATTTTGATTAGTGTTTCTTGAAAAAGTGCCATCTGAAGTGGTTTCGGGAGTGCAGAGCAGTCTGTTGCAGATGGGTGGGAGACTGGCATGCAGCACTAATGGGGTCACAGAGTAGATTAGAATCTATCATGTTCCTGAAAATAACACACAGAATTAGGGCAAGGAAGGAAGGATGGTCTTGTGGTGAAGGTTTAGGCCTGTGCAGCAGGAGGCCTGGATTCTATTCCAACTTCTGCTACAGACTTCCTGTGTGGCCTCTGGCATGTCATTTAGAGCTGGATTATGACCCTGTCCTATGCACCCACACTGCGGAGTAAGACAACCCCTCCTCTCATTATTGTTCCCTCACTGCAATTCCAGGTGCTAGGGTGGAAGAGTGGGAAAGAGACAGGAATAGCAGTTGTATCCCCAGTATTCCCTTCCCACAAGCAGGTAGGGGTGGAGTAGGGATGGAAAGAGATGGGGAGTGAATGGAGCCTTCGTTTCACCCCTTCTCCTTCCAGCGTGTCAACCAGCTGAGTCAAGGCAGCATGTGGAGGGAAGTAAGAGAGGACTACAGGCAGTTTTCTTCTTCAGGGGGAAGCAGGGAAGGAACTGTGACTCACTTGGTACCACGGTCCCTTCTCAGGGTTCCTGCTAGGGCAGCGTATTTATGGTTCAATCTGGCCCCTAATATTGCCGTTCCTCGCTCTCCCCGTAAATCAAATAGGAATGATAATACCTACATCACATGAGGTTTTGGGGCTTAATTCTGTCAAGCAAAGAGTTTTCAGATCCTCAGCTGGAAGGGCAAAGTGCAGTTCTTATTCAGTTCAGAATTACTATTTAATAATTTGAATAGCGAGTATGATTTCGTCCTCTTCTGTTTACTTTGGTTAATTTATCAGTTAGGGAACTGAGATATTTTAAAAGGAGATAAATCATCTCACTCTTCCCCCTCAGTGCAAAAGTTAGGATCTCTCAGAACATAGACGTTTACAAAAGAGGGGAAAGTGGTTGCTCAGAGGAGCCGCCATTAGTTCAATCTGTGGAAGCAAACTGCCCACCGTCCCGCATCAATCGTTTTAAAGCAAACAGATTCCTGGTATGACATGCAGCTTTAAATAAAATCAGCCAACAAGTGTTAGCCAAACATGGGCCTCCTTGGCATCCAGCAAATTAGTTGCACATCGCAGTGCTGATTGCTAGTGGAAAGCAGTATAAATATCACATTTTACATGATACTTGTAAAATGTATTTCTTCCTCTTTTTTGTAACTTCCATCCCTTCATTGATGTAGCATGCCAGAAACTTTGCTAATTGTGTGATGCAGTTGAACGAAACAATTCTGACTGCCAAGTTTTAAAAAAAATGTTTATAAGGATCATTCAAACACTTTTTGGCTGATTCCAAATTCACTCTCACCTGGTTTACATTGTTTGTAACTCCATTGTCGTAATTCTCAATTTCCACTAGTGTGAATCAGATCAGAACCAGGCCCATTGATTTTATATTTTGACTTTTACAAGGAGTAAGTATTGACCTAACTGTTTTGCTTGGCAGTGCAAATTTGCCTGTGCTTTGCAATTTTTAAATTGCTTCAGTCTAGGCCTAACAAATAATTTTGATATGTGTTGAAAACCACACACAGAAATATTAATCATGTGAAGATGTGCATAGATCTTCAGAAAGAGCTCATTATAATACCTGATAATAACAATTCCTTACATTTATGCAGAATTCTTCATCTTAAGAAATCCCAAAGTTCTTTAAGATCCCACTTCAGCAAAGCACATATGCATGTGCTTTAGTACATCCTTATTCAGAAAGCACGTAAAGCACATGCTTACATTATATTGACTTCAGTTGGACATAAGTCTATGATTAACTTGAAAAATGTGCTTAAGTGCTGTTCTGAAGTGGGATGCTTCCCTGAATCATATGCTGTTATGTGGAGGATCACTTTACCCACAACTGAATTGCAGCTACCTTTGGTGCAAAACACTATATCAACACTAAGGGTATGTCTACACTGCAATTAAAAACTCATGGCTGGCCCATGCCAACAGACTCAGGCTTGGACTAAGGTGCTGTTTAATTGTGAAGTAGAAGTTCGGGTTTGGGCTGGGGCCTGGGCTCTAGAACCCTGAGAGGTGGGAGGGTCCTAGAGCTTGGGAGGCAGCCTGAGCCTGAATGTCTATACTGCAATTAAACAGCCCCTTAGTTTGAGCCCGAGTCAGCTGGCATGGGCCAGCCAAGGGGTTTGAATTGCATGGTAGACATTCCCTAAGATAGATTTTCAGGAAGTGAAGTGAAGAACAATATATCCAGTTGAAGGACAGGTAGAAGTTTAGGTCAGCTTAGTATAATTGCCAAAATTGGAATTAATCCAGGGAGTAACACCCTTATTCTTGTAAAAATCTTTAATGACCATGGGTGTGCAAAGCCCTGCCTTTAAATCTTAGCCAAAAGATGCATTGTTACTAAGTTTTTGTTATACCAAATATTCATTTGAGTCACAATGACTTTGTAAAAAGAAGTAAAAGATATTTTAAAAGATCAAATGTGAAGTTCTTCCTTACACAGGCTCCTCATTAATTTTATTAGAGGTGTAGCAGAGCGTTGTTCATTACTATGCCAGGATCCTTTCATCCCCACATTAGCTGGGTGTGGCTTTCACTAACCCTTATCTGTGAATGCATCACAATCCACACAGTTTTTATTTAGAAAAGATTTTAGTGAGAAAAAATAAATAGTTACTGTAATTCTCTTGATTTTCTGCATTCGTTTTAAAAATAAGGGCACAGCCCCAACATGAAAGTAATTTAGTCCCGTTGAACCTTTCACATTGGCGAAGTTGCTCAGATGCAGAAGTTTCTGTAGGATTAAGCCTCATAGCTTTCTTGTCTATTTACATTGTCAGCAGGTCTGGGGGGCATGGACTGTCTACTGCTGTGTTTGTCCAGTGCATAGCAGAAGAGTGGGCAAACTTTTTGGCCTGAGGGCCACATCTGGGTATAGAAATTGGCTGGTGGGCCATGAATGCTCACGAAACTGGGGTTGGGGTGCGGGAGGGAGTGAGGGCTCTGGCTGGGGGTGGGGGGCAGAAATGAGTTCAGGGTGCAAGAGGGGGCTCTGGGCTGGGGCAGGAGGTTGAGGTGAGGGAGGGAGGGTGAGGCTCTGACTGGGGGTGCAGTCTCTGGGATGGGGCTGAGGATGAGGGGTGCAGGAGGGTGCTCCAGGCTGGGACCAAGGAGTTCACAGGTGGGAGGGGGATCAGGGCTGGGGCAGTGGGTTGTGGTGCAGGGGTGCAGGCTACAGGCAACGCTTGTCTCAAGTGGCTCCCGGAAGCAGTGGAATGTCCCCCCCTCCACCTCCTATGCGGCGGCACGGCCAGGCGACTTTGCTGCCCTCTCCTCAGGTGCCACCCCTGCAGCTCCCATTGGCAGAGGTTCCCAGCCAATGGGAGCTGAGGGGAAGTGCTTGGGGCAGGGGCAGCATGCAGAGAGGAGCCCCCTGGCTGCCCCTACACATAGGAGCCAGAGGGGAGACATGCTGCTGCTTCTGGGAACCGCATGGAGCGGCCCCCAACCCTGCTCCCTGGCTGGAGCACTGGAGGAGGGCAAGCCCTAGACCCCAGTCTCCAGCAGGAGCTTGAGGGCTGGTGAACCAGATCCAGCTCATGGGCCGTAGTTTGCCCACCCCATCCTAGCATAATGTGGCCCTAATCTTGGTTGGTCCCTGGACATTACCATAAAAACCACAACCAAAAAGTAATAATTAATATTGGTGTCTGTAGGCTTTATCTTTTTTTAAAAAAGTAGGTCTCAATTCTGCATGATGCTCAATGCTTCTGTGAGGTGCTGAGCACCCTCAAATCCCATTGACTTCACTGGGTGCTCACCAACATGTCGGACTGAGCCCTCAGCTAGTTGTTGAAAGGGCACAGAAGGAAGAGAAGGGAAGAGGCAGCTTACTGGTGAGTCAGGTGGATTCCTGGAAAGGGAACTCTTGGCCATTACACTTAAAACTGTTTTTGTTCACACTATAAAATGCCAATAAAAACTTTCAAAAATATCAGTGACACTGGAAAACCCATCATAAGGCCCAATTCTTCCAACAGTTGCTACCAAGTATAGTGCTTACTACCATGAGTATCCCATTGACTCATGGTAATAAGCATTGTGCTCAGTACTGTTTGCATATTCAGGCCTAGGAAGACTGGGGTGGTTGTAAGGTGGGTTGCCTCATGCTTCCAGCCATAGATTTCTTCAGGCCCATGGCTGGAAGCATGAGGTATCAGAATGGTGCACTGTTTTCCTCCTCGGCCAATCCTCGAGCATCCTTCAGACGCAAATCTTCCTTCAAAGCTGAATCTCTGCCTTTGGAAGGAAAGGCATCTGAAGTCATGAAAGTAAGACACATCTTAAAACATATGAACCGATTTCCGTGCTGACAGAATTTAAATCTCATTATATAAAAAGGTGCTATAAGGAAACTTTATAGAGTGAATGTTCTTTATGAACTTGAAGGTAAGTTCAGCCAGTTTCCAGTTAATCTCCAATATTGCCTGCAGCAGCGAAGTGAATTTCATAACAGATCCCCCCCCAAATGAAAACCATGTGCCTTTCTTTCTTCCTGCCTCCTTTTCCCCCCTCCACCGCAGAACTCTTCTCGATCTTTAAAGATCCTTGCAGGAATTCATAGAATTAAAACAACACAGTTAACACTGTCTGTTACACATTAGGCCACATTAACAGAACCGCTTGCCTCCCTAAACAAACTGAAATATGGGCAAGTTTACAGTGGGATATTCCAATGGAACATGTAAAAGTTCGTGTGTAGATTCTCCATTCGTGCAATTTGGAAAGCTGCGTTAAAACGATCTTTCCTGCTGCACAGGGAGGTTAGCCTAAGTAAAGGAACAAATATGAAAACAGTGTGGTTTGATTCTTAAAAAACCACAGTCCTAAAGGAAGAATGGAAGATCTGATATTAAATTTGTTTCTCAAATAGTTCCAGTGCCAGCAATTTCAGAATAATGTGTTTCTGTATATTGTCCAAATCATTTCAGCCTTTTTTTTTTTTAATGCCATTAGGGACTCTTCCTTTGAAAGGAAAAGATTTCTAGAATAGCCACGGACTTCCTCCGTGACCGTGGTGTGTTAGTGCGTAAAACTGTGACGACAGGCACAGCACTAGCAAGCAGGAGTCAGGAGGACATCTGCCAATATTGCAGGTCCTCTCTGTGTGTCTCAGAGTATGTCACCAATAGCTGCTGACCTCATCATTTCAGGGCTGCAGAATGACTCAGAAATGTTTACTCTTCAAATTGCTGAAGGGACAAGCTGCCAGCTTCCTTCTCTCAGAATGGTCACTAAGTCCCAAATCTCTATGAATCCTGTTTTAAGCTGTAAATGTAACTTTTAAATATATTATGCATAAAGCTTCATATTTGGAACATTACCAGTCTATAGAACGTTGTATGTATGTGTATAAGTGAAAAGTTCCTAGAAGCTTCCCAGACTTTCCTTGGTTCCCAGAAGAAAATCCATTTCTGCCTTTCTCAAGGAAGCCATGCTAAAGCCCAACTATTGAGAAGTATATTTAATTTAAACAAGGTTGTCCTGATCTAGTAAGGTCAGATTTCTGATATAACCTAATTCAGCCTGATTGGAAATACTACAATATGGGTTTTTCATATGATCATAAACTCTAGGGCAGGGGTTCTCAAACTTCACTGCACTGTGACCTCCTTCTGACAACAAGAATTAATACACAACCCCCGTGGGAATTTGCTATTGACTGCAATGGAACTAAGATTTCCCCCCTAGAATGCAATTCCTCTGATATTTGGAATGTGTGCAGCGAGAGCTTCTTACCCAAACGTCAAAGTCAGGCTAAAAAGACTCTCGCAAAAAGGTGTCAGTGCATACAGGTGGCAGACATGACTGTGGAGTGTTTCAGGATTTGTGAATGTTATTCAGGGAGCAAGAAAAGATTTTGCTAAAAAAGCAGGAGGCCAAATCCTGGAATCTTTATATATTGTCTTATGTGGGAGTATAGCTTTAGTCAGGGAGGATTTGACCTAAATTTATTAGCTGGTACTTGTATTTTTATAATTGAATTAAATGGATGGATTATGCTCTTGAATTTTTGATACATGGCTGTGTTTAAATCGTGTTTTGTGAGAGACTGCGTGTCCTCTATTAGAGATTTTCTCCCTTTGCTTGCTAAATCCATTAATGTCATTTTCATTGCTGATTTCTAGACTCCTGTCTCCTTTATGTATTAGAATATTTTGTTGATACTTATGATGCTTTTGAGAAACATTTTAACAGATAACTACAAAGCTAAAGAGAAAAAAATATATATATTGTAATTTGAGTACAAGTGTCAAATTTTAACATATGGTTTTCGTGTTGTTCTCAGGTTCATTTGAAAGTTTTGGCATTAATTAACAAAAAGGAAAAACGTCCTTCTAAAGTCATCACAAGTACAGAGCAGTAACATGAGGCTGATGAATTATTGTGTGATGTGTTTCACTATATAAACGTATACATTTTCAAAATATAGTGGTAACAGTTCTCCAAATCGCAATCCATCAAAAATGATATTTTTTTTCTTCTGAAAAATGAAACTTTTGCATTTCTGGCTAGTTTCCAGAGATTGAAAAAAAGTTGCTTTATGCTTTCAGACTGCTTCTCACTCCTGGTTAATTGGTAGATTTGAGTTTCATTTGGGATTTTTCTTGTGTTCTTTCCATTTAAAATATCAAATGATTCTGCAGTTATATTTTTTCAAGCTGAAATAGCTAGGTGGCTTAAAGCCCTGGAAAATTAATATTGATCTAATTAGACTTTGGGATAACTCTTTTCAGTGCTTAACACTGGTTATAAGCACTGACCATTTCAGCAGCTTCTGCAAAAAGAAAAGTATGAGTACTTTGGAAAAAGGATTTGGGCTGCTGAGTTGTTTCACTTGGGTGATGGTTAGCTTAGACCAGTCTGAAGGAATCACTCCAGTCTAATGTCAAGACCTGGCACCTGAGATAAAAATATTCTGCATAACCCAAGTCCACATTTTAACCCTTCACTTAAAACTCATGTCTAAATGGTTGCTACTGAATGAAATGGAACTTTTGATCTATTTTATTTATTACTCCGAATTTTAAAAATACAGCTATAAATGTCCATCTCATATTCTTCGTTAACACAATAAACTGCAAAACCTGACTGAACTGAGACACTACATTATTGGACTTGCTCCTGCTCTCATTTGCCTCAATGGAAGCAGGACTGGATCTGTTGTCTTGCTGTTTGGTCATCAGGAGACTGAATAACACTCCACAGTTCACACGCCACTTCTTCAGTTTCTTTATCTACCCATAATTCCCCTTTTCTTAAATGTATATCTGCTTTATTACTGTAACCTCTTAAGCAAATATCTAACTTTAAAGACTTATTTTTGCCTGATTCGGTAGCCAAGGAACTTAGACAACTTAGTTCCAGAAACTACAACCTATAAACTACAGTTCTAGATGCCACAACATATGAAGAGGATTAATAGAATAAGAAATAACAAAAAAATATTTTTGGTGTGATTCTCTTATGAAATCCCCCTCCCTGTATTTGAAGAGTGGAGAAGGGGTTTGATCAGACTGGCAGAGGGATAGCCTTCGGTCATCAGAGTGCCCCCCATACCCCCATTCGCTCCTCCTATCCAAAACGCATGAATGGGTTGTGTGCAGGGCCGGCTCCAGGCACCAGGCAACCAAGCACATGCTTGGGGCGGCACCTGGTAAGGGGCGGCGGGGGGGAGTGCGGCGCGGAATTCCGCGGGGGGGGGGGGGGG